>NC_081140.1:6101456-7301456 GCF_958295425.1 Solea solea | reverse complement strand
TGGTGACGGAGTGAAGTGCTCTGACGGCGTTTTATTTAGCAGCTGAGTTTGTCAGTTTTAAATAAATAATGTAGGGTCCTGTTTTATTGTGAAAGTCTGGGCGGAGTTTCCCGCTTGTGTAGCGGAACGCGGAGCAAGCTGAGCTCAGCTGTGAGAGCAGCAGACATGTCAGTAACAGTCAGTGGAAACATTAACACGAAGACAGCAACAGCAGCACCAGCTCACAGTGAATGGGAGGAAGTCTGTGGTTTACCTGTTTGACTCAGGGAACCAGCACGGTAAGACTTTTATTTCAACTGCCAACCTCAACCATGACCTCCATTTTAAGACATTTAAAGCAGAACTAGGAAAGGAAGCGGTGCAGTGAAAGTCTATTTGAGCGACCAGTCCTTTATACATATGTACAGTATCAAGCTTAGTGGTGTAAACGTACTGTTCCTGCTGTGAACACAGTCATTCCCACTGAGTAAAGATGCTTCAATGTTTAAAACGCCATTTTAGTGCACTGAAAAATGAATACTGTACAGGTCATACAAAGACACTAAATAACAATAACAGGATGAAATGAGTGAGGAACCCTTTGAAAATGTTGAGTGGGCAGCCTCTTCATTCATTGATGTAACCATAGAATAGGGTTTAGAAGGACTGGTATCATTAGATAACTCTAACTTTAAGTTAAAGACTCTGATTTAAAAGGAGGTTCCTTACGAGTACCAGCCTCTGACTACGACGTTTACAGAGAACTCTAGTGCAGTTTCAAACAATGATAAAAATCATTAGTGTTCTCCTTCATCTGCATCTTAAATAAGACTCATTCAAACACTTTTTGTTTTTATGCCCAAACATAACATACATCAACTGGTATCATACACATCAGTTACAATAACGTCTACAAAAGACCAAACATAACAGAGCACTAAATATTGTTTGTATTTATGAATGACTTTTTAGTGAAAATCAGCAGCAGGAGGTGTGTACAATCAGCCTTTTCTCCTCCCTCCTCCTCTTCATTTTAGTGCAACTGCATGGTCCTTTATAATCACATATTGACCAATACATTTTGTTCTCGGTAGTTTTTTTATAAACACATAAAGCTTAAACTTCAAACTAAAGGGACCAAGCCCTCTTATGTCATAAGTGTAAACCCCCAGTTTCCTAAACCTTGAAGTTTCCAAGGCCATGTCCAGATTTTTTCCATTTACAAGAATGTAACACGAAAGAAACAACAAAACAACAAAAAAAAAAAACAAAGTGAACACAAGCAGATCACCATAACCAAGACATCTCATGTTGTGTTTCCATATAAACACCATATATCATTAAAATCACAACAGAAGGCACCGGTTAACATTGTTAATCTGACTCTTCACGAGTCGCTGCAACTCGCCAAAGACATGGCGAGTTGCAGAAAATAGTTTAACAGATTTGTCGAAAGAAAACGGCAGAAAACAAACTATAAAGACCCCAGTAGAAAGATCATGTGTCCAGCAACTAACAGCATACAACAGCACAGTCTTCATAGCGAGTTGGTGGAATATTATGTTCCATCTATACATTCAGTGAAATTAAATGTGTGGATTTAGTGAGAAAGAATTTGATTCATTATAAAAATATGTTCTTCAATTTCCATTTTGAAATCAAATGCGCTGAAAACATTTTGCTAATAAAATGCTTGTTTGAACTCCACCCAAAGTAAAACATGCACGACAGAAGCTTTAATGTCCAGTTTGTGCCTCTGAAAAATCTGTGAAATTAATTTATTTATGTTGTACAAGTGAATAAAATGTAACACAAACTGTTAAACCATTCAAAAGTGGGATTACGGAAGGAGTTGTAATGGTTTTTAATCTGACGGGAAGTTGATACCCATCAACTGCATTACGATTTTTTTTGTATACATGTTTATATCCTTGCAGTGTTATAGAACAACAATTCAAATGATCAGCTCGTCATCAAGCTCTGCAGAAGCCTGTTGGTGCGAGGCAACATCTGAAACATGCAGGGCAGTGTCCCCTGAGGGCCAGGGTTGGGAAACACTGTTGTAGAAGAAGTCTCTGAAAAATGTTTCCTGCTCGAGTGAATCAAATGCTTTATAAAAAAAATAAAGGAATAAAATGAAACTATTAACAATATCATTACAGTCTAATCAACCCAGCACCAACCTGATGTTGTTTACATTATGTATCTTCCTCAAACATTTAGATTTTCATTCTTCTATAATGGTGTCCAGAGATTCTGTAATTCTGTTTGCAAGTAGCAGTGTTTACATTTTATAATCATCTTCCATTCTGGAAACAAGGTGATGAAAATGTGAGTTTCTTTCTCTGTGCTTCCTGGGAGAGTTGATTTCAGTTCTGCTGTCACACTTTCACTTCTTCATGGGAGATACTACAGATGACCCAGCTTTCTGATAATATCCACCAATTTACTCTAAAATGAGTTTGCTGTTGTTTGACGATACTTATATTTATATTTGGGTGATTGTACACTTAAATAAAAATAAGAGTTTCACTTTTTTTTATCTGCCAAATGAAAAGGATTTCAGCATTACGAACTCAGTTGGGACTGCATTTTCTGCAGCCAGTAAGCAGCAGGTGATGACACATTTAAAACATGCATCAACAAGTGCATTTAAAAAATAATAAAAGAATTAGTAATAACATTATTTTTGGTCAAACCTGTCCTTCGCACACCAACAGGTGCACCATATTAGCATTTGTTTTTCTTTGACAAACAAGACAAACATGGGTCATATACAACTGACACACACTTCAAAGCGCTTTTAACAGAATACAAAAGAACTAACACTGCTATCAAACCTATCACACTACCGTAGCAATCTATGTAGGAATCTATGAGGGACAGTGAAAGTGTTTCTCTATTTTATATAAAGTGTTTTCTCTGTTATTTCTTCACTTATATCTAAGAATTTTCTTACATTATTACCACGAGCCGCCATGTGAATATACTGGCACTAGAACTTCAAGTTGGTCAGTCATGGGATGAACAGATACATTTTTCCATCGAAACGTATACAATCGTTTTTTGCACACGCTCCTCGTGCTCATTCATTTTGTGTAATGTTTTCTCTCACCTATGTACCAGCTGCCTGACGCTGTGCACTAATTGTTCTCCACAGGTCACTCCCTAGCTGACAGAGCAGAACTCCAGGATGAGTTTACTTCACAGGTTGGTCACCGCCCTTTATTAATTAATACTGAGGTCAGTGTAATGTTCAATGGCTCGTGGACAATTTAGGGATCAGATGTTATGTTATGTCTTGTATTTTCCTGGAGTAAAAACGTCTTCCACACTTGGACGACTGTTCCTGTTCCTGTTCATGTATTCTCACAACAACAATAACCCCATTACACGTGCTGTCCACACTACACCGGAGTTTTGGAGCGTTTTAGTCAGTGCAGGCAGAAACAGTGACCATTGGACTTGATAATGCAGTTCCCTGTATTTGCTTCCTGATTGCTTTATTAACAGTCATGACTCCACAATCAGTTATGAGCGAAAAGTGCTGTGCACACTTTCAGTTTTAGTTCTTTATTTTCCGAAATGAAATTATGAATGCAGGAAAAAGAGCAGGATGCTTCAGTGCTTCATATAGACTCAACAAAAACGTGCTCTGTGTTGCGTTTTTGAAAGTTGATTGTAAAGTTACTGGAGAACATCTACTGAGAGCAGGAAACAAGGAAGCACTGAACTGTCAGATCAAGCTGTCGCAGCTGTTGAATAACAAAGCATCATAGTACGGCTGTAGCCTATGAATATAGCTGCTGATCCCGTCAGGCATTGACTGGAGCTTTGGGAAGAAGATGTTACATCAATCTTTGCAGCATTTCTCTTTAGCTGATTTGCTTCATTCACTCCAGGTCGTGATGGTAATCTGCCACCAACAAGGTTTGATTATTAGGTGGTTTACTTTTAATTGTAATTGCAAATTGATAACAACCATGACACGTTGATGAAACTGATGAAGCTATAAATGTACATTGTCTGGTTTTCCTCAGAGTAGAGAATGTCATCTATCAGTCTGAAAGTTAATTGGTGCTCTCATGTTTCATTTCACTGAGGAGAGGCCTCTCTCTGTACGCCTACTGAAAAAATCTCTTTTAATGTTGGTCCTTCTTAAGTCCCTTTAAACCCGAACAGGTGTTGAAACAGGTTCTCAGTTTTTCCTGAGGCCAGTCTAAGTACAGATTTGCATAAATGTCAGTGCCTTTAAGGTATGACATTATACCTGCTACAGCCTGCCCATGGTTTAGCCAGCAAATGATCTCTGCCGGGGTTGTTGATGCACATGCTTTCTCACACAGCCACACCGTGTGAGGCTGGTTCAGGGCCAGTTTGAATAATCCATATTGTGACAGGAGTGAGTTGTTGACTGTAAATTAAAATAACCTTTCTCTATTGTTTTGGTGGAGTTTGCATTTAAGAACAAACAGCATTGACTGAACCAGTCTGTGTTATGTGCTGTGTCTTCCAGACAGCTGAGTCAGGTGCTCACAGTATGGAGCTGGAAGAGGAGGCTGGATGTTCCTCTCTACCCAGCCATCGGCCTTCACTTCCGGACCTTCTGCACTGCCGTGTCAGAAGCAGGTGCCCAGCTTAGTGTAATCTAAGTGTAACCCTAACCCTAACCCATTTATGAAACCTGAACTTATGACCATCCTAACATAAATACAGTCACTGTAGCCAGAAAAGTCTCACCCAGTGAATTGTGGCTCACTCTCAAGAATCATATAAATGTGCTAGAAATGACAATTACAGCATGGATGAAATAGTAGATGAATGAATTTACAACACCAGTGCCAATTAAACCATTAGTTGTTCTAAAAGAGGCAATCCAACAAATGTCTTTTTCCACCCCCATTTAGTTTTTGATTGAAATGAATGTTAACAATCTGTGATGTAGAGGCAGGTATCCCGATCCTGAGTCAGATTACAAACACTCTAAAAAAAAAAAGATTGTTCATTCAACATGGGCATAAAAATTAGGCCAGTGTGGAAGAGCTTGATTCTGATGCTATTCTCGTAAAACACCATCAGGAACTGACTCTCAATTAACTTGTATGCAAGTCTGTATATAATATAAACAAAATTGAATATACGACTGTATATGTAATGCTAGTAAACCTTTTTCTAAGGAATTTATAGTCTCAATTACTAGTTTCAGGATTCATATTGTGAATTATGGTCCATTTGTAGTCAGCCACACCATATAATTGACAGCTAGTACATTCCAATAGGTGGATGATATGGTTTCATGTATCTAGAGGTTGTGGTAATATTGAGGTTTTGTTTCTTCTGAAATTCTAATATTGTCACGGCCCATTTGTAATTACAACCTATTTTTTCTCTCTCACCATAGACCCCATCCAGATCCACAAAAATAAGCTTTTCCTCTGGTTCAGCCACCTTCCTCAGGAGGAGAAACAGTTTGGTGGCTACTTCAGCCCAGAGACCATGCACGTGGATCCACTCATCCTGGAGAGGAAGGCCGAGGAGAGGGCAGCGCTACTCAGCTCGCCTCTGCAAACCCGGCCACTCGCCAGCGACTCTGTGACTGTGGAAAAGCTGTTTGAGCACACTGATGGCTGGAGTGGTGGCCGCGGGCTCAACGTGTTGCTGTACGGGGCTGTGGGAACAGGTAAATCTACGGTGATCCGAAAGCTGGTGCTGGACTGGTGCAACGGAGCGACCCTGACACAGTTCAAACTTCTGGTGCCGTTTTCTTGTGAGGACCTCAGTCAGCTGTCAAAGTAAGATCTATATTTTTTTACAGTTTATAGTTACTAGTATCTCAAATGTGTGATATCATTTGGAATCAGACTCTGAAATCGATTTTCGTGCAGGCAGGGGAGCAACGTCCAATCAGAGATACTTCCTTTTCATAGTTAGGTCAATGGGTAAATGTCACAGCCATGTGACAGTTGCAGGTGTGGGCTAAATTGGTCACAGCAAAATGGAGCAACCATTTGACCCTCATAATATAACTCATTCAGTTGCACTGAGCTATATTAACATATTAGAAGTCTCTTACCCGTTCTTGTTCCTTTCATTTACTTAATATTTCAAAACTCAGATCTTTTATATCTTGCCATGAACTAGAGATGATGATTCAGGCTTTTTTTTAATTCCGGGCTGAGCTATTATAATGCCCATTTCACCTCTCAGTAACACATCATTAAACCACCTACAAATGACGTAACATGCTGCCACACGGCTTTTAACCAGGTCAAGGAGGAGGAGGTCTCGAATTACACTGATCTTATATTCATGACACTCCCCATGAACTGAAAACCTGCTTGTTTAAACAGGTCCTTTTTTTTTATTATCACCGCAAGCGTTTTAGTGCCTGTTTATTTTGTATGTTGTCAGTGTTTGCCTTTTTGTTTTTAATTGTTTTTGTATGACCTTGTTTTTCATGTGTCATATTGAACTTTTGTGACACACCTTAATGAATTCTGTTTCTGTGAAAGTTGTTTACGCTAAATAAGGATCAACAGGAGTGATACATTACAGCTGTGTGGGATGACCTGTATTTTTATAGAGCTTTTCTAGTCTGGATGACCACTCGAAGCTACTTTACACCACAGTTTTGCCATTCATTCACAGTGCACCTATCAAACGCAACTTGAGATCAAGTGACTTGTCAAGGACTCATCAGCTGCTTCCAGTCCGACAACCCGCTTCACCCCTTGAGCTACAAAAATATAAATACAGCACTAGAAAGACATCAAGAAGTGTCACCTCAAGTCCACGTCCCTGTCACCCTAAAAGGGAATGTAAATGACTGTATGATTACAGTTCTGATGATTGACAGGCTTTGTAGCCTCTTTTGTAGCTCACTGTCACAGAAAAAGGTTAAGACTCATTCGCTGACCTCTGGGAAAACTCAAAAACGAGTTTGAACCTGACACAGACACAGTGTAACACAGGTGCATTACACGTCACAGTCAAACATTCACATGTATGCAGCACAGGGAGACACAGAAGCTCTGTGGCTTGGAAAGAGACGTGACTGTGGGCAACCACGTCTCTTTCCTGAGTGGCGCTTATCAGTTGTGCCTTGTCCACCAGCTGTGAATGAACACTTCAGTTTCACTTCAGTTTTTACTGTATAGATGCGGCTCTCGTGTACAACTACAGTTGTAGAGAGTAGATGAGTGTGCTCACAGTGACTGCTGCTTGACACGTCTCACCTAATGTTTGTCGACCACCCCCTCCCATACAGGGTTTCTTCCTTGAGGGATCTGGTTGGTAGGAAGTATCTCCACCTGAGAAAACACCCTCTGTTAAGTGGGGAAGGGGACCAGGCCAAGGACGTGCTCTTCCTCTTCAATGGGATGGAGAGGATGAAACTGGACTTCCGGATTGGCTCCTCTGAGCTCTGCAGTGACCCTAATGAGGGGCTGCCTCCAAATGTAGTGGTAGTGAACCTGCTGAGAAAATACCTGCTGCCTGAGGTTAGAAACACATTTTAGTGTCTCTAAACACACAAAAATGTGACAAATACATTCCCATTTGTTGGTAGAAGATAGTACACTTGTAGCTCCCTGAACTGCTACAAGCGGGCTGGGTACCAGGCTTTTCCCAAAAGCCTCAGAATGATTGCAAATTTTTGCAGGCATTTTATTCTAGCTTTCAGCACAGTCATCTTTTTTGTCCTATTTGTTGTACGACTAACAATTATTTTCATTATTGACTAATCTGTTGTGTTTTTTCTTAATTAATTTAGTCGTTTAGTCCTTAAAATGTCCCAAAAAATCATGAAAGATGTTTCCTTCGTCCATAGTTCAGATGGGTCTGACTTTGTTGTTACTGAATAATTGGTCATTTAATCATCGTAGCACAGATTTTCTATTTTAATATCAGTTGCCTGACTTCATTTATTCCTTAGGGACATGCTATTTTGTAGCCAAAGAAAAATGGTGATCAAAAAGTAAAAATTCTGTTGTGTTAATGTGATATTTGTGATTGGCAGTCAGAAAGTGTTTGTGTTGTATGTTTCTCAGGCCAGCATCTTGGTCACCACCAGGCTGTCTGCCCTGGACCGTGTCCCTCAGAAGTATGTGAGTCGCTATGCACAGATTTGTGGCTTCAGTGACCCAGACCGTCAGCGGGCGTACTTCACCAGCCGCCTGCTGCAGCAGAGTGGAAAGAGTGCACACAACTATGGTGCTCAGGAACTTATAGAGCTGCTTTACCTCAACCTTCAGAGAGAAAGCCAACTGGCCGCAGCCTGCTTCCTGCCCTCTTACTGCTGGCTCACATGTGCCACCTTACACTTCCTTCATTTTACAGATGCCAAGGCACCCATCCGCACACTCACTGGCATATATACCAGTTTCCTCAGAATGAACTTTGGGGGTGAGGTGTTGGGCTCAGGAACGGCGACAAATGTGCCCCTTCAGGAGCAAAACAGTTCTTTGATGTTGTATGTAGTCCGAACAGTCGGTAAACTGGCATTTGATGGCGTGACGTTCAAGCGTACATCGTTCTCAGAAGACGAACTGGAACAGTGGATAGGAGGGAAGACCAAGACGGACGAGGAGCTCCGTCAGTTGGCCATGTTCCGGACTGATGTGCTGGACTTCTTCTTGGCTCCTTGTGTAGAGCGTAGTAAGGATTTGCCCGACTCTCTCAGCGAGAATGATCAGTGTCGGTACGTATTTGCAGTCCCAGCCATGCAAGAGTACCTTGCAGCACTCTACGTGGTTTTAGGAGAGAACAAATCCGCTCTGGAAAAGATGACCAAGCAGGTGTCAGTTGCAATTGGTCAGGCAGGTGAGGATGTCAGTGCCCTATTCAACATCCTGTCAAAATTCATCCCCCTCCGAATATTTGCTGTGTTCAATCTCCTCAAGCTTTTTCCCAAGCTCTATGAGAAAATCAGCAGCCGCAATCGAGGCAGCATCGCCAAAACAATGGCATCTGAGATGTTTCGCACTGAGGACAGCTACAACGAAGATGTCCTGGATCAGGTGGAGCAGAGCCTTCTCGGAGTCCATGGCCCTCAGCCAAAGCAGTATTGTGAAAAACAGCCTTTTGAGCTATACCCCATCTTCATGGGTGGACTTTTGCACTATGGTAACCGCACCCTTCTCCAGCAACTTGGCTGCAACATCCAGAGCACCACAGTGGTCCAGATCACAAAAGCCCTGAGGAAGTACCTTGTCAGGGGTAACGTTTATATTCTTTGTTCAGTCTTTTTCACTCTCTTAATCCTGGGAAACCCTCCTGGATTTAGAAATTCTGTGACATGCCCCCAAACCCTGCGAGGTCCAAAATCATGTTCTCGTGTTTTAAGAAGTAGTCAGCAAATGTATTTATTGTACTTTTAAGTCTAATGCACATAGACATAGACTCTGTTGAATTGAACTGTTGACTCTAGGGTTGTTTACTGCACCCTCTGCAGGACAAAGCTGAAATTACATGAGAATATCTATATATCTATGCAGTTTGAACTCAAGAAACAAGAAATCAGTCATTTGCTTGTAACCAAATCTACAAATCATGCATTTCTGTCCTTATTTACATTCTTTCTGAGACATAAAGCTGTATGGATAACAATGATATCTTATATAATGGCAGAGCTCAGCAAGCCACAGCCACCAGAGGAGTTGATGGATCTGCTGGTCCTTCTGTATGAGTTCCAGAACCCCAGACTGACAGCGGAGGTTTTGGCCTCGATCAGAAGCATCCGCCTCACCAACATTCGCATGACGTCACTCAAATGCTTCATACTGAGCTCTGTTCTCTCATGCACACCAGCAAGGTACTGCATGTTTAAAAACTAGGTTGTAACATGTCATAGTTGTCTATGTCAAGGACATTAATGTTCACACATTATCATCACTTTGGTTTATGACAGAAATACTATTGGCCCAAAATAAGTGATGTTCATTAAATGAGTAGTTCTTTAAATCTTCAGAATTTTATATGAACATAATTTTAAAAGCCCCTTAAAAAAACCCTGCAACAACAATGACTGTCTTATTACCCTCATTTTGTGGGTTATTGTTGGACAAGTATTGATAATTTGACGCATTAGTAGAATTTGTAGACAAACATCCACTGGAGATTGAACGATGCAGTGTAGCATGATTTTTCTGTAGCCGATCTTTCAGCTGTGTCGTGGTGTTCCTGCTTGTAGTTATCGCCTCCAAGAGATGGACCTGTCCTCTTGTCTGCTGACTCATGAGATTCTGACGATCCTGTGCCCTGCCTTCAGACACACACGTAACCTCAGGTGAGACAAAACCTATTTTTCTCCCACTGACAAAGGATAGAAATGAAGTCTTCCTGCATGATGCTAAACATTCCGTCTGCTGTAACTACTACTACAAGGTGTACTAAGAACTTTCCAATAATCAATCAACACTCCAGTCTTTCTTGTGCCGTAGGAACACAGTTGTCTCAAATATCACAATTCGCAGGACCCTGTCATTTGTCCATATTTTCTTATTTTGTTGTGAGGATTGTGTCTGTGCTGTGTGTGAGCAGATGGCCTATAGGTCTGGATCACGGTACACAATTTTCAGCCAGTGTTTTCGTGGTCTTGCAAGTCACAGACAAAAACCACTGATTGTCACATGATTGGCTGTTTCCATGTGCTATGTGTGAACTCTTAAAAGATGCAATTGAAGTAGCTTGCCACTGCATCCTCAAGAAATACAACAAGGTCACTGCTTTACCTGCTCTGTGTCTGTCAGACTCAAATGTGAAGGTTAGCTAATGTAATTTTACCTTTTGTCATTGTTCTTTTTTCTGGTCTCTGTACCTCCGACCTTCAGCTGTAGCTGTAGTTATATTGTTATTTTTTCTTTAAGATTATAGCACAAAATAAGCACTTTGATAAAACTATGATTTGATTTTATGGAGTGTTATTTAATCGGCTGGCATCTTCTATAACTAAGTCGTCGACAGTAACACGTTGGAAGAGAGCATGTATACAGACTGGCATGTGTTTGCTGTGTGTAGTGAATGTTGTTGCTGCCTGTTTTTGTTGTCCTCAGTCTGCAGTTTAACAGCCTGGGTCCTGAGTCCTGCATCGCCCTGAGAGATTTGCTTCTAGACCCCAAGAGTTCTATTGAATCCCTACAGTAAGACTCTTCCATTCTTATCTTTATCGTTTTAGCTTCCGTGTCCAAGAGAATCCTCATCTCCCTGTGCTGCTGATTCTTAATGTGCAATACTCAGATTTCAATTAAATAAAGGCAGATTGACAATGATAAAATATAAGAACTCTGGACAAAGCAATCAGTCTTATAAAGTCTCTTTAAACCCATGAAACAGCTAAGCTGTTAATACATCTGTGCTAATGCATTTACCACATAACCAGAAATTTCAAAAACATATTGCTTCAACTATGTAACACATCTTCTACTACTAGAAGGGAAAAAACCTTCCTTTATTCCATGGTATTTAAGCTAAGAAACATTATAGGATTTTACTTTTGTGTTTTTCTGATGCTCAGATACTGATTATGGGATCAGCTTGTTTCTATTCTGGACACAGCTGTCTAATGTGATGATGAACCAGGGAGGAACTAGAGCAGAAATTAACTGCGGGTTCCTTCTTTAACTGTGGCTCCCTCCACTCTGTGTATGACTCATTAAAGCAAATGAGAAACAGATTCAACTGAGGATGGTGGAAATCAAGCGAGACAGAAATACCCTGATTGTTAGTCCCTTATATAAACAACAACAAACAACAACATCCAGTGATCCTACACTTCCCATACTAAAATATCTTTCACACGCCACGTTTCTAGTTTCTAACACAGGCCTCTTCATGAACGACATTTTCTGATGCTCCCTCAGAACTAGAGCTGCAACTAACGATTATTTTCATAATCAATTAATCTGTCGATTATCTTCTCGATTAATCGTTTGGTCCATAAAATGTCAGAAAACCTTAAAGAATGTTGATTGGTGTTCATTAAACCTGGAAATGATGATGTTCACAAATGTCTTGTTTTGTCCACAAACCAAAATGATTAACTTTCAATCAGTTCTTCCAGAACAAAGAAATTAAGAAAATATTCACATTTAAGAAGCTTAAACAATCAGAAATCTTGTTTTATTCTTGAAAAAAACTTCAAACTGATTGTCGATTTAATTGATTAAATCGACAATTGATTAATAATCGATTGATTGTTTCAGCTCTACTCCACAGCAAACCTGTGTTCACACAGGCTGGTGTGCGTGAACAAAATCCATAAAGGCGTAACATTAACAATTAAATGTCAGTCACAGACAAATGTGTCATCATTCCACTGTTCTCCCCAGACTCTGTGATAACCCTCTACTGGATTCAGGAGTCAGTACCCTACTGGAGGCCTTGCCAGGGAACCAGTCCCTGACACATTTGTCCCTTATGCACACTGGACTGGGGGACAAGGCAGCACTGGAGCTGGCTGAGAGAATCCAGCAGCACACTGGACTCCAGGAGCTCAATGTGGCCTATAACAACATCGGAGACAATGCTGCTCTGGCTCTGGTGGACGCCTGCAGGGAGCACCCCAGCATTCACACTGTGCAGTAAGCAACTATTTACCATCAGGCTTGTTTTTGATTGCACTTTAAATATTGCTTTTTGAGATTTTTAAGCTTGAGGGAGGTGGAAAAGCTGGCCTATTGACAGTTTCAGTGCATGATGTTTAGAATTCTGGCGATTCAAAGATCCCTCCCACTTTGCTGAACTGTAGAAATAGCAGAAATGGTGGACACAGTGGTTGTGGTGAGGAATGTGTGGACTGATAAGGAAACTACCACACTTACTACAAGAAGCAATATGATCACAACGTTGAATTCAAGAAGCAACTTGACAGCTGTGGGTGCTCTTTATCTGTGTTATCAGGTTGTACCATGTTATCCGTCTGTGGTGACACAGACTCTCTCCAACTGCTCTACAGCAGTGGATGGAAACATATAATAGACTTTTTGTACATTCAGTTACAAAGAATTAGAGCTAACATTTGATAAACCACATAGAACTCAGCAACATGTCTTTCTTTCTGTGTCCAGCTTGTACCTGAACTCCCTCAGTGACGTGGGGAAACAGTCGCTGTATGTGCGAGGTGTTCCCCAGAGCAACGGCCGGAAGGTCAAGGTCCTTGCTTCAGTTACCGAAGGCTCCGACATTTCCGAGGACTGGCACCCCATCCTCGGTGTGATCAGAGAGAACGCCAAATCCTGGGACCGCCAACGTGTCAAGCAGCAGCTTCAGGTACTGGTCACTGAAAGAGAACATATACAGTATATTACTGTTACTATTGTAAAGTTATAGTATAGTGAGGGTATTCTAAGTAGATGATGTCGTTATGTCCAAAGTTTTTTGTTTGGAAAGCAACTGCAGGTTTGTGTTGTTGCATTTATATTTTTTTTTTAATTTTAGATACTTTATTAATCCCCTTAGGGATCCATCCTAGAAATATTGGGCTGCCACACTGAGTAGCGCCCAGGGAGCAATGGGGGTTGGGTACCTTGCTCAGGGGTACCCCAGCCCTTTCGACCTGGTGGGGACTTGAACCGGCGACCTTCCGGTTACAAGCCAAGTTCCCTTTCCAGCTACAGGCTGCCCGTAAAATATATAAGGGCTGTTCATTATTAAGAGAACATGTTGGGATGGTGATATGACTGGCTTTAACAAATACTGTTGATGCCTTTCATGGTGAACCCATAGCTCTTTTGCAATATTCATATTTTGTGAATGTCGATGGATATATTATTGTGTAGCCTTGCATTTAAATGCACTTGTGTCCCTACTTGTTGGCCCTCTATTCATTTCAATTCAGTTCAGCGCCAAGTCACAACATACATTATCTCAAGGTACATAGACAACATCATCAAGAGCAGAGAAACCCAAAAATTCACACAATGAGCAAGCACTGGGCATCAGTGGAGAGAAGAAATCTCTGACAGAAGCAGACCCAAAGATGTGCAGCCATCTGCCTCGACTGGTTGGGGTGAAAGGAAAAATGCGGGACAGAAGGTAGAGACAAAAGAAAGAGACCAGAAGCAGATATACAACAGTTGTATCAAGTTATAAGTTTAGACAAGACAGTTCTGAGTCAGTGATATTTAAAAAAAACGAGATGGTCTATTTTAGCAGAATTTCAAAATCTTGAATACACAATTGCTTTAGATTCTCCATAAAATGTTAACAATATGCTGTGGTTTTGTAAAAAGTGTCACCTGATCAAACAGGTGAAAATATTTAGTACAATTCCATCCAGAGGAGAAGGGCTGTTTGTTACATGAACTTAAAAAGTAGTGGCTTCTAAGAAGTAGCTGCACGGTCCTCTGCCTGAGGACAGCTGTATCAGTGCCATGTCCAGTGTAAACACACACACACACATATGAACAGTATCATATGAACAGTGTCTGCATGAGCTCCACTGTCATGAAGCAGTCACCTGGTCTGTCTGTGTGCAGGTGTTCCTCAGGGATCTGGAGTGGGGCCGTCAGCAGCAGCAGAGTCTCTGGAAGAGGCTGCACTTCCGCAGAGTGGAGAAAGGAGTCAGAAAGACTTTGCGGATGCTGGAGAGGGACATTAAACCTCCATCCTCAGGGTACAACAGGTAGAATAATGAATAAATATAATACAGGTGAAACAGGTGCCAAGCAATACAGATTATGTATTAAGTGCATAGTATTAGGAGATGACTACATTCTGTAATATTTGGAAAGTATTTTTATTTTTTTTATTTTTAAAGGTTAGTTCTGGTTAAAATCTTTGTGCGTTCTCACACACAGTCTTCCAGCAGCCAATGAATTATACAGTGCAAAAAAAGACATGCTGTAAATGTTATAATCATGAAATAATGATGATGCTTTGTTTTGATTGTTGTTTTGCCTGTTGACTGTCTAAATTAACATCCTCTCACAAGTGTGGCAATAAAATAAAATGGAGGGAATTTCCAATTGAAAGTACGACCTCATGCTTCATTTCATATGAAGAAGAGAAACTGAAACACAGCAGAGCCATAAGAACAAAAGAATATCATCCTACACACTTTAAATGATCAATATTGCAAGAAGAATTTCGAATGAAAATTAATTATGAGTAAATTCTACAGGCACACTGAGAAGTGTTGGCGACCAAACCTATGGTCTACCAGCCATCTGCACTTACACTGAGAGACCACCAGGGTGTGTCCTTCCTTTCACTATACAGTACATCAAATATTATTTTTCAAAATAAAATACTTTTTATTTCGGGTCAATGTCTCCTTGTACAAATTATATCAAATCATTAAAGGTATATTGATTTGAAGTCTTAAATATACATTCTACAAATGTAAAATAATACGAATATATTTGACACTTGATTGAAACTTCGATCATTAGGGCTATGGTACCATCTCAAGACAACTGATTAAATTGGCCACTGATTACAGAAATGTGTAACTATTAATCTATTGCAGGGTTTCTCAGTCCTGCTCCTTGATAGGAAACTGAAGTTCCTATGTGAAAATAACTATTTTTATGTGTTTTTTTTTTATTTTGAACTGAGTATTTTGACCTTTGGTTTGCTGTGCGAGGGGAACAAACTGGATTGGATTAATAAAATGGGTGGGATCAAATCAAGTATATTTGTATACTTTCAAATCATAACATATTTTACGTAGTAATACAGAGAGAGCTTTCATTTTAAGTTGAAGACGGAATCAGTGGAGAAAAACAAACGCCAGTCCAAACATACAGCTCCATCCTGGATTAACTGCAGCAGTCATGTAAACATCTGCCTGCCAGTCCCGTCTCCTGTGGGTATAAACTAATACATGTTAATCACCCATTCAGAGTTTGCTTTTCAAGTTCTTGCTTCACAAACACATGACTTTCCATGATTTGACTATTGAAATATTCACTCCCATGCTGCTTTGCATCAGCTGTGGATCAGTCATCTTGGCTGTGGTGGTAAGTCACTTGTCTTTGTGTTGTTTTGAAGTCTTCGAGCTCCTTTTTTAGAATGCAGTTGCTAATTTACATGAAAAAAAAAAGGAGTGAAGTCCATTTGTTTTCCTCATGGTGAAGGACAGTTCATGTGTAGGAACTAAACAGTGACATGTAGATTTCTGTCCTCACACACACACAGCAAACAGCCAGTTATTCTGTTTCTCTGATCTGTTGTTGATTTTGAAGCTTCTTGTACAGAAAATATTTTGACTCTAAACTCTGGTCCTAAATGTCTTCTAGTTTTGTCCTTGTTTCATCGATGTCCACTGTTTATTTTTGACTTAAAGCAGCAACAACAGCCACAATTTAGGCAAAACAGAACATGACTGACAGCATTTTAAACTAGGAAGAGATATTAGTAATACATTTTGACTAAAATGTGGACTTGACGGTGTTGCTGAATGATGATAAGTCAGGTAATGCACCTCATTAACTCACTCTGATGTATGGGGGCTAAAACTGCCAAAATTAAAACAAAAAACAAAGTAATTAAATACAGGAGTAAATAGGAAAATGCATGCAGTTCAGTGATTAAAAAAGAGGCTATTTCTGTGTTTCTGCATTTAGTTGTGCACTGCTCACACTCATTTATTAATTTATGCATGTATTTCAACAAGTATTTACATCAAGGCACTTTACATCATAATAAGGTGGATGTAGCTGAGCTTTAGAGACAATTGAATAAAATAGAACTTTATTGTTGCAGCACCAATTAAAAACAGTTTATCCATCTATCCATCCAACCTTTATCCTCCACATGAGGGTCCCCTGTCAGGTATGATAGTTTTGCTTGACTGAGCTGTTTTCAGATGAAGGACGAGATATGCCAATAAAGTTACGTTGTTTCTTTCCACAAAGGCCAAACAGAGGCAGGATAATAATAATAATAACAACAACAAATATCACCAAACGTGACACCAAATATAGAAATATAAATGAGGGCAGAAACACATAGTCTACATATATAAATTCATGCTGAACTATATCAATGAATGAATGAATAAATTACAATATACAGTCACCAAACTTTGTAATTGTAATTTACAAAATGTATGTTGTGATTAACTCATGGACATTTTGTTAATATCTGCATATTTATATTCATAAATGTACATTGAGTGCCCGCTCCTGGGGTTAAAGGGTTAAGTTGTACTACTATAATTATCATGAGTTGTCTTTGCTTTGCGACACCATGTGCTGTTCAGTGTTGACTGAAGCTCCGGCATAACAGTGCAGGCATCCATCACTGTTGTGTGACACTCAGCACACAGTTTCAGGCACAGAGTAAATGTTTAACCGAGGGAGCTGCGGAGTAAGGAATCACCTCCTCACCTGCTGACACACTCTTTTATTGTCTGTATGTGAGCTGTGAACCTCTGTCCACGTCCGCGTCTCTGTCAGAGCAGGAACTCGCACTCAGGGACTCCATGAGCTCGTCCACAGGTAAGACTCTTTTAAACGCACCACTTGCCATGATTTGACTAATCAAAATGTTAAAGTGTCACATTGCTCTGTGTCACCTGTGGACAAGTCTGCTTGGCTGTGGTGTCGTTACTTTACTGGAAGGTGTGTCTGTTCTACAGAGTATTTGACTTTGGTCTGAAAACAAGTGGAGTCCACTTGTCTCTCTATAGTTAAGCACAGTTCTTGGGTAGTTACTTGTTATTCTTAACTGTAGACCTGTGGAGCGATGACTGGGTTCTGTGTCTCTTACACACACCCACTGACACACACACTCACACACAGTAAACAGCCTTGGGATTAGTCATCTCATTTAAATAGTTTTTGGTCCACAGAACTGTTGCTGGCTGTTGGTTTATTTTTCCAAGAGAGAGTTTCTGGTATTGATTTATCTATCTTGACTTACTTGTTGCTGTGGTGGAGTATTTTCTCCAGCACAGTAGCTAAAGTTGACACGAAAGGTCCCACACAAAGTATTATTATACTAAATGTACTGAATATGAAGGCAATCTTTGACACAGTTGGCAGATTCGTAAGTGGAGCATTGTACCAAAGCACAAATATCTGCCAATACATTTCTTCCTTGGGACATAACCTACATTTCCAGAAAGTTTCATCACAATCTATTTAGCAGAGGTGGAAAGTAATGAATTACTTTTACTCGCGTTACTGTAATTGAGAAGGTTTTTTGTCTACTTCACATTCATTACTGAGTAAAAAAATGAATGATGAGGACAGGTGAATAAATGATGAGGACAGGTGAATAAATGATGAGGACAGGTGAATAAATGGTGAGGACAAGTGAATGAATGATGAGGACAAGTGAATGAATGATGACGCCAAGTGAATAAATGATGAGGACAAGTGAATGAATGATGAGGACATGTGAATGATGAGGACAGGTGAATGATGAGGACATGTAAATGATGAGGACAAGTGAATGAATGATGAGGACAGGTGAATAAATGATGAGGACAGGAGAATAAATGATGAGGACAAGTGAATGAATGATGAGGACAGGTGAATGATGAGGACATGTAAATGATGAGGACAGGTGAATGATGAGGACAAGTGAATGAATGATGAGGACATGTGAATGATGAGGACATGTAAATGATGAGGACAGGTGAATAAATGATGAGGACAGGAGAATAAATGATGAGGACAAGTGAATGAATGATGAGGACAGGTGAATGATGAGGACATGTAAATGATGAGGACAGGTGAATGATGAGGACAAGTGAATGAATGATGAGGACAGGTGAATGAAGGTTTTAAAAACAATTAATGTGAGATTTGTGTCCCCTTGTCCTTTTTGTACAACACAAGAAAGAAACTTGTAACTAAGTAACTTTCACTAAAAATTCACTAGTAAATTTTAAACAAGCTACATTTTTACTTTAAGTTGAGTACATTTTTAGACCAGTACTTTTACTTGTACGTCAGTAAAATTTCATCAATATAGTGGTACTTTTACTGCAGTACTCTTTCCACCTCTGCTATTAAGTGATTTTGGAGCATGAGTTCTGTGTATCCTCTCAAAGGAATCATGCAATAATCTTCATATTGTGTGCACACTGTAAATGAACCACCTAGCATCACAACAGGCTGCTCAGAGTCAGACTTCAGCAGCATCTCTGTCCACACACACAGGAGGTTCTGGTGCTTCTTGGTCAGGTTTAAGTACCTTTTTTAAGGGTGGTTGAGTTAGTAAATTATGATCAACATTTACAACAAAGGCTCAGCTGCTCTTTGTACTCCTGGTCCTGATGACAGAACAAGGCAACAGCTGAGTGCAGCCGCACTTTCTCACTGTGTCACTGTCGTTTTCCACAGGCTGTCAGGATGCCGTTGAATTTCCACGGTAAGTTCAGCGTTAAACACAATGTCTCGACACTAGTTGTTGCTTTTAAACACGACCCAGTGCTTTTTAAAAGGACCAGGTCTGTGTTTCAGACATTCAGTTATTCAAACATTCAACTTAATTCATCCTGAAGTGCAATGCTTTATACTAAAAACTAAGTGGTTTTGATTGTATTGTATTTTGTACTTTTTTTTTATGATGACTGGTCCTTTGCCTGGCTATAATCAAATTTCCCAAATTGGATAATGAAGTGGGATAGGGTAAGGGTTAATGGCTCATAAAGAACACAGGGAAAAAGTTCAGCATGTTTATTGCTGACACTGTTTGAGTGCAGTGAGAGACTAGTGGAAAGCTCACATGAGGTCAAAAGACAATCCAGGGTCAGAAAAGAAGGAGAGCAAACCTTAAATACATAAGGAGACAAAAAGACACAGGTGCAGGACATTAGGGCGAAACAAGCAACAGAATGTGGGCAATGACACCAGACTACCAGAGATGAAACAGAAATCCTTACAAACATGCTGTGTCCATAGGTTCTTTTTTCTTTATTCCTTATCAGTGAAATTCAGTAAGCATGTGGCGGTAGTTTCACACGAGTGACACAAAACACAACGTCTAGATCAAATGACCACTGAGTGTCTAGTCTGGTCACAAAAAGGAAAAAGGAAGTGTTCAGTAGAGTTTAAAATAACATCACAATGTTCCGTCATGGTGTCACAATAAGGATATTTGTGAAGACACAGAATTTAAAAATGAAAGTCTTTGTTTTGATATGGAATGATATAAAGGTCAACATATTTATGATGCAAAATGGATCAGTAAATTTAAAAAAGCAACTGAGTTTAAGACCTCTGGTCTCGATGAATCAGTCATATGTTGACAGCTATATAGTGGTGGTGACATAACTCAGAGAGCGTGAAGCAGATAAAGATTGACTGTGAGTCATCAGATGTTCAGGACTCCTTATCTCTGCTGATACTGTCCGAGACCTTCAGGAACCTTAAAGGTGATGCACGTAATATCTGTGCAAAAATAACCTTTAGCATTTTAAACAGCTACTGAACTCCCACTTAGAAACAATGCATGAGTTGCCAGATTAGTGAATTACGTAAATAAGATGCTGGTGATGCACTGGACTCTTGAAAAACACAACTGTCCCCCCCGCAGTTTTTTATTTTTATAAAAATGAAACGTTTCAATGTACATGTGTTAAATATCCACAGACAGAAGTGAAGACAGAGCTAACCTTAGCCAGGAGGAAAGTCTGTTGTCAGCTTCCTCTCTACTTCCAGTGTTGCAGACATTTTTGAGAAGGGCACATGGGCTTTTTCATTCTGGTATAGTTTAATATTCCTAAGGCAGCTGGCAGCTCGCTGTCCTCTGCTTACTCTGCTGGTATCTGGTATAGTTGAAGTGCTAATAGCTGTGTTTTTGGGTGGGGCAACAGACCAAAGCACAGATTTTTGTGACCCGCAAATAACAAATCATGGTCATTTTATGACTTAATATAATGCAATAAGGAAAAGGTTCTTAAACAATGTTTTTTAAACACAGTGTAACACTCTGTCGCTTGAAAATTCTGGACAGATTTCAAGACTTTTTTTTACATGCAAAGTTCTTGAAATTACAGAGCCCCAGACATGACCTGGGGCATGAAAGCTCAAATTTGTGGCCACAAAATAGGTATAACCCTCACCCTGTGCATGAAATTTGGATTTGTGTAATAATTTGTTAATAATGATATCTTTGTAACTCATTCCCATATCTCTGTCTATCGTGCAGCTTCAGCCCTCAGCCTATGGCAAGTTGTTTGAGACAGGATTTCCATTAGCGTTATCTGCAGTGTTATTCTTACGAGTCAAAACTACACTGACAGATACAGACAGTCAAAATGACATCACTTTCTCAGTTCTATATCATATCTACCATGTTATTATGACTAGTCAATAGTTCAAGTTCGAGATCTCTTTAATTCACCTCATTTGATGATATCTACACTGTCCTTTTAGATATCTTGAATTAAGTTTCAGATATCTCGAACTGGACTTGTGACTAGTGATTATATCTGTAATGGTAACTCCAGATGGTCAAACTTGGTGATTAAAATACTGACACTCGTGTTGATCATCTACAACACTAATACAATGCAGCACCGACTTCAAACCACTGGTTTGGTTCTGTAATAAGTTTATTATAACACATTTAATTTCTCCTTCCTTCAGTTTTACCTTCAATCCAAAGGAGGGGATTGATAATCCAGCTCTGGTCATCTCTGACGACCCTGGTGACGTTTCATACGCACGCCTTCACATACACGACTTTCCAAACCCTCTCTCTCTTCAAATCAGCTGATGGCTTGTACCCTCTGCTCTGTTGTGTAGAGCCGGATCAGAGTGCCGTGCCCAGACTGTGTCATCTGAAGCGTCTGGAGGGACAGAGCTTTGGCTTCTACCTGCGAACAGACCACAGCAGCCGCGGCTTTGAGGTCAGAGACGTGGACTCATGGAGTCCTGCAGAACGCAGCGGCCTCAGAGACGGAGACAGACTGCTGGAGGTCAACGACGAATATGTGGCCAACATGGACTTCAGCACAGTGAGTGTCCAACATTTAGCAGATCATTTTGTGTCCACAGTGAGAACAATGTACAAAAATAATAACTCCTGCAGTCACAATAGGGTCCTTCACACTGTATATCCTTGGTTCACTACTAGGAAGCACACCTGATTCAAATGTTGCAGAAGCCTGATAACGAGCTGTATCTTAATCAGGTGTGGTGGAGCAGGGCAGCATCTAAAACATGCAGGGCCTGAGGACCAGGGTTGGGAAACACTGTATTAGTACATATACAGAACTTAAACATGGAGTTGCTCCCCTTTCTCAGCTATAAGAGCTTCCACTCTTATTGGAAGACTTTCCTCGAGATGTGAGCATTTATAAGACCTG
The DNA here is from genome assembly GCF_958295425.1 of Solea solea. Taxonomy (NCBI): domain Eukaryota; kingdom Metazoa; phylum Chordata; class Actinopteri; order Pleuronectiformes; family Soleidae; genus Solea; species Solea solea. The sequence goes on along the minus strand of NC_081140.1, from coordinate 7,279,210 downwards.
GGCATTAATGATGAAAGACTGAATTCTGAATCTAAATACCACCTGAATAATAAGACACAATATAGACAATAATCAATACAGATAGCACAATGTTTCTCAATGCACAATGTCACTTTAAAACTGCATCATTTGTCACTGCCACTGATCACGTTAATTCACTTTCATTTTACAGTCTCAGAGCGACTCAGGGTTGCATTTCACTGTAGGTTATATGAGTGTAACGACGCATGTGACAAATAAAATCTTGAATTCTCTCGTGTGTCTGTGTTTCCCTGACAGGTGGTGAGGAGGATCCAGTCGTGTGGCTTCCACCTGTTTCTCCTGGTGCTGAGGAGAGACGAGTATGAGCAGGTACTGTCTGTATGAGGATGAACAAACATGTCACGGGCAGCACTACCTTTTTCCTCAGCTCACATGGTGGTATAAAAACAAAAGCTTCTTCTTGGAAAACACTTCTTCTTACTGATATTTAGTGGCAGACAGTGATAACCAGGCTACCACTGTCATTCCCACTGACAGTGACGGCTGCAATAATCTCAAACATAGAAGTTAGGGCAGGTTCCAAGACTGAAACGGTTACACAAAGTCTTTCACCATCTACAGTTCATATTATTGCAAAAAATGCAATTTCAACTTATGTATAAAGGAAGCCATATATCAATTTGTTGCAGAATAGTCTTTTCTTAGTCCTTTGTCTAATAATAATGTGGTTTGTATTATTGTATAATTATCATACATTATTATATATTGTCAGTATTTGTATTAATATTCCAGGCCGTGTCTGTGGGTGAGGACCTGAAGATGCTGGCCAGGCTCTCCAAAGGGGACGGCTGGTCCAGACCGAGACTGTGTCACATCAGCAGACACCCAGAGCATGGTCTGGGGATGAGCATCGTTTCAGTGGAGGGTACGGCGGACACACTGTCTGACACGATGTGGATAACTCATTGAAAGCTTCCCTGTGGGCTGAAGGATATGTAATGACACTCCATTAATAATTCACCTCCCGCCACAGAATGTAACCATATTACTGATTTACAAGAGTGTACTGAGACAACACAAGACCAAAATTGTACTGAAATAGCAAACTAAAGGATTAAGTTGAGTTAAGTAATTATTTATTGTTGTGATGATGATGATGATGATGATGATGATGATTGGTGTGTCCCCAGGTCAGAAAGGTCACTACATAGTGCATACAGTTCCTGATGGTCCAGCAGAGACAGCTGGTGTCTGCAATTGGGACAGACTGATCTGGTTCAATGGAGTCCTGGTGTCAATGCTCCCAAACTCCACTCTCAGCAAATGTGTACGAGTCCAGTCTCCACATGTCACCTGTCTGCTTTGTTAATCTGAACACGTGTGTGTGTGTGTGTGTGTGACTCCTGCAGTGTTTTTGCTCCTCAGGTGAAGAAGAGTGGGAACGCAGTGACTGTGCTGGTCACTGACAGAGAAAGTGAGGCTTACTATGTCCGGAGGAAGATACCCATCCTGCCTGTGGTGGCTGAATGCAGCAGTCTCCCCTACGCTGCCAAGACCATGCACCTGAAGAAAGGAGACGATGGCTACGGCTTCCTGCTGAGACAGGAGCGGCTCGTAGGCCAGACTCAAACAGGTGAGTCTGACGAACACTGATGAAGACATGACAAACACCTGGTGGAGCTACATTGGAGTAGCATTGGCGGAATAACATTGGCACAACAGCACAGCAATCTGAGAACACGATTAACTACATCAATACTACGTCCAGCATCCTGCCAGGAACCAAGAGATAAACTTTAAACCTTGTGTCAGTCAATAATGCAATAAAATGTTATATTTATACACCGCAAACACAGACACCCATGTTCTTCATTTATTTGTCTGGTTATGCTTAACTCTAGCCTCGCCTATACTACCTATTAACTATTAACCATTTGAGCACTAAACGGTGGAATTATGTTACGCTGAAAGCTCCAGTGTAGGACTTATATCATCCACTGTGGACTTCTGAATAATAACCAGAAGTAAGTAAGTAGCATGACTTGGCCTAACTGCATCCAAAAAATGTGGAGCTGTGTGGTGAAGGTAACAGCAGAAGATGTGACACATCTGAGTTAAGTAAAGTAAAGTTTTTTTTTTTTTTTAGTAGTAGAATCCACTGGCATTTTCATCCATAGTCCAACTTCCATCAGTCATAATATAAAATGCTGCACAAAAACAAAACACTCTTGTTATGAGAAACACAGAGAGAGCCATGGAGCTCTGATCAGCATAGTGTGGCAATGGCTTGGATATAAAAGACATTTGCATGTATTTAAAAGTTACACTCTACAGCTTTAAATCACTGTTCCTCTGTACAGTAGAACCAAATCCTGGTCCCCAACCACAGACACTGTGGGTGGGTTTTAGTATTTGTATATATAGTATTTTTAAGTTTATACAGAATGTCACTTAAAAACTGTAGAATTCATAATGCACATAACGTTTGATAATGTATGTTAATTGGGATACGTGTTGGTAAGAACGAAAGCCTTTTCCACAGACAGACATAGAGCAGTTAATGCTGCACAAAGACAAGGGTCAATGTCGGCATTGTGCATGATGTCACTGGTGTTATCGCAAGTTCAACGTCGTTCGAACACAACAGATGTGTCATAAAGATAAACTAAAGAAAGCACTGACTACTCTCACTCACGCAGTTATACTGCTCACAAACAGACAAACATGGCCAACATTCACCAGACAGTCATTTAATTACATGTTCATTATTATTAATTCTATCAGAGTCCCTGTCACGTCCATGTACATGTTAATAATAATGATAAACTTTATTGGTAAAGCACCTTTCATACAAGGATTGCAGGTCAAAGGGCTTCACAGTCAAAGGAAAATACAATTTAAAAAGCAAATAGATGCAAATAAAACAGTAGAATGCAACACAGAGTGGTATAAAAAGGAGCTAGTTGAGTTTTAAGTCTTCTTTTAAAATGTTAATGTTAAATGTTGTCATTAGAATCTGATTGTATCTCCGTTTTGGTACTTTTCTACACTGTCATAAGTGACATTTAAATGGATTTTATCGAATTAAACATGTAGAACTGAAAGACTTTGGTTAACATAACAACAGGAATATACCAGCCTTTGCATGCAGCTGTTAAATGAACAGGAGATAGTGGTAAGAATGAGGGGAAACAATACCTCGTTATCCTATAGATTCTGCCTTCATCCATGTTAAGATTTCAAATGTTACAAATGTTAGCTGGACTAAAAAGCAGGTTTTATAAAAAGGTATTAGGACCAGGCAGTAATATACTGTACATTATTAAAGCACAGTGTTTTATCCTATTTTAAACTAGGAAGTCCCTGGAGATATAAATCTCTTTTACGAGGCAGACAGATTATAAATTACAGTTTAAAAAACATAAAACTGAGAAGACAGACAATAAAAGTGTCAAGCAAACTTGAGATGCAAGGACGTGTATATACAACATCACTTCAAAAACCCTAAGCTATCACTTTAAGGCAGGGTTTCTCAATCCTGGTCCTGGAGACCTTCATCCCTGCATGTTCTCTTGACGGGCAGCAGGTCTCCAGGACCAGGATTGAGATACCACACTTTAAGGAACCAGTCTTACATTGATTTTTTTTTCCTCTTTTGCTCTCTCCTTTTTTTAACTGGCTGTGACTCAGTTCATTTGCTGAGGGAGGTGGATGAGGGAAGTCCAGCTGAGGGTGTAGGCATGGAGGACGGAGATCTACTGCTGGCCGTCAACGGAGAACCTGTGGAGTCTTTGGAGCATGAGGATATCGTCCAGAAGATTAGACGGAGCGGTGATGAAGTCATCCTCGCTGCTATATCCATACCAGGAAGAGACTTTTATAGAATGGTACATACATTGACAGACTCAGTGTACACATGCAGTATATTGTCTCAGGACTTGACTTTCATTGCTCTCTGTTCTCCTGCAGTTAGGCATTTCTCCCCTGATGTTCTCTGAAGTACATGCATCACAGGATGATAAGGGGTCCACTGTCTCTTCTTGCACCAAGAACCAGAGGAATGCTCCTCACACAAATGGACATGGAAGCTCAGCTTTGCACTCAGGACCTTTAATTACACAGGTATGATGACATTCGTTCATTTCAACACCACAGCCATCACATGTATACCTGTACCTTCAAGTGGTAGGGCCCTAGTTTGAATCCGGGGTTCAGCCGAGGGCCTTTCTGTGTGGAGTTTGCATGTTGTCCCTGTGTGTCCGTGGGTTTTCTCCAGGTTTCGTTCCACAGTCCAAAAGCATGCAGAGGTTAATTGGACTCTCTAAATTGACCGTAGGTGTGAATGTGTGAGTGAATGGTTGTCTCCATGTTAGCCTTGTATTGGCCTTGGCCTGGTCCACTATGTTCCCCATCTTTTGCTCAATATCAGCTGGGTTTGGCTCCAGCTCCCCATGACCCTCATGTAGTGGATGAAGCGGTGATGTAAACATGCTGCTGATAATCTGCTCTTTGTTGAACAGAATCACAATCTTGTTTATTGCCAAGTAAGTTTTCACACACACAGACTTTGTCTTGTTGTTTTTGGAGCATACCAATTAGTAAGAAAGTGCAATTGTGAGGCAATTTTAAGAGTAATATATATTTTGAAAAAAATACAATTAAAAAATTATCTGATTTTATTCCCCCTTAAAAAAAACCTATTAGTTTCGATTAAGTTACTAACATGGAAAACTCTCATACCTTTATTTAATTCTACATTTTATAATCTTGTTAGAAATGTTCTTATATATTCTTCCTGTTTGTTAATGATGTATCTGTTTATATCACTCTATGTTAACATATTGACATTTAGAAATAAATTGATTTAAGAACAACTGTATATAAAAGTGTTCTCGCGCTCCAACACACCTGATTCAAATCAATGGGTCGTTATCAGGCTTCTGCAGAGCTTGCTGACGAGCTGATCATCAGAATGAGATGCAGAGTTTAAGTTATGTAGCCTATTGTTCCAAAAAATACCCCATTGTTTTACGATCGTTGTGACTTTTGTGTCTTTCAGTTGCCAAAGAGAACAAGTGATGCCTTCTTGTGATGTGAATGAACACGACAAAAATCACCCAAACCAGCAGTAAACAAAAAAAAGGAAATGAGTAAAGGTTGTCACACACAAAACCATCACGTTGTAACTGGAGCATTTTTATAACTATAATGATTGTTTTTCTGTTAATTATATAAATGTTATTGTGTGTAGATTTCCTCTCATATCCTGTATGCTCAAACTGTGAAATATTTGACTTCATGTATGTATATATATAGCTTTATATAGTGTTGACCACAACTCAAACATATAGAAAGATTGTAATGTAAATAATTGCATATGTGTAATCTGATTAACTGTAACATGAACCTCTGCCTGAATGTTTCAATTCATATAATGAAAAAAAATGTATGACCAGTTCAAATATTCATTAATGTTATACATTTTCTATAATAAACTATTTGTATGTATGAATGTCACTTTTATGTGATTACTTTATATATATGTATAATATTTGCTATGAAAGTCTTCTCTATTGTGTTTATGAATCAAAGTTGTAATGGCGTGTAGGGCTGCAACAGTTATTCGATTATTAATCGTCAGCCATTTTGATAATCAAGTGTTTTTTCAATAATTAAAACAAGCTTTCTGATTTCTCAGCTTCATTCAAACTGAATATTCGAGAACATCATCCTTTCCAGGTCTGTGAAAACACTGATCAGAATTTTCTGATTAATCGGAAATATTATCAACTCAGGTCAGTTGCAGCCCTAATGACGTGTGGTCATGGACTGTGTGAGGCTGTCATAACAGAGAATTAAGGACCACAAATTCTGGCTTTCTTTAAATGTCACATTTAATGTTTTCATCACTATTTTCCAGCTGGAACCTTTTTGTATAGACCTCACACCTTCTAAGACAACTGTTACCTAGTCATTAGCTTTGATTTACAGTGGCAGAATGCAGAGTTCAATTGATACATTTATATACTGCAACGTTTATTCAAATTACAATGCATCTGATTAAAACATCAAATACACAGACATGGTTTAGTACAGCAAATTATATGAATCCAAATAGTTCCAGTAGTTGTTGACTTGAGTTAGTCTCTCACACAACACAACGTTTCTCAGTTGTTACTCTACATTTTTTTTTTCCAAAAATGAGCATCATTTCATTCAAGTACTTCATTTCAACAAATAAAATAAAATAAAATAAAATAAAACATACAGGAAACAACTACGTCTATACAAAGAGTAGATGCTGGTGATGTGGAGGGAAAGTGATGTGCACCACTGCAAGCTGTGTTCATTCCTGAGAAAAGTCCCGTTTAGTTGCCAATCAACAATCATCTGTTAATTTCTTCTTTTCTAGATTTGCTGTTCAGAGATGGTCCATAAGGTTTGATAGCACAAAGTGTCACATAAGACTAATATATGACTTTTAACCATGTTGCCTTAGGAGTAGGACTGAGAGAGCTCAGTGCACTGAAACCTAAGAGATAACTAAAGTTGCAATGTTGTAGAATGACTTTTGATATTTGAACAGAACCTTAAATGCTCCTCCACCCCTACCATCATTCGAGTTAAGGGAAGTTCAGATGTAGCATCTTTTGTAAGAGATTATTTTGATTTATTATACGGACCACACAGTGGCGCACGTGGCTAGCACTGCTGCCTCACAGCATGAAGGTTGCTGGTTTGTATCCCGGTCCAGGCTTTTCTGTGTGGAGTTTACATGGGTGCTCGCCGGGTTCTCCGGTTTCCTACCACAGTCCAAAAGCATGCAGAGGTTAATTGGACACTGTAAGTTGACCATAGTGTGTGAGTGAATGGTTGTTTGTCTCCGTGTGTGACTGACGACCTATCCACAGTGTAACCCCGTCTTTTTGCCCTATGTCAGCTGGGATTGGAACCAGCGCCCCCTGCGACCTTCAAGCGGTAGAAGATAAATGAATGGAGGATATGCATGCTCACAAATAGTGTTCACTAATTGCAATGCTTTTCTTCACGTGACAAGAATTAACCAATCAGCAGCACAAGATCTGGGTCCATGTGATGTCAATTTTGTTAGTCCACGTTAACTGTGCGCACGACTGCTCATGCTACCATGCTGCACAACGCTTTCCGGTCCAGTTGGTGGCGCACTCGTAATCGTTTTTGGTGAAAAAAACTACATTACGTAAGGAAGTCCGCAGGTACCTAAGAAATTGCTGCTTCTGGAATTATATGTGAGATGGAGTAGACGAACGCGGGACCTCATTTTAGTATGAACAGAACTGTGGGTATGTAAAGTATAACCCGACCCTAAACGCGTAGGTCTTGATTGCTTGGTGATGTCAGAAGAAAAGAAAAAGAAGCTACATCTGAATAGCACCTTACACTCACAATATGAACAACACTCATGTCAGGATCTTTTTTTATTCCTTCAAAAATAGCGCCAATAATCTCTAAATAGGTTATTTGGCTGACATTTATGTCTTTCCTTCTTGCTCTGTGAATGTTCTGTTTTGTTTTGCAGTGCACTGACCTCACGGAGCCACTGGAATCGACCATTGGCACCATCTTTTTAGAAAATGTACTCCAATGACAGAAGGAGCCACAGTCCTAACCCTTTTTTCATTAGTAAACCAGTGTCCTCAGATATGAAACTAAAGTTTTAAGTTAAAATCTGTGTTAAATAGCTCTATATTGGGACAACTCTGATCGCTCAGTGAAGGAAAACAGCCAAAAACAATCTTAACTGAAAAAGCTATTCAGAAGATTTGAAAGGATTTGGTTTCAAGTCTTTAGTCTGATTATCTACTACTGAACACTTTCAACTTTTCCAACCCAATAAGAACCAATAAAACGTACATGTTTTTGTATGAATTTGGATTTGTTGACACTGTGCTTTGAACACAACCACTGTGGTGGGAGCAGTGACTTGCCCTCCCCATCAGGTCCTACTCTATCAAAGGCTGAAAAGTGACTAACAGTCAGGAAACTCTTGGCTATAGGGCTATGTAGTACAAACTTGTGATGATTCGAATGATTTACGCTTGGTTAGTGCAGGAGAGGTCGGTGGGAGAGGGTGGGAGTGGTGTGGATGGAATATATATATATGTTGTTTTGTTTTTTTTAATTATTATTTCAGTATAAAAGCTTGAATTCAAGTGTTTTCAATTCACCCCCCCAAGGGAAATCAGAAAAGTATGGAGGTAAACAAAGCCAAGTCAATTAGGCCAAGAGGTAGAGACCAACATGGTGAATGTTTTATATACATATTCACACAGTGTTGCAGTGATGAAATCATTAACACCAACGATGAGAGAGAAAAAGGTTTATCCTTAGATCAACACGTCTGCTGTATAGACAAGATACAGTTAACATGACTGTGTGTTCTTTGAGTTGTTGTCCTCTACACGCCCTAGTTGCAAGTTAAAAATCAAGAAAAATATATACATTTGTATGCAATTTCTAAAAAATAAAATTAAACTTCACCGCCTTATAAATGTGCAGGCTAATACAATTTCTATACAGTGGTATAGTTGTTATAGGTCGGGTGTGTTGATCTGCTTCTCTATTTCACATATGTACAGAATCATACTTTGAGGTGTGAGAAGAATGGCATGCTATAGGACACAAGAGGAATAGAAAACAATTCTAAAAAATATATTAAATATTTGACTTCAAAGCTCTTTCTTTACAGACGGTGTACATGTACGAGGAAGAGCGGGGGGGTGGGCGATACTGGGGGGGGGGGGGGGGGCACTTAAGTGCTGGATTACCATTTAGAAAAAAAACCCACCGAGATGAGACCATATCATAATTTGTACACCATTCATTTGCTACTTCTTTCTGTTTTATGATGATCTGAGTCGGTGGTTCACGCCAAAGCGCACACAGAACTGAAGACTGAACACAGCCGAAGAGTGATATTGCTGGTTTAGTTTAGTTTTTATTTCACCCTGGTTTTAAATCTGTTTTCTCGATGATATTCTGTTCAGAACAGGTTCTGTCATTCTGTCTCGTTTTACCTCACACAGAGAAGAACAAGGAGAGCAGTTGAGGAAAAAGGCAGACTCAAAGGGGAAGACTAACCGTCGCCTTCTGTCAGCTTCCACAGCCACACACTCTCTCTCTCTCTCTCTCATATATATATATATATACACATATATACAAATATATATATATATATATATATATATATTTGTATATATGTGTATATATATATATATATATATATGTATAGGATATACTCATTTCTTTGAAACACCTGGACAACAGCTGTCACTGCAACAAAGCAAATCCTCACCACGTCATAACATAAGAGTTCTGCACTGGGTCACTTATAACTAGGGCTGAACGATTTGGGGAAAGTATCTAATAGTGACTGCAATTGGCCATTACCACTAAACACCATCAAAACATTAAGTAACGCAACGTAGCCGCCTCCATGGAAGAGGAAGGTCAGGAAAAGCTGCTACACCATTAACTACTCTATAAGTTTGAGACATTTATATGTATATATATATATATATATATATATATATATTCCTAAATTTGCCAATTATGTTGTGTTCGTTTGTTCAGCTCTAGATACAGTATAAGTGCGGATGCCGGACAGGTAACGCTACACTGGACGCAGAAGCATTGCAACGTCCACTGCGTCGCTCTCTCTCTCGCTCGCTGCTTGTGCTTGTGCATGTGCAGGTCTGCTCATCTCCTCCTCACTATAAATAACAAACGTGTGTGTGTGTGTGTGTGTGTTCTATGAAGCAAAATTGAGTATACATTTGATGTAATGGTCATAAACACCGCATAGATACAGTTCATACAGTGAATGGAGGAAGATAAGATACACAATTTTCCATTCATCAGAATTTGACCATTTATATCACATATGATAGAATTTTGGAAAAGATGTCGGGGGGGGGGGGGGGGGGGGGGTTGAGTGCTACTATATAAATTTAAGTTGTTATTATTATTGTTATTAGGTGATCAAAGCAGGTGCTTCAGCATGGCACTCATAAAAAACATGATTTGTTAGTATGGTTACTGTATGAGGGGCTTTGCTGCATTTGCACATACAGTGTGGCTCCGGCCTGGACCTTCACAAACGGTTGTCTAAAATGTAAAAGATGTATTTATATAAATAAATTTTGATGGGTATGGGGAAGAACAGTCTGAATACAGACATGCAGTGGGTTGAAAAGTAAGTTTTTGTCTGGATAAATTATGAATTTAAATGCGATTACATGACACCCGGTCAGAAGTTATTGTGAAAGCTTATGACGCAGCTATATTGTGGTTAAAATGTGTGTGTGACGCCGGTCACAGTCCAGATTCGACTTGATTGAGGGTTTGCAAGTTTGTAAAACCTAAGCGGTGCAGGAATTGGTGTCATAGTCAGAAGGTTCCTGGAAAGAAACTAACTCCTATCCCTCATCAGTCTGAACACACCTGTGCTGTTTATCGCTCCAAAGTCAGACTGAGCTTTTTAAACAAACTTTCGATCCCACGTGTGACTTGGACATGTACTCCACATGTCCCAGCTACTCTGGCAAGTCTCCACTTGTTCAAAATGACTAAAATCCCCTTAAAATGTGTGGAACATGACTCAAACCTTGTCATTTATTAGCTTTTCAACTGTAAAACATTGGGAATAAGACCAAAATATCCACTTGAGAGGTTTACCGTGTCATTCTTCTGCTTTGCACAATGAATTGGCGAGCTACAAAGTGTCAAACCGCTATGACGTCGCACTATTTACATCACCATCCAGTCCACACGCCCACTGTGGAAACACAAGCCAGATCGGGGTAAAACCATTCCAAATTGAACTGTAACCGCCTGGTGAGAATGAGTTTTTAGTGGAGCCAATGGATGGATCTAGTTACTGACGATTTCCATGTTCTCCCGACTCTTTGGATTAACGTTTGCTTAGTTTGGCTTTGGAACAGAAATATTTAAGCAAACAAGGGAGTGGCACTGCGGAGGTCACTGTTAGTTTTCCGGCACTTTTGATATTAAGTTAAAGAGTTGCGCAACTAAACTTTAATTGAAGTTTTTGCTCGGTCAAAAGGTTTCAGTCGTCACTATAGTAACCAAACATTATCCTCCAGCCTCTGTATGTACTGTATGTCTGTGCTACTTTGACTTCATTTTGATAACGATAACAGATTTGAATTTATTTATACTGAGAGGACAATGAGAGTGTACGGAACAGAGGTGGCTGTGTGTGTGTGTGTGTGTGTGTGTGTGTGTGTCAGTTTAAACCATAAACGGAGCAAAAAGAGAGAATATGTGTTGGTCCTCATGAAGACTGTGACTAACATTGAGTGGAAATTCAATAGGTAAAGAGGAGAGTGATGAGCGACACTTATCTGCTTAAAATATGTCATTTCGATTGCTTGGAGAATAAATTAGGTTTAAGTCAGTGCATTCTGGAGATTTGGTCAAGATTTGAATCATCTTGTTTGGAAGCAGGATGTAGTATAAGTATAAGGATAACTTCTGATCTGGTTTCCTGCTCTCGTAAACCTTCACAATTCATGTCGGCCACAGCTGAACTGTTAAACCTTTACTTCCAGGAATATACAAACTCAACAACTTAAAGCCATAAACAAGAGGATTCTGCATTATTTCCAAAACAGACACAAAGCATTTGTTGGCATTTCCAAGGGAAAACCTGACTCTTCTTTTACATATTGAGACCGGTTTCTACTTCAGTTCATAAATATTGCGGGGCCTTATGTAGAAACACTTGCATACATTTGTCACTGAAACCATGCAGAAAATGTACTTGCTCTAATACAGTCCCATGTATGTACGTGGACATACACGGAGTTACGTTGCATTACAGTCATCTAAACGTCTTTTTTCATACTTCATTCTGCATCAAGTGCATCTTTTTTTTTGAACTTCCAGTGTTTTTGTTAAAAGTGAGTAACCACTTGGTCCAGGTCTGCTTCTTCAAGCCAGACCACTTGGAACAGGCAGTGTCATCAGATGACACACTCAACCTTTGTCATGTGACCTGACGTGTCCCTCTGAGCATAAATATGTCAAATATGTGCAACTAAAATGTGCAGATGTGCACACAATTTGAATTTTTTGAGCTTCATTTATAAATCAGGCTAATTGTCATTGGCAAATGAACAGTTAAATGAGTGAAAACATGGCCAAATGTGCAGGGAAATACTGTTAACATTTTGCTTTCAATAAGTTAAAATATCTTTATAAAATAGGGAAACTTTCAATAATAAAATATTGTGTTTAACACAATTACAATCGATTGTCTGAACAAGACGCATAAGTTGGGCTAAACTGACCAATGTGGAGATGAAGGTGGACATAGCAAAGCGGACAAGTCTACCTGTATGTTTAATGAGAGAAGAAAACTTTAAATAAACATCTTTTCTTATATGTATTATTATATAGAAAACACAAATGTACTTCATATTATAGACGTGTTAAATCTAAGCTACCTGGAAGTGAGCACATGGGTTTGTTTCACACATTCTGATTTGGTCTTCAGAGCTTTTCTTTCATCATTTGCACACCAAACCGTCTACGACACACCATAAAGCAGTTACCAGTGGACTTGTCCTTGTTTGGGTCACACGTGGGCCAAACACGCGGCACATGTGCGAGTCCTGCTCTCCAGTGAAATGCTACACAGATTATAGGAGGACGCTGAGATGCTCTCTTGTTCCCAGTTTAGCAGCGTGTCAGTTGGGACAGATGATGTCATGCAGCAGCAGCAGCAGCAGCAGCAGCAGCAGCAGCTATTCCCACACCAGCGGAGACGGAGGCATTTCAGACGGCTGAGCCACTGTGGAGCTGTTCAACAACTTCATGTTAGCCTTTCATGCATCTGCTTACTATAGACACGTGAATCGCTGTTACATACATGTCACGCTTCCACAAATAAAATGCAATCATCCCAACTCAATGTTGAGGTTCTTCGACGTGGGGCTGAGATTCACCAAAAACAAAATCTACACCTGTTAACTTAGTGACACCCAAAGATTTCTGTTGCTGAACCTGAAGAGTGTACACCACACTCTCTCCCTGCACCAAAGAGAGAATCAGCGATTTCTCCACGTCTGTACATACTCCACAAGAACAGAGAAATGTGTTCTCTCTCCCAGGGCTGCGAGGAAAGAATGACGTCATTATTTTCTTGCAGCCCTCGTTTGGGAGTTCTTGCCGCTTGTTCTTGCGTGTTGTCCGACAACTATTGAGTGATTGGCCAGAAATTGGTTAATGCAGAGATGTTGTCATTCCCTATGAGAACTTCCCAGGCACTTGGGTTTCTCGTCAAGTATGAAATGTCCTGGCCAGATCTAACTTTTTCTCTGTTCTTGCAGAGTACGCACAGGCCTTTACTTCCACTGCTGCCTAAATCGGTAAGATTAAATGTGCTATTTTGTGACCAGTCACCAGTAATCCGACAACGCCTCTGTCCCCTGAGAGCTAAAACCACTGATTTTCTTAATGGAATTTGGTGTGGGAAAATGAACGATGAGCAAACCTCTATTTCCAGACAGAAAAGTCTTACAGTGACTTAAAGCAGCAAACATATTCTTAAGATCTCATGGACTGTGGTTCCTCAATCCTGGTCCTGGGCACCCACAGCCCTGCATGTTTTAGATGCATTTAAATCAGGTGTGTTAGCAACATCTAAAACATGCAGGGCAGTGGGTCTCCAGGACCAGGATTGAGAAACGCTGCCATAGACTGAAGCAGGCATAGATTTAATTCCGTGAGTCTTTTGTTAAGTGGCTAAAAAAATCTGTTTTTCTCATGCTGGCAGCCATGTTACGAGTGAGAGCCAGTGTCTGGTTCCCAGAAATGGCAGCGCCCTCGGCAGTGAGCTCACCTAAGTGAGTGTTGATAATGTCTCAACAGCTCATGCAACGTTATCACTTTGAAATGTTTCAAACCACATCCAAACTCTTAAAGATTCCTGGTGGGAGTTTTAACTGGGCATAGATATTAGTGATGACAAAATATAAACAGAGCCGCTACAGCTGGCAGCAGAAGAAACGTTCCCAAATAACACGAGCCACATTTCGACCACAAGTAGCAGGAACCTGGAGTACTATGAATTCTTTGAAAGTATGAAATGCTTGCATTTCCGTTATTAATTGAACTCTCTAAATTACCCGGGGGTGAGAGTGAATAATTGTTTGTCTCTATATGTTGGCCTTGCGATGGACTGGTGACCCTCATGTGGAGGATAAAGCGGTAGACAATGAGGTATACATGTTCTCCCATTGCCAGTGGAGATCTTTCTCCAGTCAATAGTGTTCAAAGAAAAAAAAAAAACAGTGTGGTGGTGATGATGATGATTACACTTTTATATCTTTTACTTCAGTGCTTCTTTGCCATGCAAAAAAAAAGTTGCAGACACTGTGACAAGACTGCCAAAAGCAAGTAGTAGGAGCAAAATCCCTCAAGTGACATGGAAGACATGCGTCTATTGTGATTACCATCACAAAAAAAAAGTGATGATAATGGTGAAAATAAAGGAGTTTCAAATTAAACTGAAGCAACAAAGCAAATTCAAATACTAGACATTTAACACGCAACGCAAACTCCTTTCCCAAAAGGTTTTTGAACTTTCAGAAAGTACTACTCCTGCAAACAGTGAACTTTTTGGTGGTAAAACATATAACAAGCACCTCCATTTAGATTCTGGTCCCTCTGGTGGAAACACACACAGTTCCTGTGCCCATGGTCGAAATGCAGCTACTATTATTATTATTATCAGAAAGTAACAACATTACACCTTACCAACATGTATGTCTTGTCACCACACACATACATATTAAACATATACATCATTATCAAGTATACGACCTTTGATACTGTTGTATTATGAATAAAAAGAAAAAGACTCTCTAACCTGATAAAGCTTTTGAAAGCAGCCGACTGAGGGTTAATGCAGAGTGGCACTCGACTCCCCTTCTGCTGCTCCAGAATGAACTGATGGATGATCTCTGTGAGGGAAACAGCACAGAGCAGCAGCAGCAACAACATTAGAGACTTGTTCACTCGATTTTTCACATTTATGGAAGCTAAAATGTATCTTTACGACTGCCATTATCAAACATTTGTGTCAACTGACTTGACTCGCGTGCATCCGAGCAGCAAAGAGTAATCTGCACTGTGAGCAGCAGTTCCTCATCTCAACTGACCTTCACTTAATGAGCCTAATAAGCTTTAGAGGTTCCCTGTAGTGTTTTCAGTCTACTGCTAATGCTTTTTTTTAAAGGACTCCCTCCTGTTTTGTTTGTATCATGCACATACATGAGGATCCATGATCCTTGTTGATGGTTTCCCATGATCAGTGACCTCACAGAGCACACGCTGTTTTGTGCTGCTTTAAAAATCCCATGTAAAACTGTAAAACACAGGGGATTTTGACAAAGGAAAAACGGCAACAAACTCATGAGGACATGAATTAAATTTGTAACAGTTCCATTTTCATTTGTGCTTATATGACCTTAAATGTTTCATAAGCACCATAAAACTGTAAAAACTGCAGAATTAGACAGGTTTTTTATTTGTATCCCACCTGACATAGATATAGTTAGTATATGCTGTACTCTGCATGTATCATTACATTGCAGGGAAACCCTTGAATGAACGTTGTCAGCACAGGTGTAAATGTCAATTTACGCACAGATATGATATTAAAAATGTATATAGTATATATGGAGTTACATACACAATCTTGTAGGATTTGTGTTTACAACTGGTTTTATTTCTATTTTATTTTCCCCCAAAACAACAGAAAACACTGATGTACAACAGATATTTCACAGTGTTGCTTTAACACAGGAACACGGTAAACGTGAGCAGCAGACAAACTCACCTTTGACCTGTCTGACAGAGCTCAGGTTCTTCTCAAAGCCATCGTCGAACTTGAGATTCGTGACAGGCTCAAAGTCACTGGTGTAAACCCGGCCGGAGGACGTGGTGTAGCAGCACTTGCACATGCACGTGTGGTAGCGCAGTCGACCCTCGTCCAGGTACGGGTGAGCCAGGGCGTCCTTCGCTGAAATCCTTTTTGACTGGAGAGCGCACGCACAAACACACACACACACACATGTAAGCAGGCGGAGTTTCCTCACACCACAAACAACATTTATCTGAAAATGAACATTTCTCGCTCTGTATTTCCAGATGTGTGCTATTTTATACATGTGATGAAAACATCAACCAACCCTAAACTTTAGCCCATTGTTTACATTTTGGTCTGTCTTTTATTTTAAGCGTATATTAAATATTATATTATATTTAGAATGACTGACCGGATCGAATACGAGCATCCTGCAGAGGAGGTGGACAGCTTCGTGGGTTGCTTGGCTGGAAAGAGTGTAGAGAACAGGAAGCGATGGCTGCAGACAAAACAAACAACAGATGGTCAATGGATCTGTATTTAAAAGGCACTGTTCTAGTCTGTTCTAAATGACCACTCATTCACCCACTCACACACATTTATTTCATACAGTCCATCTACAGAGCCTGGTCACACATGATATGCAAATCCCTTCTACTCTGTACAAAGGAGGTGGCGGTAAATAAAAATAAAACCACACTGACTTTGCCAAAGCAAATCTGCATCAAGTTTACTTTTCATGTGAAGTTCAACTTTGGCAAAGTCACAGCCAAGACATAGACTCAAATAAACAAACGTTTGAACAAGTCAAGCTTTCGTTAAATGTTGACGATTATGGATCCATTTTTTCATCACACAAATCTGAAGAGAGTGTTTACCTGTTTGTGAGGTCCTCTAAGAATGTGTGCACGAGCACCTTCACATGCTGTCCTCATTGCCTCCATTGAGGGAGTTCCCAGCAGGTCAGTGATTAAATCAAGCTACGAAACACACAGACAAAAGCAATTTAATGATATAAAGCTAATTACATTTAAAGGCTGGATAAAAAAAACTTTTGATTGTCCCACCGATTTCAAAATAGACTGTCCAGCAGAGGGAGCTGTGAGTGCAGCTCGGCCTCAGATCCACTTTGGAGTATTAATAAATGATGTCATGACTTTTGTGTGTTTTGGTTTTTTTTTAATAGTGGAATAAATATCTTCAAAGGCACGGAATATTTGTTTGAATTTTCATCCAAACCAATCTATTTATAAATCACATTTTAAAAAAACAGTATTGGACCAAAGTGCTGCACAGTAATATTTAAATAAATAAATAAAAACATTACCTAGGACAATAACATCTCACCCAGATAGTGAAGAACAGCAGACTCACACTGTCTCGAATGCAAAGGAAAACAGGTGGGTCTTTCAAAGAGATTTAAAATTAGAAAGTAAATGGACCTGCCTAATGTGCAATGGGAGGGCTGCAACTGCAAAAGCCCCTCTGAGCTTCAGCTGCGGTTTAGGAACAACAAAGACCAAACTGCAGAAGAACATTATGGCAGCAGCAAGTCAGAGAGGTAGAGCGGAGCAAGGCCATTTAGACATTTATACACGTCTGTGTGTCCTTGTTAAAACGGCGAATGGCAGCATTATGGACGAGCTGAAAGCGAGAAAGGGAGGCCTGGCTAACCCCAGCATAAAGGACAGTACAATAGTCACAGTTGTGATATCGGCTGAACCTATTTAGTGTTGCCTGACTGGGATTTGAATGGATCGGAGTGCAGTCCTTGTTTATACTTTAAATATAAAGCCCATACTGTAAATATTCTGGAAACTGTCAAAAATGTACATTCTATTTATAACTTTTTGTAGTCGTATTGTTAATATCTTTCTATATTGTACTTTCTTGGAAATGCATGTTTATTATCTATAATCTGTCTGCTGTGACAATGTTAATTTCCCCACTGTGGGACCGATAAAGGTCTTATCTTAAAGAGAAAAAAGCTACAAGGAGCATTGTGCGGGCCCTCGCAGCCACCGTGCTGCCAGCAGGTGGCGCTATGCCTATTTTCATGCGTTGGTGATTTCTGGCCAGGTCTCTTATGTCACATATACTGTAAAGTTTTGAGCCGATTGATGGTGAAGTTACGGCTCACTTCCTGTTTTGTCCGTTCTGATGTTTTTTGAATCTGCAAGACTGTGTTTTTCATGTTTAAGATAATCATACTCCCAAGAGTTTGTTCATTTAAAACCTGCAAATCGCCAAGATGGACGCCAAATTCAAAATAGCTGACGTCCTGTTGAGTCGAGGCCATGGTTCCACATGTTTCCACCAAGTTTCATGAACTTAGTTTCAACTTTGGGGGCGCTATTGAGTCATTTTGCACCACTTTTATGCATTCCCCTTACTTAATAAAACATTTTCATCAGTCCACTAGGTCCTTGCACCACTGTGTGAGTGTTCAGGCCCTAAAAACACTGAGGTGTGTAAAACTGTTCCAACTGCCTTCAGACCAGGTTATTAGTGGTCAAAGCTGGCTTTACCTGCTGAATGGGACTTTGGGCTTGAAAGAGGATGCGTCTGCCCAGCAGCTCGGCGAAGATGCAGCCCACAGACCAGATGTCGATGGAGTTGTGGTAGTGGCGACTTCCCATGAGTATCTCCGGAGCCCGGTAGTACTGTGTCACAACTTCCTGAGTCATGTGTCGTGACTCGTCCGACTCCTCCACTCGAGCCAGACCAAAGTCACAGATCTGAAAGACATTTTTCTCAGATTTCACAAATACTTTGACACCGTCTTCTCATCTTCTTTTTAAATGTGACACGTCTAAGAAAACATCTCCATCTTGCTTAAAATAAAGCGACTGTGTTACATCATAGCTCCCACACAGGCTATACTGGGAAGTTCACCCATGGATATCAACAGCCTACATTTACTCTGTCCCACACAAACAAAGGTGAAAGTCAGAATTTACACGGTTGTATTTTTGAGTAGCGGAAATGTCTCATCATGACTGAGTCACAGTATATGTAGAGACTTTAAAGTTTAATTTTCACGCTGAAAATAGGTCTTAATCGACTGAACTACACAGTTACAAGTATTCCTCGTGTGGGATTTGAACATAAAGAATTTAGCCACTGTGTCAGTGAATGTGACAGAATGTGACACAGTTTACAATTACAGGTGAAGAAGCTAAATCAGCCTTTTTGGATTGTTTGTCATCCAAAAATGATATGTTGAATGGAGAGCTGGGTTCCAAGTCAGACTCAGGCATGATTAGTGCCAGACCTGTTCGAGTTAGACATCAATTAAAGCTGCAGTGTGTAACTTTTGGTGATTTACCGTTACTTGTATGCTGGGTCAAGCAAACCTTTTAAGTCCTGACCGAGGGAGCATTTGTTTGTATACAGCACCCATGCAGGTTGCGGGTGGGAACGAGAAGCCTTTATCATGTCAAACTGCTGAACGAGTGAGTTTTTTGAGCAGGAGAATTAACTTTGTGGGCACGTCTTTGTGTTTTCAGTCCGATTCCAACCTGTTTGTAGCCGTCTTGCTTTACTAGTGCAAGAGGTGGCCTCTGTCTGTCTGTCTTGACATAAAATTAATCACTTCGTTATCAGCCATTTAAGATATTTGAATAGCATTCACGGGAGAGCTGCACAGCACAACTCACTGCTAACCAGACATGGACTGTTTGTCTGGTTAGCCCCATATGAGAAATAATATGAATGAAGACTCTGATATGAGCGACAAATCCAAATCCACCAATAAGGCTTTCGGTGTCAACATAGCAAACACTAGTAACCACCAAGCTCCCAGCAGAACTAACAGGCTTCAGTTACCTCTGAGATTGAAGATTGAGTCTCTAACACACACACACACACACACACACACACCTTGAGCACACAGTTGCTGTTGACCAGGAGGTTGCCAGGTTTGATGTCTCTGTGTAGAATGCCAGCAGAATGAAGGTATTTCAGTCCTGGTGGTTGTCATGGTGGATGAGTAAGAGACGAAACAAGGGGAGATTACATCAGACATCACTTGTGCAACAAACAGGTTCAGTGATTTTACTGGTGATTACAGACCAGCGGGCAGACATTAGACTACAGCTGTTATTAATGACGGTCCAGAACAGTGCAGTCAGTGTGGTGTGTGTGTGCATGTGTGTGTGTGTGTGTGTGTGTGCCAACACGGGGGTGAAGACGTATGAGGTGAGGCAAATTGAAATTATAATATATACTCAATAACGACAAGTCTATTAATTGGGCATAAGCTAGATCCTCTTGATCATGGCAATCGATGTCAATCGGCACTAATTGACAAAGTTCAGTTGATGGAACTGATGTTAGGTCTATGGCTTCAAGGGATAATTCAAGTTTTCTGAAGTGTGGTCGATTGAGGAACGGACATAATCAGCATCTTACAACCAGCTGACAGTGATGTGCACATATCCTGTGTCTGAGAAAACATGGCTGCCAAAGAGACACCAGGTAGGACGGATTTTACCAAATAAAATTCACACCAGCTGAAGTGTATATGAATGTGCTGCCACATTGTCTCTCCAACCAGGCAACCACACCAAAGTCCATAGAGAAAATCAAAGATTTGACATCACAGCACAGGGATTTGCTGATCCACTGCAGCCTCCATCAGCACATTCAAATTAGATTCATTTTAGATTATTACATTTCTTGATGTTTTCACTTGATGCTCCAACAAAGGTTTTAACTGAACACCTCCAACCGGCTTTTACTGTCACCCTGACTGATTTATTCTTACATTCACTTGGTTCATTTTCTCCATGTCTGTACGTATGTTTCTATGTTCACACGGAGACAGTGACTGACTACCAATCACACTGTCTGCCACAAAAGAAAAGTCTAGAGGTGAGCGACACAAGCAAAGTGTCAAGATATGGGGCGTACAAAGCATAATTAGACCTGAGAATGTGTCAGTTACTTCATATAATTACATTCAATAATGTAAAATCCTTCATCTGTAAAGATCCTGAATTATCCCTATAAGAATAGGCTTGTTAAATACCAGTTGGTGCAACTGGCCCCAGGTGACTTGGACCAGAAATATCTATGAGGTTTAAACAGGGTGAGAAAGCTTATTTGACATTTACAACTCAGAACATATTTATTTAAAAGGTCGCCCTATATTTAACAACCACAATTTGTGCCGCCACCACAAGTAAATTCATTTTTAAACACACATCTGACAAATAGTCTTCTGCTAATGAAAAGAAATGAAGGTTCAGTTCACAGTTTGAATCCTATTTTTTCTGCAGGGCTGAATATTACATGTAAAATTCAGTCAATTTACAATTGTGTGCATGGTTCATTTGTTCACAAGTGATCTGATTACAAGTGTCCACAAGGAGACATTCATGACACATTAATGCGTCACGCTGACACCAGGTTTGGACAGGACATTGGTTGTTGTAAAAAAAAAAAGACCATTTCATGGACTTCAGTAAATAAATAAATGGAACATAAATGGGAAAAAAACATACCCCGTAGAATCTGATACAGAAAGACTTTGGCATGATCTGAGCTCAGAGGCTGCGGTGATACGATGATCTTATGGAGGTCACTTTGCATGAGTTCAGTCACCACGTAGCTGACCAACGGAAATTAAGGATAAACACATGGCAAAGCACACCAGCATCATGACAAAAAACACAGGAAGGTAAAAGCACCGACAGAAGTGTGGGTGACTGTGACTCAGGAGGTAAAAGCAGCTGCCAACTCATCACAGGGCTGGCACGTCAATCCCAGGCTCCTCCAGTCCCTATATAGAGACGCCAAACCCAACACTGTCAATGATGATGCACTGACCACATCTAAACATGTGAGATAAGGTACCTGGACATAACAGCAACAGCCTTGTCAGTGCAGTCAGTCCCTTACTCTGGCTCTAATCGCCATCTTATTGGAAGCTTTTCAGCCAAATCAGCATAATAGATGGGCAGCAGAGGCCAGCAGCAATTAGTGAAAGAGTAATCCTTGAGTGAATTACAGCACACAAAGGCAAACAAATGTAAATGTTACCCTGGTCACCTCTAGAAGACAACGTTTTAAAAAGAAAGGATTATGATAAATTACTACTGGAATCCTTTTTATCAAGCACTGATAAAGGATACATTTCCTCAAAGTAGTCGATGTGTGGAGGTTGTAGTATGTCCAGAGCAGAGAGAACCTGAGGAGGAAGGTAAAGCCATAGTCAGTGATTCTCCTTCATACTTTTCCTTGTGCCATGTGCAAGCATCATTCATGAAAGACTTCATTCACCTATTTTCTCCTATTTAAAATGTTCTTTCTGACATGAACATGAACATTCACGGTTACAAAGTTACTGTACTTGAAGGACAAAATTCACATATCTGTACTTTACTTTGTTATTTATATTTCTAGTAACTTTTACTCCACTAAATTTCCTCTAACTGTCTTTGTTGTTGTTTCTAGTCTTGATGAGGCATGGGGTTAAGTGGCTCAAGGTGGCTACTTATTGTAAGTCGCTTTGGATAAAAGCGTCTGCTAAATGACATGTAATGTAATGTAATGTAATGATATGTAATGTAATGATATGTCAAGGACACATAGACTCGCAGAGCCAGGAATTGAACCCACAACCTTCCCCCAACCACTGAGCTACCATTGGTCTATCCGAGCTCCTCACTTGTAGTAGTGAGATCATTTTATATCAGAAAATCACTTTTGACACTACAAGTACAGAAAATGTCATATACTTTAAGACTTTTACTTAAGTAATATTAAGATAAAAAATTACTTCCTTTTTAGGCACTTTATACAAGACTGCTAATGGAATGTAATACACGCATTGCAATTTTGAATAAATACATCAGGAATCATTATTAGTGAGAATCATTTAAACAGAATATTGAGAGCCAGGATACTTTACAGGAAGCGACTTAACCCCGCCTCCACCTCGCTGAATGCATGCGTGCTCTCCCGCAGCAGGGGATACAAATCCTGTCGGGGATAACACCTTTGCACGACAATTTGCAATGCCAAGCTTTGGAGAATATCTTTGTAACTCAATCCTGACCCAAAATAAAACTCTCACACTATCTCTGTCTATCATCCCGCACTTTACTTGTGCAGCTCTCAAGGTAATTCATTAGAATGTTATTAATATTATGTGGCATCACTCACACAGTGTGCACATTGTACAGGACATGCTGTACTTTATGGACTATTTAATACTCTTGCTCTCTAACAATAACCTGCTGTAAATGTGAAATTGTTTGTAGAGCTGAAACAATTACTCGATTACTAAATGAATCGTTAACTATTTTGACAATCGATTCATCGGTTTGAAGCTGTTTTCGTGATTAAAACAAGATTTCCGATTGTTTCAGCTTCTTAAATGTGAATATGTTCTCCTTTATTTGCTCCATATATCTCCACAGAAATCATTTAAACTGAATCAATTTGGTTTGTAGACAAAACAGGACATTCGAGAACGTCATCATTTCCAGGTTTGACAAGCACTGATCAACGTTTTCTGACATAAATAATCCACAGTAATAAAATAAAAGTAATCGTTAGTTGCAGCCTGAATGTCATAATCAGAGTTCAGTATATGTTCATACATTGGCCTCATGTAAGATTTTCATTTTCTTATCTTAAAATTTTCTTTGCCATTCAGCAAATGTGTCTACCTTCAGTAAAGTGTGGAAATAACGTGTATAAACATGAAGAATGTGTTCACAAGGATAAGTTTGCTCATAGACGACAGGTGGCCCTCTGGTGGACACACAAGAGAATACACATTTCAGTCACTTCTACATTGGCTTCAACTGCCAGCCCCAGAAACTACATTCATTTTAACATACAGTCTACGATTGTGTGTCTCATGTGAAAGGAAATGATCTGGACTAACTGCAATGATGAGCAATATGACATATTCAGTGTCAGTGGTAAACCTGACACTTCACATGGATAGGATGACAACTTCCTGAGTGGTTTTCTTTGTGTGAACGCTGCTGCCTCACACTGGATGTGTGTGACGCACGCCTTGGTCTCAGTGCATCTCTGTTATTTTATAATCTGGACAAACATGTTAACTAATGAGACCGTTCACGCTGCCCGCGTGAAATGAGCGGAGCCAAGCAGCTATTTTTGGGAATAGACCCATCACCTATTATTCACACCCACATGAGTCACAGCAAAAATTGAAAATGATCTTTTATCACAGTTTCAGCATTTATATCTATATCAAATGTCTTGTTCATGTTTCAAAGTAAAAGCACAGGGGCATTTCAGTTCCTTGATTCTCAGTCGTACCTTACAGACAGACTTTCTCATATATACTTCCTATTACACACAACTCAATTTATAGACCACTTTACCCCATCAACACATATTTACATATTTACAGTATTTTGCAATGCCTCAACACAACAATGTGTCTGGCTTTAAACGCGACCATTTCCATTCACCGTCCTGATTAAACTGCTGTTCTTTATCCTTATATTTATGTATTTCAAATTTGCATTTTGTATGTTCTTTTAAACTGATTTATGTTTTTACTTTAATTCATCTGTTAGACTGCTCCATAACTTAACCCCCGAGATTGAAACACACATGCTTTTTAAAGTTGAGTAAAAGTCCAAGTATCTTACCAGAAAATGACTTTGGTAGAAGTTGAAGTCACTTTTTTTAATATTACTTATGTAAAACGCTAAAAAGGTATATGACAAAAAGTTTTACATGTAAAAGTATTAAAAATGCAAGGAGTTAGCCATGATAGCTCAGTGGTAGGGTGCATTGTCTTTCAACTGGAAGGTTGTGGGTTCAATTCTTGGCTCTGCTAGTCTATATGTGTGGATGGGGATGAATGATCTTATAAAGAGCTTTACAGATGCAGACCACTTCCAACTCTTCTTCTTCTAGTAGTAGTGAGTAAAAGTACAAGTTGCTAGAAATACAAATAAAGTACAGATACGTGAATTTTGTACTTAAGTATAGTAACAAAGTATTTGTACTTTGTTACATTACAACACTGCTGACTCTTTAAGTGGGTATCTAAAAGTATATTTTATTGATTTCAATGTTAAACTCCATGTTGCCTTTGTTAGGTGAGCAGGAGACGTGCACCCAGTCTGAACACAAGACTCCCAGCAGACGCAGCAGACGCAGCACTGCTGCCGTCACACACACACACACACACATCCAGGGCTCAGGACTCACGGAACTTCACGTCACGTGAGAAGCGAGTGTACAGATGTGTTGGCAACACTGCCGCGTACTTACGTTCTCATGTTTGAAGAAACACAGCATCTTCAGCTCCCGAAACACCCTCTTACAAGATACAAGGTTTTGGAAGACATTGGGCATCTTTTTGAGAGCAACTCGCTTTCCATCTCTCGGGTCTGTCACTGACCTAGATGAAGAGCACAGACATCAGAAGTCAGATAGAGATAGAGGGACTTTCATGTAGCACTGGAGCTGTTCACTGTGTTCACTGTGTTCACTGTTATTACAGTGTGTATAAACGAACTTTAGCCCACACTAACATATGTGGTTAGATAGGCAGAATAGAATGTCAGGGACACAGGTATGCCCTATGTCAGCTGCACATCAAGTGGATGGAGATGAATGAATGAAACAAAAATAAATATATAGTAGGGTAAGAACTCAGCTGCACTTTTTCTGTGTCCGATACATAACCTTGCATTTCTTCTGATACAGACTTCTTTGTACCTCTTTTAGACACCTTGGCTGTCAAAAAGATATTTGGGCTGTTGCATTTACGACCTACCTACAGTATAACCGGCCATTTTTTTTTGTATTTATTTATTGTTTAATGTGGGAGCTCTTTCACGTGTCTTTTTGTAGAGCTGTCCCTTTCATTTTACCTTGAGTGATTAACTGAACTTTCGAACAAAACAACTCACTAGTCTTTGAAGATACACAGTCTCTGTAATAGATTACTAGTGATGACAATGTCCATCAGATCAAGTCTGATCCCCATGTGTTTTGTGTACTCAACCCATTTTAACCACATCCTCTTAAATGTTTCCGTTTTACATATTTCGTAAATTATTTTAAGGCAGTCTTAAGTTACAAACAAAAAAGTAATATTTTCATTAAGTATTTCTCAACCTTAGTCTTAATAATCTGCGTTACCGTACCCATATACATTGTCAAAGCATCAAATCTCTTCTGAGCTAACTTGAGTTAAGAGTTCTGTAAGCCTTTATGTAATCTTGATATTATTTTACATCCGTTCCCTTTCTCTGACATTTGAAGAACCAAACGATTACTCCATTAATCAAGAAAATAATTGGCAGATTAATCGACTATGGAAATAATCGTGAGTTGCAGCCCTAATCCCAAGCAATGAAGCTGCATATCAACTAAGTGCAGTTGAGCTCGCCACAGTAAGGTGTGGAGGGGGAAACCCCTATTTCTGCTCATGGGTGGGTTAGACTGAATGGCAATAGTTTCATCAGGTATGTAAAGCATGGCATCATGCAAGTGTGACACAGTGACACACACCAATAAATTCAACAAAGAGGAACGTTTAAGCTCTCTGTCTGTCATAATGCATCTCTGGTGACCCATGGACAGCCTGCAGTATTTCTAACTCTGACCTTTAGGTGCTTGACCACCATAGGTATCCCAACAGAAGGATACAAAGGGTGGGATGGTAGTTATTTTGCAATTTTATTAACAAATACATAGTTAAAACTGATTAATTTTGGTTTGAGAACACTAAGGATGGGGGGGGGGGGGGGGGGGGGGGGGATCGAGTGACAATGAAATATCGCAATATTTTCTTTTTCGGCATGTAATTTTTTTTTTTACTAATGTTCCAAATAAACATTAAAGTTTCTGTGGCTTAGCATAAAGAAATATCAATTGACATTTTAGTCCACTAAGTGTTGCTAAGTGCTCACTCTAACTAGAGCTGTTGTGTGAGAAAATCGCAAAATATGATTTTACGTATGTACGTAGTACATCGCAATGTCGTGATAATATCGCGCCATGATTTAAATATCGTGATAATATCGTATGGTGGTGCCTCTGGTGATTCCCACCCTTAGTGACCACAATAATTGGGAACATTTGGGAACATCATCATTTTGAGAACTGACCAACATTTTTCAACATTGTCCAACATTTTGTGGACCAAACACTTGATTAATCAAGAAAATAATGAACAGATGAATCATCTATGAAAACAATCATTAGTTGCAGCTCTAAATAATAGTTGTATAGCTTTCCAAATTGAACCACTGTGCAATTAGTGCTTTAGTACCATAGAAACCACTGGAACCTGTATAAAAATGTACTGTTTTCAAATCAAGAGTCCATTCATACACTTCCCCGTCATATGTTAAGCTCTGAGTTCAGGATGTCTTTTACGTGACTTCCTATGTTGCAATAGGGTTTACAAAAGTGTCAGGATGATAGCAACTAGGGCTGAACGATTTTGAATAAATATCTAATTGGGATTATTTTGACAGTAAATGCGATTGCGATGAGAGCTGCAACTGACGATTATTTTATTTTCGAAATCTGTCATGAATATGTCAAATATTGTCTCGATTAATCGAGCAATCGCTTGGTCCATAAAATGTTTTCATTGGAATAAATACATGATTACTGTGTGATATTTATGCAGATTGGTGAGACACAAGGATATTATCTTCAGTCAGTAGAATAAGACGTGTATAGATCAAGACAATAATTATCCTGAAATTATATTTTGACACACATTTTGGCTTTAACAAAGTAGAAAGTAGAAAATTGCAGTAGGCTGTATTGAAATTAACTCTAGAACTGTACTTCCAAAGAAATCCCCTCTCCCTTTGAACATGAAAGAAACAGTTTTCATGCTCTTATGGCATGAACGACACAAGCACCATATCACTATCACATTTGTTTTGGTCCAACAGTCCAACACTTGGTAGTTGAGCATGAATTGGATGAAAATAAAAGAGTTTGACGAGGAAAATGTGACGATAATATTAGCCTGTGCTGGGCTTTGTCCGAGTAGCTCGTCTGGTGATTAGAGAGGGAACGGTAAAGTGTCGGAACGGCAGCACGAGAGCCGCGCGAAGAACACAGCAGGTTTTAAGTAAGAGCATTTCAACTCCAAACACCAAAGCCCTTCGACTAAAACCTTCAGTGAACCGCTTCAAATTGGATCAGTGAAGAGACACAGATGGCAGAGCACTAAGCTCAGTCTCACAGACGGACGCTATGGTTTATATGGATAAACTGAGGGTTTCCTTCTGTCAATTTCTAGCTTTTGTAATTGTTCCGTTGTTTATTGCCTCAGTTTTTCCGTTGTACTGTAAGTGTAAGTGACTGTAAATCATGAACGTTTATAATACAAAAGCAGCTTTTCTGCCACGTTGAGTTACATTTCCAAAGCGCTGATTCCATCGTCATCCTCATTAACTACACTTGTGTCATACACAACACTCTGTTATCATTTTGTAGACTGTTGTGCTGGTATTTAATAGTTTGTGTTAGTGGTTATTCAGTTACTTGTGATGACTTTTAGTTTTGTCATTGTTTCTAAAAAAGTTATGAATGTAAGTAGGTTTTCACAGTAATTCCAGTAAGACACCTTATTGCATATTACTTTCACACTCTAGTTTTTATAGACAGTCTACTTAAAACAAACGAAGCAGGCAAAATGCCTGTTTCCTTAGAATGGTGTCATTAAGCAGTGACTCAGAGGAGGAGTCACTTTTTTTTGGTGCCCAGAGGAAGTGTAGAGGTGTCATTTTCTCTGAGATCAATTCATTTACATTCAACTGAAAGGTTATTATGGAAAACTGATCAATAATGACAAAACACCCTGCCTAGTGTACCTTTATTTGTGGTTTTAAACGTCTCTAGGGACCGATGACAGCAAACACTTAAGATTTCACACATCTGAAGCTAAACATTCCGAGTCATTACGTATTATGTGTTTTATTACTGCAGCAAGACTTGTTTTGAAAAACTGGAAGAACGCCACAACCCCAGAACTCAGTGAATGGGTGACATGACTGAAACTGCTTCTGTGAATATTCAATAGCGAGAGTGAATAATGTACCAGGGGGACACATAAACATGTCAGGCATCATTTCTTGCTGTACCTCAGCGGCACAGCGCACTTAAGGACTGTGAGAGAATCTATTTCAGATAATAATTTAAGTTTCCTCCCATTCTGAGTCTGTATCTTTGACTATAAACTATTTATATATAAATGAGAAAATCAACAGAAAACTCAAACCACAAAAAAGTGAGTGATAATCAAGTGTCTTAGCACGATATACAAACATGTTATGACCATTTTATTAATACAAATATCAGTCAACTACATGGCAGGGACTCATTTGTGCACGTGGACATGGTCAAGAAGACCCGCTGGAGTTCAAAACAAGCATCAGAATGAGGAGGAAAGGGGATTCAAGTGACTTTGAATATGGCATAGTTGTCGGAGCCAGACAGCTGGTCTGAGTATTTCAGAAATGATCTACTTATCTACAGGGATTCTCATGCACAAACACCTCAACCAACAGTAAGTCAACCATCCAGTCACTATAGGAGAAGGAGACCATCTCTGAATGCACAACCGTGTTTAAAAATGCAAAGGAAAACTAACTGCACATTTTGAAGTCTTGAGTTTTGCTATTTGACTGCCGTCATAACAGTTTTTACACCCAGAAGTTTGAAGACTTGCAACCAGGCACCTGTTGGATCGCAGTCATATTTGCTTTGCTGTGTCACCTATGTCCGCCTAACGCTGAACATAATTTACAAAACTCACACCAGGTTAGGTTAGCAGGCAATTAAAGAAGACCAGACACTAACAGCGGAGACCACTATCTCCTCGGGAAAATGTTTGCTGACATTATAAATCAAGTGAGAAGTAGAAGCTCATTTCCACACCATCGCACTTCTTGGGCCTTAACTTTTAAAACCAAAAGACTACGTCTATTTTTAGACAGTCTATGTTTGAACTGCGAAGCAGAAAAACACAAGTTATAAGTCACAATATACCTTAAGAAGTGAAGAAAATCATATAATTGCAATAGTTATTAACTCTGCCAAGAGGATTGTGTTTTCAGCTCCTTGTCTCTGTTTGTCTGAGAGCAGCATAACTCAAAATGTGTGTGGGAATGTAGGTGATGGCCCGAAGAAAAACAATGGTGAGGTTTTTGGTGGGGATCTGGATATTGATCCAGGTTCAGGGATTTTTTTAAATAGAACTGTTAACCCTGTGGGATAGGGGAGTGCACTGTCTCTGTGGGAAACTGATATTATATTATATATATATTATTCTAGCTGATATTGAATTATTTCCTGGCACTAAAGCAGTGCACTTACCAGACAACACCAAACGCTCCGTAGCCGATGGGCCTGTCCGGCTCTATGTCCAGCTGCGGCTGCTGCAGGTGGTGTGTGTGTTGATGCTGCTGCTGCTGCTGCTGCTGATGCTGCTGCTGCTGCTGCTGCTGGTGGTGATGATGGTGATGATGGTGATGGGCTTTGACAGCAGCGGTGGCTTGAACCTGCGCAGGAGCAGCAGCAGCCGCCGGCCCCGGGGCTTGTCCCGGGGCGGGGGAGGGAAAGTAGGGCTGCTGCTGGCCCGGGTTGAGCATCACTGCTGCGGCTGCAGCGGCGGCAGCAGCAGCCGTGGATGTGTGCTGCTGTTGCTGCTGGTCCGTGTGCACGGCGGCGATGGCGGCGGAGCCCGGATGCTGCTGCAGGTGATGCTGGCCTGTGTGGTGATGGTGGTGCATGTGTGGGGCTGGGAGGTGCTGAAGCTGGTGGTGATGCGGGTGTGGGTGATGGACAGCCACGGCCGAGGAGCCACCATTGTAAGCGGCCATCATTTTTGGAACATTTGCAGCCACTGTGCTGCAAAGAGCCATTCACTGATGCTCACACAGCCCCAGTCAGTGTCTGCTGCTGCTGCTGCTGCTGCTGGAAGTGATGCTAATGACTAAGCTCAACACTCAGGAAACTTGGAGACAACATAGTTACAGAAAACACTCACAATGTCTATGTGGTGCAGCTGCTGCTATTTCCTTAAAGAAGCCACTATATCATAACACCAACAAGAATGTGACTACAGCTGCAATGACCAATAGATTATTGATCGATTACTGAATTAATTGCTAAACTATTTTGACAATCATGTGAGGAAATTTGTTTTTATGAAATAAAACCTAAAACTTTATCTCCATTTGAGGATGTTGTCATTTTGACGTTTGGGAGACAATGATTATCACTTTCTGACATGTTTGTGGATGAAGCAATAAATCATTAAATCTAAACAACAAGGAATATCAGCAAATGAGTTGCAGGCCTTAAATGTGACCCACTTGCTTTGCCTAAAGATGATGATGATGATGATGATGATCCAAAACAAACTAAAATAACAACCTGCACCCCCTTCAGAAATGAAAGCCAGTTGCCCCTAAATGCTCCTCATGATACCGGAGGCGCCCTCCTCCTTCCTTCTGATAGAAGTGTGATGTGGGGCTTGTCACATGGGAGGAGGCAACATCTTTTTTGATATGGTCCAAGCTGGCACACACTGCTGCTGCTGCTGCTGCCGCCACCTCTAACACCTCCAACACCACCAGCTCCAGCAGCAACGGGGCTGGAAATCTCATCCAAAGTGAATTGTCCCTGTCAGTCAGCCGTGTGCTCTGTAAACAAGGCTAATCTCCGGGGCCGTAATTACCACTGCTGCTGCTGCTGCTGATCCGCTGCAGAGTGAGGAGGTGTTTCCAGCTCAGGCCACAGTACAGCAGGCAGAGGCGGGCACACAGGGAGGCCCAGGCCGCGGCAGGTCCACTGCGCTCACATATTACTCCAGCTGCGATCCTCCAGAACACAAACCAGCCATCACTGACACACAGAGGCGGCGAGAGAAGAGCTCACACACACGAAGGCTGACACACAACTTCTAATCCCCATGGACAGAGTCTGTGTCCTCCTGCAGATCACTTCCACGGGAGGAGGAAGAGACGGAACAAGAAGAAGAAAGCAACAAAGTTAAATCCTTTCGATGCGGAATAATCTGTGCCAGGAGGACCAGAGGAGGAGGTGGTGGTGATGGACCTGACAGCTCGGAGCTAGCAGAGAGAGAGAGAGCGAGAGCGAGAGAGAGAGAGAGCCGTGCGCCGCATCAACACAGCCAGGCCTGCGGGGTTGAACTCACCGCTGCGCGTCACTTTGTGTCCCACCACTTTCCCCCTGTCTGCTGCTAACGCTAATGCTAACGCCGCCGCCGCTGCTGCTGCTCCCTCCCCGATTCGATCAAACTATCGATCACAAGGCATCGATGAGCAGAGGATCCAACATGGTGAACAAATCGCGAGCTACTCGGAAGTGAGATTATGCGCGACGGACAGCCAATCAGCGCGCGCCCTGCGCTGACATCACGGTCAATCTGTGTGATTGTCACCGCGCGCGGCCAGTGTTGCTGCTGCTGCTGCTGCTCCCTGTGCGCACGCACACGTTGTATTTGTCATTATTATAATCCATTACATGATGATCATTATGAGTACTTCATGTTATTATAATAACTGGTACATTCTATATTCACAACCAAATATATATAATTACAGGTTCCTCCACAAGTTGCATCTATTCTACTAATTATTTAATCTGTGATGGTAAATCCAGTGTTTACAGTTTATCTATTTATATGATTTCTTGAGATTAAACTATTTTTAGTCCAATTTGGAATTTATCAACGGGGTTGCCAACAAACAACTATCACACACAGAATATATTACTTGATCATTATGAGTATTTGCTAATTGTATTATAATTTCTGGTCAATTCTGTCTTCACAAGCACATAATTGCAGGTTTACTTCTATTCTACTAATTCCTTAATCCAGATGTCTCAAACTCACATGCTGCCCCCCAGTTGATATTCTGTGGTCCTACACTTACTTTAAAGTTATAATGAAAATTGGCCTGTCAACAATATTTCGTAATAATAATAATAATAACAATAACAATACTACATTAGGTTACATTCATCACATTATTAAAATATGTTATTATATACAAGCTTGTCTAGTGTTTAATTACAACTGCCTACATGTTATTATCGATAAGAAGAAAGACCATTTAGATTGTATTTTATTCCTGATTGTTTTTTTATTTATAGATTCATTTTTGCATCATCATCATTATCATCATTGTGTTGTTTTTTGTGAACTATATCTCAAAACAAACACTTTTAATTTGCAATATCATGATGGATTATCAAGATACAATGTTAATGTAAAATCACTGAATAGTTAATTTTTCCCCAAACTGTTTTTCAATTGACCAGCCCTTCTTTATTTTTATTTCAGTTATTTATTTATCTTTCTCTTATATTCTTTAATAACTGTGATCACTGATACATTTATTCTCATGCTTTCAGTGCTTCAATCTTGGACTTAATTTGTAGTGACCTCTAGTGACAAGACTGCGAATTGTAACAGAGAAATGCTGCCCATGCTCAGTCCTCACTTTCCTAAACACTTCAGGCAACGATACAGTGGACCGGCAGGTGTAGAAACATGGTCGTGTAAGATGGTGGCCTTTGTAAAGCAAGCCCCTTGTCTTAAGTACATTTAACATACTAACTGTAAGGATACAAAAACCAAACATTTTCAATTTTAAAGTGATAACAAACTTTCTTATTGGTGTGTGTGGTGTAGTGTGGTCAGTTTGTCAGTTAAAAACAAAGACAATATATTTCAACACGACTAACAATGAAGTCCGACAGATCTAAAACAACTGACTGTGTCTCTTTCTCTTTCTCTGTCTCTAAACGTCATTCAGGAATACTGACATGTAAGATTTGTTTAAAGTGACAGTTATAAAGTAAAGTCTGGTGGGCCAAATCTCAACTCCTCCTTGAGATTTGATGATGTTGTTGATGATTTGCTATAGAAGACTACATTGTTATAAGTCAGCTGAACATGTTTGAATCTTCACCAACCTCTATAGGTGTGAAGACAGTATACTGCTAAACAATATATTCAAAATTCAGGTATTGTCACAGCTTCACCTTAGTGTACTCCATGAAATTGAACGAATCCCCCTTACATTTGGTCAGGGAGGCCTAAAGACCATAACCAAACTTCAATATGAAGATTGTGAATTTTTGTCAACTGGTTCTCCCGTGATGATACGGCAAATTTCAATCCTTCACCACAAACAAATTACACACTCAAACTTTAAAGTCAATTGTCCAGATATTCTGTACAGAAGTACAATGCCTATTGTAATATGGTAGTAGGAGCAGGAGTTGGAGCCCTGGAGATTGGGAGGTTTAATCATGTATACTGTGTATATAATATATAAATATAATATAATACAAATAATCTGTAACTTTTGCAATACAGTTAAATGTCTTGAAATATCAGATTAATCAATATTGAACCTTTTGGGTGCTTCATAATCCGTGTATAATGACAGGTGTAGTCAGTGTCAAATGTAAATTTAATTCCAAAGGCACCCAAGAGTGTTAGCTGAAGGCAGGTCCCAATTGGGCTTGACTTGTACAACTGACTGTTTGAATTCCTCACTCACCAAGGCAAGGAAGAGTTGTGTAAATAATAATGTTTTGCACATTTATTTCCACTTGCCGTACATACAGGTTACATTTCCATTATTTACTTAATTACTCCATTATTATATCCAAGCCTCTCTCGGATCAACAACACATAGAAATAGTCCCTTGATGTTCCAGGTTGTGATTGACGATTTATAGATTTAACAGTTACATAATGCTCCAAAAAAAACAACACTTTTTAGACCAACCCCGGACACGTCCCAACGGACACGTCCCAGATGCAAATTAGCACATTATTTTCTCGAGAAAATCTACCTATCCCTCTATCATCGCTATCAAATGCATCAAGGGTCCACGGTACCTTTTATCTAATAACTTATAAGTATTTCCTCTTTACTCTCTTAATTAGGGCCAGTAATTTGGGTAAAATATTAAATTGAGATTTGCAATTGCAATATACAGTATATATATATCTATATATATATATATATATAGATATATATATACACATATACTGTTATGTATATATATATATACATATACACACATATATATATAAGTCATGCTTCAGTTCAGTATTTGCTGTGTTGACATATACTATTAAAATGGCAACTAAAACAAAATGTATCTCAAATTTGTTTTCAAAAATGTTTTTTTAAACAATTCTCATTGTTATTATTATTAATAGTGTTATTATTATTACCACTACTATTACTATGTTTTATTTTGGAGGGCTAGGCCGGAAATGTCCATGTTGTCTTCACAGTGGTTTCTCAGCAGCTCGCACACTGACTGCCACGTCGAGCTACGGAGGAAAAGCGGCGTTCTGACCGACTTGGTCCCGTGAGGAGACCGGGACGTCACCGTGAGAAGAGTCGAGGAGCTGTCTGAAACACTCTGACTCCATCTGTAAGACAACTTTCCATGCCTATGTCACTTCTTACTGACCCTTCAACAGTGGTAATGTCGGCGCTGTACTGTAGCTCACCTGCGTCTCTTAAGTTAGTACGTGCTAACTAACGCAAAGATTCCACCGGATACACGAGCGTAACATCCACCAACTTGTTTAGCAGCGTAGTTTTGGACGTGAAAGTCCAGCCACGAGGCTCTCTAATAATGTCTGTCCAGATTTGACTGGTCCCCCAGTAAAGTCAGCCACTGCCTTATTTGAGCGGGTGTTGGGTTACACACAGGCTGTCGTTCGGCAGCAGTAACAACTTAGCCTGTAAATTAACTTTATCATGGTTGAGCAGATTAAAGGAGCGGTCAGCAGTTTGTGGAAGTCAGGTCAGGTGGTGCTTCACCCTCTTCCTGTGTAGCTAAGACCATAGTTTCACACCTAATCAAAATGGTTATGGTTTATGATATTATTGAGGTAATTGTAAAAAATAAAATGGCTGTAATGTCTGGTATACATTGCATGATTTTGGGCAGTTCCAGGCTGAAGGTAATTACAACTGTTGTCATTTCTTTGGTAGTGACTACTAAACAGTCCTACCTTCATACCATGAAAGGTTCAAAGATGACTGTTATGTCTGAGAACACTTCCTGACAGTGTCAAACATATTGGTGACTTCATAAAGTTTACAGCAATGTGCTAACATTACAAAATACAATTAACTTCCTGTGTGTTGGGGGAGGAGCTTTGACCAATGGACTGACAAGAGTGGTTTAGACTTCTATTGCTAATTGAGCTGTGGATGTTGATGTCACTCAACCAAGGTAACACCTCTGACCGCCTCCCTGGCAGGAAACAACACGGTTCATCTCACAGATGTATATAATATATTTCCTCAGATAAATCAGGCAGTTTGTTTTCATCATAAAAGTGAAGATTGCAGGTAGCTTTTGTGCCATAACAGTCAGAGACAACCGACCTAGTGTTCACTGACTGTCCAGTGACAACAATGCTATTTTTAGCTGGTACACTCAGGAGTTGAATGTTCATCACAAAGCCAGATATCGTCCATTAGTTTCCCTCCAGGCTCTTGTAAACTTTCAGTAAGATGAATGGAAGCTAATGAAGAAGTTGAAAATGTCAGGATACTGCAGGTCTGTAAAAGTGTGTACAGGTGACCACGCCCCTGTGCTGCTCCTCACTGCTCCTTAGTTTCACAATGATCTGACAGTATGTTTTTAAACTTCTCAGGGCCCATGTACTTTGTAGCCGCCACCACCACCACCACAATACTAAGGCCTGATTTGTTATTTTGTTTTATGTTACAGCTGCATGTGCAGTTTGATTAATGTAGCCCCTCTAGAATTTTCTCTGTCTCCTGTCACTTGAGCAGTCACACCCAGACACAATTACGAACACCGCAACAGGAAACATCTGTGCAGTCAGACTGGTTTAAAAGCATCAATTGGTCTTCACATTTGCATATAGAGCGAGACAGAAGTGAGATGTGCCCACAAGTAGTCAAAGGAGAAACATCTGCGATTTATTCCCCATGACATAAAAATCAACATTTTATTGTCTTAATCACATATATGTGACATGAAATGCCACCTAAATAATCGTGTCCAATCTAATAATATTAAAAAAGGGCGGTTCATCCAGCATTCCTATTGGATTTTAGAAGTTGTTCTTGAATCTGCTTTGGGAAGTTTTGATGACTCATATCCTACTTGGATATTACTGGGAGTACATTTATTTTCATCCAATTAAGTGCTGTATGATTCTTTTGATGCCCTGCCCCACACCAATTTGACATACCATCCAGATACATGAGCTCCATAATAGGTATGAGCCTGTGTTTCTCCAGCCTCTTCAGCAGCTCCCCAACAACACACATCACGGGATGTGTTGGTAAAGCCCTGGCTCAGGCTTGTGTTTTGACTGAGAACAGTACCTAGTACCTAGTTGGTAGGTGGAGTGTGAGCTGTGTCTGATGACTGCGTCAGCAAGATACACGTAGTGTGACGTCATACTGGATGTACTGGTCTTGCTCCGCCTTCACTTTACTGTATTTTACTCTGGTACCCCAAAGGAAGAGTGGCACAAATGTTATGTAGGGGCTGGTTATTTAGGTACTATTCCTCATAGAAACACAAAAACATACTTACCATACTGTGCCAAATCGAATCGTTCCACTCAATGGAAACACGGCTTAAGGGAAGAGTTGCTTTGCAGCTGTTTTCATCATGGCTTGAAATCCAACTCATTGTGGTGTTTCTCTTTTGTCAGGTTTCTTTGAGCAAGCTGCTGCAGAGGCATCATGAGGCAACTCAAAGGCAAACCCAAAAAAGAAACCTCCAAGGACAAAAAGGAGCGTAAGCAAGCCATGCAGGAGGCACGCCAGCAGGTGGCCACAATTGTCCTGCCCACACTGGCTGTGGTGGTGCTGCTCATCGTGCTCTTTGTTTATGTGGCCACCAGGCCTGATGCTATCGAGTAGACCCTGTTGATCTACTGAAGAGACATGGACTACTCGAGGACTTTGACAAATTGACAGCGGCTTCACCTAAAAGACCATGTGGCACTCTCTTAACGGGGCGTTGGCCAGTGACAGCCCACCATTCGTCTTAATTAAAGCCTCCTCCAAAGAAGATGACCATTGTCATTAGTATCATCAGCAGACTCATGTGGATGTCTCTCAATTATGCAATATGTGACGTACCAAAGGACTTGTGTTCAACTTGCCAAGTGTGTCCAGAAGTAAACAGTCCTCATCAGTTGTGTCATGTCCTAGTGTGACTAGGTGCTGTTGTTGTACATACAGTATATCAGGTCACTGCAACATGATCCTGGTGTCAGACTAAAAATATGAATAACGTGCATGGAGACAATGTTAGAAGAATCCAGTTTTTCCTGACGAGCCAGCTTTTTGAATTCAACACTCAAGTATTTCATTGAATGTCACTGAAGACTCTGTCCATGCATGATTTAGCTGCATTTCTTCACATTGTATTTTGAAAAATGCCACTTCAGGGGGCTTTCATCGTCCTACTTGTGCTCACACAAAGTCTGCTGGCTGCTGAGATATTATCTTTCCATACCCAATGCTGTGTAAAGTATGTCAACCTTTGCCTATTGTTTCATGGAATGGGTTCGTACAGTTAGGGCTGGGTGATATGGCCAAAAACATTGCTGTAATAGAAATGTTCTATTTTCTAATCGATATTGACAATTATCTTCACGTTTATTGCCAGATATCTTTTTCATGTGATTGTAATTTTGGACAAAAACGACAAAAGCTTCACACATTTGAGGTCAAATTAAAAGGAAAACACTATTAAGGAAAATGTATTTTTGCTACAATTTTACTACATAATTACCCAGCCCTATGCACACACCCTATGAACACCTGCAGTTCTTCATCCGTATTGTCACTGTTGCCTTAAATTATTGTAAACCATACCTTTGAGTCTTTCATGACATCTGTGCAGAAGGAAGTGCCTTACCAGATTTTCAGCTGTTTATTCAGTTCACTTTATTTTTTATTAAAAAACAATGGAAGTTTGGTTCATTTCAGTTTTAGAATTCTTAAATTTCCTCACATTCTTTTGATATAGTGTCAACAAAACTGTACCCCACTGCATATAAATGAAATGTATTTGTATAGTATATCACCACACTAATCTTTACAACCACACAACAAACAGTGGTTCGTATTCTTGCCCAAGAACACACTGACTAGAGGAGCTCAGGATCGAACCGCCAACTTCCTGGTCGAGTGGACGACCACTCTACCTCCTGACTTTGAGTTTCTGTGTTTCTTCAGATTCATGTGTGCTGCAGTTTGCTCTGTGAAGAATGTGAATCAATAGAAACTGATGGGTGTCGGAAGAAAACCGTGTCGCTGAAAAGTCCAACATGCAATAACTGAGGGACGCTGTCATTGCCGTGGTTGCATGTCAGACCAAAACAAATGTGAGGATGACATCTAATGCTCATGTCCTGCTGTATTAAAATAAAAACGTGCCCACTTTTACTCACTGGGGGAGTCACAGCTTTCAGACAACCCTAACCCTAACCCCCAACAGTGAATCTAAAGTGGGAGTTTTTCAAATTCACAGACCTCACTTGCATCCAGGCGCTGATGGATGATATCAACTGCCAGTTATATTTGTGTCCACTCATATCTATTTTCCTCTCAATGGGAACATGACTCATCACTCTTTACCCACATAGGAACATCATTTACAAAACTGACATCATGCCCTACAAACGAAAGAAAACCTGGGACTGAGACCATTAATTCCTTAGGAAAAAGCTTACTGATGTTATAAATCAAGTGAGAAGTAGATTCATTTTCTCCAGATATTACTTTACTTTCTCTTACTTTTTTGTAACCAGCAGAGTCGCCCCCTTGTGGCCATCTGCTATGTTCTCGGATTCAAAACTTCATACAACTACATGTTAAAAAAAACTGAGCTATCACTTTAATTTACTAATGAGAAAAAGTATCAGGCAATGAAACAAAAACTTAAAAAAAAAAACTCGGAAAATCATGCTGTAATTTATTATGATCCACAGACAATGTGATTTGTAGCATTTACTGGTTAATAATTATTGATAATAGAAGTTTTCCTCGGTCTTCACTTTGTGTGGTTGGTTGTTTCCAACAGTGTGACACCTTGAGTGAAGTCTACAGCCTCTGACTTAACGATATAAACAATAAAAATCCCTCGGAAATGAAAACATTACGATGATCCTGATCCGATTTGACGCATGCCATCCAAGCGCGCGGACAAGCGGCTGCAGTTGTCTCCGTTGGCGGCGGAAGTAAAGACCACTGCATTTCAAAATAAAACCAGAAACACGTAATCTCACACACACCAAAGAAGATTATCACTGAGTTCAAATGTGTTAATGCACACGTCACTGCTGTAATAGCTTTAAAGGCAGGGCTTTGTATGATAATGTAAACTGTTTGAAATACAAGTCAACTTTAACCTTTTAAAAGGTGCCAATATGATCTACCATTTACAGTCATTACAAACATTTGTTGAAGGGAATTGTGCTTGTAATCGGGGGGTTGCTGGTTCATTACTCATTACAATCACCATTACTCTCTTACTGGTCTGTAGCCTGGATGAATGGGATGAATGGGATGAATGGGATGGGTTGCATCAGGAAAAAAATCTCTACCGAATCAAATATGTGGGTCCTCCGCTGTGGCGATCTCTAATGAAGGAGAAGCTGAAAGCAAAAAAGGTTAATGGACATGGGAAATATTAAACAAGCAGCAGTAACAAATAAATACATACATGAAATCAATAAACAATAAAATATAATTTTAAAAAAGAGAAATTAAGGAAATTAATAGAAACACTGATACTGTGCACAAATTCCTTGTAATCATGATTTATATCGTGAACTGTGTAGCAATGGGTTGTCATCCTTAAAGGTCCAGGTTGTAACATTCAGCAGTGTTTATTGACAGAAGTTTGTTTGGATAAGCACATAAAATAATATTTTTTCATAGCCTTCAAATTACCATTTTCTATGTACTTTTGTCACGGGTCCTGCTTTATGGAGTGTGCCACTCACTTTTTTGAAGTGGAAGTTTGAAATGCAAACAGAAAACAAGGCAATCAGAGATAGCAGACTTCACCCCATTCATGCAACATGCCTCTGTCGGCCTCTGTTGGTCATATTGGCAAGTGCAAGTTTGGAAGCACAAACAGACAGACACACTGAGCCACTAAAAACAATACTTCACTCCCACTCTGTGGGGTTGGTTTCATGAGGATGAGCAGAGGTGTCCTCAGTTGGTTGCAATCTCCAGCAGAGATCTCAAACTTGCGGTCGACGGGCCACATCCAGTTCTCCAGTTTATTTCCTGTGGCCCACCACTTAATATGAAGTTATAATGAGTTATTTCTGTATGTTTAATTTTAATTTTTAATTTTATGTTATAAATACATTTTTATATTTACATGTTGTTCAATATTGTCTTGAAATTCTGTGGAATATCATCAAAAATATTGCAATGTGTTTGATATAATTGTCATATTGCTCACCCTTACTGAACAGTTGCTTTTTCCCAAAAAGTTGGACTTTCTTGACTGACCACGTCCTGCCAGA
Source organism: Solea solea (assembly GCF_958295425.1). Lineage (NCBI taxonomy): Eukaryota > Metazoa > Chordata > Actinopteri > Pleuronectiformes > Soleidae > Solea > Solea solea. Next base: position 7,237,697 of record NC_081140.1, on the reverse strand, counting down.
CTCAATGCTCATTGGCCTCCAGGTCATTTGAGTTTGCAACCCCTGATCTACAGTCTGACCCAGAAAGTAAAAAAATGTATTGAACAGCCACCAGGGGGCGATTCCTCTGGTTGCAAAAATAAATCTAAATTTAAATGGAAGTCTATGGGAAAATTACAAGACTTCTCACTTGATTTACAGCATCAGTACACATTTTTCCTGAGGAGTTAATGGTCTCAATGTCTAGTTCTGGGGGTTCTTCAATAGCATATGATGTCCATTCTGTAAATGATGTTCACAATTAGAGAAGAATAAATGATAAAGTGAGTGGACACCAGTGTGATTGACAGCTAGCATTGTCCAAAAGATGAAGTATGTGAATTTTAATTGTAAAATCTGACAAATCGCAAAAATCTCAAGGCTTCTTAACAGGAATTCAGATAGTAATGGGTGATGTCACTACCGGCTGCTACTTAATCTTACCACTAGATGTCACTAATTCTTACATATGGATCTCGCAAAAGCGGTATTTATCGTCCTGATTAATCATTAATTTATATAACATTATAATGTTGAATGAAAATATTAAATTTGGAGCACATGCTTTGTGTTCATAGCTTTTCCGTCACAGGTAGATAACATTTTGAAAGGCACAGAATGGGGGTTTGACTAAAAAGTAAAAAATACCAACTATTTTAATCTGTGAGGATTGTTTTTGAAGATTTTCCCAGGAAGCTGTGCAGCTCTGTCACCAGAGCCAGCTTGACTGTGATGTCCAACACCGCCCACCAGTTTCTCTGAAGAAGACTTCCGGTGGTGTGTCATGGCGGTGGCATGGTGAATCTAACAGAAAAGGAAAAATACTCGGCCCTGTGCTCTTCTCCTGACTAGCCAGGGCACATTTTCATGCGGAAATAAGAGTGTCAGCTGCGGCCTCGCACCTTGGATTAGTCAGCGCTGCGCTGCGGTGTCCCTCCGCCCGGCCATGGCGGCTCATAAACCCGTGGAGTGGGTCCAGGCCGTGATTACTAGATTTGATGAGCAGGTAAGACTGGCACATTCAGGGGCTGGGTGTAGCTGCTGCTCAGCTCTCACTGGTCGCTGTTGACGATACATTGGCTCAGATACGGCCCTCGTTATTAAAAGGATTCAGGGGAGCGCTTGTTTTGCCGGCGGTAACAGCTCAAATATCTGTGTGCTGTTTGTCTCAGCTGCAGAACAGTGAGGAGCGCTTTTAGCTGTCGCTGCCTGCACCGTCAAATAACACACTTATCCCACATTTGATCCGGGCGTTGTAGGGACAGAGACGTCAGTTCATATAAACACACTGCACTGGCTCATGTTAGTAGGATTTAAACCTGCACATACACACGTACACACACACTTCTCTCTCTATTACACGGTGTCTCTCTGTGTATGTGTGTGTGTTTGTATATATATATATATGTGTGTGTGTGTGTGTGTTCAATTCCGCAGCTGATGTCTCTTTCACGGCAGCTAGGAAGCTAACATTAGCAGGCCTAGCTGTCCAATGTAAACAAATAAGACGTGAGTTAGTTGGCGTCATGGGAAGGTTAGTGGAGCGGCCACCCGGACACAGTCACAAGGGGTTCAGAAGGTCAGGGAGCCGGGGCCCGTTGTTGTGGCTCTAGGGCCAGAGCCCCTGTTAGCATTTCTTAATGAAAGTAGCAGTGCTTGTATGTGTGTGTGTGTGTGTGTGTGTGTTTGTTTTTTGCCACCTCTGTAGCACATTTTCATTTCTTAACTACAATCTTTAGCTATAGCACTAAGCATGGTCACAATGAGGTAGAACCTAATATCTGAAATGATGAAGTTTAAAGGTAAGATTCGAGGTTAAAGTTGGGATTAAACATTACCTGGTAATGGTCAAGGTTGGGGACAAGGTTTTGGTTAAACTGTCCAAATGAATGGAGGCCAATACAGATTCCTAAAAGAATAGCTGTTAACGCTAAAGGACATTTGCTTGTATAAATAAACATTGTCAGGACCTGTACTCCCCTTGGAGTACCAAAGCCCATTTTAGGTTAAGTTAATGTTCAGGTTAGACATGAACTGGTTATGGTTAGTTGTGGTGAAGAATAAAGGTTTGGTTATTGGAATCAGTTTGGTGTCCTATAGCAAACCTGTGTCTTTCAAATCCATTAAGCCCATGCATATACTGTAGGTTTATTTATATACTGTATCATATCCTGTAGGTTTAGTCATATACTGAATGGGTAGTTATATATGGTTTCATATCCTGTAGGTTTAGTCATATACTGTATCATATACTGTATGTTTAGTCGTATACTGTTTCATATCTTGTAGGTTTAGTCATATACTGTATCATATACTGTAGATCTCTTGGTGAGCTACAGACATGAGTTCAGATGATCTCATATGGTAAAGAAAATGTTGTTCTTCCTGTTACTTTGTCATTTTCTTGATAGGTGACATTTCCCGTGATTTTTCTTTACTGCGCATACGTCCTGGATGGATTTATTTATGATAATTATCATATATCGACAGTGTCAGAACGTGTTCAGAGTTATTGCATTCATACTGTAGAGTTTCTGTTGCGTGGCAGTCAGGTATTGCTGTAAAAGTGCTAGGTGCTCGCTCTTAATTAAGGATAATGACACTGCATGTAAATTGAGTCGGAACAAGGTAGTAAATTAACACACTTGATTATAAGGCCCCCTTCTACTGTATTTTGTAATGTCCTGTCAGGTTTTGTGCATTAATTTCTATGTATTTTGTGTATTTGTTCTGTTCTCCTCACGTGATGTAATGAAGGTGTATTGTTGGTATGTTCCATTTTTTTCTGCTAAGAGAGAAATCCATCTGGCAGTTTGTGGTGTTGGGTCAAAAGTCTTTGTTTCTGATGTAAGTTGTCACAGATCCTGGATTGTAGTCAGGGTTTAGCAGCTAAGCTTGGATTATTGCAGTCAGAAGAAAGTGGCTTTAGTCGTTAAACCCACTTTTTGGTTATTGTTATCCAAGCCAAGTAATCCCTCATGAAAATGACCCAAACCAGTCCAGTTAAGATGGAACTGAGGTGTTCATTCAACCCATCGCTCCCATAAATAAGTGATAAGTATTGTTTGTCTTTAAATGTGTTGTGTGATTGGACTTGTCTTTTCAACTGTAGAATAAACCAGTGATAAAGCAAAGTTTATTCAACGTGATTATTCGTTGAATATTTTAATTATCACGCGCATACACACACGCGCACCTGCACACGCACACACCGGTGAGAGTGCACACACCTGCAGGCCAAAGATACACATAAATTGATTGACGATTATTAATCGGTTCTAGTGTTTTTTTTAAAAGAATTAAAACATGTTTTCAGATTGTTCAGCTTCTTAAATGTGGATATTTTCTGCTTTATTTTCTCCATATAACAAACAAATCATTAAAACATGTAAGACATGTGAGAACATCATCATTTCCAGGTTTGAGAAACACTGATCAAGATTTTTAAACATTTTCTGACATTTTGAAGACCAAATAAGTACTCGAAAAGAAAAAGAAAAAAGAAAATAATCGACAGATTAACTGATAATCGTTAGTAGTAGCCCTTAGTAGAAAAGAGCCACTCAACAGAGTATGTGAATATACAACAGGGCATGTTCCACATGTTTGCTCTCTCTTTGGGGGAAAACAAAGAATTAATACTCCAGCCAAGCCAACCCGATACACTTAAAATTATGTTTCTACATCACACATGATTTTAGCGGTGGGAAATTCTCCTGCAAACCACAACAAACTCAAACAAATTCAAAATTCCTTTTACGATGGACTCCCAGTCTACTGAATACTGTGGTGTTCTCAAGCAATAATATTTGATATAATATTTAATCTAAAGTTTATCTCAATTAATGTCACAATTTTTAGTTTGTACTGAACCTCTGAGAAACAGTAGTCAATCAACCCACACAAAATGGGGAACCACTACCAGTTTGGTTGGGGTCATCACTGGTCGTCTCACCCTGTTGGTGACAACAGAAAGTTATATATTTCTTTACAAAATGGATTTGATAAAAATAGGCCTGCAACTGATGACTTTGTACATAATCAATCAATTGTTAAATAATCAAAAAATGTTGATCAGTGTTTTTCAAACCTGGAAATGATGATGTTCTCTAATGTCTTGTTTTGTTCAAAAAACGGTTAAGTTTTTATGATTTTTTTTGTTATATGGAGCAAAGAAACCAGAACCACTGAAAAATCTTGTTTTAATTATGAAAAAAAATCATAATTAATATCATTGTTGTGTCATTATATCATCAAATAATCGAGTAATAGGTTCAGCTCTAGATAAAAACAGTGAAGCAAGTGTCAAAAGTAGCCAAGTCAGGAATTGAACAGAACAAAGAGAATTATAGGTACAATCATAGGTAATTTTTGAAATATCTTAGTTGCTTTTTTGATACAGTGTCAGAAAAATAGTAACATTACCGCCTACTTTATTGACGTAGTCTTGACACAGACGTTATGACGATCAGTGTCACGGCAGCAATCTGTTCTTTCACAGCTGACTTTGAAAGAGGTTAAAGGTGAAAATGAAACGTATGAAAGTTTAAACTCTGTAACAACACATTCATGACATTTCACATGACTCACTTGGGGGGGGGAAAAAACGACAAACTCCTACTTGCTTTGGGAAAGGAATCAGTCGTGCATATTTTATTGACACATTTTGACCTTAAAGTAGGAATGACGGACCTGGAATCAGGGTGAGCTTAACGGGTTATGTTCTACATCAATTAGAGTCACTATTGGATCTGTGCTAACAGTAAAAGTTGTGGGTTTGGGACCTGTCATGTACTCACTAATATCAGTATTGGATACAGACTGTCCTACATTAAGGTGAAGCCACCAACTGGAAGGTCTTCGGTTAAGTTTAATAAACACATTACGGACATAAGAAAATGCCATGCGTTGTGTTCACCACTTGTGACATGTTAAGAAATAACAGCAGACTATGCTGTCTGTGTCAAACACTGTAGACACAGTGTAGAACTGACTGCATTACACAAATCTATAATGGACACATCTTTTGAAGGCTTGGTCCAAACTTTGTTCGATGTGCAATTCGAGATCTGTAAAATAAACAAACGAGTGAATTGTTTTGCACAACTCTTTATTGCAGTTATCATAAATGTATTCTTCAATTTTTTTTTCGGTTTTACACTTTGTGTGTGATTGTTATGAAGTGCTTCATCAACATCTTCCTTTGTCCTTTCCCTCAGCTTCCCATCAAAGTTGGTCACCAGAACACTCACACCAAAGTCAGCACAGAGCACAACAAGGAATGTCTGATCAACATCTCCAAATACAAGTTCTCCCTCGTCATCAGTGGTCTCACTACAATCCTCAAAAATGTCAACAACATGGTGAGTGGGCTTCTTCCTCTTTTACTTTGCTTAGAGGTAGATTCTTTGTCTTTACATTCATTACTCATTAGTACTGGTACACAGTCTCTACACGGTGTTGTTTTGTTCCACCGTCTGTGTTGAGAAAGTGCATCTTTGTGACCACTCACAGTTTTTACACTGTAGTTTTACTCCTTACCCATTCACATATGCAACACTTTTTCTATCCCAAGTCTTTCGCATCAATTTGGGGTTCAATGTCTTGCCAAAGGACACACTCAGTGCGTTTGCATCCGCAGTTTATTTGAGCGTAATCCGACTAATACAGGCAATTGGACAACTTCCCGTGTCTTGAGTATTCATGCGCAGGAGAAAATCGATTTAGTGTGCGACTGACTCCGCCTCCATAGGATCTCTCTATAAGCTAGTGCATATTCAATCAGTTTTCTGTTGACGTTTATGTCACAGAAAAACAAATGGTGACAGTGAGATGTATCATGCCGTGGTTCTGAATGTTTCCAACCTGCTGTACATGTTAATCGTGATACAACATAGACGGAGCACGGCTCTTGTGGTCTGCAGCTTATATGTCGTCTCCTTCTACTTCCGCGTCAAAGACCAGGGAGGAAATGTTGGTGCATGCATCGAATGTCAAGTCTGACTCCAGTCCAACTAAGAGTATACATGCAGGAGTAATGAGACTATGAATTGCATTATCCAGTTATGTTGGTCCGATTGAGACAAGCTCGATTATAGTCGGACTAACGTATTTACATGACATTAAAAAAACCAAATCCAACTAAAATCAATGAGTCATTGAGTCGTGACAGATCAGAACCTATCAGGAAGCCAATGCAAACTTCCAGGAAGTGTGGATTATATCATAACTGTTGCAGTTCTGAACATTTTAAATCAGGGCATTAGCTGATATTGTCTGACATGGGCAACTCTTGATTTTGTTTCCAATACAATTGAATCGAAATGTTAAATCTGTTGATATTTAGTGGGTTATTTTTTTTTTTTTAAATAGGAAAACCTGAGTCCATGTCCAGAATCAACTTTGACTGAGTGTGAATGAGTTCAGTTCGAAGTGATTGCAGATCTTCTCCAATGTTGAGTTACTGATGTTAAGACTGTAATTCTTTTCACAGCGGATATTTGGAGAAGCTTCTGAGAAGAACCTCTACCTCTCCCAGCTCATCATCCTAGACACACTGGAGAAGTGCCTGGCTGGGGTGAGTCTCACCCAGTCTGAAACACATTTAACAATTGATCTGATCTCTTGACGTTAGGAGTCGGTTGTTATGTCCCATCCTTTTGCCGTCAGTGTAATCTAACCATTAAATTATTAAGTATCTATGCTGCTGTGTTTTTCCTCAACCAGACACTAATCTCTGGTAATGTACTTATCATCCATCAATCACACTCTCCCAATCCCTGGTAGGATCCCCAGATTTATTTTCAGGCATTTGGTAGTAGTTATTTCTAGTTTCCACATTACCAGATGGAAGCCAAGTAGCTGCCTGAGGTTGGTCTTACTGCCCTGCCTTTTCCCTGTTATGCCAAACAATTGTTGCAGACTGTATTTGTGAGGAGAATCTATTTATCTATATATATATCTATCTATCTATCTATCTATCTATCTATTATATATATATATATATATATATATATATATATATAGTTAAAAATAACCGTCAGTATCATATTGGGCCTCATGCAAGAATCATTTGAGTGAACAGCTTTGTTCTTGAGTTGCGTGTACGTATGAATGATTTAGGAGAACCATTCCACACCTGCATTCCTCGCCATCACTTTTAGTTTGTTGCACATTGATGGAGTCCCTTCTCATTTCCAGTGTGATTCAGAGGTCATTGTCCTGACTGTCTCCTCCTCATCTGCACTTTTCTCAGCAATCAAAGGACTGCTTGCGTCTGGATGAGACCATGCTGGTTAAACAGCTGCTGCCGGAGATCTGCCATTTCATCTACACGTACCGTGACGGCCACCAGCACGCCGCTGAGCTCCGAGCCTCAGCCTCAGCTGTCCTTTTCTCTCTGAGCTGCAACAACTTCAATGCCGTCTTCAGCCGCATCTCCACCAGGTAGCTCTTGCAGTAGGACTCAGAGCAACTTGTGGTTTTCTCTGCGAGAACATCATCCAAATCATATTTTTTTCTCAAATCTGTGATGTCTTCTACAGCAGTCGTGTCTACCTCTGAAGTGACAATTTTAGTTGTAGACTAGAGCTGCAACTGCTGTTAACATAAATTACCTCAAATGACAATGTTTACCTATGTTAACGGTGGACTCACGGGTACACGTCATTTTAAAAAAACATTGTCAATGGGGGAGAAAACCCTTGTCAGCCCTTGTTGTAGGGCTGTGCTGTGTTTGATCTAAATGCATAAACTTGATTTGATTGGCTAGCACCTGTGTTGGTGCTGCATTCAATGTCATTGCTTAATGTCATTGTTCGGTGTTGTGACACCAGTATGTCTTGTTTTGTCCACAAACCAAAATGATTCACTTTTAATGATTTCTTTGTTATGTGGAGCAAAGAAACCAGAAAATGTTCATATTTAAGAAGCTGAAAAAACCCCTCAAAAATCAGCCAATCAAATCAAAATAGTTGACAATTGATTTAGTAATCAATTAATAATCGAAATAATAGCTGCAACCCTACCACATATTCACAAATTACATTTTGCAATGAAGGGCACAATCGGGTGCGACACTCTGTGTATGTGTAATATGTGCTTGTGCGCGTGTGTGTGTGTGTGTGTGTGTGTGTGTGTGTGTGTTTGATCAGGCTCCAGGAGCTGACGGTGTGCTCGGAGGACAATGTGGATGTTCATGACATAGAGCTGATGCAGTACATCAACGTGGACTGCTCGAAGCTGAAGAGGCTGCTACAAGGTTTGCCCCTGATGTTCTTAACCCTAACCCTAACCCTAACCCACAGGCTCAGAACTTTAGAAAGGAACCCAAAACCAGAGGGGTTCCCACCTGTAACTGTTTTAGACCCCTGACACCAACCTTCAATTGTAAAGATGAGCTTGTGGAGCTGCAAAGAAAACTGGCTCATGAAAATCGCCCAAGCTCTAAAATGACAATTTGCATTGCGTTCCAGTCGAGTAGATGTCATATTGGAGCTAGATTTAGTGCCCAGTTCTATGGAAGACATGTTACGATGCTGAATGTGGACAGATGTACTGATCGCACTTTGCCATTACACAGTAGTAGCATGGCACGCCTCGACTCTACTTGTTTTTTTTGTAATAGTACCTGGTACAGGCCACTGGTCAGAGAGTGTCGTTACTGGAAGAGTCATGAGCGCGACGCCAGACACAAGAATCAAACCGAACAATGCCGAACTGTAGATCAGTTAAAAAGATGTACAAATCCCGAAAACATGCTTTAATCTTTAACATTTAGCAAGGAAATTTCTAAAATCTCAGTATTTAACAGAGGAGTCTGGTGTATTTAGCGACAGTATTCATAAACGACCCAAACCCTGATTGTTGTAGAATGAAATATCATCCGTTAGATGTAAAAGGAATCTTGAAGTGATACATGTGTTTGCTGTCTTGTTTTTGCCTTAATGCTGTTTGTTTTCTTTCAGAAACTGTACTGAAGTTTCGAGCTCTCAAGAAGCCTGCTCAGTTAGCAGTCATCAACAGTTTAGAAAAGGTAACCGTTCTACCGTCCCGACTCTCTTCCATTCATTTGAAGGCTCTATGGAGCTGTATGTTAGAATTGTAATTCATTCAGTCATAAAATGACCACAATATGTAATAAGAGATCAGGGAAGCACGTTAACCTGAAATACTAGTTTCACTGATAACAATTGTTTTTTTCACAACCAAGAAAATAATTTACATCCTGCTGTTAACGTTTATTTTGATTTAGTGGAAAAGAGCTTCAAGAGTAGCTCCTCATAGATCCAGGGGATCTATGAAGAGGGGATATAGGGGGGACAGTGCTCTCCAATATTTTTTTAAACTGTAGTTGCATATCTTGCATATAACCCCTTTCATCTTCTTGGACTTGAACTTGTTTTTGATCTGTAACTTTTTTGATGACTTTGACATGAGGATGATGTTCAGATTTAGTGATTTTCTTTCCAGAGCACAAATCAAAAAACGATTTAGAATATTTTTTTCAAGTTCATCTAACTTGACAGCTAAAGCTAACTTGGCTATGTTTCTAAGAAATACCACGCCAGAGTATACACCGAGTCTTCCATTTGATGTTTTTGAGTCTGTTGTGATTGGTCATTTAAAGTTGACCTTTTGCAGCTCTAACATTCTTTTTCCTAAACACTTACAGCTATTTTTCTATCTCTAAGCCTCTATGTTCTTACACTTACTCTTCTGCCTTTGTCTCTGTAGGCATTTTGGAACTGGGTGGAGAATTACCCGGATGAGTTCACCATGCTCTACCAGCGACCACAAGCGGATATGGCAGGTATAGCTGAATCTGTCCGTCCGTCCATCTTTCCATCCAACCAACATTTGAAACATATGAATAGGTTATAGAAGCAGCTGCTGTCCTCCGAGTAGAACAGGCATCCTCAGGACGTATAGAGATGGCCTCGCTTCTTCGTGCCCATATGTTAATCTATTTGTAGACACCGCCAGAATTTTAACACTGATCGTCACACACCTACACACCCCCAATGTAATGGCCCCCTTTACACCTAGCATTAGAATGCATTCTCTGTGATCACATAGCGATCGGATAGCACTGCACCTCTTCCATTTACACCTGGTATTAACGTGCATCTCTGGTGTCCACATCAAGATCCGATTGCTATCAGTTCACAGTCATCGCCCCTTACGTCGCCGCCCCCCTCTTCTTCTGCAAAGACTTCCAGCGGCAGTCTACAGCGTCACGTCCTGTGCACGGCCATATTAACAACAACAGCAACAACCATGTTGGCTGCACATCAAATCGTGTTATTGTAGGGACTTGTATGTACAGAGGGCTCTGTGCAGTATTGTCGCCGCTTTGACGTTAGCTGCCACAGTCGACGCTAATGGAGCCACACAACGGATTTAATAGATGACGGTGCAGCCTTGAACGTTTGATTTTCTCCTCCTCTTGCTGTTCTCGGCTCACACTAACGCTGTATTGTTAGGCTTCTGTTTCGTTTCCATCGCCGCTAACATTGCGTGACGTGTCATTCCTATCTTGACATTTAATTGGACAGCTAGTGCTGCGTTCATGAACGTGGGGGAAAAAAGTAGTCAATAATAAACACAGTTGTGCACACAATCCAGTCCGTGCAGAATCTATTTAATTATATATATATATATTTATATATATTACGCCCCCAAAGTGTGTTTTTACAGTTAGGTCTGGCCAGATATTTAACAATCTATTTCCAAACTCTACAAACTTGATTAAACTACTGCCATTATTTGTTCACATGTATGGTATGTTGAAGGGTTTAGAATACATAGTTGTCTTATAGGTCATTTTTTTGTTTATGAGTTTCAGATTTGTACGACATTTGTGATAAAAATAATTTTTCAATGTTTCATGAGAAAGCCGCGAAGTTGGCTGTTACTAACTTGGAGTGTTTTTGTGTGTGTTCAGAAGCAGCAGAGAAGTTGTTTGATCTGGTGGACAGCTTTGCAGAGAGTGCCAAGAGGAAGGCAGCTGTGTGGCCACTGCAGATCATCCTCCTCATCCTCTGTCCAGAAATCACACACACCATCTCTAAAGACACTGTGGAGGACAGCAAAGCTAACAAGGTGGGAGGAAAGAACTGACACACACACACACACACACACACGCACGCATGTACCCAAAATCACATGCTTAACACAGGAGATTTACTGACTCCAGATGTGTTGTGTGTGCAGAAACTGTTTCTGGACAGTTTGAGGAAAGCTTTAGCCGGCCAGGGAGGCAGCAAGCAGCTGATGGAGAGTGCCGCCATTGCCTGTGTCAAACTGTGTAAAGCCTCTACCTACATCAACTGGGAGGATCACTCCACCATTTTCCTCCTGGTCCAGTCCATTGTCATGGATCTCAAGGTCTGACCTATTCCTTAAAATTAGATTTTTTTATTTTTTTGTTGTTTTTTTAAATCTATATGTTTACAGCAGCTACAAAAGTCATCAGTTCACTCTGCTCATATTTATAGATAAATTCTGCTGTTTTGGACAATAAAACAAATATGAATACATACACTATACATTTTAGAAGTTAATTCATGTCAATTAATGTAATTTATAGGGTTGTTTCTTTATTTTGTCATTTTACACTTTTGTTCCTCTATAAATAGTCTAGTCTGGTTAGCATTGGGTTTTTAGGCCAGTTACTTATCAATGTTTCCAAGCTTATAACAAAAGTCAATAATACAGTTAAAATAGTTATATTTCACACTTTTGTAATATATCCACCTGATATATGCTTTTGAATGACCCTGCTTTTGGATTGACCCTGTCCCCCACCACCAGGCTCTGCTCTTCAACCCAGCCAAACCTTTCTGGAGGGGGACGGGCAGCCAGAACGCTGATGTGGAGCTCATGATGGACTGCTTCGTCTCCTGTTTCCGCATCAATCCTCACAACAACCAGCACTTTAAGGTGGAATTAAAAGAATGCAATGTTCTTTTAATGTTTGTTATCTTCTTCCATAGTTACCAGCATGGAGCAGGTACTCGAGCAGCAGCTGTGTTTGATTCTCATGAACATTTTTCTTCCTTTTTTTTTCTTCCTCCTTGTAGGTCTGTTTGGCCTCCTCCGCCCCCTCCACCTTTCACTTTGTCCTCGTCAACTCATTGCACAGAATAATCACCAACGTAAGTGACCACAGCCTCTCCACATATTACTGATAAGCTGACTTTTTTGATGTGTCTTTTGTCATTTCTCATCCTGTGTTGTCCTCTTATAGTCCCACCTTGACTGGTGGCCCAAGATTGATGCGGTGTACTGCTACTCTGGGGAGCTGCGCTTCATGTTCTCAGACACGCTCAATCGGGTGATTCAAGGCGCTGGCACCCACGCTCCAATACGCATGACACCGGTGAGTGGACAGCAACAAGATTAGTTATTACATGAATCTTTAAGTTTGCCACAGAGGGATATATAAGTTTTAACTCTTAAAGGATTGTTTGAATGTATAATATTTCAGCCATTTAAGTATAGTGAACACATCTTTTCCTTTTAACACATGAATAAGCCAGAAGTGCCAAAAATCTTTGTATTCCTGTCACGTCACGTCTTAGATCTTGGTTAACTACATATTTTAAATTAACACAATATAAATGTGTTGGACGTGCTGTTGCTGTAGCAAACACACCATAATGAAACCAGATGTTAGATGACTTCTCGCTCTTTAACTCACTTCAATGCAGTATTAGCCCTGCACTTGTTGGAACTGATTATAGCCATTTGAGTCTCTGACTATCATTAAAGCTGCTATCAGTGAAATACTGAAAGTAAAAAGATGAGTGAAATTAAACGTGGATAAACTTGCTAGAAAAGGCAATTGACTCCATAGAGGAGTGTCTTTCTGTTTTTTTTGTTCACTCCCACAAAATCACTGTAAATCACCCACATTAAAGTACAACAGAAGAAAACAGCTTGGGTCCCTCTGACAGTTACACTTTTTTTTTATCTATTACTTTAGTCCCCCTTTCAAACTCTGCAGCTTCTGCATGAGACCCACCAGCAGTAGATGGTGGGTGTCATGTTTGCATCACTGCTGAGCCAGAGCAGATGAAAACCTGCGTTTATTGCAGAGTCATTTGACCTGGGAGTGATTCAATTGTTTCTATTCCCTTTGCAGACAAAAAGCCAGATGTTTGTGTTGGATGTTTTTTTTTAACCAATAAAGAATTCCATACACTGCTCTGCCACAACAGTTAAATCACCTATTTTATTGTTGTTTCACTTCTCCTCTGAAAGGCTTCTTCATTTCCTGCTTGCGGTTTAGTAGAGAGACCTCCTAGAAGAAGAGTATTACTTATTGTACATATAAGTAATAGATTTAATATAACGGATAGTGCAGCTACCACTGTGATCTTTTCTTAATTTTCAGTCAGCACCTGAGATGGACTGGAGATAGGAGACATTACAGTTTGTAGAACTGTCATCATATTCTCTGGATCCTCTGATTGAGTGTGAATCACTTACCTGATACACCTTATGTTGTCCTTCTGCAGAGTCTGACATTCAAAGGGAAGATGACCACCAGCCTTAAATTCAAAGAGAAAACCACAGACCTGGACACTCGAAGTTACAAGTGCCTCCTCCTCGCTCTGGTCAAACTCATCCATGCAGACCCCAAACTCCTGTTGCATGTGAGTCTGCACAATGATTATGTCGAGTCTTTTCCTTGATATCATGTACAATTTCTACGCTGACTACCTTTCTTACACATATGATCAGATGCAGCTGTTTTTTCAGTGTTCATTTGTGTCACTTCATTTGTAAAACTGCAATGACGAAAAGCTAATTGAACTTGATTGTGTGCGTTTGTGTGTTTGTGATGTGTTAGAACCCAGTGAAGCAGGCTCCAGAGATGCAGAGCAGCACAGCAGAGCTCATCACTGGCCTGGTGCAGCTAGTGCCTATAACCAACACCACACAACTCTCACAAGAAGCCATGGAGGTCAGAAACCAAACACAACACTAACACTGAGAGTGCTGCAAAAGGTTCACTTGAAATTCAAGAAATAAAAAAAAATAAATAAAAAATTCCAACTTGTATTTTCACTTAACATAATGGACATTAAGAGGATAATTGCACTCTTTTAATTGCATCTTAATGGTTATAATTCTGATTGCAGTTTCTGTACAGATAGACTTTATGACCGATAATAAAAACAATGGTAAAAACTAAAGCAGTACAGGCTGAGATCTCCTGACTTATTTCAACACTTCCTGCAAATGTTGTGTATGAAAACCAGGAATGGAAGGAATTGAACAGCTGAAATACAATTTATTTAAGTTCACGATGAAGATTCAGTAAACCTAATAGTGATTTAAAAACTGGTTTATTTGACACTAAGTAAGTGTACATTGTAAGTATGTGGAAACAAAGCCATTATTTGTGTTCTAAAGTGTGTTCCACGCAAACAGAGTATCGCATTCCTGTTTGTTTGGAGGCATTTAGAGCTGTGGAAACTGATTTATGGTCAGTTTTGTAAATATTTACAGCAAGAAGACAATAAAAAGAGCTGCAGCTGCTTAATAAGACACAGTAAAATAAACTTAATGAGTGCACACATTGATCTGTCTGATTATCTTTGAAATTGAGGTAAATATGTGCATACATTATTTATGTGATAGTTTTTGAATCACGATTGTATGAGATACTGACACATAGTCAACGTTGACTACCCTGCTAGAACCAGCATTAGACAGGCAGGTATGTTCTCACTGTCTAAGAGTGCCCGCCTCTCTAAGACATTGAGCCCTGACTATGTTTCAGTAAGCATATAACCGCACTTTTTTTAAAAATTAAAAATGTACACCTTCTACAAAGTGTCTTGTTTGATGTAAAACGTTGTTTTGTTTGTGTCTCTTCTTCCTGATTCTGTTTTCTAGGCTCTGTTGGTTCTTCACCAGCCAGAGACCATAGAGCTGTGGAATCCCGATGCCCCCATAGAGACGTTTTGGGACATCAGGTACTCAAGAGTCTTTTGTTTCTAGATAAATACTTTTAACTTGATGTATTAAAAATTCAAGTAAGGCTGGGCTGTTCAACGGTTTGACTGTATTGGCGTATTTCCACCGGCTTTACTCGCCTCGCCTCACCATGCCACAGCACGGTTTAAGTACCGTTACCACTAGAATAGCACCTGGTACCAGGTACTACTTTTAGTACCTGCTCGGGCGAGATTCCAAAAGCGTGCTGAGTAGGTACTATGCGATGATTGGTCAGACTGCCGGCCACTGACTGGCCAGAGTGCCGTCACAGGAAGAGACGTCCCCCTCACAAATCTACAGTGCCGAACTTTAGATCACTTAAAACTATTTAACAATCCTAAAAACCTGGCTTAATCTCCAACACCTACCAGGGAAATCTCTATATTTAACAGAGGAATCTTTTATAGTGGAGTGGTGTATTTAGGGACAGCGCTGGCGATCACGAGTGGCATCACAGACCACTGCCGCTGTAGTCTGTGGAGTAGGAGGCTGTACTCCGGAGACGTGTGGACAAAATCAAGCCGAACAATGCCGAATTGTAGATCAGTTAAAACTACTTAATAATCCTAAAGACGTGGGTTAATCTCCAACAACTACAGGAGTCTTGTGTAAAGTCACTAGTCACTCGTGTGTGTCACATATAAAACGAAGTCACCGCAGTTTCACTCAGCCGTGCAGGGATGACTCCGCCCACGTTAAGTAGGTACTTTTTGTAGTGGAGATGCAACCTAATCGTTCCTTGTCGTGCCGAGGCGAGGCGAGTAGAGCCAGTGGAAATATGCCAAATTATGTCTGCATTTCTCAGTACAACTTTGTTCCTGTTTATTTGCCCATCTTGACCTCCTCAATATGGGAACCTCTTTTAACTTAATCAGACTTGTACTGCTTCCTTCCAGCAGAGGGAGTTGTTTACATGTGTAGTGAGAGACAAATGGCAGGAGCTCAGAGAACAATGTAGGATGTTTGTAATTATAGTCGAGAGTCATGTTTCCTTAAGCATTGTTTTAAACTATGCGCTTTGTCTCTTTGTCATTCCATTTCATTCGATACGGTGTCAAAGTTGTTGTGGATTTCTGCACTAAAAAGTTGGGGCTGCTGCTTATCATTGTGCTAAACCACCATTTGTTTTCTGTCAGCATTTGGGATCAGATGACACCAATTGTTGAAGTTATAAAAGTTAAAATCTTTCCCTTGTTTGATAAATATACTAGAAGAACAAATTGGTGTTGTAATTACCTCCCCACCACACCTTGTTACAGTTGTGTGTTTGACAGTTGCCATTTGCCAGGTGATATGTCATCTCCCATTGACTCTTGTATGCTTCTTTCTTCAGTTCACAGGTGCTTTTCCTTATCTGCCGTAAACTGATTGGCCAGCAGTTGGCTAATGGGACAGAAGTTCTGAAATGGCTAAGGGAGATCCTCATCTGCAGGAACAAATTTCTGCTCAAAAACAAGGTGTGTGGACCTGTTCAAGCTGCTTTTCTGATTATAAACAGTGATCGGACAGACAATGTGTCATCGCAATCCCTGTTTTGGCCAATCTGTGCAGTCACCTGCGCGCCGACTGAAGATTAGATGTGACCACTTTCTGTGAGAGGAGCAGCGACTAAACTCTATATCGTGTTCTCGATCGTTACAGGAGTGTGCCACTATGGGCGGTGGGATTCCCATTTGCCGACAGGCACAGACAAAGCTGGAGGTGAGTCTCTACATGTTCCTGTGGAGTCCAGACACTGAGGCGGTGCTGGTCGCCATGTCGTGTTTCCGCCACCTTTGTGAGGAGGCTGACATCCGTAGTGCTGCTGATGAGGTGCCTGTCCAGAACATGCTGCCCAACTACGCCACCTTCAGTGAACTTGCCTCTGTTAGCAACATGATGGGAACTGGTAAGTATTTGCCATTATCACAGCATTCGACCCAAGAGCTTATGCTTTCCCCCCTTTGATAGAACTAGATCAGAATAAAATGTTCACAACATCTCCAGTCATACCATTTTTTTTTACAGAAATTACAAGGAAAATCAGCTCAAAAAAAAATTGCGATACAAAGATAGGAGGTTGTAACTTAGGTCTTTGTAATATTCATATTGGTCTTTAAAAAAAATAAACTCTGCCTCCTCACAATTTGTAGTTCTATTTCTGTGCATTTGTACGTCACTGACACAGAGGCCGAGCAATGTGGAACCATAAATCAGGCTTAACACCATAAAGACGGCACAGCATATTTATTCCTGGGAATATTGCATTTCTTAGTTTGGTTACTTGAATCATTAAGAAAATCTTATCACGCTGTTCTTAATTTAACTGCTCAAACCTACTGCTACTCTAACCCCCAGGATGAGTTACTATATAGAGTTTGATAATGAAGGTGTATTATAATATGAAAATTGGAAGCTAGGCATTTCTTTTAATGATGAAAGCCTTTTCCTCCACAGGACGATCCACTTTGCAGAAGAGGGTGATGGCCTTGTTGAGGAGAATAGAACACCCCACACCAGGAAACATTGAGGTAACGTTCTGTCCCAGTTGGTTTTTACATTAAATGAGCTCTTTGTTTGTGCTTTTGAAGTGACTTTGGGTTTTTTGTCCTTCTCACCTCCAGGCTTGGGAGGACACATATACTAAATGGGACCAAGTCACTAAACAGATTCTTAACTTTCCTAAAAACAAGGCTGATGATGGGCAGGTAAGAATGGCTCAAGTAGCTGGACAGTAGCTCACTTTGCTTGTCAGCATTAGCTTGATAGCTTTGATTGTTGTGGGTTAGCTTCAAATGGGATTTTGGCTTTAAAATGTTGGCTTGAACGTGTCATTTTGATGTAAAAACCAATGGTGCAGTTTAAGAAAAACAACACCGTCTATTTATATTGGTCCCTCATACGTTTGGCTTTGACTGCATTATTCTCTTTTCCTTTGTGATGCAGTTTTCACTGAAAACGCTGACTTGTTGTAAGGTGCCAAGGCATAGCATTATTCTGTTTCCAAGTCAATGAAGAGAATAGCATTCACCTTGAA
Organism: Solea solea; assembly: GCF_958295425.1. NCBI lineage: Eukaryota > Metazoa > Chordata > Actinopteri > Pleuronectiformes > Soleidae > Solea > Solea solea. Next base: position 7,219,651 of record NC_081140.1, on the reverse strand, counting down.
TCTGTCATGTTTTTCACACAGGGGTTCTAAATTATTATGACAGAACACAACACCTGCTGTGTCTTTACAAAATTGTCTGTTGCCTTTTAAACTCTGAACGTCTCATTGTGGACATAGACTGTGTTGAATGATACTTTTTGTCGTATCATCTCACCGGCACTGTGCTGCTGCTGCTTGTGTGTGTGTGTGTCGTCGTCCCCCACAGCAGGAGTGGATCAACATGACTGGCTTCCTTTGTGCACTGGGCGGTGTGTGTCTCCAGCAGCGCAGCACCCCAGGCCCAGCCACCTACAGTCCACCAATGGGCCCCATGAGTGAGCGCAAACCCTCCATGATCTCCATGGGCCCCTGTGAGATGTCCAACGCCATGGCCTCCGTTTCATCCTGCTCCTCATCGGCCTCCAGCGAGACGCCTGTCAGCCGCTTCGTGGACCGGTTGTTGGCCCTGCTCGTGTGTGGCCACGACAGGGTTGGCCTCCACGTTCGCACAAACGTCAAAGACCTGCTGGGGCTGGAGCTCAGCCCCGCCCTTTACCCAATGCTCTTCAACAAGTTGAGAAACAGTATTGGAAAGTTCTTTGACACACAAGGACCGGTGAGTTTGTATTAATGTAACAAATATTCATACTCACAATACTAAGTGTAATCAGTGTGAGAAGTTTTTTTGTGCAAGCAGCATTAATAGAGTCCTTTCGTTGCTGTGTGCCTTACAGTTGGGGGGTGATAGGTTAGAATTCTCTTCTGCTATTTTCAGCCCATCAAATGTCAACTGACAATTTATTCCGTCAACAGACTTTTTTTTTCCAGACAAAAAAGAGAACAGAGTCTTGTTTCATTTCACTCTTTCTATTTATGAAGACCAAGCAATGTTGTTTTCATCCAGATGACAGTGATACTGTTTTTGTGAGGGAGAACATGAGCTAATGGAGTAAGGAAAGACTGACTGAAATCTTCTTGAATATCTAATATTATATTATAATATATTCTAATAGTACATATTCTCTGACGATGGCTCGGAATGAAGAAGCTGCTATATTTATTGTGATGATTACTCACTTTCCTCAATGCTGCTATATGGAACTCTGGTTAATTAATTTTTTGGAAATGCACTCATCGGTTCTCATCTTTCCAGGTTCCTATCAATGACACTAACACCCAGTTTGTGGAGCAGACCATAGCCATCATGAAGAACCTGTTAGATAACCACACAGAAGGCAGCTCCGAACACCTGGGACAGGCCAGCATCGAGACCATGATGCTCAACCTGGTCAGGTCAGGACCTTTACTGTGGACCAGGAAATGTCTGAATTGTCTTGATAGGTATTATATGGCTTCCCCATGTGGGTCTTGTCCACATGAGGGAACCAGATATATTATGTGACTGCTAACCATCAGGGCGATCTTAAGTGACTGGATATTGTCGACCCGTTTAGCAGGAGCCAGAGCTTACGGCTGCAAAAGAAGAAAAAAGATTGTACAAGTTATAGCCTAATACAGCACTGAAGAGCAGGATTTGCGACTCAACTGATGATCCGAAAATGACAATGCCACTTTTAAACGTAGTTGAGTAACTAGCAAGGAAACCTGACTTTCACTGTAGAGTGACATAAAAACTGACGTGTATCGCTGTGCTCCTTCCCTGCTTTCAGGTATGTACGTATCTTGGGTAACGTGGTCCACGCAATCCAGATCAAAACCAAACTGTGCCAACTGGTGGAGGTCATGATGGAGAGAAGAGATGACCTTTCGTTCTGCCAAGAGATGAAGTTCAGGTCAGTGACAGCAGCAGACCGTGAGGGATTCACACTCATCTGGGATATTGTAATAAAAATTCAGCTCAGTGTGACAAGTGGTGATTATTATCTCACATCGGATACTAATTCATTCCACTGTAGGAACAAGATGGTTGAATACTTGACGGACTGGGTGATGGGAACTTCCAACCAAGCTGCTGATGATGACATCAAGTGCCTGACGAGGTAACCTTTCGAATCATGTGCTCAATTGTATTGTTGAGAACTTACTCCTTGCAATTTTTTCACCTGTGTGCGCTTCTGTGTGTGCAGAGACCTGGACCAGGCCAGTATGGAGGCAGTAGTGTCTCTCTTAGCTGGTCTTCCACTGCAGCCAGAGGAGGGGGATGGAGTAGAACTGATGGAGGCCAAATCTCAGCTCTTCCTCAAGTAAGAACATACCTGCAAGTAATTCTGCTCACGGTTATGTGACATAAGGTTCCTCATTGTCCACATGAACTGGCCTTTTAGTTTCCAGCCTTGAGGAATACAATTAAATATGTGTGAGCAATGTCATTTACTGACTCTATCATTCTATGAGGGAACCTACTGTCCTGTTTGCTATAAGACTGTAGACTGTAGAAGTAGTGCACTCACTGCAGGTCCAAAGTCATAACCATTAATCATAAAACAACATTTGAACAAGTCATGAAATATATCAAAGAATTGCTTTCACTGATATTTATTTTATTTATTCAAACATGATCAAATAATATAAATATACAGGCAGCAAAATGGAACAAAATAGAAATAACGGCAACATCTTTTAAATTGAGAAAATAACCTTTCAAGTTTCACAAAAGTGTAGGATTACCATATTTTATTCCTACTTTCTTTGTAGCCGTTAACAGTGGTCAATTATCTGCATAGACAAAACTTTTGTGATTCAGTTATCTTTTGTTGTTTTCACAGGTACTTCACTCTGTTCATGAACCTGCTGAATGACTGCAGTGAGGTGGAGGATGAGGGCCAGGCAGTTGGGGGCCGAAAAAGAGGAATGTCTCGTCGCCTTGCATCGCTCCGCCACTGCACCGTCCTGGCCATGTCTAACCTGCTCAATGCTAACGTAGACAGCGGCCTTATGCACTCAATTGGTAAGTGATTGTGAGGAACCTTTTCCCATGTCTTGTTTCAATGCCTTTTTTTCCTCTAATGCCTGTGTAAACTCCTTCCTTTTCAGGTCTGGGCTACCACAAGGACCTGCAGACTCGAGCCACCTTCATGGAGGTGCTGACCAAGATTCTGCAGCAGGGAACAGAGTTTGACACGCTGGCAGAGACTGTGTTGGCTGACCGCTTTGAGAGGCTGGTGGAACTGGTCACCATGATGGGAGACCAGGGAGAGCTGCCCATCGCGATGGCTCTGGCTAATGTGGTTCCTGGATCTCAGTGGGTGTGTGCCACCTGTTGATTTAGCATCAGTTCTAAATATTATATTGGTCGTAGGAATGCTACCTGACAGTGCATAGGATATGTAATCAGACCTATGTACTGTGCAGTTGAAAGTCCTTTATCGCCATATCATAAAGGTGTTTTTTTTTTGCTTTCCTTTTATTCCCAGGACGAGCTAGCTCGAGTCCTGGTGACGCTGTTTGACTCCCGTCACCTCCTCTACCAGCTGTTGTGGAACATGTTCTCTAAAGAGGTGGAGCTGGCCGACTCCATGCAAACACTCTTCAGGGGAAACAGCCTCGCCAGTAAAATAATGACCTTCTGTTTCAAGGTAGTGCAACCCCTGACATTAAAATAACTTTGAAAGACAACGTTTATCAATAAATAAATCCCTAAACCCTCTTGTTGTATCTCGCAAGGTTTATGGTGCAGCATACCTGCAGAAGCTTCTCGAGCCTTTATTACGAGGGGTTATCACTACTCCTGAGCACATCAGCTTTGAGGTGGATCCCACCAGGTGAGTACCAACATCACTGCTCTGAGTTCTTTAATTCATGTTGTCAAATGTTATGTTGTAAGACGAGCACTTACTCTAGACTATAATTTCTGTTCAAAGATAATATTACTATAGGTTTTTTAAACTTTACTTCATTTGCCTTCACTGAGGTAGTGCAACTCATGCAAGAGAAACTAAAATTGATTAGGCAAAAGGTTCATAGATTTAGGAAATATTTACATTTTCAAACTATTGATACGTCCAGCCATATATTGTAGAGGGAATCTTGTTCACCTGTATAAAATCTGAGTAAACTTAAACAGGAGAAGGATGTAATTAAACAATTTATCATTAGTAAGGGAGTAGGAGGGGAGAGTAGGTGTTGTGTGTCTCCTTTTGGGTTTTTTTGCAACCTGTAAAGATAATGACAAGTCTGTTTTAAGTTGGAATACAACATGTTTCATCATCTTCATACAGGGCTACAGTGTGTTCTGGTTTCACACGCATTATTTAATTTCTGCCACTAGGGGGTCACATTCAAAACAATAACAGAATAACCAGTTGGATGATGCCAAGAAGCAGTGTGGGATCATGGGAAATCCGTTGTCATGTTGTCATGTTGTCATGTTGTCTTGTTTGTTTAACCTGTACGTTTGCGCTTTAAGACAAGACAAACTAACTAGCTAGAACTCTTTGATTCACAAGTGGCTAATTTGTCCTCAGAGTTGTATCCCTCCTGGCCCACATACACCTTATGATTTATCCATTCTCAGCTGTTGTCTTTGGAACGTTAGGACTGAGAGGAGCTGCTTACTTTTCTCCCCAGGCTGGAACAGGGTGAGAACTTGGAGGAGAACCAGAGGAACCTACTGCAGATCACAGAGCGGTTCTTCCAGGCCATCATTGGTTCCTCCAGCGAGTTCCCCCCACAGCTCCGCAGTGTTTGCCACTGTCTCTACCAGGTAGAGTCCCCACCACATCCTTTATCGCACTCAAATATGGCCCACACCTGCTCGCCTACACGGTCAAATCTGGGTCATTAATATTTAGGCCTTGTAAAGTGATGTTCGCCAAAAGCTTCACAGCCTGCATTTGTGTATCACCACGGGATAATTTGTGAGCATCACTGCACAAGCTGGAAATGTTAATGAGCCTTCTTTGATTCTATTCACACCAGCCTCTGTCCTTTTATGTGCATTGTCACTCACACATTTCAAGCTCCTGCCTCTTTACTCATAAGGTCCCCTGCTTTTCCACTCACTGCTCGCTACATCACACGTACCAGTGCACAGCCGGGCTGAAAGATCAACTCTATATATTCTGCTGAAGTGATACCTGAAGGCTTATTTTTTTTTTTTTTTTTAAGATGAGTGGTTTACAGTGCTCAACCACGTGCTCAACCTTTACAACCCAGAATATTAGAACAACTGAGGCCCAACAGGATTCTGAAACATTATAATGCCATTCAAACAGAGACGCTTGTTTTTCTAATTTTTGCCCTCATGAATAATTCATTGTTGACTTCGTTCAACTTAACCACTATATTTCACTGCCATCCTGCATTACTTTCACAGCCCACCAGGGGTCCGGCACTCACACTTTAGGCAATATTGACAATATACAATCCAAGTATGGACAGCATGTAATTGTTAAATGCCCATCAGAAACTTCTTTTTTTAGTAACTCAAATATACTCCGTTTACTGGAATCAAAGACTAGGCGCAGAGAAAATACTTAATTTTAGAAACTTTATTAAGAAAATCTTACGACTTCTTCCTCTAATTTTTCTCACACATTTTGGGCAAGTGCACGGGCAAACACACTTGCCCAAAATGTGTGAGAAAAGCAGAAATGGGGCATGCATGATATGCACTTGACATCATATAAACAGAATTTGCAGGCTGTAAATTAGAATTTAAAATGTGAACTGTCTACTATTGTTATCAGTGAAACAAGTATTTCAATTTAACACATTTCTTAATCTCTGGTTACACATCATGATCATTTTACGACTTGATACTCATACGTTAAGTGCAGACCCAACATGTTTTGTTACTCGTTACATCAAAATACAGTGTGTATGGTGATGTCGGTAGGTATTCGTGGTGGATTTGGTGCCATCAGAGCACAGCAGGACAACAGCTAACTGCTCTGTCGCAACAAACATATCTCCTGATAATATTCCATGCACAACACCTCATCTCCACTGAACCCCGAGTTTGCTGTTGCTTTTTACCTGAATGTCTGAGCAGCTTCACTTTGCTGCCACTGCCACTGCCGCTGCTGTGCCCTCACACTTCTGTCTGCTCACACAAGCAACTCGGTGAATAAGAGTTCTTCATACACACACCTAGAACACATGGTGTGTGTATTATCATTATTATTATTATTATTTATTTATTTATTTTCATTAGTAATGTAGTGAGATTTTTGGTTAAATCATTATCCATTTTTGATTTCTGCTTGCAAACTGTGTAGATTTACACACGCACACGCATATGCACTCACTCACACGTAAATAGCCTGCTTAAGTAGAAACACGGCAGTGCATGCATGGACACGCTTAGAGTCCTCCGGAGAAAAGACAACACTCCTCTTACAGCAGTTTTAATTTTTTTCCTGTGTTTTCAAGATGTGAATGTGTTGAAATGTTGAGGTGTAAGAGTGCGCGTGTGTGTGTGTGTGTGTGTGTGTGTGTGTGTCACTGGTGCTGTGACCATGATTGTGCTCATCTCTGTTCTGTAGGCTACTTGCCACTCTCTACTGAATAAAGCAACAGTAAAAGAAAAAAAGGAAAACAAAAAAGCAGTAAGTTTGGAGAATCTATTTTCCCTCAGACACTTTACCCCTGAAGCAAAAAAGCCTTTTTTGCATCTCATTTTATTTTAAATTTTTTTTTCCTTCATTTCAAAATTATTTTTTAAATTTGGTGTTTCTCTGGAAATGTTTTATTTTTCTCCATATTCAGCCTTGTCTACAACCTTCTTTTAAATCACTCTACTAATACTGGCACCATGTAACGTCAATTAACAGTTCCCAGTGAACGGAGGCATTCTCTTCTCTTTTCTCTCTCTGGACTTTTGTTTGCACATAAGGAGACATTTTCTTCAGAACATTTCATCACGCCCCTTCATCTTATTTGACTCATTTCAATCGATCGGCACCCACCGCCCAAAACACAGACATACTTCAGTATTAAAGACATGAATGGTGTTGAAATATTCTGATCATCAAGCCTCCCTCTGTCATGGGTTGGATTCTTCAGCTGTATTCTTCTTCCATAATTAAAGACAAATGTCTTTAATGATTTGGGAACGTGGTTGATGACGGTCACGTTTCTTTACTCCCTCAGATTCTTCTCTCTCTCTCTCTTTCTCTCTCTCTCTCTCCATACATACTGTATACACATATGCATGCCGCATAAACACACATAGATACACAGTATATGTGTGTACAGTGTCATTGCGTGTGTGTTTATAGTATATGTGCTCTATACCTTTCATGTGTGTATACATTTTGGTGGATATTCATGTTTATCAGGGGTTGTGAATTTTGTGGATTTTACATGAAAGTTGAAAGGGTTAATAATAGTTCACTGTTGAAGATTTATAACATTAACACATGGTCTTGGTTAGTGGCACATTACGTGGCGTTAATGTAAAGTAATCACATAAGATGGTAATAAAACAATGAAACTCTGACACAGGTAGTTGTCGGGCACACAGAAAATAACCTGCCTAACGTGGGGAAGTGTGGGAAAAATTTGCGTCTTACCAGTTTATACTGCGGTTTATACCCAAAGTGGAGAGTTTGTTGCTGTGGAAGTTTTTTTTACTTCTTCTTCCTCTACTTTTTTACCTCTGTTTCCATGGTCTTAGATGCTCCACAAGCAGTAGCATCATGGCTGTAGCCGTTGATGGTATCTTGCTATTTTGCAAGTGTGTTGATAGATTTGTAGCCACCGCCACAGTATTAACACTGATCAACACATGATTCATTTGTTCAAGGTAAAATCTCATCACCTAGTATTAACTGATACATTGACAATGGTCACAACTGAGCAGTCAGAGCTGTTAAAACATCATTAGGTTATACATCATGTATCTATCAAAGTTCTCAGCCATTCAGATAATTGTAATCTTGAGGAGTTACCTTTCACCTTCCATCCAAGAAGCATTCTTCAGCTCTGGACAGTTGCCTTATAGCCAACTCCTGAAAATAACGCTTCATACAGCATGACACGGCTATGTTAACAATTCTAGTCATGCAAAAGCAACAGTGCTGCGCTTTGGGCTGCAAGAGTGAGCAAAGACGACACCTTTACACAGGAATACACTGACCACAGTGTCTCATCCAGGACACTTACAGGAGCACCACCAACTTGTGGATGGCATGACATAGACAAAGTCAGTTGAATGTACTACTCGTAATGATGTATATGGACATAGGGTGAACTATGTGCATTTACCCCCATGTGACCCACACAATCCCGCTTTGGCTTAAAGCAGCATGTGATATGTGGGTTGGGATGTTTCTGTGACGTCACTTCTACAGCTCATCCTCTGCTTCACACATTAACCCAGCTCTATTTCTTCCATCTGTCAGATGCCTTGTTTTTTTTGTCGTCAGGAGTTCCATGTTTCATTATTCGGGAGCAGAGAGGGAGTGGCTGGGGTCCTTGTCTTGTTCTTGTTTTTCCTTCTCATCTATTTCTTGGGTTGTTACTTGAGTTGGACCTTGTCTCACTCCTGTTACAGGCCAAAATGAACTGGGATTTTCACTCTGTGTGTCTCCTTTCACTGTGCCTCTTCCTGAGCCCAACATCTTCACCTCACTCCTCTCTTAACATGTTGATAAATGGATATTTGTCTCTTCACCATTCCCCCTATGCTGTTAAATTAAATCAATTTCCAATATTTTCTTTCCCTCTGCTCAAACATTTCTCCTCTTTTTATTTATTCTACATTTCTTTTTTCATTTCCCCTGCTCCCTTCATCCTACTTCATGCAGGTGGTGAGTCAGCGCTTCCCACAGAACAGCATTGGTGCAGTTGGCAGCGCCATGTTCCTGCGTTTTGTCAACCCAGCAATTGTGTCACCATATGAGGCAGGCATCTTGGAGAAGAAGCCCTTGCCCAGGATAGAACGTGGTCTTAAACTCATGTCTAAGGTAAGACTGGTGAATATAATGGCTTTATGATTCAGCTGACTAAAGGGAAACACAAATGGATTTAGTTGTAGTTTATGACACTTAAGCCCTTTTCTTGAAATATTAACCAGGAATTCTTGCCCCAAAGGCAGAACCTTAGGATTGTCAGTTTTTGTGTCCTTATAAGACTCCTTTTGAAGGATGTACAATAGTATGTTGAGAGCGAGGTTCCCTCCAAACTGTGTTACAACCGTGCTACTTCTCAACTGTTCACAATGTTCACAGTTTGTCTTTGTTATTAACTCTTAGTTATGCGGCACAGATCTGTGCTGCATGTGCATGGTAAATTGCTGTGGGAATGATAGGCAACTCCTTATATGGACATCCTGGTGGGTGTGTTTATAGGTCGTTTAGGTAGTTTTTGCTCAGGTGTGTTTGTATAGTTGGTGAAATTTTTAAAAAGTATATAAGACACTCTGTATTGCACATTCTTATAGTCTATGTATATACTTTACGTTTTAACATAGTGATGGAAAAAAGCAGCCAAAATGCTCTGTGTTCTAAGGGTTAAATGCTATTTAGAAAAGTTGGATTAAGCATCAACCAAGGTCAATTCCATACTAAGGGAATTCCTACAAACTTGGATTAAAATACTTATAATTTGTGGCATCCTGCACTGGGAACACACTCAACCACCATAAAACCACTAACCTCTCCTCTTCCACTTGAGCTGTAAACAACGCTTGGACTAGTCATTGAGACAGGAAATGTGATTATGACCGTGGTATTTACAAAGCAAGACGATTCAAATCTTTCTGAACTACAACAGTATGTAGGATGTGGCTATGGGTGAAGTTGTGTATTGCAGCCTAACAAATCTGGTGGTACAATGTGACATGAAAGAGGACTCACACTGGTTTAATATGAAGTACTCGTTCCACGCTAACAAATTTACAACAGCTCTTAATAAAATGTTAATAAATGAAAACATTATTTAGATTTTCTGGTGGCAGATATTTCCCCTCAATTGTACATACTGGACCTCTGAAGTAGCTGATCCCAATTTTCTTCAGACGTACTTGGAATGTTTTCTGTATTCCTTTCAGAGTAAAAGCACTCTTTTCACTTTTGAAGCAAGGCTTTTATTGTGAAATGTTTGTAGGACCAGAAGTTACACTGCTTCATCAGGCCTTGACTTATAGTTGAGCCCATAGGCATATGAAAATTGTTATTTATGGCCAAAGTCAAATCCTATATATACGTGGCTCAGTAGCAGCTGTGCAAACACATCCATGCTTTGCTAACGGTGCTGTACATCTGCCCTCCATTATAACTCATTTTGGAATACCACTGACATACTTAATGGGAACACGTAGGCATACATACAAATAAACATCCATCAGCTGACTCATGCTAGTTGTAGAGGAGGTAGAGAATATGGCTTACATTGGTAGTGAGGATTCTTTTTAACATTCACTTTTTTGTCCTTCAGATTCTACAGAGCATTGCAAACCATGTTTTGTTTACAAAAGAAGAACACATGAGGCCTTTTAATGACTTTGTGAAAAGCAACTTTGATTCAGCGAGGAGGTAAGAAATTGCCGATTAACGTCATAACAACTAATCAGTTGTACACATATTTTATGTCACTTTGGTTATAATCACAGCTTCAAAGATATGAACACATGACTCTGTTGACCCAGTGCTAATATGCTTGATTCCTAAGTAAGTTTTTGATTAGCTGTGACAAAGCATGGAAGGGGACAGTTATAAAGGACTTTATGGCTTTAGGTGAAATATGTCCTCTTGTCTCCTTACTCCAAGGTTTTTCTTGGACATAGCATCTGACTCCCCACCGAGCGACACCGTAAACCACAGTCTTTCTTTCATAAGTGACGGTAACGTGCTCGCCCTCCACCGGCTGCTGTGGAACAACCAAGAGAGGATTGGCCAGTATCTCTCCAGTAACAGGTCAGGGGTTGTGACTTAATCACCACATACGACAAAGTGATTTCTGTTGTAAGATCCCAGTGGTTAACTTGAATACCTCAGCCATCTATGTCATGATTTGTGATTTTCAATTTCAGGGACCACAAGGCTGTAGGTCGGCGACCTTTTGACAAGATGGCAACTCTACTGGCTTACCTTGGACCTCCTGAACACAAACCTGTGGCAGACACTCATTGGTCTAGTCTTAATCTGACAAGCTCCAAGTTTGAAGAGTTCATGACCAGGTAGGTTTCCTACCAGCCTTTAATATTATGTCTCCAAATTCCTTATTAGTTCTTCAGAATCATTGTTTCAAGTTGCCCTCTTCCACACGTCCTAAACAAGTGACTCAATGTTAGGTCATCTGCTGAGTATTGCCTACAGTTTTCTTTATGTGCTTATAAAAATGTATACATTGAAAATCAATATCAACAGAAAGTAAGATCATAAAGATGCCACCAGTGACATCATTTCATTGCAATATAAAAGAAATAAGGCACTTCTGTTAGCTGTTCTGCATACAGGTCCCTTTAATGGAAAATCTCTACTCCAGTACTGGCAACAACTGTCTGTGTTGCAAAGAAACCTAAAAAATGAAATAATCTCAAAGATGGTTGGACAATGCAACAAAACATCCCCAAAATTAGTATTATAAAATCAAACTTGACAATGAACTGCTTTTCAAGCAACCCTCCCACTGCAGCTTTGAGAACTGGGTGCAGCCCTGCTCTGAAATACATATTTACCAACTCTGAATTGATAATATTTGTCTAATTCTATTGACACATTTTCTCACTGGGATGTTTGAATGTATAAGGTAATATTGTCATGCTTCACTGACGACAACATTTGAGTCACAAATCCTGTTTGGTAAATAAATGTCTGTGGTTTGTTCTTCAGACACCAGGTCCATGAGAAGGAGGAGTTCAAAGCCCTAAAGACCCTGAACATCTTCTATCAAGCAGGAACCTCTAAGACTGGAAACCCAGTGTTCTACTACGTGGCACGCAGGTAAGACTTAAATGACTTCATGTTGCTGTGTGATGTGTTTGAGATGCATAACAGTGCTTGTTTATTTTTATGCATTTCTCTCAACATTATAGAGGTTTTAGCAAAGGCTACTTCTGTTTGAATACGTCTAATGCAAATGGCAGCTTATGTAAACATTTATCATACCTCGTATGTGGCTAAAAGAGTCAAAAGCCCTGTTATTGCTTACTTGCTTTTTAAGGTGAAAGAAATCTGAAGTTCATAATGATGTTCAAACACACTGATTAGTGAGGGGCAAAGCAGTTGTTGTTTTTGGTGTACAGAATCATTACAATCAGTCAATTAAAAATGATTAGTTTAGTACTTCCTGCATGACCGGTTTCGGTTTGATTCTGGTGTCAGACATCGCGCTCATGACTCTTCCAGTGACGACACTCTCAGTGGCCGGCAGTCTGTTGACGTCACACTTTAGTAATCGGCTCAGCTCGCTTGGAACCTCGCCAGAGCATGTACCAAAAAAAGCACCAGATACCAGGTACTATCCCTAATGGAAAAGCAAAAAACGAGCTGAGCCACGCCGTGCTAGAACTGTATAATGGAAAAGCACCATTACAATCAGCTTTGAAATTTTGTACAGTATAATGAAGATAGCTCGGACTATTTGTTCTTTTATAATCACCAGTGTTTTGCTGTGCTGCTACCATTGCTAATTAGCTGTCACCTGCACTCTCCACACAAGTTCTCCACACTATTCATTAATGTCTTTAATGAATAGTTTCAAGAAGCTGCTAAAACACACATGCATCTGAAGCAATTAGCAGTTTTATTCTTTATATTTTAGTCTTTATTGTTATTTTCTGTCTGTCCATTCTATTTATAGTTGTATTTGTTGTATTCTGCCTTTATGGTATAGCTTCTTGTGACTCTTGTCCCATTAAGAGGTGCTTTTTAAATAATAATCAGTCATTTTGAACAAGAGCATTATTTACCATAAATGTTAACAGCTGTCAATGGTTTAGAATAAAATAAATGATAAAAGTTGATTAAATGAAAGGGAATGTAGTGCCTCAGCTGTTCTCTCCAAAACCCTTCATCGTGCAATAACTTTAACTAAGGATTGAGTCTGTTTTGGCCACACAGGCTCCTCATTTTCAGTTTACTAAAACTTTTACCCAATATCCATCTGTTGTGTTTTCAAGTCACTACTTGAAAGAGGATGCTTTGAAGTTCCGGAGATGTATTTATAAAAAGAAATGCCGTGCAGTTCTCTTCCTCTTTTCTGTTTTGTGCTGAATACTTTAAAAGGTTTGACGTGCAGCCACAGACCAATCCACACCTTTAATCCTTTTCACATCATGTCCAGTATAAAAACTGGAACACAGCATATATTGTGAGACCATTTTCGATTTTAAACGTTTAATTGCATTGCAATAAAAGTAAAATAACAGCACCAACATTCTGATTAAGAAACACAGATGCAGTCCAATAAATAAGCAAACTTTTCTGAACTATATTTTTTCTTTTGCTCAAAGTCAGATGGGTGTTTTTTTTTCTCTTTTCAATATGATTGGCTTTTTTGTGCTTTGCTTTCTTAGAATTTATTTTGTTGCATACTATGTTACATCGTTAGGGAGAAATTGCATCGTACTGCTGTAGTTCACAGAGTTTCTGTTAATCTACCTTGAACAGGAACAACTATAACTACTTGCTTTGTTACCCCCCCCCCCCCCCTAAATAGTAACATTAAGCCATGTGAACAGTGGAATGGTAGATAAAGTATATTGAGAATCTGGTGTTAAGTAGTCCAGCACAAGCATCAGGATTATGAGGAAAGCGTAGAGCACATCAGTCTCTCAGTTTGAATGGACAGAGGTTAAGGGTTGGCATTGATAGTAGCACGTTTTTTTTTTCTGCCATGTTTCTTTACAGTTTCTTTGTGTTCAGAAATTCAAGACATTGTAAACAGTTATAGTGATCCACTCGATTGTAGTGACAGAAGAGAGTAACAGTCATAGGTAAAATGGAGATGCAGTGTGGAATCTATGAAATAATCCATTATTTAGCATCTTTTGAGTCCAGTTAGGGTGCTTCACAAGAAGTTGAATGCAGCAGTCACTACTAGAATAGTCAGAGTAGCACTTTGCTGAAGCTCATCAAAGATACCGTGACCTTTACTCTGTGTGTTAGCTTTTTCGGGGTTCTTGGCCGAAGACAGTGGGCGCGCTGTTGTGCTTGTGTGTGTGGAGAAACTGTCAATATGTGTGGATGTCCAGGCAAACACCATAGATTTGTTCCCTTTTCTTGTTTCCTGATATATTCCTGTCTCAAAAAGGGCAGCTTTGTCTTGTAAGCTGGATGTGACCTCTACAGTCCTTGCAGGCGATTGACCGTCACGCCCCACACTTCTACTGTCCACCCAGAGTGGTGGCTCTGTGAACATTGCAGAATGCCACTCCCTCCCCGGTGTTGCCAAAAGGGTTTGCCCACAAATGGGTCTTGTATAACAGGGACAGCCAAAGATGGTTGCACGGGTTGTCTCAGCCCATTTCAGTAGCCTCGTTATGTTTTCTTCCTCTTCACAAGCCCAGGGGTTGTCTCCGAGAGTCATCACCTCCAGGCCTGTCAGCTTGTCAAATACTCCTTCAAACAACCAGGAGAAGCGATTAGCATGCAAGTAGAAGTAAGCCAGCCTGGGCAGCCGGTCCAGTGATCCAGGCAAGATCTGCACCAGATAGTTATGTGACAAATCAATGCTCTTGAGGTTGTGTGGCATATTTGTGGGCACAGTCCAGAACCTGTTGTGACTGAGATTGAGAGCCTGGAGATTGGACAGTGTGTTATTGATGAAGACCACTCTCTCCAGTTCGTTGTAGGACAGATCCAGTACTTTCAGGTTCCAGTGGTATGCGGTGTCATTTTTGTCTAGAGAACGTATGGGGTTCCCTGTCACTCTCAAGTCCCATAGAGACCGTGGCAAAGCAGGGGGTAGGTTCTCCAGGCGGTTGTACGACAGGTCCAGGGTTCGTAAGTGCACATAGTAGCTGAGCTGGCTGTCCGCACCCTGCAAACTTTCAGAGGAATGTCAAAATGAAAAGCACATTAATATATGTATACAGTCAGCTAACAATTGTTGTTCTGACACATGATGTTTATTCAGAGAGCTCCTACAACAACAGCCACTGTGGCCACAAATGAGTCTTAATGGGCATTCGCACCGAATGTGAAGCAAATCTTCACATCGCATTACTCGCTTGAGTGAGGTCACAAGTAGGGATGGGCATTTCAAGCAAAAACGCTATTCGACGGCTTTATTCGTCGAATATTTTAATGCTCTTAACTACAGTGCATGAGGGCTAGTGAAAGCAATGCAGGGTTCACAGCATGTTGAGCTAAAAAGAGCTGCTTCAAATTTTGTCACTTCTGCAAACACACATGCAGTTCTCTCAGACAAAATGCTTGCTGCTACCTTGTGATAATAAATGCTTCACAAACTAGGTAGTCATTGGAGGAGAACCTTTTTTTCTGTCCATTGTTTTTTTGAATTTGGTATATGAAGTCACAGTAAATGATCAACTTTTTGTATCCAAACAAATAGTCAAATATTCATGCCCATCCCTAATCAAAATATAATTTGTTACTCAAGTGACTAAACCCATCCCACAAACACTCACCTTGGGTTAATGCTTGAGTGATGTTCATGGTAAGTGCGACCAATAGCTTGAATCAAGTAACACACACATATTTTAACAATTTACCAGGTAGGCTAACTTCCTCGTTAAATTTCTCTGCTTTTTTTCCCCAAGCATTGCAACAACAAAATGTTGTCTTACATTTCTGAGTCCATGTGGGGGACCTTAGGAGAACAAGCTTCACTCATCTTTGCTTTGACTTTATACACCAGACAACATGAAAACCATCAAGGAAAAGAGATGCCACTGTGTTTCAGCCATTTTAAGAGATCCAAATACTTTCTCATGGTTTGCATTTATAATTTTGCATTTTAGAATCTTAAGAGTGGAGATGTTTGAATCCGTCTAATCCTAATCTTGTTAAGAAATAATTGAATATTGTATTATTATTATTATTATTATTGTTACTTTTATTACAACATTTTGTTACCAGTTACATTTACAGAACTTAGTAAAAGTCTGGAAGCAGGCCTGATAACATGATCGTGAAGCTGCTTACCTGTTAAAAGAGAGATTGAGAAACCAGATGTTGTGCTGCAGACCCGGTGGTAGCTTGTCTAGCCCTCTCGACGAGCAGTCCACTACGCGGTGTCCCCGGCTGCACGAGCACACAGAGGGGCAGATGGAAAGCACCCAGTCTCCCAGTAGCCCACACAGTAGCAGAAGGAAGAGCACAGAGGCAGAGCTGGCAGGCATGATCAGGAAACTAGAGGTTGAGAGAAGTTTGTTTTATGCATTTTTTAGGGACGCCAGTAATTTAGGTTGCCCCATTTTCTACTCCATGTCCCAATTTGATAATTTTGTGTGAACTGGACTTCTCTACGTGTCAGTTTAACCCTGCAGCACCTTTCACCGTCATTCTCATCGCCTAGCCAGCTTAAATACAACTAAAAACACTTTTTTACAATTTATGATTCAGAGATACAATATTTCTGTCCTGCTTCATTGTGAGATAGAAAATTATTACTTTCAAAAAAATCAATTCCGTGATATACAAGCTGCCAGCAGTGTTGAATGGGCCCTCGCACTCCTGTTCATGTCAGAGATGCAGGTTGGATGTGGGCAATGATGATCGTTGCATGAGGTATTCTCCCAGCTGTAAGTGGATTGTGGTGTAATCATGTCACAATATTGGCATGTAGCCAGGGACCTGTGAAATCTTAGGAAGCTCCAGCAGTACGCTTTTGAGCTATTGCATATTCCTGTACTGTCTCATGATGTTTTATGAGAAGGGCCGTGGCCCCTGTGAGCTTTTTTGTAGCTCTTGGTCAGTAAATGAGTCGACAAATTTTCATATTTTTGGTGAAATGTGCAGTTTGGACCTATTTCACCACACTCAATCCTGAAGTAATCCTGTAATTTAAAAAACCCCCAGCTCTGACACAAGTTTGGAGCTTCAGAGCATGTGTATCAAGTAAGTAAATAAAATGACCACTAAGACAAATTACTTTCCAAAACTTAATTTCCTAGAACCAGTTTTTCGTGCTTATGTTCAAATACATATTCTTCATAAAGTAACATGATTTTCACAGTGTGCTATGGCACAGTCTAGCTTTGGTTTGATATCTAGTTTTGGAAAATTGTAGCACATTTCTATAAAGCATCAAATAAAATGTTGCTTAAACAACTAATAATGATCCTGCTGACAAATTTAGCATCATCCATACTGAATGAACTAAACATTCACTCTTGCAGTGATCAAGGGTGATCTTTATTTACGTTATCGATTAATCTATTTTTTTTCCATAATCCATTATTTTTAGATTCATAAAATATCAGAAAATGGTGAAATTGATCCAAAACATTGAACGGATGACATTCTGAATTGTCTGCTCCACAAATCAAAAAATCAAAGCTATTAACCTCACATTTTCACTTTTAAGCAGCTGAAATTCTAGAATTATTTTTTAGCATGACATCGTTAAATATGCTAAATTGGTTATCAAAATTGCCATCATTTGTCGATAAATGGAATTTTGCCTCCCTTGTTGTCATTAGTGGTTGACTGATGGCCATTTTTGACCTTTTTTTGACACAACAGCTTCTTTCATTTGGCATCATTTTAAACCAGGGCATAGTTATCTGGTTATTTTGACACCTGAATGCATTTGCAGCCATGCTTGTCAAATGACTTGAAACTCTGCCAGTTGGACTGGAGTTCACATTGCTGCAGTGAGACCATTAATTTGAAATTAAAAGATAGTTTCCTGAACTGCAGATACTCTGATCTAAAGATTACATGGAGTATGTTAAAGTACATTACAGGACATTTTTGGAGAATTCTTCTTGCTTTTTCATTTTGACTTGATTGTTGCAGTGGGTGCTCTGCTGTCCTTGTCCCTAAAAGGACCAACCTCCTCTCTTTGAATGCTGTACTATCACTTCTATCTGCATAATTTCAGAGCTCATCATGAGCCAGCACTGCATTACACTGTAGTTTACAACATTACCAGGATTCTTACTGCCCTGCCCATCAGGCTAATGTCGGTCGAAAACATTTTCCCTTCTCTTTCCATTTGTAGTCGCTCACCTCATCATGTCATCGCTCCGTTTCGTCTTTCGTCTCCACCTCCAGCTGTTTTTTCTTCAGTGTCTGTGTTCTGTGTTATCCAAAGATGATGGTGTCACACTCTCACATGCTGCCGGCTCTTGCGGGCGCTTGTCCTGCCTGCTCACCGCTCTGCAGGCTGCCGATGCAGCTAGAGGTCCAGGTTAGGAGAAGGAGAGACACTAAGGGGAGGAGGGAGAGAAATGCAGCAGCGAGCCAGCACAGTCTGCTGCTGCTGCTGTTGCTGCTGCTACTGATGAGGCAAGCAGGAGCGAGAAAAATCTGTGTGTTTGTGTGTCCTGTGCAAAGACAACAGCGTGATTTGCTACAGCAGCTCCTGTTCTCTCTCTCTTCATGCACATGCATTATTTTACGCAAGTTCTCTGCCACCACAACAGATTTCTCTCCGTCAGTTTCCCTGCCATCAAAACATTTAACGCGGTTTAAGTATTTTTGCGGAGGACCCGATCTCTGAATGCAGCAGACACTGTAATGACTGAGAGAAGTATCTCCTCTGACTTTGCTAAAAAACATGTTTCTAACCACCCTGCCAATTTTGAAGGATTAAAAAAAGGCACTAAGTTTCAAATCATCACCAGTCAATCATTGTCTGCTATGAGACACTGGGGTCGTGTCTGCTTGACCAGTCCGAACACACACACACACATTTCTGCTTTAGTGGGGGACCAAAGCAGCTTAACGTTGCCAGAATATAAATGTAAACGACGCGTAGAGAGACGTAACATTTTCACTGTTTTGGTCACAGTTTAATAACATGAGTTGCTTTAGCTACAGTCCTCTCTGTCTCGCCCTATTTCTTTATCAGTGTTACCTGCAGCCTCACAGCAGGAGTCTGTTCTTACTACTTTACTTAATTTCCTCATCATTTATGGATTTCAAATAATGAAGCAGAAGAAGAGCCAGGGAAGACACATTTTCAGTACAAAAACATCTCGGCTTGCGAGCTAACCAAAGGCACTAGAGTAGCAGCAGGTGCCGTTAGAATAATAATAATAGAATAATAATAACATCAACGACAAAAACACTGTAAATAGAAATGTCATTAGAAGTTATATTTGACATGGTTTTTAGGTAGTTATTTTATTTGGCTAGGTTACCAGTAGGGGAGGGAGTTGGCAGAGACCCCATGATACGATATTATCATGATATTGCAGTATGCTGGGTTTTGCGATATCTTTTTGCGTGATATATAGGGAATTATTATCATCAATTGCAAATCATGGCCACAAAGAAAACAAAAAACAAAAACATTTTTTTTTCAGATTCAGTCTATTCATCTCCCTCCAGACATTTGTTTTTAACTTTTAACGTCTCCATCGTGTTTATTTTCGCCTCTGGCCAAAAACAGCTCTGGGAACACTTGGCACCCTCTTGTGGACTGAAACATCGATTGATGTTTTTATTCTAATACACAAAAAGGTTAATGTTTTATTTGTAGCGTAAGTTAAAAATGTATGTATTAAAAATCAGTACTTGGTGTCTCAGAAGCGAGACCCCTAGCTACTAGGTGTTTTAAACTTTTATACAGTCAGTTGGGTCGGATTTAAGGGTTAGGGTTAGGGCATTTTCTTACTGCAGGTCCTGGACTTGTTTGTCTGTCTATAAGTAGCGTAACTCACAGAGTTATCAATGGATTTTAATGAAAGAAGGAAGAAATTGTTTGATTATGGGTGTGATCTGAAGATGGTCTTAGTGTATTGACACTGTGGGAAAGTGAGTGGCCTTGACAGAACATTGTGTCCTCAGAGTGCTTTCTCTAGTTTAAGATATTTTTCTAAGGCACAAGCAGAGAGATGTTCTAACAGTTTTGAAGATTTCCAGTAGAAAGACACTTGTAGTCAGCAGCAGGTGCAGCTGGGAGCTGAAAAGTGCTGAGCTCATGGAAAGTGGCACACAAGTGTTTTTGTGTGCGTCTGACAACCATGTAGCCAGTGATTTCTTTTATGATGATGCTGGTTTTCACACCGTCATACCAAGAGAGAAAACAGTTTCGTAAGCAGATGGTTGGCTTCTTATTGAAAGCACTTGACAAAAATAGTTATAATAATGAGCCAAAATTCTGAACTTTATTTACACAACACCAAGAAATGAACACTTACGCTAACATTAACATAAAAAAACTGAACAGTGAATAGGAAAAAACAATAAAAGGACAAAAATATGATGAGCTGCATTATAAACATTTCTTGAACTGTTTCTTAAAGTTCACACCAGAAGCTGCTCCTTCTAATTTGAAGGTGGATTATGTTTGTGATAGGATGATATGTGACTATGTCACAGTAAAAAGCACTGTGTGTGTGTGTGTCTGTGTGTCTGTGTGTGTGTGTCTGTGTGTGTGAAGATCCAAGGACCCAAAGAACATAGTCAAAAAATTCCTAATGTGTGAAAATAAGCCAGCGCTGAAAACAGTTCACTGGCTCTCGTCATGTACAGAAAAACACTTCCTTTTCTCTACACTGCATTTCCTTCTGCTTTTGCATCAGCTCCAAGATGAATGCAGCAGTACCCCTTTTCCCCATACAGTTATATTGTCTGCAGCAGCAGTGTGGAGGGCAGACATCATTTAAATTGACACTCTGGTGATAAATGAAATCCTGCAAGGGTGTGGTGTGAGAATCTGTTCAATGTTTGATGTGTTGAGACGCTGTTGCCTTGCTGACAAGTGACAACTATAAGGTGCAAGCAAGTTGATAGACAGTGAAGGTAGCACTAATACTGACATGTGCATCACATGATTGCTCCCTTGAAAAGTCAAGACAATAAAAATTGAGACGGTCCACATTCGAAAAACTTTGCCATCCCACTTTTCTGCAAACCATGGAAATGTTGATTTTGTATGTTCTGTTTATTAGCTGCGGTTTAACATGTGTTGTTTGAGGCAATATTTATCAGTCAGAGTTACAGATGTCTGCCAAGCAGCTAAATATGAGGTTTAGACCAAACGCTGTGTATGAAAGGTTGCTATGTAAGCTTCTGTAAACACACACTCTGGCTGACTTGTCTGCTGTAGAAACATGGTGGCACAAGATGGCAGCCTCCAGGAAGCAAGCACCTTGCCTAAAGTACATATAAAAGGTTCTCCACAAAAACTTTGTAAGCAGTTATACACTTATGCAAACATACCTAAGTTTATCATCACCCTCCTTTCCGAATGTCTACCAAAAACCTCACAAGAGGTTAAAACCTATTATCTCAGTGATGCACGTCTGTCAATATGTAAATCATTAACGTCACTTTGTTTCAGTAACGTGAACTCACAAGCATCTATGGAAAGCTACAAGTGCAACATTTGCTGATATTTAGCGGTTATCAAACCTGGCTGTTTGTTTGAGAAGAGGGCACTGGGACAGTCTCTGCTACATCTTCTTTGCTTTTTGTTTCCGGAACTGCAGGTGCAGCAGTCTCTTTACTTTCTTTTACTTTACATCCATCCACCTGGTGAAAGGATGTGTCCCCTTGGTGCTTATCTCCAAATGTTCCTGGTGTCATGTCCTCTAACTCCTGCTGTGTTTGCGTCAACATGGAGAACCTTTTAGACAGCCTCTGAGGCAGGAAGCTGTTCATAAAAATTTGGTTAGTGGACCTCAGCTCTACGTTGCCAGTGTCCACTCCATCCTGTAGAAATGGTGTTGGCCCAGCCCAGTCTGTAGTTGTCATCTGATGCTTCTGATCGCGATGCTTCTTTATGAAGATGACCAGGAATCCTACCATCATCAGTACCAGGGCTCCACCTATGATGCCTGCCACTGCGTTGGTGTGGTTTGTCCCCTTACTGGACTTTGTTGTTGTACTTTTCTTTGTGCTGAGGATGTGTATAATTGATATCTTTGTTGCAGTAGGTGACGGTCTGTATGAACTTGAAGGCTTTATAGGGTCACCATCTGTGACTGCACTTGTGGCTAGAGTAGAGATGAGCTGTGTAGATCCATGGGTATTTTCCTCGCCCTTGATTGTGCTTCCTGTGCTCTGGCTTAGGGTGAAGCTGCTTGATGCTGGTGGTATTGTAGTTGAGGTTGGGTTGCTGGCTCTATTAGTTACAACAGTTACAGTTGTTGATTTTGGGACTTCTGTTGTGGACATTGCCTCAGCTGGTGAGGATTTTAACTGAGACCATGTGGAATTTGTTGGGTTTGCTGTTTGGGTTTGGGCCATTTTCAGGAGAGGTTTACTCCGTACCTCTGGAACTATAATGGACGGTGTGATAATGAGCGCATTCGAGCTGGATGTCTCCTGTGTTGTTGCACCGGTCGTCTCAAAATGATTTGAGAATGTTACATTTCCAGTCGTCACATCAGTGAAATTGTGATGCGGAGTTGTCAGGGCACCACCTGCTGTCACTGGCAGCAGCCAAATAAAAAAAAGATTGAAGGAATTGATGGTCATTTTTCTTCTTCTTCTGGTTCTTGATGGTTGCAGTCTCTTTCCTGCTAGAAGTGAACAGAAGTGAAGAATTTACTAAGGAAGTGCCACAGTATATAAACTGAAGCAGTAAGAAAAGGGAGTGTTGTGAAATACAACTTTGTGTTGTCATCTTTTCAAAATTCAACTGAACATCAGACATGTTTCAATCCGTGCTCTATCGTTTCATCTGACTTACATTCACCTCCTCTGTTCTGTAGTTATATTTTACCATATTGACATAATATCAAACTGAAGGAGGGCTGAAGTTAAGAGCTTACATCTTTGAATCAACATCATCATTGTTATTTCCCAGTCACACATGGCTCTAAATGTTGATTTAGCTGTCATTGTCAGTTCAGTTTAGCTGTCATTCATTAGTTCACCAGAAATGCACAAATGTTCCTCCATGTTGTGTTTTTTACACACTTGCCTCTGTTTTAGCTCCA
Organism: Solea solea; assembly: GCF_958295425.1. Lineage (NCBI taxonomy): Eukaryota > Metazoa > Chordata > Actinopteri > Pleuronectiformes > Soleidae > Solea > Solea solea. The sequence goes on along the minus strand of NC_081140.1, from coordinate 7,196,739 downwards.
TTGTCAACCCATAGCTCTTTGAATATTGCACAGATGAAATCACATTCACACTATTAAAATGTACTCACCAATGATTTTACGCTGACGGCCTCTGTAAACGTACTTGCTGTGTCTCAGAGTGGAAAAGTTTTAGAAACACTCTTGGCAGTCCGGCAAAATGTCACTGAAATAAAAGCAGGAACTAACTAACTAACCCATGAAGGGCTGCTCTCTTCTGAAATTTCAAGTGCACCAAACTTGCCTCACAGGAAGCGTGATGTGACTGTGACTCATGAGTTAGAGCAGGTCATTTCCTAATCATAAGGCGTTAGATCCCCAGCTGAGCGCACCCACAAATAGCTCTTTTGGATGAGTGTGAATGATGTATTGGTGCTATAAAAGTGCTATGTTCCAGCATACAGTTTATACGTTCACCGTATCAATATGTGTAAATAGATTAACAGGACTCCACATACTTCTTTTTTTATAGTGCTAAATCACAACATACATTGTCTAGATACACATAACATATTATTAGAGACTGACTGAACAGTATTATAGTATAAGAAACCCAGCCGTTCCTATAGTTAGCAAACATTATGAAAAGTGTAGTGAACACCATAAGTTCACTTTTACAGTAAGCAAGCTTTAAATAGCTTGCTTACAGGAAATAAACTGTTTCGTGTTTATTGATTACAATCTAAGGGCTGGGCCATGTGACCAACATTTTTGATCATTTTATTCACTGGTTTTAATTTCTTTATGGACTGAGAACAACACTTTTTAGATAGAGAAACAACTCACACATATTCAATTCAGTATATAAATAAATTGGGATGTTCTCCAGGGTGTGACCCCACCTATCGCCCCATGTTGAGATTGGCACGGCTCCCCCCGTGACCCTCATGGGGGTGGGGATATTATATTATAACACTATGACACAACTGTTAAAGCTTGGATAATGAGGATGAATGAAAAGACTAAAACATGACTCAATGCAAAAATCAATTTATTTAAAAACAGACATTTAAAAAGACTTGTAAGACTTTTTTTGTGTACAGTCATGAACTGTAGAATTACAAAGCCAGGATCAGCGGAGACTTAGTAATGAAAGGACTGTTAACAGACATTGCACCAGACTCTTTCTACCATAACATGTGGCTGTAGAAGCACATTAAGTGGCAGGAGTTACATAAATCCTTGGGTCCAATTAATAGTTCTGTTAAACACAAGAATTGAGCCTAAAGCAGTCTCACAGAAATTATTCAGCGTTCATCAAGTGGGTAAATATGTAGCTTGTAATTTTTAGATTTAAAAAAAAAAAAAAGATATGTTAAATTAACTGACATGAGAAATGTACACTTTGATTATGGTTGAGGTTGGCCAAGAGAAATAGTTTGATACATTTGATGCAAACTACAATTATGCTGTAAAGTAACACATTTTTCAACACTGTTAGAACCATACACAGAATACTGTATATATACACATTGCTGGGACATTATATAAACCTCAATTGTCTTACAATACTGTCCCATAGTTCCTTAATTAAAAGCAGTAGGTTTTGTTGAAATGTTTTCTTCCTATTCTCGAAGGATGGTGTCCAAAAATATCTATAATCTATTGTTTTGGTACTGTACCACAGCTATTGTAGCATTGGTGTTCCAAATGTAAAACATTATATTTTTGTTTTATGTTTGAAATAAATTGTGAATGTAATTTGAATGAACAGAATATGCCAATTTAAACTTAGTGTATGAGCTGAACTGAGGGGCAGATCTGTTTCTGAAGTGACTTCCTCACACAACAAGAGGCATGTCCTCCAGATCCCTGGAAACTTCAAGACAGTAGTCCCTGGAGCTTGGCATCTGACTGGCCTTCTCTTCTGGGTGGAAATCCATTGCTGTGGCCCCTTCTTCGAACCCTGTCCTAGCCTCCTCCTTAACCTCTTCTGTTTTAGCTTGTCTCTCCTGCTCCGTCTTGTTATCTGAGGTCACCTCCTCAAGAATGACGCTGGTGTCACATGGCCCAACTACCCCTCCGGCATCTGGCTGGTCTGTGTCCCAGTAGCTCGCACTGCTCACCAAGTTCATGTTGGACCGGGAGATTCGGGGCGCATAAACTCGATTCTGAAGGTGACAGACCTGGCATGCCAGTACCATGACTGCAACAAGGAGGCAGACAATCAGCCCTCCAGCTGAACCTATTGCAATCAGACCCATCTCAGTGTCAATCAGGCAGTCGGCACGAGTGCCATTGGTGTCTGTATCGGGGAAGTCTATGTGCTCAGTAGAAGTGTGACTGGACTCCATGGTAGAGGGTGAACTACCACCGAGATCTATTTCATATGTGGTCATCTGCATGGTTGTAAGGACTTGGTCTGCATCAGTAGGGCAGAACTGGAGCTGGTTGAGTAGCAGAAACAGGCATAGAGAAGTTGTTGTCCCTGCCATTGTGTCCTGGAAACAAGACAGTTTAACAAAGAGAACATTTTTTTATTAGTGCTGTATAATTTACAGTTATACAACTCTAAAACAAACAACAACCCTTACTAACTCTCTTCTGTGGTTAAGAATTCACTGCTGGTGCTATATTGACCTGTATGCAGAGCACCTACTTCCTCTCTGAACTGCCCTGCGATTGGTCCGTAAACAGCTCCTATACGAGGTCCATAAATATCTCTCTCTCTCTCTCTCTCTCAGATCACTTGATTTACATTATGCTGACAGGGTATTTTGAACTTATTGAATAACATAGTCTAAAAAGAAATCCTACCAACTGTATCTTTAATACCACATACAAATACAAGCAATTATACAAATGTATATCCAATAAGAATGGGTTTTACTTATTTGTTTGTCTGATGATCTCTTATTTATTATACTTACTAGAAGGAGTCTTATGGTATTTGTCGTGGTTTAGAGTTGGGGTGAATCAGCTGCTGTGGACACGTTTTGTCCCCTCTTTCTTTTACAGGTCTGGTTTGGCTGAAATAGGAAACAGATAAAAAGAAAATTGGTTTCTCAGAAATCGAAATGTGTGCAATTTGCAATTTTGGGCTAGCTTCATTTATTGCAGAAGGCTTGAATTTGACTTAACCATGTGTTATTTGTCTGCTATCTCTAGGTTCAAAACAGGACAGATCAACGGTGACCTGCTCATTTATCACGTCCTCCTTACCCTCAAACCATACTATGCCAAGCCCTATGAGATAGTTGTTGACTTGACCCATGTCGGGCCTAGCAATCGCTTCAAGACCGACTTCCTGTCTAAGTGGTTTGTGGTCTTTCCTGGCTTTGCCTACGAGAATGTAGCGGCTGTTTATGTCTACAATTGCAACACATGGGTGAGAGAGTACACCAAATACCACGAGCGGCTTCTGACAGGCCTGAAGGGCAGCAAGAGACTCCAGTTTATCGACTCTCCAACTAAGATGGCTGAGCATATCGAACCTGACCAGCAGAAGCTGCCTGCCGCCACGCTGACCCTAGAGGAAGATCTCAAAGTGTTCCACAATGCCCTGAAGCTGGCCCATAAAGACACCAAGGTCTCGATAAAGGTAAGGGCACAACCCTAGAAGTTGTACTCGAAAGAACTCACAACCTGGACTGTGTCCTAAGTGTCATATTAAACTAATATTTGTTAGATTCTGTTCCTTAAACTGCCACATTCTCTTGTCGATTAGGTGGGCTCAACAGCAGTTCAGGTGACCTCAGCCGAGCGCACCCGTGTCCTCGGACAGCCAGTTTTCCTCAATGATGTCTACTATGCCTCAGAGATAGAGGAGATTTGCCTCGTGGATGAGAGCCAGTTTACCCTCACCATGGCCAATCAGGGCACACCACTCACATTCATGCACCAGGAGTGTGACGCCATTGTCCAGTCCATCATCCATATTCGGACACGCTGGGAGCTGTCTCAGCCCGATTCTATCCCACAGCACACCAAGATCCGTCCAAAAGACGTTCCAGGGACTCTGCTCAACATTGCTTTGCTCAACCTTGGCAGCTCTGACCCCAGTCTCAGGTCAGTCATGTGGGGCATGTAGAAGTATTCTAACAACTAGCCTCACCAACTTTAATTAAGTGGTAAACAAGTAGCTATTGCTGAAGAAAGAATGGATTCGATTGAGCAGCAATGTTTTTTTTCTTCACTCAATTCTATGGCTTGTCTCTCTTATAATCTTAGGTTATGTACTTAATATCAGCATATGTTGGTATCAGGCTCTCAAATTTCCTCTGTTTGGGGCAGTCCATGTTTAAGTTCCTCATGTACTTTGATAATGCATATATACAGGTTGAGTTAGATCATTCTAAATGTTCCAAGGTATGTGAATCTGTACTGAACGCGAGAGGTGTAATGGTTTTTGTATTGATGCCTTTCTGTACAAGTTCATATGATCTAAATTAATTTTGATTAACATAAAAAAGGGACATTTGTTACAAATTAACATACAAACCAAACAGGATCCAACACACCAAACCTGTGTATTGAATGATATTGCACCATTATGTGCACCATTACACTGCCACTGGACATGTTTTTTTTTTTTCGATTAGAGATGCTTTTTCTCTCTGCCCATTTTTATTTAGAGGAAAAACAGTAATAGCAAAACTTGAAAACACTTGGTGCTCTATTCTGGCCAGACACCAGACATTTGACTTGTTGTTTTTCCCCACATCCAGGTCTGCAGCTTACAACCTGTTGTGTGCTTTGACCTGCACCTTCAACCTTAAAATAGAGGGCCAGCTCCTGGAGACATCAGGTCTCTGCATCCCAGCCAACAACACTCTCTTCATAGTCTCTATCAGCAAGACTCTGGCTGCCAATGAGCCCCACCTGACACTGGAGTTTCTGGAGGAATGCATCTCGGGCTTCAGCAAGTCCAGTAAGTCCTTTCAAAAAAGCTGCACCTATAACTTACCTATAAACTGTCACTTTGTAATATATGGGTACATCTCTAATTGTTGTTGGAATTAATTTCTAATCTGACAAAATCACCATAACATGAACTGTTTCTTGAACTGAACTAAACCTAACATGTCATTTGTGTTCATGTGTAAAATGTAAATGGTTAAAGATCGTTCTCTATTGTAGTTTGTCATTGGTAATAAGACATTTATGCCTCTTCTTGAGGTTTCTTACATTTTTTCCCAATGGAGTTTTTGGTTTCACTGAGCTGAGGCTCTAGGAATAGAGGAAACAATGTCATGTACTCATTGTAAAGCCCACTAAGGTAAATTGTGATTTCTAAATTTGGGCTGTAGCATTTTGATTTGAAAATCTCTAGTTTCGGCATTGACCCAGCGCTGACCTTGGCTGTATCATGGGCTATTTAGATAACCAGGAGTTGTGCTAAGTCCCTGTGTTGGCTCTTTGCAGGTATTGAGCTGAAGCATCTCTGCCTCGAGTACATGACGCCTTGGCTGCTCAACCTAGTCCGCTTCTGTAAGCACAACGACGATGCCAAGCGTCAGCGTGTCACCGCGATTTTGGACAAACTCATCACCATGACCATCAATGAAAAGCAGATGTATCCGTCTATCCAAGCCAAAATATGGGGAAGCCTGGGCCAGGTGAGCGCTTTTTACCAACAGTTAACTGTTAACATCTGGCGTGGATTTGGCCTCTGACTTTGTGGCTGTGTCTTCAGATAACAGACCTGTTGGATGTAGTGTTGGACAGCTTTATTAAGACCAGCGCTACAGGAGGCCTAGGCTCCATCAAAGCGGAGGTCATGGCCGACACTGCAGTGGCTCTGGCTTCAGGGAATGTCAAACTGGTCTCCAGCAAGGTGAGACTGTCCTAGATTTACAATTTCAATGGGTAAGTATCTCCATCAGCTACCCAGTGTACTGAAGTTACTTTTATATAAATAAAATCCAAATGTCAAATTCCACAACATTCATACATATCACAAATAGGGAGAATAGAGTTTGTTTAATGCCATAAAAAACAAACAAAAAAAACAGATAAGGTGAGCAGTAAATAGAGAAAACTTACATACACACTCACAGAAGAAATGAATCCAACGCTGTAAATGTCTCCAGACTGCAGAATCCAAAGAGAAAACCTCATTCACTCACTATCCATCATCTGCGTGCTTGGGATCTGAATTCAGCCTGCTACTTTAGAAAAACAAACACAACATAGACATTGAGGCACAAAAGAAAAGCCAGGCCCTTGCTCCTATTATGGCCACTGAATAGTGGCTATTGTGAAGATTGTTGGCTGAGAAAGGACAGTCAGTGTTTATGGTGAAGTGCTGCTGCTCTTTTCACTGATTTAGTCCAGTTTTAAAGTGTTGTTCTGTTTTCAAGGATGTCAGATAAATTAGTTCTCATGTCTGATGGAACATTTATGAGTGTTTACGTCGGTATTATCAACAAGGTTACCCTGTCATGTCATGGCAGGACAGCCCACCGGGCACAATGCACCATTGTCTGTGGCTCTTGAACTCTGTGTCACCCAAGGGTTGAATAAATGCTAATCGTCTAAGATAGTGAATTTGTCGTATAAGACGCATGCACAGTGTTCACTGAGGGATCCTCACTGTGGAATGATGATAAATCTCACTTATTTAATAATCATGATACATTTTTATCTGTTTTGGGCTTTTAACAAATGCTCCAAGACATTTTACATAATTTAAAACAAGCAATAAAAGCAGTAAAATACACATACAAATACAAAACATTAAAAAGACATACAAATTATTTACAACAGCACATTAAAAGCAGCTATGGTGGGTTTTTAAATTGAGTTGGTGCAGCCTTGAATGTGTTAGGGGAGTGAGTTCCAGTTTATCAGTGACATCCTTTAATTAATGATTGATTGATTTTTTTTGCCATGCATAGAAAAGATCCCCATCTTACACGAGCTTACAAGACACCATTATACAGACGAGTAAGCCAGAGTAGAATGTAAATAACATACTATTAAAAAAAATGACCAATTTTTCATGTTATACACACATTAACAGCCAATTCTTCATTCTGTCTGTTATCATCAGTATCAAGGTGTTCATAATTGATGATAATAAGAAGAATACAGAAAAAAGTGTGAATCATTCTCAATTTCACCAAATCACACATAATTGCCATAGCGTATTTTCTTCCTGAACATCTTCACAGCTACCAGCTTCTTGGATTAAAGTGGTTGAAATTGACTACTAGCATTATTATTATTTTCATGTTATTACAACGTAGTTAAAGTGTGACACTGTAGCACTCTAGTCAGACAGTTTAATTTGTTTCAGTTGTCATGGGGTTTATTGATTTCCATCAGCGGACGTCATTCAGAGAATGATATAAGAAGTGGATCTTTGTCCCCGCTGTTAAACGTTTTGTTCTTTGTGACAGGTCATTGGTCGTATGTGCAAGATCATAGACAAGACCTGCCTGTCGCCAACACCTACACTGGAGCAGCACCTCATGTGGGATGATATAGCCATCTTGGCACGCTACATGCTCATGCTGTCCTTCAATAACTCGCTGGACGTTGCTGCCCACCTGCCCTATCTGTTCCATGTGGTGACCCTGCTGGTAGCCACTGGGCCGCTGTCACTCAGGGCGTCCACCCACGGTTTGGTTATCAACATCATCCACTCCCTCTGCACCTGCTCTCAGCTCAACTTCAGTGGTGAGGACTGACATTAGCTCCTTGTTTAGGCTGGCAGCAGTTTGCATCAGACTCGTGTCCTGTCTAAATTAATACATATGTATTTGTGTTGAATGAATTCCAGAGGAGACAAAGCAGGTCCTGAGGCTGAGCCTGACTGAGTTTTCCCTACCAAAGTTTTACCTGCTGTTTGGCATCAGCAAAGTCAAGTCGGCTGCGGTCATCGCCTTCCGGTCCAGCTACAGAGACCGCTCTTTTTCACCGGGCTCCTACGAGAGGGAGACATTTGCCCTGTCCTCCCTGGAAACTGTCACTGAGGCCTTACTGGAGATCATGGAGGTCAGCAGACAAAGTCTAGACATAAGTTCCCATCCATAAGTTCCCTCCTCCTCTCTTCCAATAAAGCATTTATTTTACCCCATGTATGCGAGTGTTTTGGGTAGTACTACTGTCTGGGAGGTTTTCAGCTAAATTTCAGCTAAATTCAGCATCATACATTCAGCTAACTGCAATATGCAAACCCTCTCTACCTAGAACTGGCCACTGGTCATTTTAACCACTTAACTAATGGCTCACCCAATAAAAGCTATGCCCACCTAAGTTAAAGCATTCTGGAGAATATGTTTGCCCTTTTACAACTGGAAACTGAAGTTTGTGACGCTTTCTACATTTTTTATTCCCTACAATATAGTCAGTAGAGAATATCAGTGTTTTTATATCAATACTTATCGAACAGCAAGATAAGATTGTGAGCATATTTTAGAGAAAGCTTGCATATATATATTATTAGCTGAGCCTTTTGTAAATTGCCCAGAAGCATTTTTATTCCTGGTGTCCCAGCTGGCAACCATGTGTTGATTAAAAGCATATCTAATGCTGGTTCTACTTGCAAGGGGGGCGTGCACAGCTTTGTATGATTTTAACCATGTGTCAGCTTCTAATGCAACCACTCATCAAAAAGCTCTTTAGGGTCCTAGTTTATTGTAATTTACCTGTGGTTGACCGCAAAAGTGAGAACATGTACACATTTAATAGAAGTTCACACTTTTCTGTTGTTTACACTTTGTTTACTAAAGGTTTTTCCAAATATCTCAGGTTTGTATTTTCAGTTTGTTTGCTCTGTTCCTCAGGCTTGTATGAGAGACATCCCAGCCTGCAAGTGGTTGGACCAGTGGACAGAGCTTGCACAGAAGTAGGATCTTCATCCATTCTGTTTTAATCCGTGCTAAATTAACACCATGAATTACGCAGTTTGGTTCATATTTGTTTGTGTGTTTGGATTTCAGGTTTGCATTCCAGTATAATCCGTCTCTCCAGCCCAGAGCGCTGGTGGTGTTTGGTTGCATCAGTAAGAGAGTAAGCCACGGTCAGATCAAGCAGATCATCAGAATCCTCAGCAAGGCGAGCCCTTTGCTCAGCATAGACCGCGTAAGAGTCCACATTCACCATGTTCTTGTCAATTCAAACTACTCGATCCTCCACCAGGTGGAGTCCTTTTTTTTTCTTCTTCTCCTCTTTCTTGTTTTTCTCTGGTGGACTGGCATTGATTTCCCATTCACTGATGTCCCCATGTCACCATCACAGGGCCTGGAGAGCTGTCTGAAGGGACCTGACAATTACAACAGCCAAGTATTAATAGAAGCCACAGTCATTGCTTTGACTAAGCTACAGCCTCTGCTCAGCAAGGTAAACCAAGCGCTCGTAGCAGCACTCCTTACTTTTATAACTGCTGTATTTAAAGCAATCCGTCTTTTCTTGTTTCTTAAGGTAGAGTGGTTATTTTAGGTAAAAGGGAGATGCTGTGTTGTTCAGTTTTGTCCAATTTAGAACTGAAATCTGAAGTCTCACACATGAAAGAGTGAGTTTAGTGAGTTGAATCTGTGAATCTTGTCTCTGTCTGATGGTTTTTGTTGTCCTGATGACTTGTGAAAATCAGAAGGAGCTGGGTTTGGTATCTATATTGATTCCCTTCTATAGCACCTACATGATATGCACGAGGTGTACACTGTAAATTTTCGACTGAGGGTCAAATGATTAATTGGTTGTTTCAAATAGAACGGACAAATGTATACATGATAGTGATATTTCCAAAGGATTGATTGCATTTTGCCACAGTAAATGACAGCAGAGTGTCCCTGAGCCCTGGCTCTTTGAATAGGGGTGACATCAGCTGTTGTGGATCCATTGCTTTACTTTGCTTGCCTTTTGTATCGTAAAAGTTGAGCAACTTTCCAATGAGCCCTCTCTGTATTTAATCTGCAGGAGTCCCCCATGCACAAAGCTCTGTTCTGGGTGGCAGTAGCTGTGCTGCAGCTGGATGAAGTCAACCTGTATTCTGCTGGAACTGCCCTTTTAGAGCAGAACCTTCACACTTTGGACACAATGCGTATCTTTAACGACAAGGTAAAAAAAAAACACCTAACACTAACCCCAGAAAGTCTCCTGTAATTACCATTTTTTTCTCATTTTGTTGCCATGTAAACTAAAAGCCACTACACTTGTCATTATACAGTTGATGCAGTGAATCTTTTAGTTGTCATGGCCCAGGATACTTGTTCACACACTGTTTCTTCTGACTTCTTTCTCCAGAGTCCAGAAGAAGTGTTCATGGAGATCAGACGTCCTTTGGAGTGGCATTGTAAACAGATGGATCATTTCGTGGGCCTAAATTTTAGTGCCAATTTTAATTTTGCACTGGTGGGCCACCTGCTCAAAGGTACAGTTTTGAAAGGCAAAATGTTTACGGCATACAGTGTGGTTCATGTTAGTTCACTGGTTTAACATACATGGTTCACACTTGAAAACAAAAGTTCACTTGATATGCTTGTGCATTGTCCAAACACGTTAAGATATAACATATTATCCCTAGAAAATATTTCAATTCAGGTGTGTTAAATGTTTCTATATTTAATAAGTGTCTGTTTTTTTTTACACCATTACATTAAAGCTGCTGTCGATTTAATACAGTAACTATAGAAGTAACTTTTATAGTACCCCAACACCAACTGTCAGAACTCCACAAAAAGGCTGTCTTATCTGCTTTTTGTCGCTAGATAAATGCTCTCCTCCACCAAACATGTTCATGCAGTGATGTAGGAAGGAGGGAGGGGGAATCTAAAAGCTGTAATTGAAAGGAATGAAGCAAAATGTTATTCACACGATGGCCTCACTGACTGCAGCCTTGAGTATTAGCACTGTGTCTGCTTGTGCAGTCTCTTGTTAACCTGTGACTGACTGTCGTTTTGCCTCAACACTCCAGGCTACAGACATCCATCACCCACCACGGTAGCACGGACAGTGAGAATCCTGCATACGCTGTTGGCGCTCATCAGCAAACATCTCAAATGTGACAAGTTTGAGGTCAACACACAGAGTGTGGCCTATCTGGCTGGTATGTAACAGACTTATTGTAATATTGTAATTTAATCCTTCATCCATTCCAACAGTCTATCATATTTCTTACATCATAGCAGGATAGCATTAAGACTTAAATAGTGGTATGCCACATTTTACTATGTATCTGAGAATGTGGAGGCTTTGAATTAGTATTTATTTATGTGCATCCAGTCTCCTGGAGAGCAAGGGCTGGATTTTAAAATGTATTTTTTGGTATGTAATGAATATTTGAATGATCCCATATTAACCAATTTTATTATGTATTCCTTTTGAAGCTAAGCTCCTCCACTTAGGGCAGTGCCAAACCTAAAGACAAATGTCTGGTTTCCTTTTCGATTTAAATATTATAAAGACAGAAGAGTTGGATAAGTGGGTTCTCTGAAAATCTCCTTCATATCTGGTAGCAACACTCAGCCCTGGACGGGGCCTTTACTTAAAAGCTTCAAGTAAATTTGTGAACCGTTAGCTGTTCTTGGTTATGGTGTTGTGGTTGGTCTGGATCTGATGTACTGTTAAAGTTCATCACCACATCCCTCTTGTGTGATGCAGCACTGCTCACTGTATCTGAAGAGGTCCGGAGTCGCTGCAGTCTAAAACACAGGAAGTCACTTCTGATCTCTGACCTGTCCATGGACCCAGTCCCAATGGAGACCTACACCAGTCATATCACTGATCCCAGCTGCAGGTGAGCAACTAAGGCAGAGGAAAACAAAGGTTGACTTCAAATAGAGACATATTAACACAATGATGAGCTTCTTTTTCAGTAGTACTACTAGTACTACTTTTCTTAACTTATATTTTAGGTGACTTCAGTAGGGCACGAGGTACAAGTTTAACACAGCTACTCATAGTTTTTTTTCCCTGCTTTTTCTTCTTCCTGGTCTCTGTGAAGCTAAAAACCTACATTTACAAACTTTAAAACACCTATATTGGTGCCCTGCTGCAAAAAACCCTTGGTTAGGGTTAGCATTTTTATGAATTTATGTAATTCCAGATCTGCAAATAGTAACACCTTACCAACCTATTAACCTTAGATGTTGAACGTGGTAAACAGATGTAAACCATATACCTTTTTAGCATTAGCACGTTAGCATTATTGTGTTGAGCTGAAAATTGCCACCTCACACAGCTGCTAGCATGACTGTAGAATATGAATGGGGTCAAGGTCATCTTAAATGGACCAAGATATGTTTAAGTCATGCATCTTCCAGCATTAAATTTTAAGTCAGTCATGGTGACAACTGCCGCATTCTGACAAAAGCTGTGCGTCTTTGTGTGCTTACAAAAGTAAGAATGAAAGGTAGTCAGAATCTGTTGTAGGTTGGGGGTTTCACATTGTCCGTTCATGTTCCACTCAGAACTCTCCGAGAGACTCAGCCGTGGACATCGCCGCAGGTGTCGGAGCGCTACCTTTCAGCTCACTACCCCACAGTGGGACAGATCAGCCCACGAACACGAAAGTCCATGAGCCTTGACATGGGTCAGCCATCACAAGCCAACACCAAGAAACTTCTGGGTAGGATTCATTCTGTAGCTCTGTACTTTCCTAAAGAGGAGTGTCCATAAAAAAGGATGCACAATGCTCTGGATTGTGAATGTATTTGTTGTTTTTTGTGTGTTGACCAGGCACCAGGAAGAGCTTTGATCATCTCATATCAGACTCTAAAGCACCAAAGAGACCTGAGATGGAGTCAGGGATGACCACCCCTCCTAAGATGAGGCGTGTGGCTGAAAACGACTATGAGATAGGTGAGTGTTAAATCTTAGCATGTCCTGATGTGGAGATGGTGGATATATTTAATGAAATGCCTCAATGTTGTAATTGCAGAGACGCAAAGAATCGGAAACTCTCACCTTCGTAAAGTCTCTGTATCGGAATCAAACGTCCTGCTGGACGAGGAGGTGCTGACTGACCCAAAGATCCAGGCTCTACTGCTCACTGTGCTGGTGAGGAAAAGCAACAGCCTTAATGACATCAGATGCTACTTTTCATTTCTTAGTCACTGAGTCTGTATTCGAACGCACTGTTGATCTGCTTTTTCCAGGCAACCCAGGTCAAATACACAACAGATGACTTTGACCAGCGGATTCTATACGAGTACTTAGCAGAAGCTAGTGTCGTCTTCCCAAAGGTTTTTCCAGTTGTGTAAGTACCCAACGAACAGCTCCTGTCCGCACCTACGTTGTTTTCACCTGTATTCACCTGTATTCCCCTGGAAGGTAAACAGTGGGCAAAACCTAACACACATGACCAAATCACACATCGTAACTCACAGATGTAGATGCTGCTCCAACAGCAGAAAACCACATTAGTCACTTTATTATGTATTATGTGGACTAAAAGAAGTGTCCAGTGAGTGTAAAGTGATCGGTCACGTCTCATCCTCAGCCACAACCTGTTGGACTCAAAGATCAACACGGTGCTGTCCATGTGCCAAGACACCAATCTCCTAAACCCCGTCCACGGCATCGTCCAGAGTGTGGTGTACCATGAAGAATCACCCCCCCAGTACCAGCCATCCTACTTACAAAGTAAGAGACACCAACACTAATCACCTTAAAACTGTGACTGTGATATCTGCATTTTATTTTATTTTTTTCACACATTCCTCTGATTTCACAGGCTTTGGCTTCAATGGACTTTGGAGGTTTGCTGGACCCTTCTCGAAGGTATGAATGATTCTTTCCTCTGTGTATTTCCTCTCAGAAACACTGGAACAATTCAATTTACCAAGTTATTACATCACAGTTCTGCAACCAGCCAGCCTTCATACCACAGCACTTGGCCAGGGTGGAGTCGCCCTTCGAAAGTAATAACGTGATGGATGCATCATTGAATGTTATCAGGGCCCAAGGACTGAATAGTGACAGTATTGATCCTGTTAAATTTCATCTTGATGCATTTTTAGGGCCTAATCTTGCTGAGAAGCTCTTAGCACCTACAGTTTGTCCAGTGCAGTCTGGCAAAAGATTCTCTATCCTGTGGGTCTCAGACATGGGAGTGAGGTGATGGAAGTTTGATTTCCTCTTTGATTTCCTCTCTTTACATTTCACAAAAAAAAAAGTCTCCACTTTTACTTTAGTTTAAGTAGGCACATCTATTCCATCATGGAATCCACCATTTTGATGTCATATAAATGCTTAGGGTAATTTTTTTGCAATGCACATTTTGAATCTTGGTCTGAGCACATCAAGTTCTGTCACAATGCCATCTAGTGGCAATAAGAAATAGCTGATTTTACGTTCTGTTGCCCTCCTTCAAGCAGCTTTCTTATATTCATCCATCCATCTTGTACTGCTTTATCCTCCACATGAGGGTCACAGGCGGGAGCTGTGCCAATCTCAGCTGACATAGGGTGATAGGCAGGGTCCACCTTGGACAGGTCTCCAGTCCGTCACGGGGCCACAGAGACAAACAACCACTCTCACACCTACGGTCAATTTAGAGTGTCCAATTTACCTAATCCCCAAATCTGTCCACACACATGTGGAGAACATGCAAACTCCTTGCAGAAAAGCCCTTGTTCTGACCGGGTCTTCTTACTGCAAAGGCAAGAGTGCTAACGGCTTTCTTATATCCTTAGGAGGAAATCTATGACCAGGTTGTCACTGTGCTCTTTATTTGGACATTGAGGCATCAGTGTAGAGTCATATAATGTCGAATTACAAACTAATAGCAAAGAATTGTAGAGATATTAGAGTAAAGTAAATAAACCCCGGGAAAAGGCAGTGCATGTGAACGCCTGAGTAATTCAGTCAAACCAGCAGAAAGACAAGACTTGAGGAGAAGCAGCTGTTGGTTCTCTAAACTACACAGAGTGCTACATCAATTATTTAATTTGGTCAGAAAAGCCTTAAGATCTTATGTATTATGAGTATTTTGTGGGCAACTCCTTTAATCAGTGTGTAAATCAAATATGTATGTGGGAGCAATTACCATTTAGAGCCCTGTAAATTATTAGTAGGACTTCAAAGTGAATTCTGTATTCTACCAGCAGCCAGTGAAGTGTTTTTGACTAGACTGAAGTGTTGTGTTCTCCTGGCTGCTGCATTTTAAATGAATTGAAGTCTTCCTATCGTCTTTTTAGGAAGTTCTGAAAAATGATCCCGTAGTTCAGTCTGCTGGAGATGAAAGTGTGGAACAGTTTTTCAGTGTCAGACTGGGAATGAAATGTCCTAAGTTCGGCAAATATTTAGAAAGTTGGAAGTTGTCTAAGGTAGTGATGCTACAAAAATGATCGTGACCCATCTAAGAGCACTGAACCCCATTTACAATCTGGCAGTTTGAACACAGTTTCCAGCAGCAGTGTTGACACCGTCTTCTCTGCTATCCTTTTAGCAAACACAGATACCAGACTACGCCGAGTTGATCGTCAAGTTTCTGGAGGCGCTGATTGACAGCTACCTGCCGACAGCTGATGAGGAGCGAGGGGAGGAGCAGCTGAGGACGCCCACCTCACCCTACCCACCCACCAGTCAGAGCCAGCTCAGCATTACTGCCAACCTCAACCTGTCCAACTCCATGACCTCACTGGCCACCTCGCAGCATACACCAGGTCTCTCTCACACACACACACCCACACAGGTTTGCGCAGCTATTCTTCTTAAGGCACTGAGTTGACTCCCATTGATTTTAACACTTAAGAAAGCATTATCCCTAACTTAAACCATAACCTGTTAACGCCTAACCCTAACCTTAACCTAACCACAATTCAAATCTTAAATCGAAACTTCAACCAGATCCTCAGAATTGAGGTTCTGCCTCAATCGGACCAGGTTTTGTTCTCCATGAGGACTACTGGTCCTGATAAAGTCAGTGTTTATGAAAAAAGTACATACGCAAACAAACCGATCCATGTCCGACTCTGTGCCTGGCATAAGTGGAGGGATCACATCGAGTCACTGATGCTGCTGGGTTTTTTTTTTTGTTTTTTTAAATTTTATTATTATTTTGCTGTGCATGGCCTTGGAAACTACGATAACTCTCCCAGGGACACGTCCTGGGCCGGCCCACATTGTGAACCCGGGAGAGTTACCGTAGTTACCAAGGCAAGACGCAGGCGTTGCAAAGCAAAATCAAAAAAATAACGGCCGTCCAACACAGTGCTCAGCTGCAGACACAACGCAACGGAGAGATGACGTGACGATTGATTGGCCCAGTAGCTTGTGGCTCAATGGCTCTATGACAGGCTACAGAGGCCCAGGAGTCCCACCCGCACACCCCTAGCCCCCCTCATCTAATCATCTTGAGTAGCAGGCTCTGATAGAGAGACAGAGCTAGAGACACAGAGGAAAAAAATGGAGATTACAAGTAAAAAACTAAATGGTAGCGCTGAGAGAAAAGATAAGAAAATCTGTAGTGGCACAGGCTGCCAAAAGTAAAAAAGAAAATGACAGCGATGTTTGCTGCAGGGGCCGGCATGGCGGGGACCAGCAGCACCGACGCGGCTGCTTTAGCTAGCCCCCCCCACAGGAGCAGGCGTCGAGTTACTCTGGCCTCCCGACACTAGTGCAGGAGGAGAGTGAGGAGGAGAGAGATAAAATAGACTCCCCACCATGTGAAGGAGGTGGTGATACTGTGGTAAGTAAGCTGGTGTTGCCTTCCAGCATGGTGTGAATAAGCATTAACTCAAATTAATGGTTCACAACATTTTATAACTGTCCATGAGCTTCACTTGACATAAGAAATAGCGCACTGTGCATGGTCTGGTGTGTTACAACGATCTAGTTATCTAAAGTATTGGAAAACAATAACCATATTCATATACTATTGTATTAAGCCCTGTTTTATACTTTCATCTCATATACTTTCACATAAAATTGCAGATCTACACGCTTACAATTCACATCTTGCTATGTGATGTGTTTTGAGTATGTAGATCTGCTATTTTCACAGTGTTTGATCATTTCAACCTATAATGAAATCTCCCAAATCAGGTCACCGGAGTTAAAGTGTTTAAAGTGTCAACATGCACCATTTCTAGTGCCCACAGTCCAATTTGGTTCATGAAGGACATTGATCTAACAACTTGAATAATATATGCTATAGATGTATGCTTTACATATTTTTTTCAGTCAGTTTTTATGGTTTATTGTCCTTTCAACAGTTTCACATTATACACAGTAGTTAGAATTAAGAAAAAACATTGATTCACTACCGTTACAATAAAACATCTGCACATAATATGCAGATATATTGTCAGAATTCCAAGTGTTTGTCCATTTTTCAGATCATTATACTATTGTTTTCCATACTTTAGTCAACTAGCCAAAGTTCTGATTGCATGCAGACTAATTCTTTTGCATGTAATCTTGTTCAAACTTAACCTATTCCACACTATTCCTCTACTTTTCATGTCCAGATTTGTGATAGGCAGCAGGCAGCTGTGTGATAATGAGTGATAAATAAACACTCGAATCTTAAATCCTTTCTCTAGTATCCTTCTTAAGAGCAAGTACAGTAAGCAACGCACTGTATAGTTATCATTTATTTATTCAAGGCTCCAGAATATAAAGGGATATTACTCAGTATAGTGGTGTTATTAAGGGCTTGTGTGTTTGTATCTATTGGGCGTGTTGGTACAGTATCTATGCACAGATTACAGTCAGGGGCCAAATTTTTGTCCCAGTCCACCCCTGGCTGATTGTGAATAGTCTCGTCTTTCAGGGAGCACAAAATAAGGATATCATGTCAGTGGAGCCACGGTGCAGAAATAAAATTATATTAAAGCACTTAACTGGATAAAATACTGATGTAAAGGTTTTTCTCTTTTCTGTCCAGTGTAAGTAAAATTAACCACAATGACACATGTAAGTAAAATTGACCACAATGACACATGACAGAAATAACATTGCTAGGCTACTTTTTCCCCTAAAATTTCACTTCCTCTGTGACTAGACTTAGTTCAAAGTGAAGGGTTGACTCATACGCATGTGACACACCAAAAATAAACTGGCAGTCAGGGTTAGGAATAATTCTGCTAATTCAGGATTCTTATGTTAAATTCTGATATGGTTAAAAATGCTGTCAAAATCTTTAATTTTACCTCAATCCTGATTAGACTTTGTGAAATTGTGTGGTTTTAACCCGTGTGACATAAAATTAACATCTGCGGTATTTGTGTCTTTGCATTGATGCATGGTAGAGAATGAGAGCCATATTCAGTTTTTTAACTTGGTGTCGTCCTTCACTGTGGTCCTCCAGGTGTGGACAAGGAGAATGTTCAGCTGTCCCCCAGCTCCGCTCTGTCCAGCGGGGGTCGCACTCGCCACGGTTCAGCCAGTCAGGTCCAGAAGCAGCGGAGTGCCAGCAGCTTCAAGAGACCCAGCATCAAGAAAATAGTGTGATCAGCCGGAGAACACTGTCCCATCCACACCGCGGACCCCCTCCACCACCTCCAGGCTGCCAGGCCTCATGCCGCACTCAACTTGGTTAACATTTCCTCCGCCTTCAGGCCTGTTGCTTTGGCCAAAGACGAAGTCCTTCTGTGTTCTGGATCGAGGAGAAATATTTCCCACCTGAATTCTGTGCTTCTTGGGATTTTTTTCTTTTTTTTCTTTTTCTTTTTTCTTCAAATCTTTCATTTGAGCCAACCCATGGTGGAGAAGGTGAATAGTTAGTGAGTAGATTCTCTTTACGTCCGGAGTCGGTGTCAGAGCTCCTCCATCACATGTGAAACTACACTAAAACACTATTGGGAATAACTCTGGATGTGAAAGTTGAGTTGATGACATGGACTGCTCACACATCCCTTGGACTTCCTCATGACTCAACACTCCTTATCAGTGAGATGGACCAAATAACAGCAGCACGAGCAGCGGTGGTGGATTATCTGTGAGACGGGACCTTTACTCTACTCCCCTCTCCCAGTCTTGTACATATTTTACATATACAGATAATGTATAACCCGTCCTTAGTGCTTATTTGGATGTTGACGTTTTCTCCATGGTGTGCCTTTGTCAGGGTTTTTCAGTGTGTACAATTTGTAAAGTAAAAGTCAAACCTTGATGAGGACAAAGAACAGGTACTAATTATGGAGGCGAGCCGTCCATATCACCACAAGGTCACACAAGCTGCGTCATGACTGGCCTCCAATGATCGTCAAATATACAATCATCCATATACCCTGTTGCCTGAAAGTATTTATCCTGTACAGCTAGATAGTGCTACACCAATTTTCTTCTTTTTTAACACTTTTAAAGTGTCATGAAGGTTTCAAAACACTAGGGGAAACACAACAGTGTAAATAGCTCCAAGCTTCTTCTTCTTTTTTTTTGTTTGTTTTGTTTTGTGCGATTGCTTTTACTCCGCAGTTTTTGTTGGTTCTAAGTAGTATAAACTGTATGTTCAGCAGCATAACATTTTTAATTTGTTTACACAGTGAAAAGGAAATTACGGATTAGGCAACAATCCTTAACTCTTGTGTCAACCACCGGTTTTGTTTCTTTTATTTTTGTTTTTGTAGGGGGCAACATGTCACTATGTCAGTTTTGTGGAATATGATGCCAACTCCAAGTTGCCTTTTATCATAGAAATTTCGTTTTTACGACCTTTTACCTCCAGTGACCATGTGAAGAGAAAAGGGGCAGTGGATAGTATGATGTTTAATCCCACCTCCATCTTTCTGAGCTTTTTCCTGAGCGTTCCTGTCCTGTGGGCTCTTGAAAAATGAAAAATCCACCCTTAAAGAAGCTGACTTTTTGTTATGGCCATGTATCCTTGGGCATTTAACTGTAGCTGAGACGGTTTCGATAAAAGTGTTTTATTATTTACCAACGTCAGCCAGTTTGACTCTCTCCCAGTCAACGTCGTGAGTGGTTTGGGTCACAATACCACTCATGACATGTGGTGTTCAGCTCTGGGAAAGAACACTGTCACTTCAGTCAAAGGCGTTCTCACTCAATCAGGAATTACCTGTCAATACTTTAAAGCTGCAGTGTGTAAGAAGCGACACCTCCTGGTGAGACTGCAGATTGCAACAAACAAAGTGTGTCAGGGAAATACGGTGGCCTTCACATACCGGAAAGGATGTCTTCGTACAGTTGTCCGTCAGTTCTCTCCACTCTCCCCCACACACTCCCTCTGTTTTCTTCTCCTTCATTGATTCATTTGTCAGGAAATATGCAGACTCCAGCCCTGAAAGGCTCCGCCCACATTGACACATTTCGTACAACTCACCTTTTTTTCAGGTTGATTTAATTTATTTACTGCAATTTTACGTTATTCTGTTTATTCATTCAAAGAATATGTCCAGGGAGACAGGTGTACGTCCTACTAAAAATTAATGGAGAACAGCTAATGATATAGTCGATGTGGATGTTGTGAACTTTCGATCGAGACGGTCAGTGTTTCCTTAGAACTGTGTGTGTCTGCCGTGGGCGGGGACTGTTGTGGAACAGTACTGTGCAGTAGAACAATACAAAACCGATGAAGTTACAGTGGAGACGCGTTGAGTGTTAGACGTCTTAGGAAGAACCGTTTTCCATCAAAGAGTATTTTTATTTCGTACGCTGCTGGTGTCGCAACTAAGTCGCAAGTATAATTGTTTACAGTTGTGACTCATTGGGGTTTTATTTAGAAAGCAGGAAGCATTTCTGACCATCTGTTCTTCAAAAACAAACTGATGAGCCACAAACTTAAAACCACTTACCTGTTTTATGAATTAGTCGATCGTTGTACAGTATTTAACGGAGAACACTCGAACGAATCCATGACTATCAAGAGTTTGTAGAGACATGTTATGTCTTTGTGATGAATCACATGATCGATTTGGAAGTTTTGCTGAAATAACAATGTTAACTTAGAGAGCGGACGGACACTGGTACTGCTGTACAGTGGTCATGTGGGTCACACTGACACATCGTCATAGATTGGCTTCTTTACTTGAACGTGTCCACAGTGAGACTTGTGCATCACTTGCACCCTACGTCCATACTCCAGTCTGGGTTGCTTTGTTGAAACTCTTCTATCCTGCCTTATCATCTATGCATGGCATGAGTTAGGTATTGTTGCACAACTCTGAACTTTTGTGTGTTTTTTTTTTTTTGTTTTTTGTTTAATGTCTCAGAGAAGCAGCTCCGGGCATCTGCTGCTCAGATGCTCACATGTTTTGTGTGTCCACGCTTTTCGTCTTAAATCATCAGTATCAGTCGATGAATGCCATTGAAAGGGACATTTAACGAGACAGAATCAGAAATCTGTTGTTCAGCTCTGAAGGATGGCGTCAAGGGAAATGCGAGTTTAAAGCTGTAGTGCGTAGTTTTTAAATGGAATCATTACATTACATTCTTCACACAATGCTAATCCGCTCCACACGACTCTCTCGCTGTTTTTGATTCTATGGCAGTGTTTAGATCTGGTGTCGCTTGGGGACATTCCCATGCTGCACACAGGAAGTCATTGGTTAATATCAAGACAATTGGAGGCAACACAGCGCTAGTAAAGTGAGATGTGTTGGGAGTTTGACTGAAAACACAGAGAAGCACCAAGGAAATTCTACCGGTTTCAAAAACCCCAGTCATTCAGCAGTTTGACAGGATAAATATTTTTTTGACCCCGCCCATCCCTGTATTGCAGGTGTACACACACAAATGCACCCTCAGTCAGGTTTGATGAGGTTCATGTTTTTTTTTTCAAATGTTTCATCATTTCGGTTTATCCAACAGAAGTTACGCACTGCAGCTTTAACACCAAAACCAAATGAACTCACAGGTTCTTCTTTTCTGAAACGGATCCAGCAGACGTTTTGTCATCGTCCTCCATCTCTAAAAGTTGTCACTGAGAGATGAGTTTTAAAAGTGAATCAAGACCCAAACACATAATAATGTTTTCTTCCACTGGTGAAACATCGGAGCGTTTCTTCAAACGATTGATATTGAACACATGTTTTTGACTCTTTAACGCAGATGCGCTGGACCACACTGACCAGCTGATGTGTCACTCAAAGAACCATCCGCCCCCTGCACATGTAAATAAGCCGAACCCTCAAGTCACACATAGTTTCATTATCTGTACTCTGTCAAAGACACACATTCTAACACACGGGGGTGTTTGTTTGCAGCAGTTGTGGAAGGTACAGAGTTTCTCATGAAGGACGTGTTAGGGCTGTCGAAGGCGTAAAGCTATAAATCCCACACAAACATCTCGTCGTGCGACTCCATCCGTCGTCTTCTCTGCACTTTCAGCTGTCTGTCCTTGAAGCTACACTCCTTGATTTCCTTTAAAGAAGTGTCCACGGCGTCTGAATAACACAATCAGTGAGTGTACCTTTAACCAAACACAGTCAGGAACAATCTGAAGGCAAGCTTTATTCCAGCACCATGTTAGCAGTTGCCATTTTGTTTTGCAGGTTTTATTTGAACTTGTGCGTGTGAATGGAAATATTAAGGATCACGTATCCATAACCTCTTAAAGAAGTGGTTGACTTGCACTAATTTAAAAACAGTCATAGGTTTGTAAAGATGAAAAACCTCAAAGTGTGGCATGTTTTATTTGATGTTATGCAAAATCTAATGTCTTTAGAGTATAAGTATTAGAAGTTTTGTTTTTAATGCAGTATGTGTGACAATTGTAAATACTTTGTGTACAATTTGAGATGGTATATTTACTACACTGTATATACATGTGATATTGTATCATTTTGTTTTTGTAAAGCAGTTAGTTTCTGTATAATAATATACAAATTGAACTATTCCAGTGTTAGTAATAAAATGTTTTGCTCTCCACAATGTTTGGATCTGTGTGGTTCTCCAACACCTTGAAATAAAACCCTACCCTGTTTTTATTTATTTTTATGAAAGTTATATGTTGGAAGGTGTTTTTTTTTCTATTTCAAATATCAGATTGGATCAGTGATGTAAATACTGTTTTTCCTGCCATTCGGTTCCACTCTGGGACTATAACTTTTATAGTTTTTACATACTTTTCCAGCCTTGCACCTTTTAGAGCTATTTTCCTCTGAAACACATTTAGACTTGTTATTCCAGTAATAACTTTTTTCCCCACTCAACTTTGGTCCAAGTATGTAGAAAAAAAAAAACATTCCTAACCTGTAGAGGGCAGCATGACGCTTTGAAGTGCGCAGTCTGCCGGAAAACTATTAGAAGAAGAAGACGAAAGATGGCGGAGAGTTGTTGACAACCGCCGTCCGTCATTGCTGCAGTAAGTAGTAACAGCAAAACCACGCTGTTCAGTGTACTGCGTGTTGGACGCCACGGTGAGGTTCAGACGCTGAACTCGTCTAAGTTAATAACTGCATTTATTTAACGCCATATTTCTTTCCACACAGTGGAGTTTAGCTCGCTAATTACGTAGCTAATGTAACCGAGCGTCCACCGAAGGATACACACGCAAAGGTAAGGACATTAACATCCGGTTTCCAAAATAAAACACTGAGAGCAACGAGTGGACGTTTATAAGCACATTTTTCAATTGAAAATAATGAAAGTCCTAATAACTGTATAAATAACTTTGAGCAACTGTTTAAAGATAGTTCTCTAAAGGCTCTGAATAAGAATGAAAATGGATATCTACTAGTGTACAGGATATCGGACATTTTTGCTGTACAATTTTAGAGAAAATTAAAGTTTAATACAACATTTTTTTTCCAAGTTCTGACTAATTTTAGAGAATTTCAAATGTATTACTTTAATTAATTCAAAAGGAAATGTTCCACACTGGCACTTTTTTAAAGATGACTTCAATTATGGTAACTAATGAAAGTGAATTGACTGAGCAATAAGTTTTAATTTACAAGTCATTTAATTTTTGACTAATGAAATGTGACCGTTGCATTAGTACGTGGCTTATCAGCAGTGTCGGATTCTTCATTCAGGGCATGTTTCTCTCTGAGAGCCCCGGCCTCAATGTCCTTACAAATCAGCTAGATGCATTGGATCGCAGGCTTTTTACCGTAAAAGCCTTTGTACGAAGGGTGTTAAAATTCAGCATCAGATAGTTTGACAACAGAGAAATGTGTGTCAGATGTTGGTGAGGTTGTATTTTATTGCAGTTGAATATCCCTGACCTTACGTTTTCCATCCAAGTGTGTCGGGAAAACTATAACCTTCAGTTAACATCAAAACTCAAAAAAATGCTTAGTTTGTCCATTGTGAGCTCAAAAGTTTCACCTAAATTTTACACGTGGACCTTTAAACAAAAACGTAAAGCTTTCTGCCTTTGCTCCTAATTCATAAACAATTGAAGAACATTGCGAAACAAATGCAAATAAAGACGATAAGATTCATATTAAAATGATATATACAGTAGACGGTGATCCGATATATTAACCATTCATTATTATGTTGTTTTTGCACTTTTTTAATGATGCACACATTTTCCTGTGGAGGAGAAAGAATGTCAACTGTAGGTGGAGCTGTCTTGATCCAGACACCAGTGCAGCTCTATCGATACCTGCGCAGATGTTGCAGGCAGTTGCCGACCGCAGCCATGCAGCAGCACTACAAACATGCCATCATACAGGTGAGGTCCGTCATGAGTGCAACAAGCGCTGGATCAAATAGCTAGTTTAACTATTCAAAACAATATTGGTGAAAAACATTTTTGCACAAATTTGCTCAGAAGATCACAGGGATAAATAACCAAATTAATAAGGGCTGAGTTCCATTTAGCTTCCTCACACTGTCCTGATCATCGCAAATGTTATCAGTAACACCTGTGCCTTTTTTCTGCAAAAATGAACTTCATTCTTTATTTAAAGTCTTTATACACTTATACAAACATACTTATTTGACCTTTAAACCTGTTTTATTTTGTTTGGCTCATTCAAGTTGAGCTTTTCACAGTGGACCCTATTTTTCTGAACTTTCTTTAAAAAAAGAGGAACTCTAATGCTTTACTTTTTTGTTTTAAGGGATACAACAGTCACTCGGATGAAGACGACCCCGAGCGAATACAAATGATAATTCAAAGAGCTTTAGTGGACGCCGAATGGATTCTTGATAAAGTAAGGATGAATGTAATTTTAATATTAATAAACCAAAAAAAAAAAAACACAATTACATTTTTACCTCTCACTTTCATTTACAGTACACAAAAAAATAAGTGAGACTCATCAGAATCAAGTGTGTCTACTGCAGTGGACCTCACTGTCCTGCCTATGGACACTCCACCATCTGGACTGTAGTAGCTGGAGATCTAACCACTGGCCTTTGAATCCTGAATACAATAAATTATTAAAGTGTATATATTTAACCTATGGCTGACATTATTTGTTATTTTTTTAATAAAGTAAGTTTCAATGACAGCAGCTCAGTTGTCTTGTTTGTATGATAAGTCTACCAGACAGGAATACAGACAGCCTTTAAAACACAAGTTGATCTGTTTATATTAAGGTTAGAAAGGATATTGAGTTAGTGTGCTGTATTTAAAAGTTGGCATTTCAACCCAGCAAACAAGTAACAGTGACCACAACTTCAAATATTTACATTTTATATAAAAACATAATCTTCCAAAGGGCACTACTCAAAGACGAGTCACTATTTGTGTTTTCTTGTTTGTATAAGACCAGAAAGACCAGAGAGAGTGGGATCAACTGAGCATCAATATCAAGTATTTTTTATTGAAACAATACATAATAGCACAATGTAAAAATTTGCTCCCCTGCCTGTCAGGCATCTTTACGGCAAAACATGTACATACATTGTGCGACAATATTTATTCAAGTATAACCGTTTGTCATGTGATTAATGAATGAAAAGACAATACATACAACGGAAAGAAAAAGAAAAAAGGGTCTGTACTCTTCATGTTTTGTGCCCTGATTTGTTTTACCAGAATAAGGAAATAAAAACAACACAGAGGATCAAATGAGAATATTCAGTCTTTTAGAACCAGGACACATTTACAAATGCATGCACATGCAGAATTTTGATTCATATAAAAAGTAATAAAACTAGATATCCAGGGTCATATTTAAGTATAAATATTATAAATAATATTGTTTTGTATAAAATGCTCCATCTTTAGTGTTGGTCTAAGATGTTGAGATATTAAATGTGAACAAAACAATTCAAGTTTACAACACTGAAAATCCTCAAACCTGCTGACCCGGGCACAACACCACTTTGAGAGCGACAGGATTTCTGTACATGAGTCTACTTATCAGCTGTTCATATAAACACACATGAGAAGTGACACAGGGAACGATGCACAGAACCAGGCTTGATAGTGCATTGCAGTTGTACATGGAGGTCATTCCATTTCAGTTGGAATGCTGACAAAAGTCGCGTTTTTTAAGCCACCAACTTGTTGAATCGAAAGTAAATAAAAGTGGGAAGTTTAAAAAAAATAAAAAAAGGTTGGTGTGTAATTTAACATGAGGCCTGTTTTGTAGAACTGACATTTTGTTGTGTTACTCTCTATTCACTAAAAGAGCGAGCACAGTGAATTGTAAAGCTACGTGGAAACCAGTACTTAACTTTTATCCACGTGGAACAGGAGTTCCGGGAGCCTTGCATTACAGCGCCACATACAGGTCTGGCATTTGGAGTCAGGTTTTGTGTGTATGAGGACAGTTCTTAAAACAATTGTGTGTTTGTGGAAATCCTTTTAAGAACGGACTTAGGTTGGCTTCTAATTGTAGACTTTGTCAATGACCAGAAAATCCGGTTGTAAATCATGTTGTGTGAAATAGGCTGTAAACGGCAACAGAAAAAGTATATAAATAGAATATGTAGGTGTTCTGTTGTAGGTGGAGCTTGAGACGGGTGCAGCAGAGCGGTTCTCTGATGTAGGTTTCATCCAGAGAAATGAGAGGACAGGCACTGCGGATATACACATCTTCTGCTGTCTCAGTCACATCATTATTTCTGCAGAATAAACTGGTCGATGAACTCGTTCTGCTCCGACTCCACCTTGGACAGCGCTTCATACTCGATGCGATATCTGAGTAAAAACAGACAGCCCATAATGAACAAGTGACCCACAGGAAATGTGAAGACAGAAAATCTTTTCTGATGACAAATAACTAATAGTTAAAGAGATCGACAGTGTCCTGGGTATGTATTGTAGTGCTTGTATTCATCGTGCAGAGGAGTCGATGTGATGAACTGGTTCATGTTTTGTCAGACTGCCTGTGTTAACACTTAAGACTTTGCACTTGTGGCAATATCTACTGTATTTCTGGGACTCATTGCTGTTGCTGTTGTTGACACACACACAAACAGTTTACCTTTCAAGTTGCATCTTTTTCTCTGCAATGAGAGCCTGAAGCTGTTGCTGTTGAGCCTCCCTCTGCTTCGCCACTGACTTCAGCAGGTTTCTGGCTCCTATTGCCTGAGGGATAAGAACACATGAGTTATACTCTCGCTCTGGTGAGCAAACAGAGATCTGGGTGGCTTTTATGTTACCCAGTGGTAGATTAATTTTGTAGTATTATACAAAAAATAAATAAAGCTTGGCATCCATAATATTGACATAACAATTATCATGAGAACACTGAAAGAAGGTGGACAATAAATCACCAAAGATAAAAAATTGTGGTATATCTTATCTTTGGTGATAATGATCTGTTTTTGTCCTTCATAACTTTCCAACTACAAGACAAAGAAGGCAAACAACTATACACAGCTTTACTCTGTTCCAAGCTTACTTTGATCTTTTCAGTCTCCGCTTCTTTTGCCAGCTCATCGACCAGCTCAATGAGGCCGCCTACTATCTTCTGAAACTGGCCAATTTCTGCAACAAATAAGAAATTCATTCAGCTGTTGATATTGGGTGGGGGAAACAGATGAAGCCAACAACAAAATCTTCAGTGCTTACTGTCCACAAATTCTTTACACTCCTCCTTGAGCTCCGAAGTCTTCTGGCTGACATCGGGCTCCAGCACTCGAAGCTTATTGAGTTCATCAAAATAAAAGCCTGCCTCTGATAACGGGTCTTTAGCCATGGCCACAGGCCCTATTACAGAAGAGACAAGAACAACGGGTAAGACAAGTAGACAACCCCCACAACTTCCAGAGTAAAAGGTAAAAATATAAAAGGAAGAACGAATTTATAAAATAGCTTTACATCTGAAACAGACATAGATAGATAGACTTTAAAGCAGACTTAGGTCCACAATAAACATAACGACAGAAAACACAACAAGAAATAAAAGCAAACAAAGCAAAAAGACCCCTAATATGTTTTCAGAAAGCGGTTATACCAGTGTTTCCAAAGCTGGGATGTGCAACATGTGTCACTAATAGGTAATGCTTGTCTGGATTAAAATAACTCTATTTTCAGACTCACTGAGTGGACAAATACATTTGTACATTAGACTTCATAAAACCACTTATAAGGTGTTGACTCAGCAGTCACAAACACTTCACTAGTACTAGTCCATCTGGGCCTTAGACTCTAAGGCTTAGAGCATCATTATAGGTAACTTTCAGGCTCTGAGGGCATCCTTTTTTATAATTAGACCATAGATTTGCAGTATATAGTGTGATACAACATGCTTTAAACAAAGAGAGACTCGCTCCATCAGTGCAGGAACCACATTTGCGACGCTGACCACAAATATCCTCATCACCTGACAGTTATTACTGTGTTTGTTCTGCACCAAAACCCACGAGCAAATGTATTGTATATTACTGTCTACTTGGCAATAATACAGATGTTTAATTCTGTAGAAACTCACAGATAGCACAGTAACACCTGGTGACTATGACCCAGCTATCGCACAGTTATAAGACATGTATGGTAAACACTGACCTCTGTCCCATGACGAGCATATGGTAAGACGAGCGAACCGGTGCGTGTAAATGTTAGCATTAACATGGGGTTGTTGTTTAAAGAGATTACCGAGCTATTAGCAGTAGTGTACATTTGTTCGTGTTAATAACAGTAAGCTCACGAAAACGTGAAATTTCATTTTGTTTCCACTATCCGACCTCACCGAGCCATGTTAATGACAGCTTCAGCGATAGCTACTTTTCGTTAGCCGGTTCACTAAAGCCACTCGGGCGCCTACAAACACACACTACCCACGCCAAGCTTACCACTCTCACATTCAAACAAAAAATAAACATTAAATGTGTGTCTTACCACTTTGCCCTGTCACCACTGCCTGTGTTGTGTGACTATGTGGCACCACAGTAACTAACAGTAACGCAACAGAGCAGCTCCCCCCTCCCCTCCGTGTTTAGGTTTTAATGGCGGCTGACAAGTGCATTACCGCCACCTACTGGAATGGAGTGTATGCCTGTATATCATCCATGCTGTATATGCTCTGTGCATATATATATATATATATATATATATATATATATAGATAGATATAGATATATATAGATATAGATATACATATATAAAATATGGAAACATGTACAATAAAATAAAATAAACAGTAATTTAAAAAATGTTTTATTGGAAAAAATATTTTTTTTTTTAAAAGGAAAGGAAAACTGAAGACATTCCTCCCATATAGTGTACCGATAAATAATATATAAAACCAATAAATACATTTGGCTTTGTTAGTGCATATGACAATGATGAAAAATATGAAAATGTCCACTTCCAAAAACCTGCGACATTACAGAATAATATATATTTCTGCTTTTTTTCTGCAAAGATCATATTCAGTCCTAAACATACAATCATTTTGAGGGTTTTAACCCTTTAAATCCAATCCAATCTTTAAACGTCAGTTTGATTACATTTAAAAGATTACAATCCTGTTAATTATCCTTACAAAAGCAGAACAAATTTAATGTGTACTATTTTTGTATCAGTTTTTGGAAGTGGGAGGGCATTTTTGTCCTTTTTGGAGGACAGGGTCGTCACAGAGTAGTAGTACATCTTAAATCTTAAATGCATCAAAGCCAATATATGTATATGTATATGTATATATAGATATATATGTATATATATATCTATATATATATAGATATATATATCTATATATAGATATATATAATATTACAACAGTGACATCAAGTAATCAAACTGGCACTTTTACACATTTATTGAATCTATTGACACAATTATTGAATGTTTGAGAGTTTAAGAAATATTAATCTGTAATTTTTTGGAAGAGAACATTCTTGCAATAAATTAAACTGATGCCTGAGGGTTAAAATAATAAGTGACTACCAGTTTAGGTATAATCAAATAAACTGTATACAAAGAAACAATAATACATGTTTAGATGAACTGATAAGAGGAATAATTGTTCTAGACCTTATTGAGCCCCGCCTGCAATACCTCAAAGATCCACCAGTGGGCCACACTCCGCGGAACACTGCTCTGTAGATGTGGGTGGGTTCAGCAACTGGCAGCGCGCATTACTGCCTGCGGGGGGCAGCAGAGTACTCAATGAGCCGTACATTAGAAGGAAGAAGAAGATAAAGAGGAGAGAAGTTTTAATGAATTCTTTTTAAATAACTCTTCTTGTAACGGTTGTGGATTATCTGTCATGAGGCTTTAAGGAAATGTTCATGTTGACTTCAACAAGAGCAGACAACTATGAGCGCTCGGTAAGTACATGTCGAAGGTCGGTAAAGTGACGCCCCGCAGTTTAAATTACATTAACGTAGAGGCAGAAAATTGTCATTTCTGTTCAGTCGAATAGACGCAACTGTATTTTAAACATTCTGTAACTGCTAATAACGAATTATACTTTTATTCATTTCAAAATCCGCACTGAACTACATTTGTAACTATCTTTGGCTGCTTTGTTGTCTCGCTTTCACATCGAAAATTGGTCCATTCTTCACAACATCATGATCTGACATCAGCAAAATAAGTGAATGTAGCATCATCACAGTAATATACTGTTGTGGTGAAGAATGTGTAGATAAGAGTATTGACGACACAGAGTGGTCACAAGTCTGTAGTGACGAAATTAGCTAAATACAAAGTTAAGCCTTTAGGAGCAGGAAATGAACTATTAAAGAGGCATGTTTTTAAGTTCGGTCTGTAACATTTCTGTCACTCTGTTTACTTTCTAAGTAGGCTAACATCAGGGTTTTTGCATTTAGCTGGGTGATTTATAAATACGTTCTTCAATAAATATGGTCTTGTGTCATGTCAAGTAAAACACAACCACTGCCATTATAATACAATATTTAAAAATGTATATCCATAATTAGTGATCTACAACACATGTCATTGGTCCACATTTACTGGACCTGTAGTGCCATAAAGGTTAGAAATTCATCATCAAACACTCACATTGTCGCTGATTTATCAGTTATAGGTCCAGGTCCATAGAGTATAGGACAGAGGTCTCAAACTCATGGCCCGCAGGCCACTTGGCCCCCCAGTTAATTAGTCATGTGGCCCTCCACTAACCTTGGAGCTATAATGAAAAAATAGTGGCCCTTGACCTCCTTCCCAAGTGTTGTGTTGTTATCAATTGGCATGAACAAACAGTGAACAATATTCTTATAATTATAACACATTTATCACATTATTAAATGTATGTATTACATTCAACATTAAATTATATGAGTGGTCTAGTTTTTGATTACAATTGTCTACATGTTATTATTTCTGTAATTTTTTGTCATTTATAGATTAATTTTCATGTTTGTTTTGTGAGCTGTATATATCATTCCATATCAAAACAAAGACTTGTATTTTGAAATGGTGTGCAGAATTATTATGAACAGTACTTTTTCTCCCAAACGTTTGGCCATCTTTTATATTGCCGGCCCTCTCCTGACCAGAATAGGAGTTTTCTGGTCTTGCTCACTGCAGGACCTTATGGACCTCATGTCAGGTCCAAACCAACATTGACCTTTTCTGTATAATTTATAGCAAAGTTTTCTGCTCCATTCCAGGATTTCAAGTGTTGTCTGGAATGATCTGTGGCTGTGATAAGTTGTGGTGGCCTCATCAGTAGCTGTCACCACGGCGGGGGACCTTCGAACCTCCGTCTGCAGGGTGATCATCTTCCTCCAAAAGGACATGTCTGGAGACAGCTGCCTGCCCCAGCATCACGCCCAGTCCGACTCCCCCTCCCCAACCAATTCTCTGGTCTCCCCCAAAAACAAAACTTGCAGTTATGGAGGAGCAGTTGGCCTTGGTAACAAGTATGTCCGGATTAATGTTGGTGGGACCCTGTTTTACACCACACTACAAATACTGACAAGGCAGGACTCCATTCTGAAAGCCATGTTCAGTGGAAAGAAGGAAGTGTTCACTGATAAAGAGGGTGAGTCATCTGTGAACTTCAGAC
Organism: Solea solea; assembly: GCF_958295425.1. Taxonomy (NCBI): domain Eukaryota; kingdom Metazoa; phylum Chordata; class Actinopteri; order Pleuronectiformes; family Soleidae; genus Solea; species Solea solea. Next base: position 7,164,559 of record NC_081140.1, on the reverse strand, counting down.
ACAAGCTGACTGTTCTGTATCCATCATGACTATAATTCATACTATAATCAAAAGTTTAATACTTTAACTTAAAATAAGATTTTACAATTAATCAATACGAAACTGTGATACTGATGTTTAGAGAGTAATGGTGGCAGACATATGACTTGTTTAAGACCCCATACAGACCTGCTATTCTGACCTTTTGAGATCTGACTGCACAGAATTAAGTTGAGTGGTTCACACTTTAAAAATGTCCTGGATGTGTTTCCTATGACCATTTGTGACCACTTCTTACTTTCCCCACTTAAAATGCAAATACACATAAACCTAAATTCTGACCACAATGGCCAAATTATGTTTTTAACCAGTCTAGATTGTTTGTTTGAGTCAGTGTGAGTTTCAGGTAAAGAGAGGGATAAGTGTATTGTGATGTATGCAGCTGAAAATACATTATATTGAGTGGTGTTTATATTGTGGTCGTGGCTCCAAATAAAACTTTTAGGTCACTGTGACTCTGCAGCAGGTCAGAGGACATCAATGGTTAATGTGTCCTGATGTCAGACATTAAGAGCTGAAACAATTACACAATTTGTCTATTATTAATTGTTTACTAAATGAATCGTCAACTATTTTGTTAATCGATTAATCGTTTGAAGCTTTTTTCATGATTAAAAGAAGATTTCTAATTGTTTCAGCTTCCTCAATGTGAATATTTTCTTCATTTCTTTGCTCCATATTACAAAGAAATCATTAAAAGTGAATAATTTTGATTTGCGGACAAAACAAGACATTTTAGAACCTCATTATTTCCAGGTTTGCCGAACACTGATTAACATTTTTTTAACGTTTTCTGACATTTTATGGACCAAACGACTACTCCATTAAGTGAAAAAATAATCGTCAGATTACGATACGATACGATATAATGCGATATGATATGATATGATATGATACGATATGATATGATATACTTATTGTCCCACAATGGGGAAATTCCCAGTATTACAGCAGCAAAGAGATAGTCACACAGCAAAAGAAAGTCACACAAATGATATAAACGTTTGCACAGCAAACAAGGAACAGCAACAACAGGTGCACGGTGGAGCATAGAATTGTCACATTGGATGAAAAATTGAATAGTGATCACAGTGGTGACTGGGTCTGCTGGGAGCACTGCTGGTTGTTGTAAAGTCTTACAGCAGCAGGAAGGAAGGACCTTTGATATCTCTCCTTCACACACTTGGGGTGAAGGAGCCTGTCACTGAAGGAGCTGCTCAGTGCTGTGACAGTGACCTGCAGGGGGTGGGAGTCATTCTCCATCAGTAATGTTAGCTTTGCTGTCATCCTCCTCTCTCCCACCACCTGCACTGAGTCCAGGGGGCAGCCCAGCACACAGCTGACCTTCCTACTCAGTTTGTCCAGTCTCTTCCTGTCAGCAGTGGAGATGCTGCTGCTCTAGCAGACCACCCCAGAGAAGATGGCTGATGCTACCACAGAGTCAAAGGTCCTCAAGAGTGCTCCTTGCGCTCCAAAGGACCTTAGTCTCCTTAGCAGATGGAGTCTGCTCTGGCCTTTCTTGTAAAGTGTGGCCGTGTTGTGAGAGCCGTTTTTGTTCAGGTGAAAACCCAGGTACTTGAGTCCACTCTCTCAATGTCCAGTCCCTGGATGTTCACCGGTGTCGGTTGGGGGTGACCTGGCCTGCGGAAATCCACCACCAGCTCCTTGGTTTTCCCCGCGTTGAGTTGGAGGTGATTCCACTGGCACTAGTCCACAAAGTCCTGGATCAGTTCTCTGTATTCCCTGTCATCGACATCCGTGATGAGTCCGACGATGGCAGGGTCGTCAGAGGAGTTCTGCAGGTGGCAGGTGGGGGAGTTGTGTTTGAGGTCAGCCGTGTACAAGGTGAACAGGAAGCAGCTGTGGAACTCTTTCCATCTTCAGGCTCAGGTTGAAGACATGCTCCACAATCCCACACAGCTGATCTGCACAGGACCTGAGGAGCCTGGAGCTGATGCTGTCGGGACCCGTTATTGATTATGAAAATAATCATTTGTTGCAGCTGTAATGAAATGTTGTTACATCTCACACGTGTCCCACATGTCCTCCACATGCTTAGTGCAGCATTATCCCTGTACATTCAGGTCCGAGAGAATGTTACTTAAAGGTTAATACATAATAAGGCTGTGGATGTGTCTATTTTTTTTCTATATTTCTACCACGGTCATGACTGAATGTCTTCATATTTAACAAAAATGTCAGACACGTGTTTTGAGAAATTGATTTTTTTTAATTTATGAGATCAGTCAAATGAAAACTCTGCAGTATTGACTTGAAAAAGGGGATGGTGACATTCCATTCTTAACATGATCTTTTTCTGTTTAGGTTGGATCCTGATCGACCGCAGTGGGAAACACTTTGGCAGCATCCTGTCCTACCTACGTGACGGCACAGTCTCCTTACCCAAGGGCTGTCATGCTGTCAAGGAGCTGCTCTCTGAGGCAAAGTATTATCTCATTGAGGGTCTGGTGGAGCTCTGTCAAAACACCCTGCAGGTCAGTTACACCCACACTTACAGTAAGTTTTCTCCACAATATCCACACCTGCAGACAGTAGTGTATGTTTTCTCGTCACACAAACATATGAGGGTCTGCATGAGCAGATGTCCATGACATAAATGTTGATGATTAAAAATATTTGCATATAAATCTCTTGTGAAGTTCCCTGAAATAGTGTTTTTTAAAAAGAAAAATATAAAGGACAGGAGAGCTGTGCAACGTAATCAAATGGGACATTTGACCTGTTTATTTAGTTAGTACTTTTCTGATAATGTGAGAATCAATATTAATGTGTGCTATACTATCATATACATGTGCTTTTCTTAAAATGCTCTAATTAGGAAGGATACCTTTAACTGTCAGTGTATGTTGATTTATGATTGACAGGGCAATAAAGAGCAGCCGCTGTGTGTTATACCTGTGCTGACCTCCAGGAAGGAAGAAGAAAAGCTAATCCAGACATCAACCAAGGTAAATATGAGAAAATCGTATAATAAGTGAATCTGAAAAATAATTTGTGAATCTGGTCATTTGTTCTTGATAATTAAAAAAAATTATTAAATATTATATATATTGCCACAAAAAATTAGCAGTGGAGTAAGTGTGCAAACTTTACCTCCTTTGGCAAATTTAGAACAGATACAGATCATTTTACCTTTATTTAGACTAGGGCTCACAATATATTATAATATGAATCTGAAATCACTGATGTTTTCATTTAATGATTTACCAGACTATCAAATAAGTCCCTGATTTATTTAGTTGTCGATCACTGCGTTATAGAAGCCTCTTTGGCATCGGACACCGCTTCAAGCCTCAGTTAAGTCTCTCCAAGTGTTGCACACTTGCAGATTATCTCTTTCTTGCAGTGAGAGCCTCCTCAGTTCTGCTGTAAGCTAAAATCAGCAAGTCTGTCCTCAGATGATTATTTGGGTTTAAGTTGGGCCATTCCAGGACAGTCACAGATGTGTCCTGAAGCAGCGCAGCAGTGCTGTCTCGAGTATGCTGCAGGATATTGAGCTGTCTCCCCAGTGTCAGACCATATGCACTCTGACATTCTGTTGGTGTGACTGATTGGATCTTGGTCCCTGCCAATTTCTAGACACATCCCATGGCTAATTAAAGCAAAGAGTGTCTTCCTTACTATAGTTTTTAGTGCTACAGCAGAAAATAATGTTTTAAATGACTTTTAAAAATGTCAGAAATCAAGTGTAGGTTCAGGTACATCCCTTTTTTGCTTTGTTATGGTTGTATAAATGTATATGTGCAATGAGATCCTGATCATTTATCGTTTGTTCTTTAATAGCCAGTGGTGAAGTTGTTGTACAACAGAAGCAACAACAAGTATTCTTACACCAGGTGAGAAAGCCACAGCTTCCTTCCTTCATTAAAGACAATTGTCATTTTTACTTCTTCAAGATCCCCAGTGAGGCTCCACAGAGTGGAGTAAACAATGAAGCTCTTCTGTTTGTCGCGTCCACAGTAACTCGGACGACAACCTGCTGAAGAACATTGAGCTGTTCGACAGGCTGTCGCTCAGCTTCAATGGCCGCGTCCTCTTCATCAAAGACGTGATCGGAGATGAGATCTGCTGCTGGTCATTTTATGGTCAGAGACGCAAACTGGCTGAAGTGTGCTGCACCTCCATAGTCTACGCCACAGAGAAGAAGCAGACCAAGGTGACCATTTCTGTTTTTTAATAAAAGCAAAGAAGACTTTATGTTTTCGTTGTCAAAGCTTTACCTAATTTGAAGGTGTCAAATCAGCCCAACCCTGTGTATTTATTAAACTGTATAAGAGGGAGCTCCCTGTCTGAGGGAGCGTTTGTGTGTATACAGCAGTCGTGCAGGTGCGGGTGGGGACAAGAAGTATTTATCCATTCAAACTGCTGAATGACTGGATTCATTGTGCTTTTCATAGGTTTGCAGTAATACCCCCAACCAAAGCACAGTTAAAGTAAACTAGGATGCACACAAAAGTTACAGGAATGAAATGATCAGAATGATTCCTAAATGGATTAAAAAATGCTGTGCAGATTTACAGTATCTATTATAAATCACAATGAGAAGTCGCTTCCATAGCTGTGAAATTCGACTGGCTCTGTATCAGTGCTGATTTAGTGTGATTGGTGTTTGTTTTTATGTTTGCGCTGCACTTTTCTGTGCCGTCACCTTATTCACATTATAGGAATGGTACATGTGTGGTCTGTGTCTGTCTCAGGTGGAGTTTCCTGAAGCTCGCATCTACGAGGAGACTCTCAACGCGTTGCTGTACGAGACGATGCCGCTGCCGGACAACACCCTGCTGGAGGCCACTCGTCGGAGCTACAACACCTGTGGCTCTCTCAGTGAGGAGGAGGAGGGACCCGGAGGAGCCGAGCACCGTGTCCGTCGAATCCACGTCAAGAGGTATAGCACATACGATGACCGGCAACTGGGACACTGAGACTGAAACCCCAAAGCACTGGGCTAAATTCAGCTTTTCATATTGACGAACATTCAAGTGCCGATTCTCATGTATTTACCACTGCTATCCAAAAGAATTTCAAAATATGGCAATTTATTAAAGAGTTATTACTATTGAAGGAATCACAGCAGATACTTTTTCCACTTTACGTGTACTTCATTAGTGTTGAACAAAGTAATATTGTTCATAATCATAGCACTTAGCATCTGAATCAGCTGCAGCACATGTTTCACACGATTGTATTTCCTTTTCTTTTTTTTTAAATGACACATTTACATTTACAACAGGCTTTTGTTTGCCAAACGAAACCGTTTTAAGTTTGACCAGAATTGCCTCCAACATGCTTGAATGCATGTTACCATTATGCCTTGTTTCTATTTGTGAAGATGAAAGTTGTGATATTTCAAATATTGTTTGACTTATGTGAATTTTCAGTAGACAGGAAGCTGCAATAATAGGAAATTAAACCAGCAATACTGGTGTTTCACTTTATACTAGGGCTGCACCTAGTGAGTATTGTCATTACTGATTATGTTCATTCATGTTCATTTATTTGGCCCAGAAAATGATGGAAAATGTTGACCAACTAAAAATGACAATGTTTTTTTTAAAGACGCTCGTATCACAGCACTTTTCGTAAAAGAAACGACAACAAAAGGTAAAACTGGTTAATAAATGATCAGAGTAGTATTGATGGTTGCTAATTGATGAATTGTTGCAGCCCTACATTACAGTGTAACAAAATATCTGCTCACTGTGACTGTTCTCTGCTGTTCCTCTGCTGACCTCCACGCAGGCCTGCTCTGCAGCCGTCACCAGATTAACCAGGTGAACCAGTCTGATTTAGCACCACTGGCCAACAACAGGAACCAGAGCCAAGTTAGCATCAATAGGCTAATTTTGTCTGGAGGAAATCATCAGGAATAAAAATAAATAACCTTTCTTCCGTTAAGAGCAACGCAACTCAGAATAGGACTGTCAGTATGCACTCAGTTGAGATATTTACTGGATGTTATTGATTGTTCTGAGGTTTAATTTGTTGTTGTTTCCACATGAGTTCTAACACATCCAGTAAAAGAAATACACTCTTTGATCTTGGTGCCTTAATACTAAAATGCAGTGGCCTTAACAAGGAAACACATGAGTGGACATCCCTGATCTCTGATGTGACCACTTCAAAAATTTCCATTTGTTTTGCACACTCACATATGCAGTCAAACCTGTATATACCTTGTTAGATTAGAGATTGTTTGTTTTCAGCCTTGATATCTTATAAATAAATGTTTCTTAAACATAAAGACTGATGATGTGGTTACTTCAGTTATAGTTCATGAAGCTGCTGTCATTTCACCCACAGACTCACCTCGTCAGCAGAGAGCACCAAGTCTTTGTGGAGCTCTGGCTCCTGATTGTCGCTGTTTGTAGCCGTTTTGCTTCAATGTTGCTTCAAAGTACAATGTTGCTGGTGTCTTCTTCTGTGTGTAGGACAGTGGCGACAGCCCAAATAACAATTTTCGGTTCCCAGAATGTTCTGTGAATGTTGCCTTTTAGGACTTTCTAACGTTCTCCTAACGTTGTCTTCTACTGGCATGAGGGCGTAATAATTCGAACTGAGTGGATAAGGACAGTTAGACAACCTTGATTAAATGATTACTCCTTAAAGATTTATTTTCATATTTATTAAATTACTACTATTTCACCAGCCCAAAAAATACAAATCAAATAATAAATATATTCCTCTGTGGTTCATATGTACAATTGTCTGTAAAAAAAAACAAAAAAAAACAAAAAAACATTCTCAGAACGTTTTTAATTGTAAAAATGTAACCAAAAAAAACAATCGTACAAGAACGTTGTGTGAGAACGTTTCAGTTTTTGGTTGCCTAGGCTTCTTCATAACCTTGAGGGAACGTTAGTTGTTGGTTCTGTGTCTAACTAACGTTAAGAGAACAATGGGCTGACGTTCAGAAGGGAGAGAAACTCAAAAACAGCGGATTCTGTTGGTTGCATGTGCAGCTTCTGTCCACACGGGGGCACAAGAGGGACGTTTAAGAACAAGGACCACCAACATACAGCAGGATTATACTGTAGCACGAGCTATTTTGTGTCATGTTGCTGTGACGTCATTTATTTTGCAGCAGGCCCTCCTTGACTTCAGGATGACAGATATGTTCTTCACAGGAGATTATTATACAGTAGCATCTTCACTGATCAGCTGCAGCGCGCGCGCGCGTGTGTGTGTGTGTGTGGTGTCAGGCCTTTCATTTAAGAGATCTGCATTTGAATGAGCTCATTAAATGTAGTGACGTGTTTCCTCCTTGAAGAGCTGTGTGTGTGTGTGTGTGTCTGCTCAGTGAGCACACCAAACCTGTCTCTGCAGAGAGTCACACACACACACACACACACACACACACACGACTGAAGGAAACAAAGGATGCTAAAAATAACTTGCAGGCTCTACAGGTTGGTGTGTTGGATGCTGAGAGCCTGCGGGCCGCAGGCTGGGGCGGGGCGGGGCGGAGCTGGATGCTGCGTGAGGCTCCACTGATTTCCTTCCTTCCTCCTCCTCCTCCTCCTCCTTGTCTCCCATTGATCAGTATTTGTAAGGAAGGCGGACCCGCTGACGCTCAGCTGCGTCAGAGTCTAGTCGAGGGAAGGAGGCGAGGAGGAAAGGAAAGAATAAAAAAGGAGGCAGGGTGTGAGAGGAGAGGCCGTGGAGAGAGCGGACTGAGCCAGTGTGTCAGTGACAGCGCTGAGTCGTGCTCACCCTGACTGACCGCGGCGGGTGGACGGACATGGAGGGATCCACGGAGGAAGAGTTCAAAGAGAAATTACTATGGACCGTCAAGAGAGAGGTAAGCGCTGCTGCTGCTGCTGCCGCTGCTGCACGCTCGTTATTTTTTATTATTATGCCATTATTTCCCTTCCAAGTCACGACGTGTTGCATTGACACGGAGCTTGTCACATCACAGTGTGGAGGCCTTTCACGTTTGTGTTTGTGTGGCTGCATTTTTGTTTCCAGTTTGGTAACAAGAGTTAATCACACCGCCGCTGCTGCTGCTGCTGCTGCTGCTGCTCCTGTGCTAGATTTTTATTGTAATGTGTTTTTATTTAATTTAATTATTATTTATTTAATAAATGTGCTCCTGTTTGTTTCATGCAGCAGCAGTCAATCAATCAATTAATCAATCAATCAATCAATTTTCATTTGTAAACTCCCATATCCACAAATCAGTTTTCTTCACAGGTTTTAAAAGGGTTGAAAACCTTCTTCTGTCCTTAACCCTCAGCAAACATGAGGCAACATTTAACAATAGAAGTAGTCTTACTATACCAGAGGTCTGCAACCTTTACTAGGAAAAAAAAGCCATTTATCTTCCCTCTCCACCCAAATAAAATGAATATCTGGAGCAGCAAAACCCGTTTGACCCATAACATTAACATCATATCACATATAAGTGTTTTTATACAGATGTACTGTAAACAAAATAATGATTGTATGTTGCATTAAGAACTACAAAAAGAAAACATTTCATTGCTGTTTATAGTCAACCTTTTATAAAGTGGAGGAAAAAAACCTACTTTGAAATCAAACACAGAATTATGTGCAGTAGACCTAGTCCTTCTATTGTTTGTGGAAATTAATGAAATGAAAAGTCACTCACTTTGAAATAAATAAATAAAGCAATATTTGGATTTTTATGCAGTTCATGCTGAAGAAAAACCTGGCCGGCATAAACAGATGGACAGGACATGTTTTGTCATGTGTTTGAGTCTTCAGTGTCACACCTGGCGTCGACACTGGATGTGAGGCACAAAATATTAAAACACTTATTTATCACCACATGTGGCTCGAGAGCCACAAGTTGCAGACCCCTGTACTGTTCTGTTAATACTTATTTTAATGTAACGTACTTCAGTGTGTTCACTGAATCTTCATCAAAAGAACCAATAAAATGAGTTGTGTTGCAGTGGTGGAACTGTAAAATAGGCAAATGCTACAGTAAGTAAATGAATAATAAATACAAGATAAAAGCATTTTTAACATTTTAATATTTAATTAGAATAATTACACTGAATGTTAGAAGTCGTTATTGCTCATTTTCACGTCACGGCAGGGATATCGCTGTCTTCGAGTGTCTCGTGTTTACGACACAGGAAGAGTTTTGCCTGGGGGGGGCTTTTTCCGAGAATGCTGTTGCTAGGCAACAGCTGTGCCAGCTAGCATGTGGGTATGTTTGATGTAAAGCAAGGAATCAAGAAGACGGAGGGAAAGAGAATCCATTTGGGAAACATTTCTTTAAGACAAATTAAGTTCTATTATAAAAGTACAACATATTAAGTCACCAGCTGCTGAAAGATACTCTTTAAATGAAGCTGCCATTTTTGTTAACATCAGCAAAAATGTCACAACTTGACTGATGATTGTGTTACAGAGGGGAGGATGTTATTTATTATTTACATTGACTTAATATCTGTTTAAGTATGGACATGTTGCTACTTCTGTTATAACATTCAAGTGATTTAAGTTTATTCTGTATTTATATCTGGAAAGCACTTGGTGTCGCGTGTAACTTCTTTTTAAATGTAAACAAATGTAGATTCCAATCACTGTCAGATGACTTCTCACAATGGTGAATGAGCACCACACGGGCTCTCTCCGTGTTTCTCAGCATTGCAGTGTTCAGGTTTTTTGTTGCTCGGCGACATTCCCATGCTGCACACAGGAAGTGATTTGTTTTGTGTCCAGACAGACGGCCGAGGCGACGGCAATGTTGAGCTAGAAAAAAGTGAGACGCCTGCAAACAGGTCGGAGTGGGACTGAAAAGTTTCACAAGTGAATTCCGCTGCTCAAAGGACCTGGGGGATAAACATTTATTGCCTCTGCACTGCAGCTGTGTGCATGCACACAAACACTCTCATGTCTTCAGTTGTTGTTGTTTCATCATTTCTGTTCTTGAAAACAAAACAATATGATTAGAACAATAATACATTAAGTGCTGAAATGCCTTTATCCTTCCTTCACGACAGCATCAGATGGTTTTATCCAAATGTGACGTATGTTGTTGTGACATGACATCCTGTCTGCAAACATGGAAGCTCTGCTGGCGTCACGGTCCTCTCTGTGTGAAGTGTTGGTCAGCAAAGTCTGCTTTTACCAGCAGGATCAGTGTCCACAGCTCACTCACTGCTTCAGGCTGTTGTTCCCAGTGATTAATGTTTCACATCTCTCCAGCGAGCAGTAAGCTATTACTCCTTTAACCTCTCTGCACCCACTCCCGTCACAACCCTGATGCTTCCCTCACACAAAGCTGCGACCCGCAGTCTAACGTGAGTGGAGTCGGTGAAAGGTGTGGGTTTGTGTCGCCGCCTCAGTCTGAGCGAGTGCAAATGTACGTGCTCGCTCCGTCATTATAATGAAGAGGAAAGGTCATACTAAAAATATCAGGCCAAAAATCCATCTGACAGTGGGGCAGGGGGGAGAAAAGGCAGAAAATTAATAATCAGTGTTGCGTGAACTTTAAGGATTCCAGGCATCGCCTTCACTGGCTGAGCCGTCATTAGTTCTCATCCATGGCTCTACTGTAATCACAGAATTTCTTTTGTTCCATGACCAAAGAAATCAGACACGGTTACTAAAGCCTGCACATGTAAAGAGTAAGGCACCACTTCACATTAATACTACACTAAAGGATTTGTTGCATTTCATTTTCTTCCCTTCTCCCATAGAAGTCACCACAGTGGATTTTTCCTCTTTCCATTGTTTCAGTAGTACACTGTTGCTCTCCTGGTGGCTGGATTAGGCAATTTGAGATTAAGTGTCTTTCTCATGGGCATAATATTATGTCTGGACTAGAGCAGTGGTTCCACCTGAGAAAATACTGAGCTCTTTATCACCATTATGGCCAACGTTAAAAAGCAGTTGTGTAAATCAGTCGAGCAAAGTCAGCGACAGACTTCTCACAGGAGGCAGATTTATTCCCAATCAGATCATTTGCTCTCATCATCTTCCTCCTCTTCCTCACATATACTTCACACACTGGTATAGTGAAATTAGAGTATCATTATTTTATTTATTCTTTTTTTGTTGTTGTTATTTGTTTCATTTTCTACACACTTAATGGTTTACGATGAGGTTATTCATCAGTTTGTTGAGACTTAAAGTAAATAAATAAGATGTTATAACACATTAAATGAAGTGTGACTGTGATTTGCTGCTTCCTAAATTAGTGAGCCCATATGTCTGTGCACTGTTAAGCCTGATATGTTATAGATTACTCAGCATCTGCTCCAGTGATCTTTATACTTTATAATAAGGCGTTTTTTCTTTCTTTTTTTGCAATTTATAAAGAGTAGTTCGACTGAGGTCCTTTTTATGTGTAGGTTTTGGCTCCAGCTTCCCTTTTTGACCCTCAAGTGGAGGATAAAGTGATAGAAAATTGGTAACTGGATACATTGTTTAATGTATAATGGATACCTTATATATACCAAAATCATTGGGTATGCCAAATCATACATTTTTTAAACATAGGTATAACCCTGCTGTAAAAAAACGACTGACTCCTTTCCCATTGTCAGGAGAGAAGTTTAACTTTTATCCAGTGAGTCATGTTCGACATCACACATGCAGCCGAGGTCATAAAATTGCCGATTGTATTTATTTACATTGCAGACAAAAGCCAGATGTCAGTGAGTTTTTTCAATCAGGAAAAGGAGATAAAGAAAAGCAACCAGAGTTTAAGTTTAGAATAAAAACACTATTCAGGACACTTAATGAGGTTTCATTGTGGTTTGTAGTGAGAGCAATTTGTGCTGGAACGACACAATCTGTCACAGTTTTGTATTATTTTCCAAGACCTAGACAAAGGCTGTTCTAATACCAGTGACAATTAGACAAATCGGAATCTAAACGCACCACAGGGTTGAGAGAAACTGCTGTCAAAGCTCCGTCCCGACAGAGAACAAATAAAACCTGTGACGCGTGAAGCCCCCTGGACGGAGACTAGCCTGAGTTTAAATCACACACAAGAAAGAGACAACCTCGTGAGCTGAGAGTCAAAACACCAGTGACATAGTGACACGTCTGTGGCAAAGTCTGGAACAAACAGCACCCAGAGGAATATACACGCAAATTGGCTAATGTGTGTGTATGTGTGTGTGTGTATGTGTGTGTGTGTGTGTGTGTGTATATATATATATATATATATATATATATATGTATACATATACATACATACATATATATATATATATATATATATATATATATATATATACACATACATATATACATATATATATATATATATATATATATATATATATATACACATACATATATACATATATATGTGTATATATATATATATATATATATATGTATATGTGTATATATGTATATATATATATATATATATATATATATATATATCCACATTCTGGGAATGAGGTCCCGTCCCCCTACGGGTGGGTCTAAAAAGTGCAGAATTAGCACTGCAGTTTCATGCCTCTGACCTCGGCTTGGAAGTGTCACTGGTGGACACGTAACAAAGAAAAGAATGAAGATATTTCTCGACTGAGGTTGCAGCACATTTTTTCAAAAATACTCCTATTCTGGTAATACAAAGCTAAATGCTAATCTGTGAAGTATTCCTTTAGGGGTTATGTGCAAAACATCTATGAGCTTTATTTATTGAACTTATTTACATGTCATTAGGTATTTATGAACATCTTTTTAGCCTGGGCAGTTTATATTCCGTGTATTTTTAGTGTACTGTATAGCCACATGCCATGTAGTGTTTCCTCATGCACTCTGGATTTTGTGTTTCAGTGAATGGTTGTGTGTGGAGTGGTGAAACTGTGGAAACTGAATTACCCTAAAGGGATGAATAAAATGATCTGTATCTGTATCAGATTCCCCGCAGTTTAGGACAGTGTTCACAAAGCAGCGTCAACAACATGTACGTGTACCTCATGCACAGTTATAGCTGATGGTGGCAGTGTGAGTGTAGGCTCTGTACTTCTCTGGCCCATCACACAATCACCCACTGGTTTTGGCACTTAAATATTTGAATCATCTCGATATCTGTCAGGATAAAAACGGCTTTCAGTTCTGCGGACGTATCTTTCATTCTTTGTCTTTGGTGTTTCACAGCAGTTGGTTTATTACTGCCTCGTTGTCCTGTGTCCACCGCACACCTTGTCTTCCACTGGCTCAGTGTCTCACTCATTTGGCTTCAAATGCTAGTGAAGGTTACAAATCACTGTTTGTTTCTGTAGCGTTTCTCAGCATCACATTTATCTTCTATCTTCTGTCTCTACATTTTCCTTACGTCTTCATTCTCTAAATGTGTTTTATTTTCTTCTCATGTCGAAAGCTTCCACGATTGGTTCCAGTTAATCTGTGAGATGCTTCAGTCTTTGGGCTGACATCGTAAAGCAGACCGAAATGTACAGTTTAAACAAAGCTTGTGTCGCTTTAAGCAGCACTCGGCTATCTCAGTATTGCTTAGCAACTGAAAGCTTCAGCATCTCCCAGAGAAGTTAAATTGCATCAGTTGGTGATTAATATCACAGCAGTGAGGCAGGTGGTCTCTTGCACTGAAACCAAAAGTGCCTTTTGGTATGAACCTGCTGTCATCACAATCCTTTTTTAGGATGCTGTGGTGATGGGATGGTTACCACACTGGTTACCATCCCATCACCACAGTTATAGCTAAGCACAGAAGAACAGAACTGTTTCTCTGTATTTTCTGTTCAAGAAATCATATAGAAAACAGTTTTAAATCCACCAAGCAGATCTAAATGTACAAATGGAACGGTCGGAGCATTTCAGAGACATTCATTGATTCACTGGGTTATGCATTATTTTGGTTGTTGAATGATTAGTCTGTTTAGTCAGATGTTTCTCAAAGTCGCTTGCCAAGAAATAAAGAAACATTTCAACTTTCACAGATCTGAGTTAAGTTCCTTCAGTAAAAAAGAAGCAGTGGGGCTGTATGTAGATCTGGCTTTTATTTTGAAGGATAAGATGGGATGTGGTTGCTGTGCGATGCAGACAGTTTACTTTGTGGAGCGATGAACAGTTGCCTTCTATTCAAGTTTTTTCAGTGTGTATGATAGTTTTTTTTACACTTGTCAGTATAAACACATAAAATGTTATTAACACAATCAACAAACAGGGAAGACAGCCACTCCTATAATTCACTGCACTGGACACATTAGCAAATATGACTAATTACACAGCATGGTTGAATACTTGATTGTAATTGGTCAATGGCAACATTCAGCGGTCTGTTACGTCTGTATAACAGACTGTGGTTAAGTGGAATGGACTGTTGCTATGGTCTTATCACACAGAGAGTCCACTCATTTTACCAGTGTGTAACCCATCAGAGAATATTAAACTGAATATAGGAGACATTGTGGTCTTTTATGCTTTTACTGTGAAGACCGTAGTCGAGGAGCACATAGGAGACGTATAAAACACTCCAGGGCCAAAGTGATGGAACATTTCAGGGTTACCCTAAGACACATTAACCCAGCTTTTGCCTGGTTAATGTGCAGTCTCTAGTGACAGAAGTCTCTGATACATGATTTAGTACACATGCATAAAACACTTGACTGATGCATAACCTTGTTTAAGTATGAATGAAACTGTGGGCATGGGAAAATACAGAGCGGCTCTCACATTCAATTGTATGTGCAGCTTTCCACACCACAAGACATATACACTGCCTGCTGTAGGTTTGTCTATCTTTATCACTATATTTATATTTTCATAATATCGTCATGGATTAACTGTTCAGAAAAGAAATTATCACAACATTTCACATTTTACATTTTACCCTTACAAGGGTTTTTGTGGAGTTATCCTTACTTGATGTGAGGGTCTAAGGATAGATGAGGATAGACGATAGATGAGGACACTTGCTGTGCAGACTGTTAGGTAATTTGAGGCAAATTGTGTTTGTGATGTTGGGCTATGTAAATAAAATTGACTTGACATATCTTTCTAATATTACTGATGACATAGTTAGTAAATGGCATGTACCAATCAGAGATCAGTTTGAATTTGTTTTAATTTAAGGATGAATTGATTTAAATGTATATATGGTGAAAAGTTTAAAAATGAGGATACTTGTTGTCCCTAATCTAAAGTGTTACCAAGTATTCTACATGATCACATTGCGTCAAATCACATCAAATCACCAAATTTTTGTTTAAATGCCAATAGCCACTAAACAAAAGCTTCCTAAGATTCATGCAGTCTTTGAGATTATTGTGTCTGCACATATTTTTCTCCAGATACCTTCTTCAGGACTTGACGCTCGATAAAACTTTTCTGAACCAGTCAACATTAATATTCGGACCGGGGTGCTCGGAGCCACTGCCATAGGTTTCCATTTTTCTAATATTATTTCCATTGTTTACTACCGTGAATTGCCTGACCTGCCTCATTGCGAGTCACAGGTAAACAACATTAAGGGACCACTTCCCTGAAGAAATATTCTGCCATTATCCAGCAGAGTGCTGCATAACTTCTCCTTCTGCACAGAATCATTTCTCCGCTCACACAGTCTTATTTTTATGACAGTTGCTCCTAGAGCTTGAGCGTCTAGACATGCTCTGCAGACTGCAGTGATACCCACTTGATATTTTTGTGCTCTGGGGTCAAATGTTAATTTCCTCTCCATTTTCTTGACAGGAAAAGTGGAGCATTTGATTCCACACAGGATGTGGCACTCTCAGGGGAAGAAAATGATAACTGAATCTGAAAATGATACATTTCTTTTTGGTGAGAGCTGCTGCAGACCTGCGAGTGACAAGTAAAGACAAATTGGTGCAAACTCCATTAACTCATCCTTCACAGTCTGCTGTCACCACACCCTTCTCCCCATCCGCCAACCTGATTCTAGCCCACTAAGGCATGAAAATGACCTCATTAATGACTGTCACCTAACCACAACTGATGAGTGCTCCATGATTGGTCGAGGTCTCCTGTGATAAAGGCAAAGACTGTGAACAGAGGAGGTGCAGAAGTGTCATTTTCTCTTTTAGAATACAAGATTTACATTATGCTGAAAGGTTATTATGGAATTATTGATCAATAATGCCTATTTATTGTACATTTATACATCCAATGTATGGTATGATGTAAGTCTGAATATCAGTGTGTGTGTGGGTGAGAGAGAGAGAGAGAGAGATCTGTTATTTTTATCCATCTTCTACCAATTTGGTATCGCAGTGTCCAATTTGCCTACTCCCCATATCGCATGTTTTTGGACTGTGGGAGGAAACTGGAGAACCCGGAGAAAACCCACACACACACACACACACACACGGAACACTTTGTGTTTTCAGTCACACTCCAAACTGTTTGCAGGCGTCCAGCTTCCTGTGTGCAGTGTGGGAATGCCACTGAGCAAATATAAACATTGTTGCTATACAGACAAACAGAAAATCATATTCAAATCTCAAATTTGTGCATTTTTCCCCAAACTTGCTTGAAATAAATCTGTTCCAGATCAGTTTTTTATCTGGCATGATACAGGATTGTGAGTACTGGCCAAGACAAAAAACTAACTGTCTGAATAAACACCTTATTAGCGTCACTGTTGTTTGGTCCAGTCATCAACATTAGACGAATGGGGGAAAACAATTGTGTCCTCATGCAGCTGACAGTTGGCTAATGAGCTTTTCTCTAGAAACCATTTACCTCAGGATTCTCAGAAGTGTTTCGCCGTGAGCCATCTCCACTCAACCAACTATATTTGTATATTTAAGTGATATCCTAGTTACTAAGTGCTTGGTTTTCTACAAGATAAATTGTTAATCAAAGTGTGTGTTTGTGGCTGTCACCATGTTGTTTTCCTACCTGAATCATCAATTATTTAACGTACATATATGGAGTTACAAAAAACAACAAAAATGACCTGTATCCACATGTCTTCCATAGAATTGTGTGTCGTATACATCACTGTTTCTCAATCCTGCTCCTGTGGCCCCCTGCCCTCCATGTTTTAGATGTCTCTCTCTGCTCCAACACACCTGATTCAAACATATATATATATATATATATATATATATATATATATATATATATATATATATATATATAAACATATATATATAAATATATATATGTATATATATGTGTGTATATATATATATATTAGGGCTGTCAAAGCGATAAAATAATTTAACATAGTTAACGCAAGTTTGTTTACTTCTGGTGTGCGCTGACCTCTGACAGTATCTGTGCGAAACAGTCACTTGCCTGCAGTCCTCAGATACTGTAGGAGAGCTGAAGATGGAGAGAGGTGAGCGAATGATGGGCAGAAGCTGAGTGACTAAACCATCGATGAAACTAAAGTTTTATGACGACTATCTGGGTGTCACGGCACAATTTATTGACAGTGAGTGGAAGTTGCCTTGAACACCTACCCTGCATGGTTGACTCGTGCTCTTCTCTCTCTCTCTCTGAGTGTCTGTGTTACTAAGGACATTCTCGGGTGGATTTTTTTGTTGTGATGCTGACGTTCTTGTTGCATATATATTTTCTGCTCGTCTTTTCCAGTTTATTATTGTTGACCTGTTGTGACATCAAGGAAGAAAAAAAACAGTTTAGAGTAGGCACAGTGGTGTCGTGGTGTAAGATTTCTGGTAGCACCCATAATGATCTTTAATATCTGTATGAAGTGAGAGACAAACTGTAGTTTTGGGCTAAAGTGAATTTCACTTACTTCCATCAGTATGGAGGTTTAAGTCTCCCCCCCCAAAGCGGCACCAATACCAATTTTTAAATCAATTACCATACTGTACCTATGTAAAATTAATGATTGTCTGTGTAGGTATGGTGGATCTGTATGTGTGATATCTATTGTACTTTATGTATTATTAGATTACTGTCTGCAAAACAAATGGTCTCTCAGGGATATGAAGCTGAACTCTGCTCCACACACAGATATGAAGCTTGTCGTTTTGCTGTTCATCACGTGAGTTGTGACTTCTCGGGGGGAGGCAGAGAGCAGGAAATGAATTGTGTCTTTAAAAATGAGGTATGAATTGCAATGATAAGAGTATTAAAGTAAAACATGTGGACAGAAATGGGAGCGTGGACAGCTGCAGATAGCATTTTCAGAGCCACAACACTGTGAAAGAAAGTTACATGTTGCCTTTAGCCCAAACTTGGACATTTAAATGTAGCAAATGAGTGATCAGGCATCAGGGTGGAGCTCTGCACAAAGACACTACCTCAAACTGACGTAGTACATTTGTAAATAGAGCCACTAGGGATGATGAGGAACAAGAATCCAATAAGTCAATTTGTTAAAATGACTGACCAATAGTAGTGGAGAACATTAGGAGAAGCAATGGAGCGGTGAATTATTTTTGGTTTGCAACATTGATTTCTTCAGCCTTCTTGGTCCATAATAGTGCCTAGTGTTTATGCAACAACATATGAATCCTTTGTGTAGTTGATGCTGTAAAAAAAAGCACATTGGTGTATATATTTTAATCACAAGCTCCGCAGTTTTAACGTCAACACCACTTAAATGACATTGTTTTATTCCTGTTTGATTGAATCAGTTCTTACCTTCTTTTATCTGCTGGTAGGAGTCGCTTTCTTTTAAAAATGTTCTTACACCTCCATGACCTCGTTCAGGTCAAGTGTGTAAAAAAAGGTGACTGTAAAGTTTAAACCAAGATACCTTGAACTTCTTTTAACAAATTTACATTCACCAATCAGTGATAAAAGTAATGATTTCCTGCTCTGGATGTAAAATAAAAGCGATGAATGAGAAAAGCAAACAAAGTAAAACAGAAAACAGTCCAAAGTGCAAAAATAATAGGCTCATAGGCTTTGACCGAGTTCAGTTTGGAGTGACCCGCTGAGCATCTGCTGCTTTCTGTGTACAACTCATTAATGAACACGTTAAGATGCTAATTCCTCTTAATATACTTCAACACGCATGGCAGAACGTACCAAAATGTTACCCACCATCCCTGACGGCTTGCACTAATTAAACCGCTTCATTCACTGCACGCAATCAATGAAGCATCACAGTTACTTTACCCAGGTGAAGGTATTGACCCTTTGACCTACTGCTGTTCCTCATTTCCCTCTGATTCACTGGATAGAGCTGCAGCTCCATGTAAATGGATGTAGCTATTTGCGTCTCTCTGCGTGGGCTGTGGTCACACACTGACTGACCACTGCGCTGAATCATAATCATAACACTACTTTTAGACATAAGGGTCTTCTAGAAATCTGATTGAAAAATATTTATATTTATATTTATATCTGAATCTCTGTGAGTTTTCTGACAGTGTTCTCCACAAGTGCTGCTGACATGAACACTTGTTTGAGGTTATCTGAGTTAGTCTGCACCCGAACGTACAACTCAGCACTCATAGAATCAAAAGGACATACAAATGAGGGTAAACTCTTGGTGTGAGACTGAGTATATGCATGTATTCATGCTGATGCGGGCGCCCATTTTAATATAAACGGAGCTGCTGCTCTGTATGCGCATGTAGAAAATGTGAAGCGACTCCCTGCAGATATGGAATGTGGAAAGTACTGAATGTCCTTGGCCATAGACTGACGCATGTCTGTGTTCTTTATTATTCTCTCCACCATCTCTTGAATTATTATTTGAAATTCCTTAGTTAACCTACAGTATATTATGTGTAACGTGTTTCACCACAGACATGTAGTTCACATGTGTGGTCTCTTCTGTCGGTGAGTGAACTCCAAAGCTCAACATTGAGAATTAAAAAAGTTCCTCCACAATCCAGGAACACAGTTTTCGAAAAGGCTTTTTATTATCACACAAGCGAGCAATTAAATTCCTCTTGTTTATCAATTACACCCAAACAAGACGGAGGTGTCAGACAGGTCCCGCATTAATTACTGGCAACAATTAGTTCTACAGAGAGAACAAACTTAGACAAGCGAACACTACACTAACCACCAGAGACACAAGAGACAACAGCACACGGACTCATGTGAACGTTTCCAGGATGCTGTGATGGTAATTAGAAGTCAGTGATGCAGATGTTTGGGGGAGATTATCTGAGACTGTCTCACTTGTCTGAGACTAACCACGACTCAAATATCGAATATATATATTGGTCCCCATGTAACATTTAAGAGGATCTATTGTCAGAAATTGAATATACTACCCATAAGTGTGTATGTGTAAGTGTATATCACTTTAAAATAATATTTTTTTGTTATCCTTCTATATTATTGGCAATTTCTCTAAGACAAGTGAATCTCAGCGTACTCTAAAATATTGTCAAATATGTTCTGTGTAGAATCAGCTGTTTATTGTGGATGAAGGATCATCTTATGTGATTCCCGTAGTCCCGTAGCAGCCTCTGTTCACTGTTCTCTATGGGACGGCACAGAATAGGTTGAGCTCCACGGTGATTGGACAAATGCGGCAGAAGCGTTACTTCCAGGGAAGCTCAGCTTCTCTAGGAGTCAGTGGAGCAGTGTGCAGGCGCGGATGCTGGGCTTCTGCATGATGATTGGAGGAACTGTATGAAAGGCGGAACCAGTTTCTGATTGACGGCGTTGCAGAAACATACACAACAGTGGAGCCTTTTCTGCCTCAGTCCTGTGTGGATTTCTTGAGGGAGGTCTGTAGACAAATAGCTGCTGGTTGTGTGTTATTTGTTCGGCGATATAGCCCATTTTTGTTAATTATCGTGTTTCCTTGTTCTAGTTGTTCATTTGCAGAATTTATGTGAGAATTAATGTATAAATAACTGGGCCTGAAATGAGCTTCTCCTGTTTCAAATACCAGCAACCTTCACTATTCTATATGTACTGTAAGAGCCTTGCTTTTTAGAGTCGGCCATCTTGGGCTGCCATGTATCTACAAATGTGTATTTTGCATTTTTAAGCAGAAACTCACTGTACAAATGAAGAAAAATTACATCCTTTCTGGTAGGTTAAGGCCACTGCACTGTAGTTCCCTGATGCACTGGATGTCAATAAGTCTTACTCACTGGATCTTTAATGAGTAAATGTTGAAAATAAAGTTAGAAAAAAAATCCAGTGTTTGCAGCCCTTGCTGTACTGTACTGTGTTTAGATTGAACAAATTGACAAACAATTGATTGAACAAATTTCAAACAACAAAATATTTTATTGTTTGAAAATATCCCTGATTTGTTCTTTGCGCTGTGGTTTTTTTGTTTCTGACCATGGGCGGGCCTTAGGAAGCTTGTTCCCCTATTTTTGCCCGTCGACATCCGACAAAATAATTGTAAGTATCTAACGTTTATCATCTGACTAAGGTTAGATACTTACAATTATAAGTTCCAGGCGGACAGCGACTCCAAGCCAGTGACTATTCTCATCCATTGAGCTGTCACTCCAAAACTCAGTAGCCAAAAAACCACAGCACAAAGAACAAGTGTATTGTCAAACATTTTTGAATGATTAAATCGATATTTTATTTGCTTCTTAAAAAGTGTTGTTTGCTTCGCGTCATACAAACACAGGTAGCGTGGCCGGAGACGAATGTTAATACCAGGTGTAAATGCATGTGGTGCAGCACTATCCGATCACTATCTAATCTATCTATCACAGATTCTAATGCCAGGTGAAAACAACGCTTTCACAAGCAATTTATATCCCTGAGCTTAAAGGAAATGTTTCTGTTGAATCATTTCCTTTGATCAGTATTTTTTTCCTGTATCGTCATTATTAGGTAAAGACGGTGCCTTTGACTGCAGTTACGTTAACTAACTTTGAGTCTTTTGTGTGCAGGTGAAGCAGATTATGGAGGAAGCAGTGACTAAAAAATTTGTCCACGAAGACAGCAGCCACATCATTGCTCTGTGCAGTAAGTACGCTCTTCCCCCTTTCACATGCACGCACACACACACACACAGTCTCTCTCTCTCTCTCTGTCTTGCTCACACACTTGTTGAACTCTCCAGCAGGTGACTCTCCATCAAGGACATTTCTTGATGTCACTGCCTGTGACTATGCTGCTGCATCAATGGAAAGTTAATAATCACTGTGCAGCTAATGGAAACTGATTTCTAAGCCCTGTGAGTGTGCATGTGTGTGTGTGCGTGTGTGTGTGTGTGTGTTCATGTGTGTGCGTGTAAGATGGATTGCCACTCCTGTCCGGATGCTTGAGCTGCGTGAGTCACAGTCTCCAATGCGTCTCAGAGAGATGAATATATCTGTAGCCACAGATGAACCAAATGACCAGCAGCGCAGCCTCTTGTCTGTTCGATGACATCATGACACATTACTGAATGAAAACTACAGGAAACCAGAGATAACTGGACCTGGGTCTTTTTTTTTTTTTTAAACACATACACTTGGATATATTGATTATGCTGAACAGAGTTGTGGTGATTAGCACGACTGTCTCACTTTGGAAGTGTAAATCCCAGTCCTGTGTGTGTGTGTGTGTGTGTGTGTGTTATCTGCAGGTTAAGAAAGTACTACCAACGAGAAAGAACGATAGTTAAGAGTGAGAACATGGGTTTCTCTTGTGAGACGCAGAGGTGAGAAACTGAAAATAGTGTCAATGAGCTTTTCACTCACAGCTGATGATTCATGGCTGATAAGAATAACCAGGAAGTGAATCCAGGTAACACTCGTTGTTTTCAAAGGTCTCTGCTTTTGCTTTTTGCTTTTGTTTTCAAACTAAAAATGGAGTCAGCAGTGTGTTTAAGCTTAGTAGAACTTGTGAGTTTTTACATGAAAACAGAGTAGTATGAATGTTGTCAGTAAATGTGTGTGTAAATGGTCATGGGTCTCTGTATGTTAGTCCTGATTGGTGACTTGTCCACTGTAAACCCTGCCTTTCACCCAGTGTCAGGACTCGTGGTACAGGATGTTACTCGCATATTGTGGGTAACACTGATGACATGTCAAACAGTGCCTCTGTCAGCACATAGTATGAGTTGTTGAGACTTTATTCACATTGACTGTATTGACTTCTGCTTTGTTGCCTTCTTCACCTTCTGATTAATCTGTATTAAGACCGGTTTACACAAGATTACTATTGACTGGAGAGAAGCATTGATTTTGAAGAGAGCATTGGAAAGCAACCCTCTCTGTTTAGTATTAGGTGGCATTCTGATAAAAACACACCCTGTAACTTAAAAATAAGAGTTCAATATAATATTACATACAATTTTCTTGTGACTCACTGGATTATCAAAAGCATTTTTTCCAATATTATGTTCTGCTTATTGTGCCTCCACGCTGGCAACAGAGCCTAAAGGAGGCACAGGTGTGTCATTCCTCTGAAGACGGTACACTCATCTTCCTGAAAAATTCATGAAACATCCTGTGTACTCTACAGTACAGCAGGCCGTCCGTAATAGATATTAGATACAAGCAGATTCCTTTGAGACTCGGTCCCTCTATTAAATGCACATCTTACCGGTGCAGTATCTGTTCCTTTGCATTTTCTTATCACCGTCAAAGTTGGCACTTTGTAAGTCACCTGCCAAGCTTGAAGCCTAGTGAAGGAGGAGTGACCCGGGTGACCCTGGTGACCCTGGTGACCCTGGTGACCCTGGTGACGGCCCAGACAGAAAGACTGACAAATGTTGTATTAATAAGAAATATGTTCTCCTCATCATTTGTGCTGTTATCGTATCAAATCAATAATGTTGCCTCATATAATACGTAGGTTAAGGGTTTTTGCACTGAGCGCCTGCAGGTGAACCTGATCATGATGTCACTGTAATGCAGTCACATGATCAGACTCGTGGAGGGAAAGGTGAAAGGTAAAAGGTCATGTGATAATGATAAGCAGTGACGTCATTGCAGGGATGAGTCACCAGCAGCCTGCTCCTCCTCAGCGTCGCTCCTCATACCTGCTAACTCTGCTACATCTGCCAATGAAGGCCACACTATTTCCGAGGAAAAGCCAGTATTACACACTGGTGTGTGGTTCTCGGTTTAGATTAGAGACGAGATTAACTTCAATATGTTAATTTGTCGAATCAGCAAATTACACTCACACCTTGTGTGTGTGAAAAGTTGGAAGGAAATCGTCAATGCAAAGACTTTTCCAATCATACGTGATAATAATATATAACAACTTTGGATCATATGTTGCCATGGTAGTTATTTACATGTCTACAGATGTGCATAACTATGAGATAATGTTGCAAGAGCTTGAGGCGGTTTAGGGAGAAATGAGGAAACAAGTGTAAAGATAAGCATTTCCTGGTCACGAGAACAATGTCCTTTCCATACAAACACAACAGAATATCTTTGTAACAATGCAACAAATCTTCTTATTGTCTCTTCATTGTCTTTGGTCTCATGTGTTGGTGACTGGTTGGATAAACTGGTTGAGAATCCAGTCCACATCCACTGTGGAATCACTTTGATTAACGTACTGTATGTAATGTCACAAGATTTATTTCAGTCTATTGATTTCAGTATCAAGATCTTCATGCTGGTAGTGTTGGAGGTTAAGGTCTGAACTCTGTTGGAGACGATCCATGTGTGAAAATTATGATTTATGCTCCCTGAACCATTCCTTCACAATTTGAGCTGAATGAATCCCGCAATCGTTATCTTGGAATATGCCCCAAAAAGCTGGTCCTTTAGTACAGGATATGTAGGAGTCAGAGTACTCACAAAATAACAGAACTAGCACATATGTAAGTATTGTTATTATACTATATTGTATGAATATGGTATGGTAATATTCTCCTTTTTCCTGTCACATGAACCAACTCATGAGTATTTCAGCTCCTCCCAGAATGGTATGGCAGACAGAATACCTCCCCCTACACCTTTATACTGAACTGTAAGCAGAGAGGCTGTAGGTAACATTTTTCTCATCTCCGGTATGAAATGGCCGTGGGCTTGAACCACTGACTTCCCACTACAGAAGAGACCCCTATAACCACTAAGTCACTTGTATAGTCATGTGTTTCTCAGCAAAGTAAATGTATTGTTTTTCCCCAAGGATGTATAAAGCATATATAGGAAAAAAGAAAAAGTGAAGTGGGTTAACCCTCCTTAAACCCATAGTGGTCTGGGGCCTTCAGTCCAGTTAGAGGCTCACCCTTTGTTCTGATTTCCTGGAAAAAAAAAACGTTGTTTCACTTCACACATTGCTTTCATCCATATCAATAACAGTTAATGGAATAATAAAATGCATCTCATTACTCAGTTATTGATTATTAAAATCACTGTTTTCAATGACATTATAACCACCTGAATCACTGTCGAATCAAATCATGAGGTACGTAGAGATTCCCACCCCTAAATCTAACCTACTCATTCATTCACACTTGTTAAGTTAAAACTGTAACTTCAAATGAGTTCATTCTGATAAATGCCATGTAATTCTCTCTGTGTGGTGTAATTCATTTTATTTCAACAAATGTCTCTTGTCCCTGCCCATCACTGTGCTGCTGCTGTATACACACAAACGCTCCCTCAGACAGGCCTGATAGTATTGCTTGGCAGAGCATATGTTCAGATGAAGGACACAGAATGAAAGTGTTACATCATTTCTATTCAGGTGCTCCAAACAGAGGCAGTATGATAACATCAACAGCAACAAAAAGGTTACACACTGTAGGTTTAATGTTTCAGTTTTTCTATAAAAACTACAGTAGCCTAAAGACTGACCTGATTTCATGTGGCCTTACACTGTATTCACACTCTTCCGGCTCCATCACGTCTTCAAATGACAGAAAGTGTAGTTGTTACATCATTTTAAAACAACCCTGCATTTCTACACTGGAGGAAAAAGAGGCAGGAAAGGGGAAGACAGGGGTGATAATTGATCTCAGTGACTGGGGGTTAGAAAGAGGACATGATTTGATTAACTGAGAAAGTATGGAGGAGTAGAAGAGTGGAAGGGGAAAGATTGGTGAGTAAGAGAGGGAAGGATGGCCTGAAGCAGCTAATGGGCTCATTAGAAAACTCGCAGTCATGTAATGACCTGCCACAGAATGGACATCTGGGCCAACATGCACTGCAGACAGATGAACAGACAGGAATAGATACAAAAAAGAGGAAAGACGAGGACATAGCACAGGATGAATTATATATATCTAGTTATATTTTTAATTTTAATATATATTTCATTTTAATAATGAAGAAGAAATGATGAACGGGCTTTATACGCAGGAGGTCCACATCAGAATGCCAACTACAGCAATTATTAACTATTTTTTCAACATGCAAACCCTTTTCACCATGAATGATAAAATAGCTTAATGACCTAAGTGAATGTCACTCTGCCAGAATCCAGGACTTGAACCAGCTTAACCTGTTTCCACTGCATGGACACTAATTAACTGAACTCTTGGTTCAAACAAAGATATACAGATTTTACTTTTGCACAATTAAAGGGCAGCACAGTTACAGAATGATTTATAACTCCATTTGAATACAACTTTTTTTTTTTTTTATCACTTACCATTTATGTCATTGTTGCACTAAGTACCAAAATAAAATTTTAATGGTGTAAAAAGTGCTGCATATACAGTAGATTCACTGTATGAATGTATGGAAATAGGTTAATGGTTAATGACAGTGTTAAAAAGAAATATGAACTGCTTTATACAGTAAACAGAGACCGTTCACTATTACAGTAATTGTAGAAGATGAAAAGTGAAATGTATTTGAGCTAAATTCAAATAACACACTCACAAGAGTGAGTTTGTTCCAACAAACATTAAATGACAGGGATGTCATTAGTAATCTTAGTTATATTAACTTTATTCATGTGGTACCTTTTTAAAAGAGTTTACAAAGTTCTTTCACAGACAAGGTTAATAAAAAAGCCAAACAATTAACAGCTTAGCTAACAGATGAGTCGACGTATTTGTTACTTCCTCTCTTATTTACTCCGCTCAGGAGGACGCTTTACCTCTCTTTTCACAGCAAAAGGTGAAAAGGTGGAATAACTTATTAATAAGGAAGATACACATTTATACTGTAAATAAAGCAGGAGGAATAATAAGGTATAATGGAAGCACATCACAACAGGTCATAATGTTTAGAATAAGTGGTGATTGAACATACATGAGCATTAGTAATTCATCTCCCGTTTGAATTATCTGGGTTTGTGAGAAGTTTAGTACAGTTTCAGACTGACATGTTAACATTTATTTTAAAAGTTTAAAAGTGGACTCACACAATAATTACATTACTGATTGAGGAGGTTATGTGCAGCAGGATGTTGGTGCTGCTAAATATTCAAGCACAACACATAAGACTTGAGGTATTGGGGAATGAATGGTTTTAGCCAGTAAAATGTTGTCCTTGATGTCACAACCTGTTGACCCTCCACGAGAATACAACTAAATTACTCTTAAATGCAATTAAAAACAAGCACACTCTGGATTTTGTATCCGTTCATCCGTTTGGTCCCTCTTAACTCCCCTCTTTCGGGGCCTTGCAGAAAACCTTTTGGAAACCACTCAGTGGTTCTCTAACTTTTCATACCAAGCACCACCTGAGAAAATATTTAGCTCTCAAAGTAAAAGCATTATCACCAATGTTAAAATACAGTGGTGTGAATAGGTCGGGCTAAATCAGCTGTGGACTTTTCACAGGAGGCAGATTTACTCTCAGTAAGATCATTTGCTCTCTCGTCATCCTCCTCTTCCTCACATATACTGTACTTCCCACACTGGTATAGTGAAATTAGATTAAGATGGAGAGAGAGATAAGGTGTAACTGTAAATATTATTATTTAATTTATTATTATTTATTAGAACAGTAGAACATTATTTCTGATTTTCCTCCAAGTACCACAAGAGGAATCTCGCATACCACTGGTGGTGCATGTACCACAGTTTGAGAACCATGGCACAACACCAAACTAGTGGCTGAAAAAGCGATTGCAAAGTGAGTTGCAATGTAAGTTTTCAAGTCGCGCTTCAAGTCAGTATTTACTGTGTTACAGATTTGAAACAAGATGGATCATTATATTGACTTCTATACTGTAATCCAAGGATGAGAATGTTCATCAATTTCATTTTTATAAGAGGTATAAAATGTAGAACATTAAGAAATGTATCCATTAAATTGCAGCATTTGGGATTTCCTTGTTTTGTCGTTTCAAACAATTATTTATTTTTGAAAACAAATGATCAGCCCTACGCCATACACCAAACCACATGATATATTAGCATTAACATTTTCTTTTTGAAATAGAATTCAAATAGAAGTGTGGCAGTGTTGGTGCAGAGCTTGATTCTAATGAAAGCTCCCAGACACAGACATGAAGTAACAGTGGAAAGTAGTCCATCTGCCGTCCATGCCATTAGACTCTTAACAAGTTTATTATCTTTGTGTCGTGAAACTGCAAGGCTCATATTTATTACACTATCAGTGAAGAACACTTCTCGTAATACAATTGCTTGCCTGCATTTTATTGACCTCTGGGCTTCAACGCAGATTTAATCAGGTCCATGTGTTGCAGTGTAATAATAAGGCTAACATTCAACCGTGTATCACAAATGAAAGCAGTGTGTGTGTGTCTGTGTGTGTAGCACCCGTTGGTTTGTGTCTGTGTGAAGAGGAGCATCACTAAATGATGCACACACACATTTAGGAAAAAGATGACAAGATACAGTATTTCTCCCACATCTTAGGAACCACAACTGGAGCTCCTTCGATTCCTTATTCCCTTCACTCCTCCCTCCTTATGGCCTTTTTCTCTAATGTCCACCGTCTCTGGTCTCAGGTCAGCACCACACACGGTATGATTAAATATTGATTGAGTCTGACCACCCATCACCTGTTCAACCGCTCATCAAATATATAAGAGCAGGAGCGCGGAGGGGAGAAGAAGTGTTTATCTTTGGACTTCAGGGCCAGAAACAAGCTGTGCCAATAGTAATCAATTACTGAGCACTATGGATCATGTAGAGGAGAACTTATCTCACTGTCACAGGGTGTCTGTCTCACACACACACACACACACACACACACAGGTTTGACTTACATTCATCTGGACAAAGCCTTAACCATAATCACATAATTTCAGATCTTAACCTTAACCTAACCATTGTTCAAATGTTAACCCTAAACTTAACCAATTTCCCAGAAATGAAGTTCTGCCTCATTAGGACCAGGTTGTGGTCTCCTTAAGAACTATTGGTCCTGATACTTTTTCTATTAAGAGAAATACAAGTGCACATGACAAGTGTCTTCTGCTGCTGTAGCTCCTCTGCTTCTAATTGAGACTTGTTTTGCGTTCACTGGATATTTTGTCTTTTATCAAACCGTTCTCTGTTATCCCTAGAGATGGATGTGTCTGAAAATCCCAGTTGATCAGCAGTTACTGAATTACTCCGACACCAACAATCCTCACCCATTAACACATGTATATCACATCAACAACATTTGTCAATTTCTTGAATTATCCAGATCTTTACCTGCTGTGTTCTCACTCAGTCCCAAAAAGGAATGTCCAGCGTGACTCTTTTGCATTCTCCAGACAGTTGTTGGACTTTATTTTACTGCAGCTCTACATACATTCCCTGCTTTAGGTCTCTCTCTTCTTGTTTGGCAACCAGGTGCATCGGGTAATGTTCTATATGACTTGGTTAGTAGCCCAAGCTCATGCTCTACTTTACTGTACATCATGAATTATGGGAAACCACACGTGCACTGAATTAGAGTCGTTCCGATTCCAATACCGGTATCGGAAATGCCTCCGATACTGCCGAAAATGTGGACATCGGTATCGGCGAGTACTGGAGTCCATGCACCGATCCGATACTATGTAATTTATTAGAGCTCCGTTAGCTCTGACACGGTTCTTCTTCGCCGCTCTTGAAACAGGTGCACTTTGCTGTTTTAGAGGTGTGAAGAAGAACTGATCACCTGACACCTGTAGACAAGACAATCATGTTGGCGGTTTGGCAGTATTTACCAGTTAGCTCCGTTAGCGCACCTACAGTCAAACGGGAGCGTCCCGTTTATTAAACAAAAAGAGCAGTGCTACAACTAACCAGCGTACCTGTGTCCTGCGTATGTATGCCTCTGTTTTTAAAGTTTAGCGTTACTTCAGAGACTAATTTTAACTGGAGACAACAATCTGGAGTCATGTAAAAACTATGGCACGCGTGTCCTTTCCTGGTCAGTCGTCATGGAAACATCAAGCTCTGCCAGTGCTGCATTGTTTGGACCAGAGTCAAAACAAACGTACAAGCTGAAAAACGAAACAACACATCACTGGTAAAAATAAATGGTGTATGTATAATGCTCTATTCGTTCATGTTTTACAGAGGGTTTAACCTGAGCCAAACCTTACCACCAATGATAATCATATCACAGTCATGCAGGCGTAGTATGATATTTTTTTTTTATAACACACTGGTATCGGTATCGGTACTCTGTATCGGCCGATACCCACAGCACAAGTATCGGAATCGGTATCGGGAGGGAACATCTCTACAATGAATAGGGCATAATAATTCCAGCTACACATTCAGGCGTATTTTAAAGTTATGGTGAGAGTCGAAGAACGTCAAAGGAAGGTTCGCTCTGTGCGTGCATGAATGTGCTGCGACGAAGAACATCACTTATCGTTTAAATTGAGTGACGAGATGTTCAGGTTCCCCTTGTGCTGTTGAGAAAATACTCTGCTCTCTTATCCTGTCACTGTTTAGTCACGCTCTCTGCCCACCAAAGCTCCAATTGAGCACAGGCAGTCTTTCCTGGAACAGAGCTCAAGAGAGCGATTTGAACGGAACACCTCATTCTGTGACAGAGAGTCAATTCCCCTTCATGTCACTATTCCAGTGATAATAGTCTGATTCACTTAAAGCAATATTTTGTGTGAGCCACCTCCCACCCCACCACCCCATTATACGTATCTGTGGGTACAACTATCAGCAGCTAAGACTCAGGATTTATTCAGAGACACGGTGCTCGGCAGGCTGGCACCAGGAATCTTCTTGACCGCCTACAGAGATGAAGCAGACATCAGGGTGGAGGCTTGTCGGCTCGGAGAAGGTTGTGAAAACCTATACCTGCTTTTACCTCTTCCTCGCTTGTTTTAATCCCTCTGTCTCCCTCTGTTCTCGGTTCTCCTTCACTGCTGGCAGCTGCGAGTGACCTCTGTCACTCCCACGCAAACAACATGGATCCTCTACCTTCCACAGTGGGTGGGAACACCCGATGAGAAAGAGACAAAGAAACAAAAATTTCAGCATGTGTTTTGAATTGGTAAATGGTAAAAGGTTTGTATTTATAAAGCACTTTTCTAGTATTGATATGCTTTACACTACAGTTTTACAGACAGATTACAAGGGAGTCTGTTCTTCTATCGCTCTAAAGTTCATTCAGGAAGATTATTTATCGTACACATAGTATCACACAACACACACTTATAGCACTTTTCCACGATACAGTTCTAGCACAGCTTGGCTCGGCTTGACTGTACTCGTGTACTCGCTTTTTTTAGTTCCAAGCGAGCTGAACCAATACTAAAATGTGATGTCAACAGACTGCCGACCACTGATTGGCCAGAGAGTGTCATCACTGGAAGAGACACAGGAATCACACCAAACGATGCTGAACTGTAGATCAGTTAAAAAGACTTAAAAATCCTGAAAACATGTGTCAATCTCCGACATTTAGCGAGGACATTTCTAAAATCTCAATATTTAAAGGCCAGACCACAAACTCTTTTGGAGACGGTCTCTGTTTAATTTCTGACAGAAAGAGCATCAAACTAATAGAAAACACCAGTCAGACATGTGGAATAATAAAAGTAAGTTAACCCAAGTATAAATAAGGAAGCTACAGCACAAAACATAACATATGAAAAAGTCATGTACCTCTTTGTCGCACACATCATCTGCATTACAGCAGAAAGGGAAGAGGTAATGCAGGTGACACACCCACAAAAACAAACACATGGAAACAAACAACGTAAAACAAATGTTCCACATGTCTGTCAGGTACAAACATTTAATTTGTGGAAATATACATATTATTAACACATTATCACAATAATAATAATAATAATTGGCATTGTTAAAACAGGAGCTTGTGGTCTGAAAAAAATCATACGTTCTCTCTCCCATCATGCACCTGCGTTCACTGAGCCTCACTAACATGACGTGTGACACAAAGATCCATTACATCCATTACATCTCCATCATTGTGGTAGCAGCCACAGCTGGATATGATCTGTGTTTTTATTACGCTGCACTCGTCAGTGTGACACACAGCACCGCAGTCGCCGTACGTCTCCAGTGCTTAATCAGCCCCGACTGTCTGTGACAATCACCATGATTAGTGCTGCTCTCCACACTTAATGAGCACATCTGTCTTCTCACAAGAAAAGCATTGATCCTGCGTAGTGCGACTCGTGTCATAGAAGAGAAAGACCTCTCTGAATGATGCCAGCCTGCTGCAGCTGTGGCACCAGGGATGCTGATGTGGATGTGAGGTGAAGGATAGATTAGGCGGGGTTACTACCAGATGTATATCCTGTGTGCGTCGTGGAATGTCTTGCTTTTCATTTAGGAACACGGGTAACTGGCCTGTGATGTCGTCACACTGCCGTCACAGGAAGAGGCACGAGCAAGACGTCCGACACAAGAATCAAACCAAACGATGCCAAACTGTAGATCATTTGAAAAAACTTCCTGAAAACTTGCGTTAGTCGCTGTCATTTAGCATGGAAATGTCTAAAATCTCAATATTTAACAGAGGAGTTTGGTCTATTTAATGACAGCACTGCTGATCATTTCAGTTCAGTGACTGTCAGACGGAGTCTGTGCTCCGTTCATGCAGGAAGTACTGAACAAATCTTTTTAATGAACTCATTCTAATGATTGAAAGTCACTAGTTTGTGTGTGTCGCGTATAAAACGAAGTCACGGCGGTGACTCCGCCCAGGTTGAGGAGGTACTTTATTGTAATGGAAAGCCAACCAAACTGTGTAGAGTCATGTTGTGGAAAAGCAGCTTTAGAACAGCCAAACTGCCGGCATGAGATGCTGGGAACTGGGGAAACTGGGTGAAGACATGAAAGTTTAACTAACCTAAGCCGAGAGATGCCTCTCTTTTCTTATTTTGCAATTATCACAAATAAATGAATACCTTGTTGAAGAGGAACCTTGGAGATGAAGGTGCCAGAGCATCTGCACAAAGCAGACGTTTGTGTTACCTTTTTTTTACGAGCCCAAAGATGAGTTGTGTTTATTATTTCTGTGTCTTTCATGTGGAAATGGACGATATCTATTAAAACTGATCCATGTGTGCCGCAAACGTGTAGTGAAAGAATGAAAGAACAAAAAGAGTGAATTCTTAGCTGCAGGAAAGAGTTAGATTTTTCGGCCTCTTTTTGTTGTGTAGGCTTTATTTGACTTTGTGTGTAAATGATTGAGCCCACCACATAAAGCACCCCAACCTTGGTAAATCCTACTTTTATCCCTTGGATCAGCACATGGATCTCCACACACCCACTCTTTGCACTGACTCTATCTCCCTGGCTTTTCTTTCATTTTACATCCTACTTTACTTCTTTCTTTGTTTGCTTCTCCTGCACCTTGATTTCCACTCTCACTCACCTCAGTCATAATTGCATTTAACTAAGCCTTGCCGTGAAACCACCAATCCCTCTTATATCCACCGCATCATGTGACTAACAGGAGCACAGCCTCACACCAGACGCTGCAGAGAAGCGTTCGTCCCCATGTGTTCCGCATCTCCGACCGCCATGGTTCAGAAAAGCAGGCTGAATTAGTCGTGCTCAGGCCAATCTCTGCACACGGCCGCTGCTTTAACGGTTCATTTCCAGCCGCAACCAAATGCAGATGCAGATTGGTCGCCATGCCAACCTGCCTGACCCTTTGACCAAATCGCTTGTCTATACCTCCCACCCTCCTTTTTCCTTCTACCATCCTTCCATCCCACACAATAGAGCAGAGAAAGGCGTGAAAGGCAGAATGAGTCAGTTCAGAAGATCCTGATCCATTTCCACAGCCCGTGCACACACACACACACACACACGCGCGGGAAACTGCTGACACTGCTGTTGATTTCTCTGACTTGTTGGAACATTTATCTTCACAGAGTAAATATCATAGTCCTCTAATCACCAGTTCCATCTATGCTTTCTTGGCTCCCTTTAACTCAAAATGACAGAGAAATACCTGACGCAGCAGCTTCCCACGAGAAGTCTGTGCAGCTTCACGATCATCCTCGCAGATTAATTGCATCCTCTTGCTACTGGAAGCTGAAGTTCTTTAAAGCTGCCACCGTCAATAAAATACTAGCAGATTCTTTTAAGTCAAGTAAAAAGTCTGTTTATTAAAGCCGAACTAGACAGTTTAAATCTGTCGTTATGTTACATAGTGATAGATGTTTGTGGTTCCTCTCCTGCTGCTTTCTTCCACTTTTGTCAGTGGACTGTGATGCATGGGAGTGAGTGGTGACACAAACCTCTATTTCCTGTTGGAAAAGGCCGTCTATCAGCAAGGTGTGATCAGTGACCACGCTTTATTTCTGCGACCACATCATGCAGCTAATGCAAAGTATGTGACGCTTCATCAGACGGTCACGCACAATATGAAGTATAAAGCAGAGGAAACAATTGAGTGAGGCGAAATCTGCCACAATCAAGCTACTGTGAACATACAGAGAACTTTTCAAGCTACTGTAAATCCTCCAGCCTTTTAGCACTTCCTCTACTGCTCCGAGATGAGCAATAAAAGCAAACTATTAAACCCATAAAGCACAGTTTTTTTTCCCCCAGCATAATATACAGAGGAAAAATACTGGCATGCAGCTAAAAAAGCTCCGGCACGATGTGAAACGCTGTACGCGGTGAAGACGAGCTTTTTGTCCAGACTTCATTAAGGTATTCTCTGTGGTGGCCTAATGTTTGCAGAGAGAGACATTTTGCATGAACGTAATCCTTTTTTCATTTGTAAGCAAGAACATTATTAACACTTAGATCACTGGAACTATCAGAAGACGTGCAACAAATGGGAAAAGAGGTAAAAGCATCTGTTTGTATTTGCCTGAATAATCAAGTTACGCTGTTGCTTTTACCATCGGATCTAAAAAGCTCATTATAGCTGAGCGTTAATGCAACAATTACAGAGGGAGAGAGGCAGCTAATGGATCACAGCCAGACTGTTTGCCTCCATTTCTCCCTCATTTTCTGCTTAATAGTCGACGCATTTCTATGGGACACTTACTGTATGTATGTCTTTCTGCCACAATAATGCACTGTGCTTTGGCGTAAACATGTCTGTGTCCCGTCCACAGTCCAAGATCAGTTTGACAGCAAACTTCAGGAGATTTCATTTGGATTGTTTGGGTGATTTTAGGACAATAATGGTGTGTTTTTGTCAACAGGATGTTGAAATGCATGTAAATCAGTGTCATTTTGATTTAGGTAAAATATCTTATGTGAAAAAGTTTGGGATTCTATTTTAATGCTTTAACACCGAGCGTATGGCCAACGACACGTTGGAACAAGCGCACTTTGCATTACCGTAGTTACGCAACGGTTTGTGCTATTGTAAAATTTGCAACGGTTTCTGAAAGCTGAGAAGTTGCACGTCAAAACCAACATGTGGTTATTACAGTTACTTCACTAGTGCTGTTTCAAGAAGCCGGAGAATCAGCATCTTTGTTGCCAGAGAGGAGAAAGTGGGAAGAACACCTGTACATAGTTTACACGGTTTTTTACATTGAATAAAAAAAAAAAAAAAAAAAAAATGTTATTGTAAAGATGTTTCATACAAATTTAACATGCAAAACATTCAGTAAATTGTAAATAACTGCCAGATATTCGAAGTTATTCTGGAAAAATGAACAAAAGCACACGTTACAGGACATTCTCAGGTCCTTTTATGGTTAAATTAAGCAAAAAAAAATGTGTCCAGACGGACATTTCAAGGGTAAGGTGTTAAAAGGTTAATGACCAAGGTACATTGTCGGGTGAAAAAAGAATGCCGGTTGTGTTCAGGGGCGTTTTTCCTGCAAGTAAATTTAGTTTTCAGGATGTCGACTCCTTTGTTCCATACTGTACATAATAATAATAACAACAAATATATAGAGAAGAATATAAATAGGGAGTGAATATAAAAAGTGAAAGGGGATCTAGTCTTCCAGAGCCAATATGAGGCCAACCAGG
Source organism: Solea solea (assembly GCF_958295425.1). Classification (NCBI taxonomy): domain Eukaryota; kingdom Metazoa; phylum Chordata; class Actinopteri; order Pleuronectiformes; family Soleidae; genus Solea; species Solea solea. Next base: position 7,128,405 of record NC_081140.1, on the reverse strand, counting down.
AAATGACTCCACTGGTTTTTGTTTGTTTGTTTTTTTGAATGAAAGACTATTGGAAAATGAGTCATCGGTTAACATTTTCAGAGTCAATGGTCTCTGCTGCTAGTTTCAGATTTTCAGATCTTCTCTGAACAGAAGATGATGTCAGTTTTTGGAAATGATGTTTAGAGCAAATAGACGACAAAGTATTTATGTATTACATAATTGATGAGTGGACACTAGTGTGATTGACAGCTGGTATCGTCCAATAGGAGCCTGGTTCTGAATTTCGGGTCACAAAGTATCCCCATGGTGTCAGTCAAATCATGAATCTGGAGGCTTTAAAACAGTGGTTGCCACCATCAGTGGTTTTCTTTCAACAAACAAAAAATACAATAGGATACAGAAATGCTTCTATTGCTAAATGACACGCGATGTCAAATTGTCAAGTGGTCTAACTTTTGTGACCCATACTATTTTTCTGTCTCTGTTTCCTCGCTGCAAAGAGCCAATTTCCCACTACAGAGATCATTAAAGTTTTATGATGTCATCGTTCCCGGTAATGAACGGACAACGCGGGTGCACACAGTGTGAAAGGGTACAATTAGTGAGCAGCTGCACTAGGTTACAAACTCCACCCGTCTAAATATTTGAAGGCGTTTGCTCGTCACTTCTGTTCGAGGTGATGGTGTTGGTTCTGATTTAATAAGTGACCATCACTATAATGAGGTACAGAGAGACAAGCACTCACTAATACAACGCTGTCTGCACACATGCGGCTCCTGCAGCGGAACGCGGAGGAAGCTGCTCTGTGAAGTTTGAGATGCACAGAATGTTATGTGCTGCTCATTTACATATGAATGCATACAAAAGTAGTCTTCACACATACTGCTTTTTATTGATCTATTTTAGCATTAAATAAAGAAGAAAAAAAGACGACAATAACTAAGAAACGGCACAGAAAACCATGTAAATAGACAAGTGGTAGTGAGTCACATTAGCATTATTGTTGTATACACAGTTTTAAGTTCATGTTCTACTTTCACTTTCTTTGTTCTAGTTAGAAAACAACCCCTCTTACCTCGGGATTCACAGCCATCTCTGCTGTCCACTCACCTGCTGAAAGTTGCTGGTGAAGAGATGAACCGGTGCTGAGCTGAACAGTGATTTCTCACATCCAGAAAGAGAGAGTTATCTGTGATTGTGTCAGCTCAGATTTGCTGTGGCTGTCGTGCCGGTCCAGCACAGATCAGGACTTCACCTGACCTTCTCGAATTGCAGCTCTACTGTGGCACATTCTGTGCTTTAGTGTTGCAATGGGATTTAAAACATGTTTTGTCATCTGAAGTGATGAATTTTTAGAGCTTGACAAACTGAAATTCTCCTGGAAAAAACAAGAAGGAACATTTTTACAGTACATGACAACCATTTATTGCCCATTTCAACCAGTTCTTTAGATCTTAGATCAGGAATTGAGATCAAGATAACTGACGATATTAGACTTATTATATGTCACATCATGTCTGTACATGTGTGTATGTATAATGTGTGTGTCTTGTTAATTATGACCCATTCCTTCTCAATGATTGTTGAAGAGATGAGTTGTTAATGTTGAGATGTCTTTTCTCCACATGTGCACTGGAGCAGTCAGGATCTGTTTATGCCTAACTTATAGAGCCAGTCTATTCAAATGGTGGTCCGTGGACCACATGCTGCCCATAATCAACGTCTGTGTGGTCCAGCCTGTGGTTCCACCAGATACAACTGAAGAAATAACGAGAGGAACTCTTGTTTCACTGTCCCTCAAAGACTCCTGCAGTAGTCTGATAGGTCTGATAGCGGTGTTAGTTCTGTTGTATTCTGTTAAAGGCACTTTGAGATTTTTGTCCAAAGAGAAACCAATGCTAATATTGTGCACCTTTTGGATTTTATGCACTTAAAGATGCACCTGAGATGACAAACACGTTTATTTGTTTAAATTTAAAACAGTTACAGCTAAGACCTGACCAACTGCAGCAACCCCTTACCTATTTGCTTAGTTAAATCCAGATGGCAACTTTTTTTTTGGCCATACAGTGTATTTGTGTGCACTGCAATAAAAAACCTTAAATAAAGTGGAAAAAACCTGCTTTGTATTGATGTTCGAATTTTGCGAAAAAATACCTTTTTTTATTTGTGTCGCCTTCCAGGGATAGAATATCCCAAGACAAAGAGAAGACTGAGTATCTAAACATGTGAGATTTCATTCTGAGCCCTCCAGCCGTTTTCTGACAGCAAACCTCCGTCTTTTTAGTTTACTAATAACCCGCCGTCCTCATGTTGAATATTTTACGACGCTCAGCCTTTCTCCTCCACCCTCACTCTTGTCAGCATTAACTTAGCCTCCGTTTGTTTTCCTCCTCCTGCAGCTGCGATCGAGGCATGTCTGGGTCACCAGCTGAAGAGACGGGCGGCTGGCTTCCTCCGCAGTGACAAGATCGCCGCCCTCTTCATCAAAGTCGGCAAAGTTTCCGACACTGCCGGTGAAGTTTGCCGTAAAGTGCAAGAACAGCTCCAGCAGCAGGCAGATCTCACCAGGTTGGTTTCACAGCAATTCTTTTTCCTGTTTTCTAATTACAATTACATTGATTTTATATTTTAAAAAAACACAACTGACACAACAACTGCGACAAAGAGGAAGAGCTCACTAAATCCTGTTTAAGACCAAGGATTAATTTCAGGTTTAAGTTTCAATGAATCACTTTGTGATTGGAGTGTCGCCCCAAGGGAACATACCTGACACCACAATCAGAATTGAATTTGCTTAAATTGAGTGACTGGGCCATCTTCATTAGAGAGGAGGAGACACTCTTCTCCATTACAGCTGTCTTTGTTATTGTGGATAATAAGACTCACAGTGTAGATTTAATTATTCACCAAGTCAGATACAATGCACATTACTCCACTACCCTGTGCCCACTGGTCACAAAACCTTGTTTTATATATGTGATAGTAGACAGTGTATACAGTTGTTACCAAGGCTGGGATAGACGTTTATTATAATAACTATTATTTAAGACCAGTTTCATTGCCAAGCTGCAGTGCATATTGATTTACTAATTATGTGATTGTCATTGTTAGGGTGATGGCTGATGTATATCACATTGTGTAGTCACTACCACACCCTGCACCACACACACGCACACACACACACAACAGTTGTGAAGTCACTGCTGCAAATATATTGTTTATCGTTTGTTTATTAATCTTTTCTGCTCCTCACCAGAGTCAGGCTCAGTGCCGCTGTTGATGCAAACACACAAGAGAGTCTGTTTGTATATCGTTAATCACCTTTATTATTTTTAGTATATTCATGATTAATGAATTATTAAAGAGCAACACATTGTGATAATTATTATGGATTTTTTGTGCTTTTAATATATATATATTTTTTAGTATTACTCATTGCACTTTAGCTCAACGCAAACTCCTTTATTTTATTGTATGTCAATATAGATGTAATCCCATAAATATTTATTTACACTTTCACTGTCATTCTTTGTTCGTCAGGTCATTATCTCTCCCTCTCTCTGTGTGTGTGTGTGTTACTGTGTGTGCGTAAAACACACAGTAACACACATTATATGACACCTGCAGACACACTTTCGGGCCAGTTTCTGAGCAGTGTGTGCACACACACTGTGATAAGCCTCGGGCTCATGCATATGTATTTCACTGTGTTTGTGTGTACATCCAGAGTATGATAAATGGCTTTATCTGCAGGCACTTAGGTACTAGCCCAGCTGTTTGCAAGCCCATTAATTGTCCATTAGCCAGAGCCACATGGCTACCACACATCTCTCCAGGGCTGCGCCGCAGAGGTTGAGACATGGAGGAGGCAAAGCTTTGAGCTTCAGAGAACACGCCTACAGTACACACAGTAACGCACGCGTCCGTGTAAATGATTTACGGAGAGTCTGGCAGTGAGGCTGTGCGGTGAAACGGCCGTGCTTCTTCGTGTGATGTCGGTTAGCGAAGATAAAACGGGTTTGAGGAAACTCTCTGTCCTCATATCAGCCACCATCTTTTGTTCATCTGTCAAATCTCATTGGCCTTTATTTCCCCAGACAGACTGCACACAACATTACAGGCTATTATTACTACTGTGTGTGTATGTAACCACGAGAATGCATATGACACACACACACACACACACACACACACACACACACACACACACACACACACACACACGGACACTCGCACATAAACAATCATACACACTCACTGCCCCCCACCCTCCCTCATCCCCCACCCACCCATTTTGTCATCCCATCTCAGTGCTCCAGAGCTCATTTACCCTGGTTGCCATAGCAACATGGTTTGTGCCACTGGCAATAAGAAAACAGAGAGCATGATGGGAAACAAGAGACGGAGTGAGAGAAAGAGAGAGAAACTGTGACCATGACATCAGTTTCAGCGGTGGAGGGAATTATAGGAACGGCATGTGTGTGTGTGTGTGTGGATTTGAGCGTTTGCACAGTTAACTCTGCTCTGTGTCAACAGATTTTCTAAAATGTTTTTTTTATTAATTATCATCATCATCATCATCATCATCATAAGGAATATGGAATATGGGGGTTACTATGGTCTGGCAGCCTTTGACTTCACACTGCATTGAGCTACTCTTGAGCAGTGGCAGCAGCTGTGATGGATTATGTGAATCTTAAATTGCAAGGAATTTGGAAAATATAAAAAATTAATCAAATGCTCTAATTATTTATTTAGCCTTTTATTTATACAGGTCGTCTCATTCTCAAGGGAGACCAACAAACAACAATTAGTTGCGGACAGACAGAAATACAGGTACAAGAGGTACAGTCAAATCAGAGATCCAAGCAGAGCACATTCAAAAGCTAAGAACAGGAACACGTTTCCAGATCATTTTCATCATTTCTTTATATCGGATGTTTTTATTCTGAAAGTCCTATCAGCAACAGCAGCACAGAGACACAGGTGACAGGTGAGCAGTGATTTAAAAACAGCCAGTGGTGCTACAAATAATCAATAGTGGACATTTAGTGTTTGTACCATTTTTTCTGATCTGTCAAACTCACTGACACTTAAGAGGGAACCAGTGTTTTTGCCAAGATGCCGCAGCTTGAGTTGAAGTGATTAGTTGCTTTGTTTACCTCTGAGGACACAGGAGGCCGTATCACTGTTCTGTGATACAAAACCCAGCTCGTCATGACAACTGAATCTCACATCACACACACACTGAATCTCCACGTCTCAACGTATTCGACATACTCCTTTTCACAATCGTGTGTATTTGTCAAGCGTGTTGACATTTGTTGACGATTTCATATTTGTAAAAGAGCAAAAGACAAAGCAGAGTGTGAATGACAGACAACAACGTTTCCATAAGAGAGAGAGGAATTTGTGCTCATGTAATAATATATGCACGCTGGATCAGCACACATGTTCACTCACACATTAACTGGTCAGACTTTGGTGGGCAAAGGTCACGGCATCAAAATTGGCCTCGTGAACGTTACATGTTTCTCGGATCGCCATGGCAACAAACAAGAGTGGGGGGCTATAACAAACAGCCACAGCCTTCTTTGGTTCATGAGAAAGCAAGTAGTGATCTGTGGATTGACCGTAGGATTTAGAGATTGGTGATTTATGCACACGGTGGGCTGACGCAAACAACATATCGATCGAGGGAAGCGGCTAAATATAGAAGATACATGAGCTTCACAGATATTCATGGGCTGCGGTATTTCAGGATTTAGAAAGAGTCCTCCACTAATCAGAGGGTCACGGGTTCAATTCCTAGACTCAGTCCACATATCTAACTCAACTTTACTTCTATAGCATGTTTAAAAAATGTTTTACACGCTAAAAGGTAACTTAAAAACGCAGGAAATCTGTCAGCTATTGCTGTTTTCTTTATATTTCCAGTGTGGCTTCCCTGTGACATATTCACGTGTAATCAGATTATTTTTTGAAGTCTATAATCATCTTGTCTGTGGGCTAATGAGACGTTAGACGTTAGAAGACATTAGAGGACAGATGAGGAGATCAAGATCTTTCATCCACCTCCTCAGTATTTAAATACAGTGGAATACAGCGTTAATAAAGAGCGACACATGACACAGGAAGAAGTTTGAGATTAGGCAAATCCAAAGAGACGTTTCCCTTTAAAGTAACACTGCAACAAAGTGGAATAAAGAAAAGAAAAACCCTGTCTGTTTTACATTCTGTCGTCTGTCGCTGACATCATCTTGGTGTATCCTCCAACACACACACACACACACAGGAGGGGAAGACGAGGAGAGAGGGAGTGAGAAACACACTTAAGAATATTAGCGGACTGCAAAAGTCGTGACTGGAGACTCGTGATATTTTACACAAACGCACACCGGGATATCTAAACATCGTGACTGTTTTTCAGCTGAAGTGGGTGTGCGTGTGTGAGTGGTTGCGTCTGAAGTGTTATAGGTCCGACTTGGTCTGGGATGAAACTGCTCCTCTCGCTCCTCTGCCACCAAATATTTCACCCACCCATTTCATTTCGTTTCATCTAAGATGAGAGATGAATGTGAGAAGACACTACAGTACATAGTCACGTATTGTCTTCTTGTTACTTTTTATTTGTTGAAATAAGCAAAGCGTTCCAAATGAACACCTACATACAGATGCACCTGTGCAGTATATTTATCTACATATGTGTGAAATGCCAAAACTACAGAGCCCCACACGTGACATGAGGAAACCAATAGATTTAGACTGGGAAGGAACGACAAATATATCCTCAGATACATATCCTCAGGTTGTGTTCAGAGCCTGAGCTTGAAATCTGCTCTAATAAGTGCCATTCTTTCACTCATCCTGTGCTGACGTGTGCTCTGTGCCCTGCAGGAGAACTCAGAGTGTGGGACATGAGCCTCTGAGGAGACAGGGCTCCTCCACCACCAGCCGCCCCCCTCAGCCCCTCTCCGCTCAGGCCATCAAACACATCTGGGTCCGGACAGCGCTCTTCGAGAAAGTGCTGGACAGGGTAGTGCAGTACATCGTGGACAACTCCAGGTGATTTGTTTTATTCTGTACTCCCCCAGCACGTCCACTTCAGGCTTTGTTATGTGTGATGTGATTAAGTCAGGGTCAGATCAACCTGGGCAATCTGATTGGCTAATGGGCATCACATTACAGGTAGTTACACAGAACAACTTGTGACTGTTCCTGCGACAAAATAGAAATATTTGACATAAACTTTGATTTGATTTGACTGACAATGACATCGGCTGTTGTTGATTTCAGCACCACGGACAGCGTCAAACACTTCAAGTCACTGTTCTGTGAAATTGCAGGTTAACAACTGAATTTAAACAATGTGTTGTCAGTGTGAATTCCCTTGTGTGTCTATATATAATATTTACTTATATTTGTTACCTCTTTAGGACATTTTCTGGCATAAACACTGTCCTTGTCCAAACCAGTAGTCCTCATGGAGACCAAAACCTGGTCCGAATGAGATTTGAATTGTGGTTAGGGTCGGTTTAAACCTTAGAAAACAGGGCATTTTGTCTGCTTTTTCTCATTACTATGTTTAAACTTACAGTATGTACAGACTTATATTCTTTTTTTCCAGCACAGCCTAGGCAATCTGATGAAAAAGAACATTTATTTTCACCAACTATATAAACACTCCTGAGCAAGAAGTACTCAAAATGTTTAAAATCAGTTTGAATTTGTGAAATTTGGAAGTACGTCACAGTTCAAAGTTCAATCGGCTCGTTTTTACTGTATATCACTACTAAAAATGTGATTAATCATAACTTTGACTCAACAAACACATAAGAAGACGGAAAAAAACCCAACATTTTAAATCCTGAATATGTGACCTATAAACACACACCCCAGGATGTGCATATAAGGAGTGCATTATTCCCACGGCAATTTACCATGGGTGCACCTGCGGCACAGATCTGTGCCGTGTAGTAACTGGTTATGGTTAAAGTTAGGGATTACACTTTATTTAGGCTGTCCAAATGAATGGTGTGTGTGTGTGTGTGTGTGTGTGTGTGTGGAGAAGGATTGTTTGACTGAATGAATCACCCAACCCTGTTACATGTGACAAATAAAAATGATTGGTTGCTCAAAATAAGCTCTGTTCGTTTTCTTGGAAATCTAATACTTTTACTCAGAGCACAGCAGTGTACTATGGGATGCATTCAGGTTAGAGGTTGCTATACAATCAAACTGTTTAAAACAGCAGCTGGATAACCTGTTAATCTGATTTTGTAAGTCAGGTCACAGGTAAAATGTTTTTAAGTAAAAAAGTGCAGAATGAACATTCTACTCATGATACTTCACAGCCCACACTGCATTAAAAGCAGTCACAAGTTTTAAAGTTGTAATGATTATAAGGACTCATCATTAGAAACTAATGACAGTTTAATCATGTCTTCTTCCTGTGTGTTTATCACTGCAGTAAATACTACGAGAGAAATGCTCTGATGCATGACTCAGTCTTCGGGCCCATCTTGGCAGCCCTGCTGGGTAAGTATATCAGACTGTGCTTCAACTGCCAACAGTCAGTAACAGCCAGTAAAAGGTGTACAAATCTACAGTACCTGGAACAAACTCGCGTGAAAGCCACAATTAGGTAAATGCATTACAGTGGTCGCAGGAATTGACGTCATAGAAATGAATGGATTTGGAACTGGACTATTATGGAGGCAACATTTAAGGTGTAGTTTTGGAAACTGAGATTTTCCTCCACATGAAAAAGTGAAGCAAACACTGTTTGGTGCCATTAAAATCATACAAAGTCAACAGGTGATGATATGACTGTAACTGTACAGCCTTGTCGGCCAATCAGAAGGCAGACGGACAAAAGAAAGTAGAGCAAAGCAAAGGACAATCATTTGATTGGACCAGTAGTGAAAATGAGCTGTTCTTCAACATCACACTGGAATAAAAAGTGAACAAACACATGAAAACTTTGACTTGAGTGCTGTTCTATTCTGGGGTTTTGGGGTCATTTGTTTTCTAAGGTAAGATAAGATAGACTTATTGTCTTTAAGGACATTTGTCTTGGACATGGACGTGTTTTCAAAGGTCTTCTTTTTTTGCCCAGACTAAAACACTGCTCTGGACTTTTCAAACATAAACAGAGACAACAGCATATTTAAACTTCTCCATTTTAAAGGCTCTAATGGTAATGGTCTGTATTTATATTGTGCTTTTCTAGTCTTGATGACCACTCAAAGCTGCTTTACACCAGGGCTTCTCACTGCCCTGCATGTTTTAGAAGTCCAACATTATCATTATCGTAAGTGGATCATTATCAGGCTTCTGCAGTGCTTCTGCTGATGAGCTGACTTCTTGAATCGGGACCAGGATTGAGAAAAACTGCTGTAAAACAACGGGGGAATTTGTTTTTTAAACAAAAATGGACGAGCATGGATGTAGCATGAAAGGCATCTCTGCTGACAGCAGCAGCAGGAAACTGAGGCCAAGAGTCGTGACACAAAGTTTAATAAGCAGACAAACCGAAACATACAGGCAGTCAAGCAGGAACAGAAAAAAAGTAGGAAGATTTAACCAAAGAAGACAAGATGAAAATACAACACTACTGTACACTCACACGACTGCAGAGGTGAAGACTTGCTGCTGCTGCTGCTGCTGCTGAGGGAGACAGTAGCAGATGTGTAGAGCGAGCTCAGTTTATCAAAGACACCTGGTGGACAGGTGAGGTGTTGCTCATACACTAATGTGTGTAAATATTAGACACAAGTGTTGTGTACTACCACAGTTGGTGTCGTGTGGTTAGTGCTGTTTCCTTTGCAGCAAAAAGAGCAAGTCGGTGGGTTTTCTCTGGGTTCTCCAGTTTCCTCCTACAGTCCAAAAACATGCAATATTCAGATTAGGTCAATTGGATACTCTAAAATGGCCGTAGGTGTGAGTGTGAGAGTGAAGGGTTGTTTGTCTCTGTGGCCCTTTGTGATGGACTGGTGACCTGTCCATGGTGTCCCCCTCCTTTCACCCTATGTCAGCTCGGATTGGCATCAGCAGCCCGGTGACCCTCATGTGGAGGATAAAAAAAGTAGATAATGAATGAATGTTGCGTACTCCTCTGTTTTTTTTCAACCTGTGACACATTCAATTTTAAATATATTTCTAATAGGGTTTCAAAAGTTACAATTATCAGTTTGATAACAAAGAGAATCTATCCAAAGTGTACTTTTAAATACACATTGTTACATTCAAACCATTGTCAGGTGAGTTCACAGAATGCTGATGAAGTCTCTCAGCTCCACACAACGTGACATTCCAGGCATTTTATGACAGAACAGTGGTCACAGGTGTGACTGACCGCTAGTATTGTCCAGTAGAGGCTGGTTGTAGGTGACATCTGTGAATTCATGGTTACAAAACCTCAACAATTGACAATCTTGAAGCTACAAAATAGGAGCTGACATTTATGGATGACGTGACCACTGGTCGTCACTTGAGAACACTCAGTAACCACGTTGTGATGATGTCTGGATGTGTTTGCTGTGTTTTCAGTCGGACCTTGTGCTCTTGAGTACACCAAGCTTAAGACATCAGACCATTTATGGACTGACCCCTCAGCCAACGAACTTGTCCAGCGTCACCGTATCCATGGAGCCCACAGAGGTCAAGACACCACACCCAGCCGCCGACCTGCTCTGGGGGTGAGTGGAGGCTGATCGGCCGCCTTAGTCCTTAGGGATTGATGGAGTTTGGTGGTCAGAAGATTTGTGGATGAGTGGGATCATGGGAGTTTTTGGAAATGCTTTGCTATTTCAGATCCGCAAGAGACAATCCAGTGGCAGCATGTCAGAGGACAGGTTTGCTGCATCAGCAAGGGAGTATGTGGAATCTCTACACCAAAACTCCAGAACACACCTTCTCTACGGCAAAAACAACGTCCTGGTGCAGCCGGTACGTTACATACTCCAAAAAACAAAAACAATCGTGATATTTTCTTGGACTCAATTAGATGTTTAAAGTCTGAAAGCCTTTGCATATGAATGGGGAATAATTAGCATGACACGTTAAATTACCTACATAAGGCATGACATGATTGAGAAATAAACTTCACAGGATGAAACAGGTCACTGGTCCCCTTAAAAAAGGGCTGTCTTGTCACATCATGTCCTTCATCTGTCCTCTTCCATCTTCTGTTAGAAGAAGGACATGGAGGTGTTGCGGGGCTACTTGTCGCTCCACCAGGCTGGAGATAACCTGACCCTGAAGTGGACCCCCAACCAGCTCATCAATGGCACGTTAGGAGACTGTGACCTGGAGAAAAGGTAACACTTAAGTCTACAAACAAAGGTGTATTAAGAGACTTTAAGGCTTAAAATTCCTGGCTTTTCAAACCATGTCATAATACCCCAGTCTAAACATGACTGGCATTAACAGGCATGCAGTATTTTCCTCCTTGTCTGACTAATCCAAAACACGTTTGTTCCCTTTCAGCATCTACTGGGATTATGCACTGACTGTTCCTCTGCGCCAGATAGTCTGCATCCACTGCCATCAACGCTGTGAGTTTACAGCCATTCATTCCCGTTCACACGGCATGAGTCAGCCCAAAAGCTCTGGACACACCGCCCTGACTGTCGTCCTTCGGGCAGTTGATGACCGTGCGTGGTCCTTGTCTGCGTCTGTGCTTTTCAGGCATCCATCAACGTGAGATGGATTAACTGCATGTTTAACTGCAGCCAATTAGAAAACAACACACAGGAACGACAAAGCAGACAATCGATTATCGCGAAGTCCTTTCGTCTGTGTAATGAGCGACTGTACTTTGTTACCTTATCAGCAGTGTGTGAGAGAGCAGTTGGTCATTGTGCTTTGCCCTCAGACAACGATCAGGGTGGTGTAACCCCGGCCAAAGTCAGCATCAACAAGCCTCATAGAACTGTTTTCTTGTCTCTTTCACTTAGTCTTAATAATGAATGCCTAACACCACGTTTTTCTCTCTCTCCGTCTCATCCCTCTGTAATCTTTTCCAGTGGATTGTGGTGGCACGCTAGTTCTGGTCAGTCAGGACGGTATCCAACGGCCTCCCCTCCACTTCCCCCCTGGTGGTCACCTCTTGGCCTTCCTCTCTTGCCTAGAAACAGGTCTCTTGCCGCGGGGTCAGCTAGAGCCTCCTCTCTGGTCACAGAAAGGCAAGGTGTGTTAGAACTGCACTATAATTAAATTACAAAATCAATTAGTTGACAGTTACATTATTGTGAACCCTCGATGATTTGATTTGATTTGATTTGAAAGTTTATTTCAACAAGAAATAACAAAACAACAGTGAAAGAAAAAAAAAACATAAATTAAACTGACACATGTTCAAAAGGAGTGGGAAGAAGTCTAGATTTATAAAATCCCACCTCATTTTCACTCATTTATTAATATGTTTATCTCGCTACCTTGATAATTAGTGCTAATTCTAATAATACTAACAATCATTTTAATAAACCACTTGAAGTACACATGATCTAAACGTGCACTGTTGCAATAACCTCTTCTTTTGTTGTTGCTTAATGTCTGTGTGTTTTTATAAATACGTGTGTGTCCCATAGGGAAAAGTGTTCCCTAAATTAAGGAAGAGGAGCAGTGCTGCCCGGCTCATTGACCAGGACAGAAATGGTGAGGAGCAAACAGCTGCTGACTATGTGTTTCGCATTGTCTACCCGGGATACCACTACGATGCCAGTAAGTAACATTTACATTGATATGCACACTGTGTCACATCACACAAAACAGAAATGATCATTATTGTTGTATGTTGTCGGTTCAACCTCATACTGTATGACGTATTTCCAAAAGTATGGGTGCGTATCCATCCACAGTGCACATGTTGAAGCGTGTAGGACGTCACTGTTCTAACTGTGTTCTCTGTTGTCCCACTGGTGCAAGCAGTCACTATAAATTACCACCACACCACGGGCAGCCGCGCTCCCTCGCTGGACGATGACGAGGAAGAGGAAGATAGGCTCCATGCTATGATCTCAATGATCTGCTCGCGGAACCTCACAGATCCTAATGTCATGAAAGGTTTTTATCACCTTAACACACCCACCCAACCCCAATGCCCTTCCCCACTCGTGAGACCTCACACTGCTTTTAAACATTCGTCCCCTGCCTCCCTCACCATCGCTCTCTCTGGTCCTCTCCCCTCCTTTCCTCCCAACCTCACTCCCACCAGCTTTGTCTGCCTATGTGTGTGCTGCCTGACACCGAGCCCAACAGTGCCAAGCATCTTGGGGTTGGCGTTCTCAACTAAGTAAAAGGGAGGTTCAGGATGAATTACAAAAATCTGAAATGGGGAAACTTTTTTTTTAATGATTGTCATATTATGAGCAGGGAAATGAAGCTAATGATCAGTCGCTAAGATAACTGACGTCCTCTAACTGTCTCTACTGTTGTACCATGAGAGCAGGTAATGACATAGGTAGACGCTCTTAAATAAAAAACAAACCTAGAGGGGTGTCAAACTCCTTTTAGTTCAGGGGTCACGTACAACGCAATTTGATCTCAAGTGGGCTGGACCAGTAAAATAATAGCATAATAACCTATAAACAACAATGTTTCCCTTTGTTTTACATTTAATGAAGCATCTTTTTACAAAATAAGTGCAATTTCAACACTTTATGCAAAGGTTTACCATTTACACGTGTGCATAGCAACTTACAGATCACATTTAGCCCCAGGTATCTGAAAAATATAGTATTTCACATTGTGATAAGACTGTAATTGGACCCTCAGGTGGGCCGGTTCTGGCCCGTGGGCCGTATGTTTGACACCCCTGGGCTGGATTATACTGTACATGTAAGACGTACCTGTAGTGGTTCAACACTGCTGTGAAACCACATTATAAACATAGTAATGACATCACTGTGTTGTATATGAGTTGTGTCAAGTTTGGCTGATTCACCCCTTTATCAACCAGTGTTGGCTCAGTCAGTCATTAGATGGAAATGGAAAGCTTTGTCCAAAAAGTGACTATATTTGTCACTTTTTTTCACAATAAATTTGCTAAAGGGACGGAAAAGTTTGGAAATGTTGGAACCAAGGTGATACATTGGCAACATCTCCTGTAAACAGATCAACAGCCAATGGAAAAATGTTACCTCCTGTTTGTTGGAACATGTGAAGGTTCCATTTCTCATCAGAGACTGTGAAATCCGACTGAAAATCACGTGAAGTGGGATTAGAGATAAAGAGACCAATGGTTGGTGGAGACCAAAGCCAAGTGTAACGGAAGTGAACAGAAACACGACACCTGATGAAAGCAGGTGTTGCTCTGCGTGTGCTTTGTCAGGCATCTGGAACATGTTTTCATGTCCCAAGTGTTCAAAGAAAAACGCAATTAGTGAAAATGCCACGTGTTGCACTTTTTTATTGTACATTCTTCATGAATTCATGCTTGCTCAGTAACTTTGTAGCCACATTACAGTACATTAAGACATGATTTTAGTCCGTTTAGTCCGTGTCATCAAATCCTAATGCCAGATTTTATGTATTAAGAGTAGCAATGAGATGCTAGTACAATTCTGGACATAACACTTAAGTGACGATAACCTTAGGGCAAATCTTACATTGCGCTGACTGCATTCTAGCTGCAACGAAAGAGGAGCAACATTAACAACCACACAAGAAGCTTAAAGCCTGATAATCCATTCTGAATGTATTTTTTAAGACTTATATTGTAGGTTGTGTATGTGGCTCCTGCTTCCGTGTCCACTGTGACCCAGCTGAAAGGGAAATACAGTAGAATTCATCACAGATAGGGGAGTTACAGGGGGTTAGACAAAGCAGGCAATTTGGCTGTGGCCCCGAGCTGAGCGGGCTCCCCGCCAAGAACAGCTCATTACGTTAATCCACAGCAGTGACAATTTTTGTGAGAGTAATCATGCTGCCAAACACTTCCTAATTTCAGAATGGTAACCCCAAAGCACACATTCAAATAAGTTTCCTGTCACTTCAGGTTGATACATTGTGCATCTACATTGTGTTTCCATTGTAAATGATTGATACGAGAACCCAAATAACCGATGTGCGATATTTCTACTAAATAAAGCGCGTCCTCTTGTGATAAACAGCTGCATGTCAAAAAAGAAAGAACACAAAAATGCTGGATGTCCTCCATTGCTGCTCCTTGTTTACTGTGTTGCAATTTTGTTTGTGGGATTTACACAGTCTAACTCTCACTACCCAGCTCATGGTGAACGTTTCCTAATCAAGCTGAAGTGTACTGTGCTACGTGATGCTAATGCAGCCATAAAAGTGTCCCAGACTGTCCCAACCATTCTCAACACTACCCAACATACATTCTTAGCTTTGTTGTTGGATACATTTGCTGTGTGTTCTTCTTTTTGCTGGTGAATTTCAGCTGCAGTTGAAGGTCGAGGACACTTTGAAATGAAACCGTCCCCTCTTGAGACGATGGCGGCTTTGTCGCACACACTGGGGGCAAAAATCAAGTTGAAGCTTGAGCTTGACACACTCCCTCCACCCTCCACACTCTTTGTCTCTTCTCTGTCTTGCCACCACTCAGACACACCATATAATTCATGATATTTGGCAGTGATCCTCACGCGAGCCTGTGAACGCACACTGTCAGATAGACAGGCTTGTCTGACACCTGGTTCCATCGCGGATTCACAATTCCTGAAGGCTCATCATTTGAGTGAAAGCCTCTCTGGCTTCTTTGTATTCTGGGACTTGCAGCGCCGACTGCCGAACAGTTACAAATGGAGGGTGTAGTTTGTGAAGCATGCCCCGGTACTGTTGGGTTTGAGTTGTCGTGGCCAGGAACTGCTTGGATAATTTGCTTAGTGTTGTTTTTTTTTGTTTGTTTGTTTGTTTACTTTTCCTTCTTTTTTTTGTCCTTTCATTTCTCACTTGCAACATGCTTGACAGTTTATGCATGGGAACTATGCACCCTTCTCATTGTTTTCTTTTTTTTTTCTAAAGGAACGATTGTGTGTTTCTGCATATGTGTGATGGAAAAAATCCTTTTTGTTTCGTTTTAATTTCTGTCTCTCTCTCTTTCTCTATCTCTCTCGTCCGACTTCCTCGGTTGTTTCTCCTCTGTTTGTGCAGTCGTTTGCTGCGATGCTGTTCACTGTAATTCTTCACTAAACCTGCCACCCCTCTCCCCCCCCCCCCGTGCCCCCGTCCTCCACCCCTCTCATTACGGTCCTGTGGGGTTCCGCAGTAGTAGAGACGTGGAGTCCTTGTGTGAGCGGGGTCGCAGTACTGACTCCAAAACCCTTGTTGATCACACATAGTCCTAAAGTAAAGAGGGGGCGGGCCAAATGTCGGTCTCGCCCCAGCATTTTTTCTGTTCGCTTTTTCCTTCTTAATATTATTTGTTTTTTTGGGGGGAAGGGGGTTATTGAAGAAACGTAGCACAGCTTCATATTTATGACAGGTCATCAGCTCCAACCTGAAGAATTAAGGTGAAGAGCATTTATTTAATGTTGACGTTTCTATGATTTTTTTCTCCCCTGTGTGTGCCCTTGTACTGGTGTCCATTTATTTTTGTTGTTTGTGAGATGATTTCTTTTTGGTGTCTCTTGTCTTGTTCTGGCTTTTTGCATCCTGCACGGCCTGAGCATCAGCCTCACTCCTGCCTTCTCCTCTCTCTTTCTCTCTCTCTCTCTCTCTCTCTCTCTCTCTCACTCTCACTTCTCCTCCTCTTGCTCTTCTCTTCTGTGTGTCTGGAGTGTCCCTCTGAGCTCTGCTGTCTCCTCTCTCCCCTCTGAATGAACTGATCCAGCATGGCTTCCCTGCATCCTCTGCCTGTCTCTCCCACAGCACCGTTCCTGCTTCCTACAGTGTCCCCCCACCCCACAACCCCCCCCACCCCTCCACTTTTGGTTTCCTCTCTACACTTGTTTTTTCCAGCTCTCACATGTAACATGAGTGTCCATTCATCACTTCATCTCCTACTATCATGAATAACAAGGTGGAATACATGGAACGATGTATTAATGGTTGAGCTGAGGGACCTATGTCATAATATGTAAGACTTCAAACACAGACAGTGTGACAGTGTAAACGCACATGAACACAGCGTCGTGTGGTTTCTCTCACAGCACTGAGACCCCTTTGTTTTCTCACTTTCACTCTCTCTGGTGTAGACCACGGGGATATGATGGAGATGCAGGCTTTCGGAGGAAGCCCATTGTCATGGCAACAGGCTGAAGTAACCACTCATGACTCCCTGTGCCAGTCCTGCTCCACAGCTGGCAGCAATGTGTCATTCGAATACCCGGCCGGCTGTACCTGCATTCACAACACGGCAGATATTCACACGTATGAACTTTTATTCCACGTTTAAGTGTTTTGTTTTAATACTATAACTTACTTTTAGCAGCTGTAGAAAACATCTGACACGCCTCTGAGTAGAGACTTAATTTAAGAAAAGGGAATAACATGACATCATAAGGGAAGGGGGTGAGTCTGTGGCCCCCGGGCTCTGCATAGATACCGCTGAACATGTCATGATATTCCCGTCTAAAGTAATTGTTATAACATTCAGTGTAAAAATCTGCTTTAGTACATTGAGAAACAAATGTTCAGTGAACAATAAGAATCTTAATGAAGAACCAAAGTGCTGCACAGAATAAATAAATAAATAAATAAATAAAAGACAGAATAAAAGGCACAAATGCTCATACATGACAAAAAAATCTTTAAAAAAAGACATAAAACATGGGTAAAAGTAACAGTCATACAATGAACCAGAATATAAACAAATAAAATAAATAAAAACATAGTTTATGGAGTTATTTATAATTTATTGCTATAAATCAGGTGGTTCAGTGATTTATTGAGGTTCTGGAATCACCCGGTCAGTGACATGTCACATGAAATATTAATGGATTTTCCTCATACATGATGATGATCTCAATCATGGAAATTCATCGCCGTCACTGTATTACGAGTGCTTTTCATCACAGTGCATGGTAAAATTGGAGATGATCTCGGCGGATTATAGTCACAGCAACCTCTTGGTTGGCAAATTAAGATTATACCATCATCTGTTTGGATTAGGGAGAATTGTGTAGTAGAGAAACTGCTGTGCTGCTTCTTAGTTTTTAAAACCAAACAGAAACTCTGCGGTTTTGTTAATCTCTCTGTGTGAAATCTAAATTTGGTTTAATTGGATGAAAGATTCACTTGCAACTGCCGAGTATTTTGTTGCTATGGTGACCAGTGCCTCAGGGGGAGGGCACATACACAGACAAAGCTCTCACATATTAATTATCCACCCCGCACCAATAATTTTCTTCAATTTAGAGACCTGCACTTGTGCTGATATTTCACGACACTTGTACCGGGGGGATTGTGTAAGCACTGATTAAAACTCATCAGTTATACATTAAAAAATTCTGCACCATCAGCATCACGGAGCTTCTGTGACGGCAGTGACTCACTGCTGTTTAGAGTTTCCGTCAGTGCTCGCTGTACTTTCAGGCCATTTAATGAAAAAACTCTGAGGCGTGTGACAGCGAGAGCAACTCTGGCTGACAGAAGACACATGTTGCTGCTTTGTGACGTATAAATTGTCTGTGTCGGTTGGAAAATGTGGGAACTACAAGAGGTTAGAGGTTCTTGTGGGAGTGGTTGTGATGTCATGCATTCTCGCTCTGAATGGGACAACACATACACACTCATTACAACATCGGATTATGATTTTGTGCAAATTCTAATACCGAGTTCAGCTTGTAACCTGTTTAAATATCAGGCGATGACTGTTGATATGACAACATCAAACATTATCCAACATTAATTAGTGGCTAATTAACATGTATATTAAGAACACATAGCCTCTTTGCTAATTATTATAAAGCAATTGATAGTATGTGACAAAATTGTGTATAAATTAAAATCCCAATACGCTTTCCTGAGTATGGGCTTCATGAGGTAAAGTCACAATAAGAAAACACTAAAAACTATGGTCTTTTCTTAAGGTCCAAAAATTAGAATACATAAACAAGAAAACATACAAGAAAGATAATAAAAGACACTAATAAGTCTGGTATAAACTGTATACCACTAAACCTGAGGTTTGACAGCAGCAAAACAATAACATTCACTGTTTTATCTAGTCGACAGATACATTTGTGCGTCGTGTTTCACAATAAAGCTTTAAAGTCGTTCACTCCTGCTTTACACAATGCATTACTAGCACTGCTGCATTCACAAGGACTTTATCACATGTTGACACAACACACTTCATGCAGAACACAGCATTAATCAGTGCCTTATAAAGGGACACTAATGCTCCCAATGTGCGTCTCTGTAAGCACTTCATTAATGGTTAACATAGGAATAAAATAAGGAACATAAGAACAGGATTTTGTAGCTTTCTGCAGCCATTTCAAGCTCTTAATGGTCACTTTTCATAAGTCTCCAAACAAAAAAACATGAGCTTAATATTAAATAAAGGCATATTTATATGTATATATATATATATATATATATATACAGTATATATTTGATTTGATTAAATTAAATAACCGCTCATGCATTTTTTCAGTCAAAGTTAAAGTAAAGAACACAAATGAAGCATTGTTGGGGTTTTTTAAATCACAAAGTGCACAACGAACCCTTGCTGCGTCTCTCACATTTCCCATGTGACACCGTTAAAGGGTCCAGGGTTTAAGGATTCAGGGGAAATATTGAGTTTGGGCTGAAGAGTGATGACAGTGGCTACCATGATGCTAACAGTGACCTCCCCCCACCACCAGTGTTCCTCTGAAGATGCTCTGCCAGAACATGAAGAGACAGATCGTCTCCAGAGCCTTTTATGGATGTAAGTACTCCCATCTTTTCATTTCATATATATATATATAAATGTATATATATATATATAAATGTATATATATATATGCTGTATATAATATGTACTGCTACTGTACGTCAGGGGTGTCAAACTCATTTTAGTTCAGGGGCCACATACAGCACAAGTTGACCTGAAGTGGGCCAGACCAGTACAATAATAGCATAATAACCTATAAACACCAAGAACTCTGAATTTCCTTTCATTTGTTTTACATTTAATGAAGTATAGTTTTACAAAACGTGATATTTCTTGAGAAAAATAAGTGCAATGTCAACAATATTATGCCTATAATTGACCATTTACACATGTGCATTACAGCCGACAGATCACAGTGGATCTACAAAGGCACAGACATTTAATCACAGGTACTGTATCTGCAATTGAAAAATATAGCATCTCACATTATGATTAGATTCTAATTCGTAACAAATTCATCTTGTTGGCTGGATAGGACTCTCTGGAGGGCCGGTTGTGGCCCGTGGGCCAGATGTTTGACACCCCTGCTGTATTCATTTTAAATGTTACATTTTATATCCTGCAGTTTCTTTTGATTTGTTTGTGCCAAGTCTGTAATTATGTGAGAGTTTTTTTTTTTTTTTTTTTAAATGTAATTTGAGTTAATCTTCATAACACAGTGAGGTGAAGACAGCAGAACATTTGACATTCTATCAAGTGCATTTTTTTTATTAGACACATTTATTTTCCTGTCAACAACAGAAGCTGACAGCACGCTGTAGATCAATGTTCCACCTGCAGCTTGTGAACTTTCAAACAGTAACAACATTCTGTTGTTGGATAACATTTAATTACATTTTACTTATATGGGATCAAATCACAGCACATTTCTTTCAGAGCACACGCTGAGTTCTCACAGTATTGCAGAGAAAAAGCCAACACTTGATGTATGGCTCGCTGCAGTCGCTGCTCGACGGAATAATAAGTTTGAGGGCTATAATATAATATTGCACAAAATAAATCAAACTTGTAATTAAACTCTGTAATAGGACTCTGTTATAAGTTGGCGAGTAATTTAATGCATTTAAAGTGTTATTAAAAGTGTTTTTTTTAATCACCAGTGCAGCCTAAAGTAAAGAGTTTGTTAATTGTCTTTGACATAACAATATGAACAATAAAACACAGCTGTAGGTGATAAAGCTGTGACTGTGGTCTCCTCTGCAGTGTAACCCCACAGCCTTTTTGTTTTTAATCATCTTTCTTTTGAGTCTTTCTTTCAAATGTTTCTTAGAGGAGCTTTATGAAGAAAAGAGGAGTGGGAGACAAAAAAAGCCATAAAAAAGCTATAATGCAACGCAAATCACTTAATCAATCACTTAATCACAAAGTGAGCAGATGTCATTATTCAACTAGTTTTTGTTTTGGCTGAGCGAGAGAGAAATGGCATATGTGTGATTCATTTAGCCCTGTCATTTCCACATGTACAGCATTACTTACTGTAAAGACAATCAGCCAAAGGCAGAAAATGACAACCAACAACAGTACTGCCTCAGGTGGAACAAGTCGAGGAAAAAAAGTGGCACTCACACGTACCACATCAACCCCAGGTGATGAGCAACCTGCACGTAGGTCCTGCACCTGGGCTGGAGGGCTCCTGTCGATGTCGTCGGTTCTGTACACACTTGACGCTCATTAGAGTGAAGTCACTGAATCTATGGTCTACTGCATGTCGGCTGTACATGTCGAACTCACTCAGTCCCATAGATACATAAGTGTTAGTGAGGTTAGGGTCAGAGTTAAAAAAAAAGAAAGAAAAAGACAGGGCTAGGCAGTAAATTACAGATAATAAAAATAAATGAGCGTGTCGCATATGTTTGTAAGTCTTACCTGTAACCTGTGTGACCACACCGAAGTACAATCCTAGATCTGTCAGTAGAAACCTCATTGAAGCTTCTTGATCACGACACACCAGATACCAAATTCCTGTTTTATGTTATTTTAAAAACGTATCTATGGGTCGTAATTCCTGCATACAACTCATAATTATGTCTCGAAGGTCTTGAGTTCAGCCCTCATGGGGCAATTGTCTTGTTGTCACTTCTACAGCTGCATAAAAAAAGTTGAGAAGTTTGTAGATTTGATAATGTGGAGATGTTCGGGGGCCAATGGTCACTTCACACATTTTGTTAACAGTAACTTTTACATACAAATGCACTGTTTAATTAAAATTAGTCATCTAACTATGAGATTTTGGTGACTTTTTGGACGACATACGGCATTTTTATAAAATTTTGGACCACATACTAAACTATGACATTTTTATCAAATTTTGGACGACATACTAAACTATGACATTTTGGTCAAATTTTGGACGACATACTAAACTATGACATTTTGGTGACTTTTTGGACGCACAATAATTTTACCCTTGGGTACCAATAAAGAAACCTTGAACATACTAAACTATGACATTTTTGTCAAATTTTGGACGACATACTAAACTATGACATTTTTATCAAAATTTGGACGACATACTAAACTCTGACATTTTGGTGACTTTTTGGACCACATACTAAACTATGACATTTTTATCAAATTTTGGACGACATACTAAACTATGACATTTTGGTGACTTTTTGGACCACATACTAAACCATAACATTTTTGTCAAATTTTGGACGACATACTAAACTATGACATTTTGGTCAAATTTTGGACGACATACTAAACTATGACATTTTTGTCAAATTTTGGACAACATACTAAACTATGACATTTTGGTCAAATTTTGGACGACATACTAAACTATGACATTTTGGTCAAATTTTGGACGACATACTAAACTATGACATTTTTGTCAAGTTTTGGACGACACAGTAAACTATGACATTTTTATCAAATTTTGGACCACATACTAAAATATAACATTTTGGTCAAATTTTGGACCACATACTAAACTATGACATTTTTATCAAATTTTGGACCACATACTTAACTATAACATTTTTATAAAATTTTGGACGACATACTAAACTATGACATTTTTGTCAAATTTTGGACGACATATTAACTATGACATTTTGGTCAAATTTTGGACAACATACTAAACTATGACATGTTGGCAAATTTTGGACGACATACTAAACTATGACATTTTTGTCAAATTTTGGACGACATACTAAACTATGACATTTTTGTCAAATTTTGGACGACATACTAAACTATGACATTTTTGTCAAATTTTGGACGACATACTAAACTATGACATTTTGGTCAAATTTTGGACTACGTACTTAACTATGACATTTTGGTCAAATTTTGGACGACGTACTTAACTATGACATTTTGGTGACTTTTTGGACAACATACTAAACAATGACATTTTTGTCAAATTTTGGTTGACATACTAAACTATGACATTTTGATGACTTTTTGGACGACATACTAATAAATTATGACATTTTACTCTGAAACCTGAGTGTTATGGTGGCGTAGTGGTTAGTAGGCGTTAACTCTGTTACTGTTGCAAGCATGTGTTGGGTTCAATCACAGGTGTGGGATATTTCTGTGTGCAGTAACATTGATTTTTCATGTTGTACTATACTGTAACATTTTGGAGTATCAAAAACATCATGTGTTTAAAAACACAATCTGTTTTAGTAAGGCATAGGAGCGACAAGGAGAACATACAAAATACACCGCCAACATTTTTGGACGACATACTAAACTATGAAATTTTTGTCAAATTTTGGACGACATACTAAACTATGACATTTGACAGGTTAACGATATAAGCTTTAAAATGTATTATCAGATATTGGCTAGATATGACTTATGCCTAAAACAGTATAAGCTGCTACCTCCTTGACGTCTATGCTGGTTCCCTCTCTAGCTTACTTTTTTATGTTTATTGATTTTGCACAATGGAGAAAATTTATATTTATATTTCATGCGACATGAGTATTCAAAGTATTATGTTCATTCCACTGCAGAAGAGACTAAATGACCTCTGTAATTGGGCACAAAGAAAAATGTATATTTATTGGCATTGGCATATAATGGACAAAATCGTGCCTCCCTATTATAAATTGTGGCAGTGTTGAAGTCATCGTTTTGTCTCTAGTCTCTGTTTTGTTTACATGTTATCACTGCTTGGTCTCAGCTGTGTGTGTTTCTGTGTGTGCGTGTGTGTGTCCATCAGGGCTGGCCTACTGTCGACACCTGTCCACTGTGCGGACTCACCTGTCGGCTTTGGTCAACCACAACATCGTTCCTCCAGACAGACCCTGCGAGGCGTCCGGGGGCCTCAGCAAAGAAGTGTGGAGCAAGTACCAGAAAGACTGCAAGGTGAGGGCAGACGCCACGTTCCGTCTGAGACAGGACTTACTTTGTGGTGAGCTGCAAAAATTACAGCCACACCACAGAAACTTTAATCTTCCTGCGACACTCTGACACTCCTCCACCTCCCACAGGCTCTACGATTTAGAAGCCAGACATCTGAGCTTTGCCAATTCATTGTTGGTATTGATCAGTGCCCACAAATAAATCATGGTCATTTCATGCTGCAGGGAACCAGTGTGAGTGTTATTTAATGCTATGTTTTATAAAGTGAGATAAACTGTCACCCATCCTGGAACTCTCGCTACATCATCTTGTGACAAATTAGCCTCTGGGGCGGACCTTTAATTTAGATCGAGGACATCCAAGCGAAGACTTGCATTTGCACTGTCGTACATTGTTATCAGTCGACCAAGTGAGGCGAGACGCGAGAATGGAGTGGTTTTATGGTCTGTAAATGGTCTGTATTTACAGTAGAAAGCATTCAAAGCTGCTTTACACCCCATTTTTGCCATTCACCCATTCAGTCACACGTTCACACAGTGCATCTCTGTGCACTGTGATCTATCATACCCATTCACATGCTGTTTGCACAGCCATCAGGAGCAACATGGGGTTAATTGTCTTGCCCTGGGACACATGGCAGGTGGACTAGCGGAGCCAGGGATGGAACCCTCACCCTTCCTGTTGAAAGAAGACCCTCTCCACCACTGAGGCATGGTGCCCCTTTTTTAAGTCATTTCTACAAACAGCTACTTGCATATGAATGCAGATCAATGAAAAAAGCAAAATAGAAGATGCATTTCTGTCAGTGTTTTCTGCTTCCTTCGCTCTATACATGGATTGTTTATCCGTGGGCAAACAGAGCCCACTCAAACGTGATCGGTCAAATCAGAAATAGAAACCAGAAGGCAAATATTGTCCCTCACCTACAGATTATTGATATTCAGATCATAAAGAATCTCTCTATAGAGACAAAATGTTCCAAACAAGGAACAAAGGCATCTGTTAGGCATGAGACGTACACCGTTTTTATATAGCTCATATTCATTCTTCTTTATGAAGAGCAGAGCCGCTGGAGTCACTGATGTCAAATGTGAGAAGTGTTATGAAATGTTAAAGGAAGAAAAGCCTCCGGTTTATGTTGTAAGTGGAAGAGATTTGACGGAAAGTGACATCGCTCTGCTGGGAAAGTAACTCACAGTGTGTGAGTGGCCTCAGTGTTGATAGATGACTAAGAAACAAACATCTTCTCTGTAGATGTGTCTACTGCTGTGACCATATTCAGCCAGGCAGTGACCTTTTTGTTCTTATGTGCAGCCGTTTACATCTTATGTACTGCAGCAGTTGATCACAACAAAGTGACAGTCTGGAAAATGATAAGCAGATAAACGGCGGGTTTTTTATTCCACCGCTTTACCACACAGCACATGTATCTTCTAACCCAGTGCTATTATATTATAACCCCCAAGAAAGACAAGAAGGCCTTTAATAGCACACTGAGCACAATATCGTCAGCACTGCACACAGGAAGTGGTTCGTCTTAACAGCAATACTGCGCTTGTCAAGCAGGGTAGCTGATGACTTGGTTGGAGTATGACTGGAAACACAAAAAAGCGCCCATGAAAAGTTTATTCCATATTGTTTCATCCAGTTTCATCCATATTAAAATTGTGTAACGTTATAACTATGATCTTAACGTCATGTAACTTTTCTCTGATGCTGCTGTTAGGATCCGCCTCCTTACATCACTTCATGAACACGTGTGGTGTGGTCATTTATTCACTGACAGACTCTGTCGAGCCTCATGAGCAGAGAGGATCCTGATTGGATGAGTGACAGCTGTCACAATACACAGCTATTTCACACAGGTTTAAAAAAAGAGCAGCTTTAATAAACTCTTCATAGACACGTTACGTGTACTTTTATTAGCTCATAGATGAATGAGTTTCTATACCTCATGTTTATATGACACCCTCTGCTGATGAAGATGAATATTAATTGCTCTATATTATGTCAAAGACCATGTATGTCGCCTGCAGGCTCCTCTCTCTCCTTTACTCTAATGAAAGTTTAATGCATCTCAGGGAAATGAAGTCTCATTAATGAGTGCAGTGTGATACTATCATAAAGCACCGCGGTAATAATTTATCAGCTCCAACAAAGTCATCATTACTAATTCACTCGCTGCTCATACTTGCGTCCTTTATCTTCGTCTGGATCACAATCACGCTTCTGTCTCCTTCTATTATTCATGCACTTTCTCTACCTCTTGCTCCTCTGAGCACTCAAACCCAGCTCCTTCTTCTTCCTGCGTGTGCGTGTGTGTAGAACTATAAGGAGCTGGAGCTGCTGAGGCTGGTGTATTATGGGGGAGTGCAACATGATATCAGGAAGGAGGTCTGGCCTTTCCTGCTGGGACACTACAAATTTGGCATGGGCAAAAAGGACATGAGCCAGGTACAACACACACACACACACACCTGCAGAGTTTGGTCTGTCATAGCCTAAAACATCTTGTGTTTGCCTCCTGTACAGATCGATGCAAAGATCAGTGAGCGTTACCAGCAGGTAATGCGGGAGTGGAAGGCCTGTGAGGTCATCGTCAGGCAGAGGGAGAAGGAGATGCAGTCGGCCATCTTTGCCAAGCTGTCGTCAGGCAGCAGCATTGACAGTCACGTCCTGCGACTGGTTCACAGAGACTCCACACTCAGCAATGAGGTGAAGGAGCTCAACATCTGCAATAAACACACCAGGAAACACACATCTGGCTCCTGATAGCGGGGCTTCTTTTACCAATGTCATGTTGACGTATACCGTATGAAGCAAAGCAAAGGAATAATCCTAACGGTACAAAAAAAGCACAGGAAACAATAATTATCGCACCATTAATGTGAGTCCTGAGTCTGTTTTCTAGAGACAGTAACAGACACGGCAGGTTTTTGAATATTTACCTTAACTCGCAGACTGTTTGTGATACCTAGACAATTAAAAAACTTTGTACTGGTGATCTGTCCGGGGTGTGACCCCGCCTTATGTCAGCTGAGATTGGCACAGAGCACCCCCCCGCGACCCTCATGTGGAGGATAAAGCGTAAGAAGATGGATGGATACCAGAAAAATAGAGAAATAGCTTTGTCACTCACTCATTGAACATATTTTGACAATTTTACAGCCATAAAATCAAAGTAAATCCAAGTGGCCTGATTATCATGATGGTCATCAGAGGGTTAACAACCCCCTCGTACTTTACTTGTTTTATATACATGCTACAGCATTTCCAACAACACTCAAATTGCTGGCCCAGCGACACACGGAAGCGTGACCTCACATTTGTTCTCTCGTGTATAATAATGACATACAGTCGGTGATATTTGTTTCCTGTGAGGCAGAATGTTGCAGAATGAACCTTTAATGTTGCGTGTGTACTCTTCATCACCGCATCCTCAGGTGTTTATGTCGGTGGATGAGCCAGATGCAGGGAGCCAGGAGACTCCCAGTGGAGAGGACATCACTCCCACCATGACCACCTTGGTCCCCCCGGCCGCCCTCCCCCCCGAGGAGCGTCCTCTGGTGGAGTTTGACTCCCCGGACTCGGGTCTGCCCTCCTCCAGGAACTACTCAGTGACCTCAGCCCACTCCCAGATCCTGTCCAGCATAGACGACAGTCAGAGCATGGAGGAGGAAGGAGGGGGCGGGGAGGAGGCCAGGACTCTGGGTGTGTTGGGGGGGCGTCAGGACTCTCTGACCGAGGACCGGCTGTGTAGCCAGCTGGACAAACTGGTGACCAATGGAGCGTCTGCGGAGGGGATGTCACCATCACTGTCCAAATACACAGTACGTGTCTGTTTGTTTCACCTGAGCGAGTAAGTTAGTAACATGACTTATATTTAACTTTAAGGCTGAAAGTGAGGATAAGGTGAAGTGCTGAGGCTGACCCTGATCAGCCTGTCACACTTCTGATTCTACTGTTCTGAGCAGCATGGGGCTTAAATGTTTTTTGCACCAATTAACAATAAGACTACCGATATAAATAACCTTTAAATCATTTATAATTATTGTTACCATTAGCTTCTCAACTATTTAATAAGTCTCTATAAGTATATACCTTTGTTTGCATAGCATAGCTTAACTGAAAATGTCATCTTTCAAGAATAAAGTCATAACATTACGAGAATAAGGTCATAATATTAAGAGAATAGAGTCATAATTTTACGAGATGCCTCATGAAATTCTCCGTGTTTCTCATCTTGACCCAGGTTACAGCTGGTCATCCGAGATTTTGCTTGAATAATAATGACGACTTTATTCTCATAATATTACCACTTTCTTCTTGTAATATTATGACTTTTTTAATATTACCACTTTATTCTCGAGATTTGGCCCTAATGCTCCGTCATACATATGAATGTGTGACATATCACTTGGCTTTAGAGGGTTATTCATTTTTACCTCCACCAATCACCATTACCTGTCCGATTTACTGATTACATTTTCTGGTGATGTGCTTTTTACCCAATGAAGAAGATTATGATAGTGCTTGGCTAAGGATTCAGGAATTTTAACCAAATTTTAACCGTACCAGATATGGGTTAATATAGATATTTGGCAATATTTTTGTTGAAAACTTTGCTAAAAATGTCAGTGTCATTTATAAGGGTAGTTTTATTGTAAAGTGGTGTCCATGTTTTTGTGGAAAGTGGCCGATGAGGAAAAGTCCTGTGTTCCAAATGGAAGCTAATTATTTGATGTGGACCACACGCTCTCTAAGACCTGAATCAAGCAGATGTACAGAGTGAATTCAAAAACCACAGGAATGTTTCCTTTTTTAATCAGATTGAACTGTTGGACATCGTCGCCCTGAACCTCCACAGGATAGACAAAGATGTCCAACGCTGCGACCGGAACTATTATTACTTCACCTCTGCCAACCTGGAGAAACTACGCAACATCATGTGCAGGTGTGTGAAGATAATGAATGTTTTATATGAGCAATGGTTCAAAAACATCATGATCAGAGGAGCTGCTAAAGGCAGTGGAACATTCAGCTGCTGAAAGCTGAATGGTGTCGCTCAGTTTGTGTTTACAGGTGGACAAAAATAACTATTTTACAAGTTAAAAGCATGCATTTAAATATGTTATTAGACTACTTAAAGTTGGAGTGGGCAACATTCCTAGTTTCCATTTTTCTGCCCGTTTTTGCACATTGAGACAAAGACTCACACATATGTTATTTTAAATATGTTTTACACTGAGCAAATTTCAAAATCTGGTGTTCATGTACAACCACAGTGATATTTCAAAAACTTTTTGTTTTTCTTCATTTTAAATTGTTAGTGCACTATTTTAACATGCATTAAAATAAATTGTAAATAACGGCCAGATATTGAAAGTTATTCTGGAAAATGGGCAAAAGCACTTACACTCACAGGACATTATATGGTTCAAATAAGCAAAAAAAAAAAGTCCAGACAGACATTTTGAGGCTTAAGTGTTAAAGGGTTAAAAAAGAAAGAAAGAAAAAACTGAAATGATCTATGTATGCATAATAAACGTTTAAGTAGCTGCTTAATGTAGAACATGTCACTATTTAATGTTGAAAGCATCAGTTTTATCAATCTGAGCGACAAATAACTGCTGAGTGAGACAAAAGATAATAATCTAACCTAATGTGTTTGTGTGTGTGTGTGTGTGTGTGTGTGTGTGTGTGTGTGTCCTGCCTGCAGTTATGTGTGGGAGCATCTAGAGATGGGCTACGTTCAGGGCATGTGTGACCTGCTGGCTCCACTCATGGTCATCCTGGATGATGGTGAGAACTAACACTCACTACGTTTACAACACGCGGGTGAGCCTCAACTCAGCTGCGTCGTTTAACTGGACGACTGTCCTTACTTAAGACGGGGGGGGGAATCAATTTATTGAACGTGAATGTGAGCGACTCTGCTACGCTTAGGTGCCCCCGTCATGTAAGTGTGTGCACATTTGTTTTAATATTCAGTTTTAGTCGAAGGTCCTCTCAAAATGATTATGTATAGATCAGAAATAGATGACGAGAACATCACTTTTTATTAATTACACTCTTTTAAGAAGAATGAGCACTTCAATTAATTATCCAGAGTTTTACAGACATTCTAGGTCTAAGTTGCAGTGCCAAACACTCTCTCAGTGGACACCAGTGCAGGAGAGTATTTCCATATTCCAGTATCGGATAGTATTGAAGTTGAAATTGAACGGGATCTGCAGAGAACCTCATAGTCTGTTTGGAGATAGCTCTAGCAGTAGCGTAAGGACATGTCACATGATGCAATCGACTTTTACGGACTTTGAAGATGGCGTCACACAGGAAGACAACTCGGGGTAAAGTACTGTCTTCATAAACAGTCTTATACAATATAATATATAATATAATATAATATAGAATCTGTACACTTTGGTTTGTCTGTAGGAATCCTCTCTGCCCACTACCACACACGTGAAATGTTGTTTTGAGTCTGACAGAGGTTTTAAAAATAGTGATTTTGATGATCAGGTGAGACGACCTGTGATGAGTTAAGTTGAAAGATTTTGTCGAGTAGAACTGAGACAGTACCTGACATCTGAACAGTGAGGCAGTGAGCAGCGTGTCAGGTCTGATACATGTAGTAAGTAAGCCTTGAGATAGTGTATCCAGTCCAGATGACCTGGCACTTTGGTATCTAATGAAGGAACCTTGAAAGGCGTCTAGTTAAGGCCGTTTATTCTGGACACCAGGTCTGGTTATAAGAACATGTGAGCAATTAAACTTAAAGTTGGCAAAACACGACGAGTATTATCCTTAATAGACCTAGAAAGTAACTCTGAATTTTTCCTTTAAGGCATGAAAAAACATTTATAACGTTGTGTCACCCAAATCACTGCAAATGCATTTATGTGTTTTTTAGTAATCACTGTTCACAGTGTCATCTCAGTCACTTCTCTCTCCCTCTGTCTGTGTGTGTGTATGTGTGTGTGTGTCAGAGTGCCTCGCATACAGCTGTTTTACTCAGCTAATGAAGAGGATGAGTCACAACTTCCCTAATGGTGGAGCCATGGACACACACTTTGCCAACATGAGGTCACTGATCCAGGTGACAGATAACTCTTATGTGTGTGTCCGTGTGTGTGTCCGTGTGTGTGTGTGTGTTGATACTAACAGCTGAACTGTGTCTCTGTGTTGTCAGATCCTGGACTCGGAGCTGTTTGAACTGATGCAGCAGAACGGAGATTACACTCACTTCTACTTCTGTTACCGCTGGTTCCTGCTGGACTTTAAGCGAGGTGAACGAGCCGTACTGTGTGTTCTCGCACTGACCTGAATTCACTGGCTGTATCAGCCTTTCTCCAGCAGCTGGTGGCACTCACACAGTAGTTAGTTGAAGGTTAGGTCATACTAAATTGTCCACAATGTGGAAAATTGAATTTGGGTCTACTTAAATTACAATCGATTGAAACAAAGAAGCTTTTTGATGTAGAACTTTAGTTTGTGGATGTGAGGATTTAAAACTGTGAGGAAGCAGTGGATGCAACAGACCACTTATATCAAGAGCTCAGCTCAGTAATAGCATGGTTGTAGTGTGTATGTCATTGGGATGTAATAATATCTATATTGTAATTTTGCTATAGGCTTCTATTGATGTAATACCTTCATATTAAATCACATCACAGTGTTTTCCCTTAAATTGGAAGTAGTTTTAAACTAAGCACCAGAGTAAATAAATCCTGAAACTCCAGTCAATGTTGATTTGTCATTAAACAATGATGTGGTCACATGAGCTGCTGCACAGCTGTTTAGTTTACCAATTAAAAAGAGAGAGAAGAAGGAAGTCAGAGCTGTTTTTGAGTGGACAGAGGACACTGACGTGTGTGTGTGTGTGTGTGCAGAGCTCCTGTATGAGGATGTGTTTGCCGTGTGGGAGGTGATCTGGGTGGCTCCCTGGATTTCCTCCAAGCACTTTGTCCTCTTCCTGGCCTTGGCCCTGGTCACCGTTTACCGTGAGATCATCATGGACAACAACATGGACTTCACTGACATTATCAAGTTCTTCAATGGTAAATCACACACACACACACAGGCTGAGTGTGGACTCTTGTAGATGTCTCACCATCCTGTGTGAGTGTCATTCACAGTGATACACAGCACCCTCTGGTGGACACGTGTGGGGACAACCCTCTGCAGTTACTATACTTTCCTGAGTAAACTTTAGAATACATACAGTGTAAAGGTCTTGGCTATTAGTAATTTTATTGTTGTCCTTGCTAATGTAAAATGGAAAATTATCATTTTATGTCTGTCAATTTCTGTGATATTTGACATTTTGATTGGAATGAATGTAATAGAAAGTTGGTTTTATAAATGATCTTCCACTGAGTCAACACTGAGTTTGTAATAGAACATTTTCACAGCAGCCATGTATGGCATTAAATAGTAGTACAAATACAAGTGTTACCAATGACATTGGAGATTATATACAGATACTTTATATTGATGGTTAAATATCTGCCAAGAAAACACACTGTACCTCTAACTGATGCAGTGGAAGTTTCTTTGTGTCCCTGCATGTGTCGCTCTCCTCACTGACAGTGTGTCTGCTCCACAGAGATGGCCGAGCGTCACGACGTCCAACATATATTAAAGATAGCGCGTGAGCTGGTGCATAAGGTTCAGTCTCTGATGGACAACAAGTGACCGAGGAGGAGCAGGAGGAGGAGGAGGAGTGGGAGGACATCAGTGCTTCCTCTCATCCCTTAGAGAGATGTCAGCGTGTTTACAGACCTCCACCTGTCCAGAGAGAGTCCATATGGTCCATGTCTCGTCCCTGGCCAGGTGAAGGTGAGCGCGGGGCAGGAGTGCTGCTCAGACGGTCCGGCTCTGGAGCTCAGGCCTGGATCTGTTTACATTTACCTTTACTTGGAATGCTCATGGTGTCCGTTCAGACATGTGGATTTGTCTGCATGCTTGTGAGTTTGACCACACTGTGAGGACATTCTTGAGTCTCCCCAGTCTTGCAGAGCTTGTGTGTGTGTGTGCATGACAACACACAGACACACACACATATATACAAATACACACACTCTATATTAACTCTTGTCAGTGCTCCTATTTCAAGAGTCGCACCCTTTTCTCCAACGCTTGAAGCAGAACATATTGGATGCCTGTCAGGAAGTGTTTGTTCCTCCAGTAGAGGTCAGTAGAGTTCAGGATTTTACCCACAACATTGCCAGAGGAGCGGAAGACTTTAGCCACGAAGAAGTTTTCATTAGTGACCAAATGGACTGTGCCAACTACCTTTTCATGAGTGTTTTCTACAACTAGCATGTGTGTTTCTACCCTTTCACCACTGTTTGTTTTGTTTTTTTCTTTTATTCATGGAAGTTTTATTATCACACAAATGTTGCCTTTATCAGTAAGAGCCCAAGGTACTTAGTTGCACTTTTTTCTGAGGGTTTCCTTCCTGGTGCCTATGAAGGCCTCGCTACAGTCAGCGGAGGCTGGAGTTGCCACAAGAGGCCAAATTGTCGAGAAACTCCGGATGAATTGCAGCCAACTTTTCTGAGCATGTCAGTCAGTGGTTAGGCCATGTTTCATCCTTGCTCCAAGATGGAAGAACTAACAGCAGAGCACAACAGCGACGACAAAAGCACACTGGATTGTTCATCTTTAACGTTTGTAGTCCCTTGATTTTAGTCCAGGCGTCAAATGAAGACACACTTTTACAGTTTTCGAGCACTGAATTGGGAATCACAATTACAAGTTTGGTTTTGAAGTCGTATTCTGACATTGGTGGAATAAATCTAACCATCACAGGTTTTTAAAACAGTATTATGGCATACATTTACAGAAAACACAATGAAAATGATTCATGGAGAAATATGAGGTGAATTTTCTAAGAATTCTATTTTTTAAATTGTCAGCTATTTGATTCAAGCCAACCATTCTTGAGCTTAGGAACTGGCTATGGCGGTGTTTCAGATTTAAGTTGTACAATTACTGATGTAACACAGAGGAAGGAGACATGAAAGAGGGACAGGAAACAACATTTCAATTGATTCTATTCAGTGACGTCTACAAGTGGAGTTAAAAATAAGGCTGGTGCTACTCTGTTTTATTATTGTCAACAGATCCCATGAAAAGACCAAAACCAGCAACACAAGCAGAAGTCTGATCACTATTTCCCCAACACGTGGTGGTGTTACAGTGAGTTTTTACAGCAGCCTGACTCTGGTTTAACCCAAAAGCAACAATATATTAAATAGACACCAGGGGGCGACTGCTGGTTACAGAAAGTTTCTGTTTCTGTAATTTTCTCATGATGTCTATGAGAAAATGAGCCTATTTCCCACTTAGTAGGAAATTAGAGAGGAGTTTATGTGTTTCTGTTACAGTATGTACCGTTTGTTTACACTCAGTCACAGCAGGAGATTCAGGGTTTGCTGTTCACTGTCTAGTTTTGGGGGAAAACATCTAACTGTGATTTCGATTTGATTTGGAAAACCTTCAAAATCAAGTTTTCATTGTGTTCATAGATTAAAAACAGCAAGTTGTAATAAATAGAAAAAAAAAGAACAGTTCCATTAATAAAGCCAATTGGAACGTATAGTTGTTATTCACTTAACTTGTAATAATTTGCATCCCTCCATATCGTCCATATCATCCATAATTGCATGTCTAGATTGTTTGAATAGACACAGCCCTTTATTTTGTGGCTCTCACTGACGTCCTGATTGGCGACAGATGATTTTACATCTACACTAGTTAGTTCTCAGGATGAGCTCGAGGTGGACCGTGTTGACAGTCACGCAAGATTTTACCCCATTCTAGAATATTTGAAGGGCTGTGCCTCTACTGCAGTTACAGTACAGTGTTACCAGCATTACAGCCAGTGTTGGTTTGGGTCTTTTCATGAACTACGGTGACAAACTCTTCCCTTTAAATTTACCCACACTTTCTTTAGGAATGAATGGAATGGAGTCAAACATGCCCACTGATCTGAAGGCAACCGCTTTGTGTTGCGTTCAGTGCTGTTAGGAAAAAGTGGTTGCAGTTGTCCATGTGGAACCTGATTAATCCAGCCTCTGAGGAGAAGACGTGGCTGGAGTGTGTTGGTCCGAGTTCACAGGTTGAACAAAAATACCTGAGACAAAGCTGCTTTTGACGCCAACCTTTGTGGAGTGTTCAGTGAATCAGTATTCGGATGGATTCGGCTCAACCGCAACAGCACAGAGTATAGTTTGTGTTTGTACCAGAAGGGAATCTGGTTTACAATCCCCTTCATCACTTTGGCCCTTTACTCCCCCCCCCACCCACCGTCCTTGCCTCCTTAAAATGTCCAAAACGGCTGCATATGATTGGTCATCCAGCACTGACCCACACCTGTGATTCAAGTGCCAAGAGTCTTCCCCAATCCTGAAGTGTACTGTAGTCATCTGGCTCGCTGATTCGCTGGTTTGATCCCAGGAATGGGCAGTGGTGTGGATGTACCTTGCTACGGACTCTTCCTCTTCCCCACCCTGCCTCTACAGCGACACACGGGGGCCGGTAAGGGAAACCTGGGCCCATAGCAGAGCCTTTTCTTCCAATCAGGACATTGCGTACCAAAGCCTTGAAACTAGAGCCCGACTGATACTGGATTTTCGGGGCTAACCCTGCTTGCATTTTTTTGTGTCACAGAATAAAGTAATCCTGAAAAGTTCTTAACCTCTATGATGAGTTTCACTCTGGAATTGAGCGTCTCTGATCCTGTTCAAGCTACATTTTGGCACAAATGTTTATAAAGATCTATGAAGGTTTATAATGGTGCACATGAGATGACATAATACTCATGCTACAGGTCTACATTGGCAGATAAAACTGATATATCAGTCGGGCTCTACTCAAAACAGCCCCCTCTGTGGCATGACAGCAATGTGCAATTTCATACTGCATCTTGAATACTGACTGTTTACTATGTGTGTAAAATATTTTTGAAAATGGTGATCTTGAATTCTTTGACTACAGTGTCATTCCTGTTGTTTGAGAAAACCCATTAAAGTCTATATTCCTGTACATACGAACCAAAACCCAATATTTCTATGAAGACAGTCAGAACATATAACTTATTTTGAGATCTATTTTTATGTTGGTTTTAGCGGCACTTGTTGGAGGTGTATACTGTGCAGAGCTGCAGAATGTGTGCAGACCATGTACACGCTGACTGTTAAGTGTTTCTTTCTCAATGTCGTGCACTGACTTCAAGATTTAAAATTTCTATTTATTTAGAGAGCCAGTGATTGCATTGCTGAATATGTACTAGTGAGGATGTATCATTTGCCTTGAATGTAATGTATTATTAAACAAAGGGTTGTTCAGTAGTGTGCTGCTCTCTTGGTTCCTTCTCTACCTTTTCTCCACAGGACATGACGAGATGGAGCTAAAGGTGCTAAATCTAAATAACTGTTTAATATTATTAAACTTAACTTTACAGTAGGACAATACCAAGTCCTTGTCTCATTGTTTACCGTTAATATTACCATTACCATTTTAATCCTACTACATTTTATAGTAGGATATTTTGGCAGAAATTAAATACCATACGTTTGAATAAGTTTATAAACCCTTTTAAATAAAAACATCATAGCCTTATACTAAGCCTTTTATGTCTACTTTAGGTGAGTAATTGCTTTACTGCTTTTACTGAACAGCCAGAAAGTGTGTATTGTGTTGTAAAGTTCACCCGTAAGCCTCTCATTTATTTCCATTACATTCAAGTCTTTGAAGCAAGACAAAAATAAGTGTACCATTAAAACCCAGTACTCTTTTCATAGCATTTTCACTGGACTCACTAGAAATCCTCAGCTATCACACTAACCATGATAAAGACAGAAAGAAAATCACTATATTACTTCAATGATACTTAATGATTCTTTCCGCTTCTCCATTTAGGGGTTGCCACAATGGATCATTTGCCTCCACCTTGTTCTCTCCCCTGTGGCCTCTTCTGTTACTACCTGAATATAATATTGCACAATTCGAACAAAAACATCGTTTCGTAATAGGCAAGATAAAAATGCCCCGTGTCTGCCCCGTTACAACCACAGGTTTGCGTTATCCCTTTTCCTTGTGAGTGTGTGAGTGTGTGATGGGTTGCAGGTGTGCATGCTTGATTGAATGACGTGTGCGAGTGTCGTGTTGGTGAAACCAGGGAGCCGACTCGTCGTGCACAGGAGGCCCAGTTGCAGTGGACTTCCCTTGAACCACTCACAGATAGACTTCAAGTTGATAATTTGACAAATGTTTAAAATGGTTCATTTAATGTGTTGCTGGTGGATTATTGGGAGTAGGGAAGAGGAAGTCTCCTTAGGTCGTTTGCAAAAAAAAGTCAAAAAAACTCAAGTGTTAAGGACTTGAGCAACAACTTAGTAGACTTTGATAAAGAAAAAAAAAATCACCTTAAACTGAATCGTTGTTATTCTTCCCACATCATACTTGTCCCACCTTTGATTATATTGTATTTGTTTGACTGTTTCTACATAAGAAAAAAAACCCAGACGGACAACAGGCTTTAAAAAAAGCATTATTTATCACGGTTGATACTTAAAACTGATCAGTACCCATGACATTGCACAATACAAAGGCAAGAAAAAAAACTTTAAAACATTAAAATAGGTATTGCATCTTCCAAAAGCTAACTTTTCATTCATAAATACTTCTTGTGATTTCAGTTCACGGCAGTTTCTTACAACAGGATCACAAAGTCGTTTTCTAAATAGGCAGAGCTCACTTCTAAGAATCAACGTGTGATGTGACACCAAAATAACATTCAGC
This sequence comes from Solea solea, assembly GCF_958295425.1. Taxonomy (NCBI): domain Eukaryota; kingdom Metazoa; phylum Chordata; class Actinopteri; order Pleuronectiformes; family Soleidae; genus Solea; species Solea solea. Next base: position 7,090,436 of record NC_081140.1, on the reverse strand, counting down.
AGACATTCTGTGGTTGAGACAACCTGTGGGACCTTTGTACAGTCGTTTATCGAAAAGGCCAAGAGTTCACTGGAGAAGATTACTGGTGGATGATACTGTCCCACTGTGGTCATGTGACTTAAAATACGCCAAGCCCCCCGATACAGATGGCTGAGATGACGTCCATCATTTTCTGTCGCACTGCACCGATTCCTGTAGGAAACATGACGATATGATGTTAGACACGTTCTGTAAGGTCAACTATCATCAGGAACCCCCTTCTGATCCATTTTGGCTGAGGCCCATCAAGTGTCTTGAAACGCCCCTGCTTTATTGGCATCTCTACGCTGCTGTAAACAGTTATTTGTTAATGTATTAATCCATAGAAATCCCTGCATATTCAAATAAAATTGCATAACCAATATGAGCATTTTAACTTTTAAAGAATAACTGGCATTGGCAGATTAATATTTATCCCAGAAACTTGATGATAGTTCTTTTTATTATAATTCAAAAATTCAGTTTTTGATTACCTGTTCCATGTATGTAAGTTGCAGACAATTTTGTGTATCATTTGCTAGTAAAGCTGTAATCAGATGGAGGGAAAAAATATGAAACGCTGAGCTTCCTGGTAAAAAAATAAGTCTGTATTGTCTATATATCATCCTGAGATTGGCATTGGCATCTGCCATAAAAAAAAAAAACATATCACTCAACTTCTACTAAACATCAATTTCCCATTTTTTTGGACACATAACACAGCTGAAGACATCCTTGGCTGAGGTAATAGCTGAACTCCATTAATAGCAACTTAGTCAACACTCAGGTATGATACCTGAGCTCCAGTGTGTTAGTCATGTCACAGGTACCTGCATGTTGAGCTGACGTGCGCCCTCTGCTCTAACTGGGGTTGGATCTCTCTGCAGATTTCTGGATCTGTGAGGAGGAACAGAAAGTGGAAGGTTATAGTAACAACTCTCAGTGTCACAGACCGTCTCCAACAAGACGTCCAAACGGCAGACATCGATTTCACTTGCTCAATGAAAAATAGAGTCTGAATGTGTTTAATAAAAAGTGCATCATAAGAAAATAAAATAAAAAGACGACACGCTTCAGAAATGAACAACATATAGATGTAGATGCATCAAACTACCAGAAGAGGGCAGATGTGCTCTTCAGCCAACATCAAGCTACTGAACCGAGGGGCAGGCGACAAAACAAAGAGACTGACAAACAAAATAACCATTTAAGACCAGACACAGGAAGAGAATCAAGAAGCCGGGACCAGAAAGCAACAGGCTTCATTAGATGGCAAGAAAATAAAGCCAAAAAAAACAAATGATGAACTGTGAGCTGATGGAAATCTGTAATGTGATCTTCCGCTGAGCTACAGATGGTTTCACTCAAATCAGACACTTGAAAAAGGCTGAATTTGAAGTTGAGGCAAAACCTCAACGACAGGCAGAACTGTTACTGTACCTGTGGTTGTTCTTTTAGGAAATCTGGAAGCTGAAATTCACCTTTAAAGACCTGGAAAAACAAAGGGCCAGCTTTAGAACTCCACAAATCCATCATTTGAATTACCATGCTGGAGAACTACTGGATTCCTGTCATGACTCATTCAGGAAGTGAGGTTAAGGCATCATTCTGAATGTAAAACTCTATGAATAACATCCAGCACAGTGTCACAGACAGATTTAGTGACACTGTGTCAAATCCGGTGGAGAGGTGGAAGCTGCTTAGCATGTGCCAAAAGTCTGACACTACTCCTGGTGTCAAATACACCCACCATTCACTCACACTTATTGTACCACCTTAGCTTTTTACACAGGACCGGACGCAGATGTGACAGAGAGCAGACAGTATATGTCAGCATTCTGGGATCAGGACTGTGATGTAATAAACAACAGTCTGCCTCCTGTCGCACTGCTCTTACTCTTCCTTTAACACAGCCATGGATGGTGCTGGTGATACTTCAGCAGTACAGCAGAAGGCTGTGTAAGAGTGGTTAGTTCACTCCAGGAGGCTGATTCTGGATCAGAAGAGTCAGGGAAAGCTGGCTGGGCTGGAGGTGCTTTCAAAAAGGTCACATCAGAGAGAGGGGGAGGGGGGATCGATATCCTATAGAATATAGTGGGGTGTACCACAAAGCAAAGAGAGAATTTAGTCTGAGGGTTGACAGTACTTTTCCATTTTTCCACAGAAATGTAACTGTATCTGGACAGGAAGTCTCCTCCTCCTCCTGCTGCTCAGCAAGCCAGAGGAGAAGAATGTGGAGGGAAGGCTATGTGATGAGTAACAGCAGTTTGATGATGGAGGGAAGCTCAATGTCAGAAGAATTTACCAGATAAAGACACGGAGCAGTGAGCAGGGAGACGGTTCTGTTCAGTCACTGTCTGGTGTCAAATAGACCCAGTTACAATATTAAAAAGGTACTACATACAAGATATGCATCTAGAGTTTAAAACCGGTACTGCAATGTGTGTGTGTGTGTGTGTGTGTGTGTGTTGGTCCTGCGATAGAGTGGATTGAAATACATTTATTTTTAGTTTTACCAGCAGTATTTCAGTTTAACACGTTTCCTTAAACTCTGATGACATATTGTGATCATTTTACCACTTTAAACATTCCATTTCTTGCTTAACTTTCTTAGTTTCTGTCCATAAGCCAATAAAGACAGACATTTCTAATGTGTGAGTATTAATTGTATATATGTATATGTATATATATATATATATATATATATATACACACACACACACACACACACACACACACACACACACACACACACACACACACACACACACACACACACACACACACACACACACACACACACACACACACACACACACACACACACACACACACAAACACACACACACACACACACATAAAAAACAATCACAGACCAACTTAACATTTTTGGTTTTTAATCTTATTTCACCTGTTTTATTTTTAATCTTTTTTTCATTAACAATATAACCGTGCTAGCAGTACTACAGTGATGTAATCAATGAAGATTTCATTTGAGGCTGAGCTGGACCTCCACAGAGAGGGAGTAGTCTCAAGTCCCGTCCTCCTTCTGGGTAGCAGCGATTAAAACGTCCCCTTAACACAATTCATTCTTTACACACCCCATGTGCCTTTGTGCATGCTTGTGTGTTTGGCTGAAATCAACAAAGGAGCAGAACGTGAGTGTGACCTCAAATGATTTCCAACAGCAGACACTATGAGGCAAGCGTATGTTTCTGATCAGTCTACAGAGGCTCTGCTGTGAGCCTGACCAAAATCCCCTCAGAGCATGTCTGAAGGACATGTGGCGCGCAGTGTTTATACACTGGCTCACACACACTTATAAGTACAAGTGGTGTAAGATGAAGAAAAAAACATGCATGCATGTCACAGATCCATACATTGTTCGTAGTGGAAACAGACAGGAATGGGGGGGGGGGGGACCAGACGTCACATCTGCTTGGTGGGAAACTGCCATAACATGAATCCAGCGTCTGACCTTGAGCTCTACAATTTTAGAGTGATTTGTTAAAATGGTCATGAAAGGAGGAGGAGTGTTCTCGTGGTGGAAGATTTACAGACGAAACCAGATGAAATACGACAGTCTGATAAAAAAAGAACCACTGACTGCAGACCTCGGTGGTGAGTCAGCCGACTCACTGAAATACTGTGTCCCACTCTGCTGTCATCCTCCCAGAGCAGATCGACAGGCAGCTGACCTCTTTTCAACTAATGAGAGGACGGCACCAAGCAGCACTACGCTGTTCTTCTGACTAGATACAGTAACTGATTTTCTAACATGTAATTATGGTCAGAGTTCATCATTATACATTATTGTCATCATCATATACAGTCATCGACTGCCATGTTTACAGTCATGTTTAAAGTCATGAAATCAGAATCAGCTGTTTATCCCAGATAGTCTCATGCAATTTTCTTCTCATACATTCCCACAGCAGCACGGCAAATTAAAACCAGTAGAAGCCCGGCTTCAATTGATTTCTTTGAGACCGCACAGAATAGCTTTTTTTCATTGTGGTGGGTGAAACGGTGATTGGATTAATGTGACAGAAACACAACTTCCAGGGAAGCACAGCTACTCTGGGAGTCAATAGAGCAGTGGGCGATCCATGATGAGTGGAGGAACTGTCTGAAAGGCGGAACCAATTTTAGAAATATACACAACACTGGAGCCTTTTCTGTCTCAGTCCCAGAAAAGTGCAGTTTGCGATTGAAGCCGAGAAACACATATTATGTATAAATTACACACCGTTAATAAAAACACTGTTATAGCTGGTGGGAAAGTGGGCAAGAGAGAGCCATGACCTGGAAGGACATCTGGACCATAAAGGCACACAGTTCCTGTTTTGCTGCTGATGTTCTGCTGACACCATCACACATGGGGGCTAAAAGAGAGCCACAATTGCCCACTGTGCAGAAGAACCTTGAGCGTGTTCTCTCCTTATGTCATACAAGCCTGGCAGACGGGAAATTTGGTGGAGACATGACCAAATCCTAAACCAATTGGCTGCAGGTCTGGAGGAAGCAAGGAAGAAGAAGCCAAGACAACCTTCTAAAGGCCCCCAGTTCATCACAACTGCAAGAGCAACATTTTAGAACCAACAATTCCACAGAAAAAGGGTTCCAATCAGAACCCCAATCACCGAGTCATGAACAACTGTTGGTGTGCAGGAACCCTGAGAAGCTGACACAGTGTGACAAAGCAGAACCAGACAAAGTCCAGTTAGGGAGGGACCAGCACAATTGAGTCAGCCAAGCCATCTGCTGGTACACGTAGCAGGTCTAAGAGCACTGAATCACAGTTGACAGCAGAAAAAATCTTTGAAAGCAAACTTTATAGTGGGTAACAAAATATTTGTATCTCTGCTCAGCTTAGAAAACACACCTATGTTGCGACAGTCATTTACACAATTCAGTATCAAGAACAAAGGGTTGGGAGAGTTGATGTCCAATACTGCTACAAATCATGCAACATGGAACAATTATGCAAGCTATTTCACTGTGGCGTGAGAACAGAAGTTGCTTTAAAACTTGAATTAACACACAGATTCATGGATATGAAAAGCAGGGTCGAGAACATCCCAAAACCACACAGGTTTCACTGCAGGCATCTTTTACCATTTCCCCAACAACAGCTAATGTGTTGTCTGTGTTTCTCACAGCTGCTATATGATCACTAACATGTTCCAACTGCTATAATAAAAGCGTTTTATATCTATTCAATTACACTTAGTGTAAAGATCTTTGCATTTTTTGCTAAATAAAAGCCACTGAGAAGAAATGTTTTCACATGCCTCTGCTTGATAAGAACACAGACCACATACTGGTCATAGTGTAACCACACACACGCAAAACACGCAAAAAAAACGCATAGAATACTTTAACGATTCCCAGAGCTCTTAATCACCCTGTGGCTGATTTCTGCCAAGAGGCCTGAATACACGCAGTATACTAACACAAATACACTCACTACCCCCCACGGTGTACACACGTGTGTCTGTTCAACACACTATTGAAGGCAACTTTTATTGAAAGCATGGTTGTCTATGGGCCACCGGGTTTCACTTTCCACCCATGTTGTTTCACTTTGTTGTGTGCACATAGAGATGGAGGGCAGGTTTGAGCCTGTCTGCTTTTATACAGTGTAGTAGCGGTGCTCAATCACTGACTGGCACACAGACCACCTCCTTGCACGGAGTTTCAGATGCAGTTAAGATGATTTAGAAAGCTCTGTGTTATTAAGTGCACTGAGCCCATAAGCCTCCTCTGTTTAACTGCAAAGAAAGCGTACCGCACAGCCTATTTGTCTGACTTTGTTACCCAAAATCCTGAAAACAAATTTAAGTCATAAGACTACACTCTGTGGACATTTTACAAGAGGCTTCTCAGAGAAACTCTGGCTTACTAAGTCAGTTTAAAATGATTCTGTTTGCTTAAACATTTCATTTTAAGCAAACATTTCATTTAAAAAAAACCCAGACATTTTCTTCTGTCACTGCTCTTGTAGCCAAAGCTTTCAAGAATACGTTTGTGATGAGCAAAGACAAAGAGCACCATGGTGGCAAAGCACCTAGGACGGCCCCGAGTCAATATGATGTGATTAGCCTTCACATCATTAAGTGTTGCTGCAGCAATATAACAGAGGAGGTGCAGCCACAGACATGAAGTACAAGCTGCTTAATGAGGAGCTTCACAGACATTTGATTCTCAAGCCTCCACTCACTCACAATATTATCATTATTATTGTTGTTGTTACCATGAACAAACTGAGAACTTATTGATCCCAATATCCATTTCTCACCAGGGATCAGAACAACTGCACAGCCACTTAAAAACTATTGATTGCAGCTCAAAAGGAGACACCTCATTTATAGCACACTGCCACAACCTCTGCTGACCAACAAGAAGAGACGATACTGGAGGGGGGCGGTGCTTCACGTGCCCCCCACTGGTGGAAAACATACATGAGTGTTAGGTGCAACAGCGCTGGTTCTATTGATATGCTCTAAAGATGAGACCTGTCAACACATCTCTAAAACCACACCCACAGAAACTAATACTGTATTTAGACCCAAACTAAGATCAGAAACTGAGAACACAAACCACACTAATGCAAAAATATTAGCTGTCCGCACCTGCGTATAAAATATTATGGACATGCTACTGATGTGTCAGAAAAACACAAAGAGGAAGAGATTATTTCTTAGGTATGTCCTGATATCACTTTTTTGTGTCCAATGCCAATAGCAAAACTTGAGTATCTTCCTTTGAGTTGTGTGAGTCAATGGAAGTCATCAAATTTAGTCAATTACATTTGTCTAGCACCAAATGTACCTTATCTCAGGACATTTTACACAGTAAGGCCTAGACATTACAATACTATAGAGAGAAAGAGACACCCAACAACTCACACAATGAGCAGGGACACTGTTACAGTGGAGAGAAAAAAACAACAACCTTTAAACCTCCACTGGTTGGGGGTTGCAGGAGAAAAGGGAAGTAGATAAAAGGGAAAACAGGTGAAGTTAAGAGAAAGGCCCATCAGACAGAATGTATTATTTATTATGATGTCACTTTAGATTTGAAGCTTAGCTAGCATAGGGTAAGTATCAGCAGAAATCATTATCCAATGGAAATGGGAAAATACAATGCCTGTTTTGTATCAATGAATTGTTTCCACAGAGAGAGTAAGATTCAGCTGATTGGAAACAGTGTGATGCTCTCTGGACTCTCATCTAAGAGAAACATGAGTCCGAATATATTACGAGACGTCACAGCAGTGAGCATTTAAATGTAAATTACGTTGCTTACAGCCACTTTGTTAAACTGTGGGATGTGTATTTGTATAGTCGTGGGATTGCCACTCTAAACTCTGGACACAGAGACAAAGATTCAAGCAGACTCAGTGTTGCTCACTACAGTATATTTATGAATGATGTGTGTTTCAACTGAGGATGCTGATACTTTACAGCTATTGTTGCTACTGTTAGCAGTAGCAACAATAGCTGTAATGTATCTGGGTTACTGCTGTTACTGCAACACATCGAAAATTGCACATTCTTAAAGAGTGACTCCATGTTGCAGTGAATGTTTCATCATGTTTAAGCTGTTTCCTCCCTTTCCTGAAATGTCCCAGCTATTGATGTTTCATTTTGCAGTGACGCCATCCTTCCTTCACAAACCTACCCAGACTTTAAGAGCACACGTTATCAGCCTTTGCTCACTATGTAAACAGTCATGTCTCCTCTTCAATTTTGTTGACATACTGCACAACTAATGATGTCAAGTTAGGTTCATGTAGCAGGTCCTAGCAGACGAACAGCACAAACAGACTGACAAACACTCACTGCAGGAGCACAAATTTGTTTGTAGTGAAATTCTCAAGTTCAGTTGAATGTAAGATTCTTGGAACTGGTTCTTCATACCTAATCCTTATCTCAAATGCAAACCTTTTCCTGTTTATCTTCAGGGTTATTTTTACTTACATCATATCATTTCAAATTCACTGAAGCATTATGGGTTAAATCAATACAGACTGATGTTTATGAGGTGATATGCATTAACTCTGTTAACAGCTTTGACCACAGGGTTGACACAGTTTAGAAGGCTTCAATTCAGTCATCGCTCGTAGAACACAAACAACGTGCATCAAAGCACCGCTGAGATAAGGCTGCTCTCCACAGGTCAAGCTTCCTGAACCGTGCACACTCTTCCATCTCCACAGTACAAACATGATGTTCATCAAAGTGCCTCCTAAGCGTTTCTCTGATGAGCAGCTACATCCAAACTGCATAGTCTAAGGCGAAATCAGGCCTGGAGGAGAGATGACACACTGACACAGAAGACAAATATTTGGATGGAGCTTGGAGAGAACACAACACACTTCTTCCTTTTAAAAGCGAGAGTCCACTTTTTTATTTGCTATTTACGTTCTGATTAGCCATCAATAAATAAAGTTGCCATGGCACAAAAGTCAAATAATCTGGCACCAATCATTTCATTCAGACCACAATTATTAAACCAGTAACATACCCGTTCTAAACTGACTTGCTCAAATATGTGCTTAATGATAATAAGCTTTTTTAAAAAGTGATTTAGACATAATGTAGTCAATGATAACAAAGCTGTTCTCCACACGTTTAGTGCAGAATCAAGTGTGTCTCAACATTGAACATTGCAACTAGTGCAGGCCTGTCACACATACATAAACAGGATATCTCTTAGATAACAGTGGTAAGTAGGGCCGGGTATTTTCAAACTCACAAGTCAACAACATACCACAACAATATTTCTTCCAACTATGCAATTAAATGAAAATTCACTTTATTTCTGCAAACTTTTCCTTGAACTCGATAAGCCAAACTTGTCAAAAGAAACTCTAAAATAACACAAAGGAAGTATATGGGACATTACTCTATTTAAAACAGAAAACTGACCTCATTTGCAGTAAACACTCTCTGTAATGAGTACACTCACTTTATGACTCCATTATCCTGTGCTGCAAAGTTATGTAGACTCCCTTTATTTATTTATTTTGAATCACAGGCGGCCATCTGCATCATAAAATAACAACTGTAAGCCAAGCTGAACTCTTTTGTTCATTACCAATGGATCCAAATTATTATATGAGAGGGGTTGGTGGTTGTGATGAAATCACCAAGATTCACCCACCAACAGCCTTTTATCACAGTGTGGATCACCATGTAACTGTTGCCTCTACATTCAGAATTAGGCAAACTCTGGAACAAAAATATTTTAATAAATCCCCTGAACACTATCTGCCAAGTACAAATTTAGCACTTGGCTAATAAATCAAAAACCAGACACCACCAAAACGAAGCTTAAAAAGGACAGAGGAGTCTTATGCTACATCATCATGAGAATACTTTCATTTTAAAATGCATCACATCAGCTAAGTTTACACCCTCGGCCAACAGTGCCGCACAGTTTTGGAGCCCCCAAAACAGAGAGGTTAAAAAAATGCTCCTGGCTCCATTACAGTTGAAAAACTGTGGGGCTGCTTTTAAGTCTGGACAAGCAGAAACTGAGACCAATAGAAATAACATCAAAGTTACAGACATTAACTTCCTGATTGGTTCTTTCACACTGTGAATATGAAGCACCATCAACATTTGAGTTTAATCTCTGCTCTTACTTTTCACAATTCTTGGTAGTAGCATTTTCTGAAACAAACAAACAAATTCTGAATGAAGCAAACAAATGCAGAGGAGATTTGGTTACTATTTACTTCCACACGTCACGTGATATACTTTTTTTGTTTAGCTGCGACAGTATGCACATAGATCACTCCTCATATGGAGCTGAAATGCTCACCTGAAGACAGATTGTTTAATAAAACATAGAATGGGTGTAGTCGTACACACTCATGGTAAGAAGCTTTATTATAAACATTAAAAAGAGCATTATCTGCAGTGCCTTTGGTAACTGACTCAAAGTTATTAATCAAAACCACAGGCACATTTCACACTGCTGAGGTTCAGTGCCCCACCCTGCAAGAAAATGAATAGGACTGGATGACGTCCACTTCATGGGCATTGTAATGCTCATTCAATAAAGCATTGCAATGGCTGATGAAATGATGTGGTGAAGACTAAAATGATGTCTATCTGCCATCAGCATCAGCCTCACCCAGCTGTCCAACTCTATGAATATACTCACAAAGACAAAGTGCAGACTCTGCCGAGTTGAAACATCCCAATCTTGTTCTGAAGCATCTAACATGAATAAGCAGCAAACTGAACACAGGGCCCTTTGTAAGATAGCTTGTTCAGTTGGCTACGGGTGGTAGAAAGTCCTTTTCTGTATGCAGAAACTTGGTGGCCCAGAAGGATGAGGGGGTGGGGGGGGGGAGAGGGCAAGTAAACAAAAATATCAATCCTACAGCTGGATTTGATGCAGGGGAGTCACTCTAATAACCTACAGATGTACACAAGCATAAATCGGAGCAAACGAGCGTCAACATGCCCATGCTGTCAACAAGACATGAAAGGTAATGGCATAAGGAGGCAGAGGAGTAAGCAGCACTCAGATTTGGATATCAGCTGCGTCAAAAGCATGTAAACAGGACCACAGGCATATTTGAAAAGTGTTCCCATACCCAGCACGGTCATAACATGGATACATGAACAGCATGAGGATTCGATATGTGCCCAGCACTGTGACATATGTCATTGTCAGAACAATGGTAATATATACAGTATAGTGTAATGTGCAAAGTCAGTCTTAAGAGGAACAGTCCAGCCTTTTGGGAAATGTGCTTCTTTGTGATCATCTTACAATGAGACATTGTGGTACTTAAAGCAGCTGATTCCAACACAATGGAGCTATTGTTCACCAGCGGTTGTTTGCTATTACTGTGAGCAGCATTTTTACAGTCCTGCAACCAGGTGCATCATCACAATGTATGTCAAATGTATAGACGCGAGTATACACATGGCTCTATAAAAAACTCAATCACTGTGACACTGTGTAAAAGTTCATCGACCTGATTTCCACTCATTCTCAGTCACTGGTTTTTACGTTAGTACTGCAACACAGAAAGAAGCTAACATAAAAATGTCTCTGTGTATGCATCTAAAGTAAAGATGGACACAAACAGCTGACCATTCTGGGTATTTGTTCTTTTAATTTTGTGATTCTTATATTCCCCGTTTTTACATTTCCAATTGCAGGTTAGTAATAACTTTAGTTCTTAACCTATGTATATTAATGATTTAATTATTGTATTTTTAAATCTCTACACATTGCAATACTTCTTCATGGAAAACATTATTTTCTAGCTTTGAACTTGATGAATTTGATGCTTGCAACTGCAGCTGCAGCTGCAGGTTTGCATCAGTTCAGTGATGTAGTGGCGCCAAGCCCCAAGGTTGGCACATTTTCACCGTCTCACTGAACACAGTGTGAGCACAAAGCTGCAAATCAAGACAAAAAAACTTATTTTTTAATTGTTTCACAGCAGTTATGAAACACTCTGCTGTGGCAGAGACTCAGCTGTGAGGGAGACAAACTGCTGTCAACAGAGAGACACAAACAACAAAAAGTATATGGGAAGATGTTTTATATTATACTAACTAAGTTATGTCAACAAAACACATTTTTCAAATAATTTCTTGGCCAACAAGAGGGAACATCTTTTATGGCCAATAATCCGATAACTATGATCCATGTTTGAACCTCAGCACCTTTCCACACAACAACTACACCAATTGCTGCATTTAAATGCACACAAAATGCACAAATAATACACTACAAGCAAAACTTATCCTATCCTATTTCCAAATGAAGCTACAGAAAATTGACACTCAGCCACTGAAAAGAGGGTAAACACTTGGTCAGTAGTCTTGAAATGTAAACAGGGCGAAATTAGAGCCATCCATATTTGAAATCCTATGGAAATCCTGAAAAGGAGCATTCCTGCCACCTTGTCTGTACTTTCCATCCCCGTTTGTGGTCAGACACAGTTTTCCGAAGAATTCCCCTGTCCCCTCACATCTTACACACTGAATGTTTTCCATTTGACTCATAACAGTCTTGACAATATGATGAATTGTGCCAAATCCATTCTGTATCCTCATTTTACGTCTGTCTGGACATTTTTTTATTTATTTTTTTGCTGAAACTATTAAGATGCTTATGGATGGTTCGACCATTGGGATGACCATCAGTAACAACTTAAATGATCCAAATCAGAGTACATCTATCTGAGTATCAAAATCAAGACCGAAATAAAACTAGAGAAAGACGCCTAGATGTGGCTGGTATTTGTTTTTTTTCCTGCAAACTGTTTAAATGCCTGTGTTGTGTTCCACTCCTCCCCCACGGCTAACAGTCTGCCATGGCTATTTACGTTTCTCTGAGTGTGCAGTTTCATGCCCATGGGTGTCGTGTCTTTATGCTGATCCACAAGCCACTGTTTTATGCGACCAGGGAGACACTTCCTGCTTGAATGAGAGACGTCAAGATGATGCAGCAGTGATGTTTCAGCAAAGCTGGACTGAGAGAGAGGGTCTCCTGGTCACAACACTTAAACACACACACACACACACACACACGGCACAAACCAACACTGCTGACGAGATCCTGAGATTCCAAGCTTGAGCTTCTCTGACCATTGCCCTCATGCAGTGTGGCTGAGGCAGAGTAATACTAGCTGTTACAAGAACACAGACCTACTCATTAGGCAGCCGCGGTTATGGTAAGGGCAAGTTAATCAGAAATGACTACAAGTCCTCAAAATTTCCTCATAAGTGGCCTGTAGATGTGTGTTTTCTGTACGAGTATTTTAGAGCAGGTTGTAAAACAATGTTTCCAAGTTTATCAACTTAATAGACTCAAAGTTTGAAACTCAGGATGTTGATTTACAATTGATTGCTAGCACTACTGTATTTACTGTTAGTCTGTTGTAATGCGACTGTATTGGTCGGTACTAAATTTTAAAGAACCTTTATTTTATAAATGTGTGCTGGAAATCTAACTTGGTTTAACATGAGCTCGTGACAGCAGTTATCTCTTCCAGACAGGATCAGCACATATGTACATTTCATGCACATCAGTAAAGAAAATGGTATCTGTACATCTCTATCATCAATTAGAGGAGATACTTCATTTCAATGTATAAATTGAGGTCCAGCAGAGACCTGGTAGTGTCATCCTGTAAAGATGCTCCAGTATATTTGGATACATGTTATGCTTAAGTACTATTACTAAAAGTTTTGTGTGTACTATTAACAGCCTCCATGACTAAAAAGACATTAAGTTTCAACACCAAAAAACCTGGAAAAGTCTCCAGGCTTCGTGCTTGGGAACAACAAATCAGCCAAAAATATTTGGACAGGAGTCCAATGGGGGAAAGGTCAAGCTTGGAGAAAAACATGCTCACCATCAATGAACAGACATTCCTCAGTCTGCAAAAGCAATACACTTCTAATGCAGCTGCACACAACACTTAAAGGGGAAGTGTACCATTTTCAATTTGCTTTTTTGTCAATGATAATTTCATTACCACTTCAGTGCAGCAGTGGAGAGCGGCAGGTTTGCCGTCAAATCATTACGGGGGGAAATTACAGACCCGTGAAAACTACAGCCACTTCTCTTAAACATCACCATCTTGACAGCTTTTGTAAATGTTTGATTTGCTTCCATTTTTACTCGTCTTACTACGCAGACGCAAGCACATTTCAACATTTCTCCACATTTTGTCAACATTGTTATACACCAACAATTTTTTCCCAATAAGCAAGTCTCCTCCTAAATGAAAAAATAAGGGACAAACACAGAAATTTGGGAGCACAATAAAAATGTATTGTAATTCATATTTTTTTTTCTAAATGCTGGCAGCAATATTACATAAGCACTGTAACACTGCATCCACACTGTATCGCTAGACAGTGGGTGTGCTTTGTGCTGGAGGTGGCTGTTGGAAGTCAGCAGAGCATTGTTTGTTATGGCTGGCTTCACGGCAAAATTAGCTTAGGTTGCTAAAGTGATGGTGACATGGTATCTGCTGTTGTTGGGTGCACTTTGTCTGACAAATATTCTGTTTCTGTATTGCATAATGCACTTCTGAGGTATAAAAATATAAAATATATCGCCAGTCCGTATATTGTTGTTTTCTGCTCATATCACCCAGGCTTTAAAAGCCAGGATTCTAAATCAAGTGTATCTTCAAACTATTCAGTATGTGAATCAAAGAGCAGAGCTGTAGATCACATCACCTGATGGCTCAGTCTAAGAAAAATTTTTAATAAAACATATTCCGCTGCAAAAATAGCAAATGTCTTCCCATGATACGAGGAGGATTTGACATCTGGCAAGGACATAACTGCTGAGGCAAAGACGGCTGTGCTCATGCACAGAGTGGATGTAATGTGAAAAAAAAGGGATGACTAATACAAGGCAGGGTGATGGTTATTCCTACTTAGAGTTTAACTGCAACCAAATGTGTGAGTATGGAAAAAACGTAATCCCACTTTGGACAAAAGCATCTTAAATGCTGGAACTGCCATCATGTAATGTGAAGAAGTAACACCAGGAGTGACTGCTCTGTCATAGTTTTAAACTCCCATCATCTCTGTTTTGTGAGAACGGTGCGTGCATCTCTGAAAGAGGTATAGCAGTCGATCACAGGTGATTTGAGCATCTCGGTGGTTTGTTGAGTTCACAGTTAGTAAGATAGGAGGAGCTGAGTGTGTCATTGTGCTACACGCAGTTATATATTGTTCTATATTTAGGATAAGACACTATTCTTATCATACTTTGCATTATATCACTATCACCACCATCAGGTGGCACATGATCTATGTGTCAACGAAAGTGTCACTGTAACAGCTGCTCCGTCTGTTTCAAAACTCAAATTTAAAGAAAGTGATAATCTTATTGAAAAAATCTCTTTCAGTTTCTGGCTCAAATATCGATATCACCACACCTCACATTTGTATGCTTAATATGAATCTACAGCCAGAATACAGTTAGCTTAGAAGAACATAGGTAAAGATGCACCTCGGCTCTGTTCAGTAATGATACCCACCGTGTAAGACCTCTAAAGCTTGACATTATAATTTTTTGTTAATCTATGCAAAACCAAGGAATCATATTAGTGGGCAATCTTCCCAACTCACCCTTCTGGTGTTGTCTAGGACTTTAGCGTCAGGCCGACCATAGTTGGGAGGGTTGGCATGAGGATCGTAGCCCAGTCTGGACAGCATTGGAGCGATGACAGCCATGTCCCTCACCACGTCTGCTGGGATTTTCCCCACCCACTTGGACAAGGCCTCCACGTTGACAGGTTTGATGACCTGGTCTGTGGACCTCTCCACCCTAACGAGACACCAAAAAAAGGAAATGTTGATTAAAGCTGTGATTTCAAGCAAAGGGAATGCTAACAGCAGCAACAGACAATATTTTAGCCAAAAGACATCACAGACAGCAGATTTGAGTTATGGCCAAACACCATTTCCATGAATTAATACTGTTCCACCACTCTTTATCTCCAGTAGTCGCTGATATTTTTTTCTTTAGGTCATAAGTTGACCATAGACAGCTGAAAATATTCTAAATTTAGTGCATGGTTAGAATGTGGTTAATTCTTTGGCTTAGTCTTCTTTTAAGTTACATTTCTGGCCGTCTCACCACTATACAGTGTGTGTGAATTGCCTTTGGTCTCCCAGTCTCGCCCTCCAGGCAGCCAGTGCACTGATGGCTTATACCGTGTGCATCACACCAGCTATGGTTCAGTACCTCTCACACCCTGACTTCAGCAAGTCTTTAAATTATTTATTATATGAAATTAAATATTTAACAAGCAAGTGCACTGGGGCAGCTGGACTGAGGCTTTTTTTTTTCCTGAAATGACCAAATTTCACCACCTTTGGCCAGCACAAGGGACTTGATTTCAGGTTTATGAAGGTGTAAATACGACCACACTACACACACAACTGGAACATTTACCAATAATGACATTTCACTTTCATGGTCCTTTTCAGATAAAACAAAACTGAGCCTCATAAGAAATTTTGAGAAATCATTAAAACCTACAGAATGATGACATTTGCTAATTATGTTTTCATAATATCTATTTTTATTCTTGCTAACATAAAAGGTGGTTTAGTGAAACCAAAACATGCACTTCTTTAGAGCTAGACCTTTCAGGTCACACCCTTTGCCCACACATCAATGTACCATCTGTAGTCCAGCGTCTCCCTCCGTATGTTTCCTGTCTGACCCTATACCTCAATCTGGCAATTCACTTTCCTCTAATCCATTTACTTTGCAATTCAATCTTTACACTGCACGGGTATGGTCTCCTGCATGATTAATAGAGTGAGCTGGTTTTGTCATCTCAGGAGGATGGTGGAGATGGTTTCAGAGAGACGGGCCGCGATCCAAACATCCACTCTACAACAAATAGGTAGGGAATCACTTTAGGTAACTCCATCAAGACTCAAGAGGCTGCTAAGTGTTGATGGGGAACATAAACTGATAAAGACAAAGACAGAGTGTTGCTAATACAGTTCAACGTCACTATCATGTTTAATATGGTTAAACATAAATGAAAGGTCACTTCTGTCAACATTCATATTGACACACAAAGGGGGATTGTCCATTGAGAGTTTGTTAGGGCCAATTCTTAGTTGAGGTACACATAATGAGAAGGTCTTTATCCACCCATGTGCTTGATGGTGCAAGTAAACTGCAGACTCCTATGCGTACATAAATGTGCCAAAAAATTTGTGAAAGCACAGAAAACAGAGCGATATTAGATGTGTCCAATGCCAAATCTTCATTTAAGTATGAATGAAACATGTATCTGTAGTGTTGGGTACTAACCCAGTACTTTTAATGGCACTGGACATGTTTTTTTTTCCTATTAAATCAATTGGTACCATTGGTATCTGAAGGTTCATCCAGTGGAGAGAGTAAATTGAACTCTGAGTAAGAAAGAGTTGCACAGCTGTTTCAGCTTCAAGTGTTACCAAAATCCCTCTCTGCAGTGACAGAATGCAGAATGTAGTATTTTTTTTCTTATCTCATGGCAAAGGGAAAATAAATATCTAAATATTTTGTATTATTAACCAGGCATGACAGATAATGTGATGAGATTATTCAGACTTTGGGAAATATTTATCATTCTCTTGCATTTCAACAAATTATTTACAGATATTAGGCAGATTCTTCTACCGTAAACATTGTAATTCCTTGCCAAGTCTTTGTAAGACTAAAGGGTAAAACATAACAGTATTGTCAGTCATCACCTGTGGTTTAGGCACACACACAGAATCACTCTATAAACTATAACAAGCTTCATTTACATTATGAACTAACAGAATTAACATTATCAAGGATACAATTCATATTTCATCTGTTGGAAATAAAGAATTGCATTTGTTTTAATGTGATGTGACAAAAAACCTTTCAATCCATCACATGACCACTTCCCTTCAGGCTGCTGCTCTTTATGGCCTGCAGCTTGTCAATTATTCATTACTGGGCCTCCTTTACCCAAGGTGGTGTTCTGTATCACCAACAGCTGATAACAGAGAATGAGACAGAGACATCAAGATCACAAATGGTACAGAGAGTTAGGGAGGAGGGATGGAGGGATGGCTCCTTGTTCTGGGATAAATGATGGCGCAAGTCTCTTAGCTAGACAGGGCCTCCACTAAATAAAAGCCAGGTAATTGATGTTAATGCTAAGAAGAGGACGTGCCGTGGGACCTGGATGCCCGCTGACTGAGATTTTCATCTAGATAGAAACCCAAAGCTGTGGGACAATGCAGTTGCAGTGCGCAAAAAGCCTGCCATGGGGGGTTAACTTTAACGCACCAACAGCAAAGTGCTTGGGGCAACATTTTTAATGATAAAAAGGTAGCTGGGCTGCCATGACGGCTACTTGTACTTGATGCATTATTTCTCCTCTTCTTGTTACTATTATTTTGTGGTGGTGGTGGGTGGGGGGTTGGGGCATCTTGTAACTATGTAATGACAGAAGAGACCAGCAGGAAATATGGAGAAGAACAAAAGCAGGAAAATGGTTTTCAGTGAAACATTCTATCAGGACTGGTAAGGAAGTCTTATACAATACATCATGATATCTATTTAACTGAAGATTACAAAATGCCGCCCCCCCCCAAAAAAAATGCAGGATTTCGAGGACTTGCATCCTGTCCTCTGTCATCCCACTATCAACTTTTAAGCATTTGTGTTACCTTCATTCATATAATGAACACCACTGTGAGGAGTTATAAAGTAGCTAACACTTACAGTGACTTTTGTGGTGATTGAAAATAAAATTATACAAAAAAAAACACACGTCACTGCTGGCTTTGTTGGAATTGTGGAGAAAGAAAGTAAGAAAAAAACTTGTGTTACAATGAAAGAAACTACTTTGTAACAAATTTTAGCCTGGAAATCTAAGCTGCATCTTGAAGAATCATAGACTTTCTGTGTGACTGTGCCTGCTAATGCTTGTTATTAGACATAGAAATGCAGTCCAAGGCAGTGCCTCCATGCACATCTTTTCTGCTCAGCTCAGTAGGCTCTGTTTAAAGTCCCCATGCATTAATATTTGATGGAAATCAATTTGTGGAGGGGTGATGTGCTCAATAAATGAAGAAAATCTGGAATTGAAGAGCCAATTCACTCTCCCTTTGTGTTTTCATCAGTTTCAGCCTCACATTTATTTTTCTGTTAAGCATTGTAGGAATGTACACTTAGGGCAGGAGGTTAAACACAAAAGGTCTGTTAAATAAAAACACGACCACTGGAAATTTTCCAGAGTCTGGACACAAGTGAGAGACAAGGACACTTTGGTTACAATGAGAACCTCAAGGGTTCTTACAACTGAGGCATAATGGTCTAGCCTTATAGAACTAGATATGAGAGCACTTGTCTGTGTCTCTGCCTCTGTCAAAACACAATACACAGCATCTTGAAGTCTGTATATGAAACTAAACTTATGTATACTAAGCTAAACTAAACAGATTTGACTGCCTTAAGCTGTGGTATATGTCCGTCTTGCTGCAATGTCCTTGCCTCACTTAATTTCTGGTGGATGGAATTAGTCCTGTCTGTAAACACCACAGGAGCTGGGATTTGTTGGAAAGACAAGAATTATAATTGTTCCATTTCTCAATCAATTATATCTTTACAGATTGAGGATCTAGATAATAAAATAAGTTTTGTCACTCGTTATTAAGAATTGTGATTGTTAGACCAACCACATACCCACACACACAAACATGACAACATTATTTATTATTAGATGTGAGGTGGAGCACTTGTTTTGCTGTGTGTCTGTGATGCCTCTTCTGCTGCTTCCTGCAGATGGCACTTCTACATACAGTTGCAGCTGCACCATGGGCTTCTGGGCTGCATATAGAGCTGAAACGATTAATCGATTACAAAATTAATCAACAACTATTTTGATAATCGATTAATCGGTTTGAAGCTTTTTTCATGATTAAAACAAGATTTCTGATTGTTTAAGCTTCTTAAATATGAATATTTTCTTAATTTCTTTGCTCTGGATAACAAATTAATCATTAAAAGTCAATAATTTTGGTTTGTGGACAAAACAAGACATTTGAGAAAATCATCATTTCCAGGTTTGACGAACACCGATAAACATTTTTTATGGTTTTCTGATATTTTATGGACCAAACGATTAATCGATTAATCGAGAAAATAATCGACGGATTAATCGATTATGAAAATAATCGTTAGTTGCAGCTCTAGCTGCATATTTTGAAATGAGCTACATCTGTGTTGTCTATCCAGTCAGTAACTGCTGATTTACAAAACTAATTGACACTCACTCTGACACATATCATACTCCATAAACAGAACAGAGGGTTGATTAAGTTGAGTTAGTGTGAGTTACAGTGGTGGCTGTAACTCAAAAGGTAGAGAGGGTCACACTAATCAGGTCAAGGGTCATCATTGGGCAAGACTGAACAAATTGTTACTGGTGGCTAGAGATGTAACGATATGAAAATTTCATATCACGGTTATTGTGACCAAAATTATCACGGTTATCAATATTATCACGGTATTGTTAGATGTGTTCAAAATGTTCCAAAAGTACTGAACACACACACTGAAATCTTTTAACCAAGTTTTATTTAAAAAAAGATATTTTATATTATATGATTATTATTATTATTATCATTATTATTATTATTATTATTATTATTATTATTATTATTATTAATAATAATTATCATCTGACTGACTGACACACACACACACACACAGGTCCTCACTCTGTGTCGGATAATAATTAAGTAGCAGCGGTCGTACACAGCATAAAAATTAAATAAAAAAACACAGAAACAAACACATTTTGGTCTGCTACGGTATGTGTCGTCTGCACACTACTCGCTTTGCGAGACAAACCATGACGTTTCCCACTATTCCGAAATCCCGTTTTTGTTGACTTACCCGCTGAAAAGTTGTGTGTGGTGGTCACGGAGATGGCTCATCATATTGGAAGTGGCTTCGCGGAGATTTTTATTTTGCATTTTCTGCACAAGGATTGATTGTCTTCAATTATTTTACCCTCAACATCCTTTAAAAATACAAAATATGCCCAGACTTCTGATCTTACGGGGGGGTAATCTCTGGAGCGCAGATGGCTTCAGCCGTGTTGTCGCTGGACAGACAGTGCAAACTGCGCATGCGCGCCCGCTTGAGCGAGTGCCGTTCAGGTGCTGCTGCTGCTTCTCCAGGAAATGAGCAGTATCACTGTGAGTTTTTCGGTAATCAGTTGCGGTAATCAATCACGGTTTTAACAATAATTAAAATTTGAAACGGTATGATAACGGTCGGGAATTTTACCGCGGTTTATCGTCATACCGGTAATCGTTACATCCCTACTGGTGGCTATGCAGATAGTGTATAGATGTGTGATTGAGAAAGTGTTACCAGTGCACCAGTACAGCAATCTTAAATAAACCAATAGCTTCACAAGCTTGATAGACATTCAAAATAAACAGTCAGTTCTTTGTTAATGGTTTAGTACAAAAATGATTTTAACATGCAACACAAAAGCACCCGAATAAACCAATAGCTTCTCTAGCTTGGTCAAACATGTAAAAAGAGACAGGCACAAAACCTCTTTGAAATGGTTCAGTCTGTGCAATTAGTGAGTCATTCATTAACTCTCATCCAGCCAGCGTGCTGTTAAATTTAAAGTGACACAGGGGAAATGTCAGAGCTCCAGATATCTGTAGTGAAACTCAGAGCTTTGACAGCTTTTATCTTCTCTAATATGTGATTGTACACTTTACCATGCAGTTCAGGTAGAGCCATCTTAAATATTTTCGGCTTACCATGTCGTTACAATGAAGTTCAGAATCCTCTCAGTGATTTTTGTTGCCTGCACACTATTAAGTGGAATTTTTTCACCTCTTTCCTTCATCTCCTTCAAAGTTAGCTGCTTGATACCGCCTCCTTTTTGTTTATTCAGCTCAATGAACTCTGCATGCTCTCTGGCGTGAAATTTCTGTAGGTGCGTTTTACAACCGCCCTTCAGTATTGCAAGTAGCCGTCGAGTTTGTCAGCTGAGGTAGTGTGAAAAAGTTCCAGATAATTGATCCTTTCACTCACTCTAGAGCTGCAACTAACGATTATTTTCATAATCGATTAATCTGTGAATTATTTTCTCGATTAATCTTTTGGTCCATAAAAGATCAGAAGATAATAAAAGATCGGTGTTCGTCAGACATGGATATAATGATGTTCTCGAATGTCTTGTTTTGTCCACAAACCAAAATGGTTAACTTTTAATAATTTCTTTGTTATCCAGAGCAAAGAAATGAAAAAAATACTCACATTTAAGAAGCTTAAACAAATCAGAAATCTTGTTTTAAACATGAAAAAAGCTTCAAACCGATTAATCGATTATCAAAATACTTGTCGATTAATTTAGTAATCGATTAATAATCGATTCATAGATTAATTGTTTCAGTTGTAGCTCGCTCCATATTGTGGGCTTCTGTGCGGCGTGTTGCTTGCGTATGACTTCACTCACAGTGCACAGCTTATAATTAGACTGATTAGATCGGTTCAGCCCATTGCCATCTAGAATTTTCTTCAATATCAGGACCGATGCCGATACAAATATCGGATCAGTGCACTCCTAGGTGAAAAGTACCGAAAGTTACCGATGCTGCACAGTGAATCCGTGTTCATTTAGCGTTGCTGTACTGAAGGTATAGCTTCGGACGGAAGTCTGAAGAAAGGGGCCTACCTTTAATTCAGAGCATAGAAATTAAACAATCTCAGTTCCTCCCGCAGAGGCAGCAGTCAAACAGAAAAGTTGACATTCAATAAAAGTTCCTAAAGGTAAAAACTGCAGTACCTGCATTGCACCTTTATAGAAGAAGCCTTGAGACAGAACCTAACATACTGTCATTTACTGGAACCCTTTAAGCCCTTACTTACTCCTTGGAAATTCTACTTCTACAGCTAATTTTATACTTGAATGAATTTTCACTACCATTATTATATAGATTAACGCCACAGTAGTACAATTCCACCCCTACCATTATATTAAATAAAACAAGCCCAACGTAATTATGACCTCATCTCCACTGCCTCTTTGTTCTTCAAATCGAAGTCATTAAACACTAGAAGGAAAACAGAAGGAACTAATTTCAATCTCTTTTTTTTCTCCATTGCAAATGGGATGTGTTCATCGAGTGTGCAGCGAAGCCAAAAGGCATTTAGAGAGAAAACTACTCAATGGAGGCTAAAAATGTAAAAAAAAAAATAATGGCTTAAATCATCTCCAGAGGCAATGGAGTGTTCTGGATCAACGTGGCAGGAAGAGGGGGCTAACAGAGGGGGTTAGACAGAGAGCAAGGAGTAGGGTTGCACCCCTTCAGCGTTTCCTCAACAACTTCCAGAGACCACCCATTCAAATCACTGAAACTAAAACAAGTTTGACACCAGGCACGGCCATTAGCAGAAGCTACTTACAGTTGAGTATTGCAAACATAATCTCACGTGTTGTTCAGTCACTAATGAGTAAATTCCTCACTGTGTTTAAGGGCAGGGTGTTTCATTTCCAAATGAAATTTAATGATGGACTGTCTCAAGGCTATGTGAAAACATAGGGAAGAATTATTTCATGCATTTTAAAGCCTTCAGTAAGTGAGATTATATGAAGAGTGATTATTCCCTTCAGCTTGACACACTGCTTACCAACATGTCATTTCTCTTCAGGATAATAGCCAATCTATACTTTCTCTCCCCTCCAGGCTAAGTAGTTAAAGGCTGAGTAGGCTTGTCCAAGCTCATTTCTGTTGCACTGGGAATGTGATATATGGTAGGCCCAACTTACCTTGTGGGGCTTGTGAGCCTTGTGGATATTTCATATTTATTCCATCAACACTGCAGTGGCATATTTAATGAACCTGGAAGTGTAGAGAATGCATATAGTAAAAGAGAATGCTGTGTAATTATCGGGGTCAAAATGGAAACGTTAAACTAGGATGACACTGCCTTGACTTGTCTAGTTTCAGAATCACAGGCATTTTCATAAAATTTAAATAGTGGATTAAAGATAAAGTCAGAGAAATACTTTATTTAAATTATATACTATACATATTCTTTGTTTGCTTGGTAGGTACATTCTTTTTTACATCATTATATATTGATATAATGCTAATGCACTGTGCAAACACATTTTGAGACATTTCTGTGAATGTGTTTTCCCTAAAAATGTTTCTCTGTTTAACAAGTGTTTGTTGTTTTCTGTCCATAAAGAAATAAAAAAATCAACAACAACAACAACAACCCACAATTAACTGGTTTCACTCAAGAGCAAAACTCAATTTTTAGTTATTTTATATTTCTGCTCATATTGTACAGTCTCAATGGCATCACCACTGTAATATTATAAAAAAAAACCTTCACTAGAAAAAAAGAGGTGAGCACTGTTTCTTTGTTTTTGAGTGAAAAAACTATTTGGACTAGTCACTGTAAAATCCAGGGAGGACCCCAAACACTACAGATCACTTTTCAGAAACTGCATTCCAAAAGTGTCTAAAATCACAGGATGCCACAGTGACAGATGGTGGTTCAGTGTGTTGTCACAGGTCGTTACTAAGGGTACGGGAGGCAACTAAATAGACCCTAAACTCAGTTTAAACATAGTGGGGAAACTGACATGAGTACATTGACCCTCATATTACAAGGTTATATACTCAACACTGATGGAGCCACTTCACCTTAAAAACAGAGTTTGAAGAGAAAATCTAACCCTGAAAGGCATCACACAGGCCTATGTTGTAATTACACCGAAATCAAAGAGCTCCGTCTAGATGAACCAAAGTAGAAAGATTTCTTCCAAAGATATGAAGCAAGACATTTACAATGGCCAGAGTGAAGTTTTACTCTCAAAACTACTACAGTAACAGGAAAGAGGAAATGGAGAAGTCAGCATTACTTACTTGGAGAGGGACACTCCTCCAGCTTTCCCAATGAGCTCCTCATGGTGGAGAACAGCATCATTCCAAGGAATGTCAAGGAATTTAAGTAGTGTCTTCATCCATTTTTCAGGATGGAGGACCAACTGTTCATAGTGCACTGGTAAGCATTTATCAGTTGCCTCCAGGCACTGAGTGTACATGGTCTCTATAGCCCGGTTCCACTTTGTCAGGCAGTCCCGGTAGCTGCCAAGATCAAAGCCTGCAATGGTCACCTTCCGTGAGATCATGGAGTGGACTGAAGCCCGCCCATCACGAATCATGAGTACAAACTTGGCATGGGGAAAGATTTTGGCCAGGTAGGCAAGTGACTTCAGGGAAAAAGGGTCCTTGTTGCACAGGAAGTTGGCAGGCTCACCATGTTTGACGATGATTTCCAGCAAAAAAGCCTGCATGGCAGCGTCCAGCACCTCATCCGTCACACCTGCCTCATCCAGGCGCATCTTCTCCCGGCCTGAGCGGCTCCACATCTGCTTCATGGCCAGGATACGTGGGATGACACGGGTTTCCTCTCCACAGCGTACTTCTGGGTGGGCATCCAGCATTGCTCGCATCAGTGTAGTTCCACTTCGCGGCACACCACCGATGAAGATAAGTGGCATGTCTTTGTTGTAAACGAAAGGTGTGCTGAGATTCTGTCCTGTCCGTAAGGTGGTCCTCAAGCTGCCTCCCAGTGCTGACAGAGGCAGGATTCCAACTGACTGGCTGCGCTCCTCGATGCGATGATGGCACTCCATGGCATGGCGGCCCAGGTAGAATACTGTGATTGAGCTGATGACCAGACAGGCCACCAGCAAATTCTGTTTCAGCTTGCCAATCATACTGCAGGCTATAGACAGCACTGGACAATATTTCCCTGGGGGCAATTTAGGGGGTGGGATGGGAAAAAGGAACTGAGAGATAATTTAGGTCCCCACCGTTTACGGTTGTTTGCTGGGAACCAGGCATGGATCAAGCTCCCTGGTGCACAATAGGTGTCGAGTTCCCAGCTCCATGAGACCTGGATTGTGGAACAGAAGACAGAAAAAAAGACATAGTTCATATTACACATCCAGTACAGTTCGCAAAGTTAACAGAAAAACTGAATCAAATGTACCTTTATATAAATAATATAGACATATTAATAAATTAGTGTAGAACACTGAAACTTCAGTGGGTCAGAGGGCGTCAGAGGAGAAGGCAATCTGTAGTCCGTCCAGAGGTCAGATTGCTTTCATGTCGGCTCAGGAATGTGACCACGTGCTTCCTTAAACCACCTACAAATACAAGCATAATCCCTAACTTTAACCATAACCAGTTAATGACTAAACGTAACCTTATCATAACCACAATTCAAATTTTAGTCTTGAAATTAATCAGTTCATCAAAAATGAGGTTCTGTCTCATTAGGACCAGGTTCTGGTCTCCATGACTACTGGTCTTGACAAGATCAGTGTTTATGCCATAAAAGATCCTGAAGAGGAAACAGGGAGATTAAAGTTATTCGAGTAAAAAGTCCATTCAATTACTAATAATAACTAAAGATGGACTAATCTCAACCTGGAAACCAGGCTGAAATATCAGTGTTTCTGATCCTGACTCTCATGAAGCTGTTGTGTCGAAGCAGTGGTAGCTTCACTGTCGGTGTGCTTGTTTATTTGCTGTAAATTTGCGCTAATATTTCTTCCTCAAGTATTTCTGTTTGTTTTGAGCCTATTGAATTCATAGTCGGAGGCAGCCCTACTGTCTAAATGTAATCAGGTCACTCAGGACTAGGGCCACAATGATTATGGGATTATTTTGATAATCGATTCATCGGCTTGAGTCTCTTTTCAATAATTAATACAAGCTTTCAGATTTTTCAGCTTCTTAAATGTGAATATTTTCTGGCTTCTTCGCTCCATATAATAAAGACATCATTAAAACTGAATTGTGGTTGGTTTGTGGACAAAGCAAGACATTTGAGAACATCATCAATTCCAGAATACTGATCAACATTATTCAACATTTTCTGACATTTTACGGACCAATTAAGTATTCAATGTATCGAGAAAATAATTGACAGATTAGGATGGATGTTTAGACCAGGTCCAAACGGCATCTTAGAGAAAATATACCATCCAGCCACGCAGTTTGTGTAATACTGCCTCCATAGTGGATTCAACACACCTCTTCACATCTTGTTAACAAAAATGCTTCAGTTAACCTCCATTTGGGAGCTCCTCCATCAAACACTGTATTAAACCCTCCACATTTCTGGATAAACTGTTGTGACAGGCCCAATGAGTTTCAGAATGGACATACATAAGATGTCAAAATAGAGGAACCACTGCAGTTTCTTTAAAATCGACAGGCTTTTTGATCTCTAGAAAGAAATAAAGGAACTATGTGAGAGATGGTAAAGAATTCAGAGCCTACACAAAGATAAATGACTGAGACAATCAGAGGACAAGACACAGTGGAGGTACAAATCTATTCATTTAAGCAAGAATAGTTGGATTTTCCATCTGGCTACACATCAGACTGTCTTTGTAGCATATAAATCATCAGTGATGCCTCCTGCAGTGGGCTGGCAAATAGCTTTTCCTCTGCTGTTGGTGAGTAAAAGCTGAAGGCTTTCTCTGGGGTGACCCTGCAGCCACAGTCAGCCTCCTGAACAAACAGCTTTGTTGGGAGAGGAGTGGGTGACAGATGAGGCCACAGTAGCTTGGTTTATGGTAATGCTTTACTTGAAAACCACATACTTATCTGGGTGTGAGTTTATTACCAAGTTAACCTGACCTGGATTGCCAAAAGACAATTCAACCAGGTCATTTTAAATTATGGTTTGGGCTTATAAGAGACTTCATAATCTCACCGAAAATATGGCTGCAAATGGAAAAACAGATCTCAGACCACTTAACAAAAGATTTACCTATTGTCTGAACACACTGGTCCATTTATTAGGATCATCCATCCTTAGTTGTGCAGATATCTTAGTCTAGAACAAAGTAATGACAGACAGACATGCCTTCTCTGTGGCTTTTATTCGAATTTAATAAATTAGGCAATGCCAGTTTTGTATAATCGTTGTTATTTTTATGCCCATTACCAATTAGAGTCCCACTCATTCGGACTATGTTGCGCTGCTATTGCTAAATGAGCCATGTTGCTGCTGTTGCTTTAAAGCAAACACCCTTCACTGCTACCTCATTGTTTAACAAGCTAGGAGCATTTCACAACAAAACATTACTGCTAATCTTTGCATTAGCCTCCCTGTGAGAGGGAGCTTGTTCCAGACTAAGCTTCAGATGAATGCTCCAATAATTCCCTCTGCTCTATGCCTTGGGAATGAAACAAAAAAATATGTAGAAGGATTCGTACAATAAAGCATCTGACAATGTTTATTTCTTCCTTTCTTTTCATGCGGCTTTGCTTTACTTGTCAGCCCACCCACGCAATCTCACCACTGTGTTCGCTTCTTAGTGACTCAGTGTTAACAGGAGGGGGATGTCACAAAGCGTTCCAGGCTGCCAACACCTCAGGTCTAGTATGAGACGACAGGATTGCCATTTCACCAAGACTGCTACCACTGCCCTTGAGCATAGTTCACACTACACAGATATCGGCTTAATAATTCGGTCACAATGACATTGACAAGTAGCAGCTAATCGGCATGTGATCGGCATTCACTCTGTGAAATACGTAAAGATGAAAGAAAAAAAAAAAGACCTAGTCATAGTGAAACTCATTCAGGAATACACTGGTTTACTAGAGATACAGAGAAGAATGATGTTGGACGATGTCAAAAAAGGGTTAACATGAATCACAGAGAGCACTTCTATAAGTTCAGTAGTCAACCTGTAGACAGGAAACTGAGAAACTGAAACCCTTTGTCACTTTCTGTGACCACAATTCAGAGCTCCTCCTAGTGAAAGTTTGTCACTCAACCACAATCTGTGAATTCGCAATGACTATAGAGAATCACCAAGACTGCTCTGCGACAACAAGCTGCTCCTGGTAAAAACATGTCACAAGTGTGAACTCAGCAACTGCACAGATTCCCAATCACAGAACAGCACATGGTACTAGTGTGGTGTGCATAATTATGCTTTAACGCTCTATAGTAAAGTGAACCGACAGTGCACCACAGCAATATCAATATCAATCTAAAATTTAGATATTAGATAAAAGTTAAATATTAATAATATACTAACTTTTAGTCCAGTCACAAAAACACAGGAAATGTCTACAGGTCAATCTCTGAACTTTTGATCGCTGTGTACAAAATGTTTCACTTTCTGATAACCCAGTGTTGCATTGCTGTGATTCCACACAGACTCAGAATCTGGTAAATGCTGGAAATCACAAAATACAAAAGTGCACTTTACTGAGGAGAAGTAAAGTGCAGTCAGTACGTCTTAGTAGGTCTTTTTTTTTTTTTTTTTTTTTTTACAAAATATGTACAGGTTATCTCATTATGTATGAAAATCATTTACCCAATAAGGAAAGGAAAACTGTCAGAAATGAGTAGATACAGTTTCTTCAGAGGTGAAGCCTTATGCATGGCTGTGGTTGAGATTCAGACCAGTGTCGTGTTACACCTTACACCAGGGCTGAAATGTGTTTGTGTTAAATTAATTGCTGCTCTTCTCTCCTGTTACGGACACTGTATCCTCCTTGCAGCGCATTTCTCCCATTGATCTGTTGGGGAAAAGCAGTTGAGGCTGATGTTGTTCTCCACGGAGCAACAGTGATACCCAACCACATCAAACGTTAATAACAAGGGTGGCACCTGGTGTTATGTGTGAGGTGAGAGTTTTGTGGGTCCATTTCCATCATGTTGAAAAGGTCAACCACGTCGTTTTGGATGAACAATAACTCTCCTATAAGAACACAATGTAACGGACAATGTATACTTCCTCTATCTCCTGTTTTGAAAGACAGTGTGACCTTGAGATCTTCCTCTTTTATGTGAAACCATGACATCAGCACTAATAAAGCTGTAGAACATTGTTACTATAACAGAAATCTACAGCTTCGTTGTACAGCTACATGTTCCAATATTAATTCTGTCTAATAAAGGATCATTTGCTTTTTATGCAGAGTCCAATGTATGTATAAAAATAACTAAAGTATTCAAAATAAGACATGTGACCACACAGCCATTTGGAGCAGCACACTGCAATGCAACACACACAAGACCTGCATCACCATTCTGCAGCAGGAGAAGAGAGCAGAGCTGCTTTTGTGTTACCAGAATAAACACTGGCACTATCTTCCTACACTGAATGACTACCATTAAAATACTCAACACATCTGTCCATTCTTTCCACACAGTCCAGCTGAGGCATCGATGGCAAAGCAGGTGTTTACTACAGATGCTGGTGAGCAGGGAAGGAAGGAAATGAAAGTTGACAACGATAAATATGAATGTGCTGCTTTAGCAAGGATATATTATTTGGGTACAATAATGCAATAATTACTGATAGCAATAGAGTTTTTTTCAAACATTTAATATATATTCAATTTAAATATATATTGTACAAACACACTTATGATATAACGTATATATAGTCACTTTGAATGTTTTACCTCAGATGAAACAGTTTGTAACTGATTAACTGGTTTCTTCAACTTTCAATCAGGAGAAAGAAAATGTATCTTCAATTATCTGCTCTTCAGATTATCAATATTAGCATATTTTTTAATTTTGTCCAGCCCATCAAACAAATATGACACTTGGTACATGTCAGTAGCTT
Organism: Solea solea; assembly: GCF_958295425.1. NCBI lineage: Eukaryota > Metazoa > Chordata > Actinopteri > Pleuronectiformes > Soleidae > Solea > Solea solea. The sequence continues at coordinate 7,060,186 of NC_081140.1, read as the reverse complement.
CCATGTAAACACGTGAATAGGCAATAACTGTGTAGCCAACTACTGACAGCCTTCACTGCGATACAAGTTGGAATTAGATACCCATTATTTGAATGGATGAATGTCAACTTTGATGTTAAGCACTTTAAATACTCGTCAAAACCAAAAAAATAACAAGGTAGTCCACTTAACTTACAATGTTCCAGAGAAACAGAGTGGCCACTCCTCGTCTCCAACTGTCAACCTTTTACAGACAAACAAGTACAAGTTATGAGGCTTCCGATCTCATAAGCTTCCACACAACTGCAAGAACCATCAACAGGTCATGGCCATTGCCCTGCCTGTGACCTCTGCCCCTGAGGCTCAGTCATATTATTCCCCAATGAGTGAACCCCTCATACTCTAGCTGGACTGTATAACAGATATAAGACTCATTTCAGCAGGCATAATGCAGCCTGGAGACATGCGCTTAAAACATGACTACATCTAAACATCAGATGAGCAGCACAAATGGTCTTAAAAACACAAAAAAAAATCATAGACCCAATGAGTTAGACAGTGCACTCATTAGAGCTGTAGTGTGCAGTCAGTATTGGCAAACAGTCCTATATGCATCTGAACATCCTGTCTCAGTGTAGTCAGCACAATCAATTTCAATATCCCCTGTGAAAGCAAAGAAACACTCTAATAAATCAACTTCACCTGGTACAGCAGACCACTCAGCAACTGCATATACAACAATGAATGGCACTACTAATCAGTAAAGTGACAAGCTGAGAATCACAGATGAGTCAATCTGCTTGTGACAAGACGTGGGTGTTCTAGGCGGAGCTGAATCTGTGTACGTAAGTGCTACTGGTCGACATCAATTTGTGGGACAAACGCAACACCACGGCTATCAGTGTTGTTATCTCAGAAGACATGTCAAATGAAGTTAACATGTAGGTACGAACCTCAGTTTGCTTGCTCGGAAAGTCTGGTTTGTTTGGGTAGCTGTGAATGTGCAACCGAACTCTGATGCGCACCAAAGAAGCGAACTCTGGTCCGCCTAAAATATAAGTCCTGGTTCGCTGTGAGTGAACCAAATTCAGGAAGAGGACTACAATGCAGGGCACTGTTAGTAAACACAACCAAGGCATATGCGCATGTAGAACGATAGCCGGGAGAAATGGCTGAGCCCACTGTTGCAGTGTATGTGTCATATGTTCACATAAAACGATAAGATTTGATGCAGCTCCATATTTTGCTCTTATGTGGCGGAAACAGAAGTTGTCCTGCATTAACCAATAGATGAGTGAGTTTTCTTGTTCATTGTTTGTCTTGTCTTCTCCTTCAGTAATTCTTGATGTAACGCCGCCTCATGCAAGGAGGGGAATACGTCATTCAAAAGGTTCGGTTCGTTTCACTTGAGTGTAAAAGTGTGAAAGCAAACTGGGACCGGCTGAATGTTGCAACCCCCAATCGTACAGAGTCTAGCGGACTATTAGGTTTGAAAACGACCTTACACAGCAGAGGATGCACATTAACCAAAGGACAAATATAATTAGCAAGTAAAGAAGTAAAAATGCCCAAGGTAAAGCAAACTGAAAAGGCCTCTGAGCTGCACCTTCACTGGGACATACTGCTGTGACTCAGGCAGAGGAAAGAGCAGCTTCAGCCATGACGCTACTGCTTGTGGAGTACTACTCTTCACATTCATCCAACAGTGCTGAAAACAGACATACAATAGAAATATTTCTTCCATGACAGATTCTCTCCTTTGGTTACAAACCTCAGTGACTGGTGGGAAGCGAACCATGTTTCCTGTAGTGAATTGGGTTAATATCTGTGTATCACACCGAGATGACACTCACATCTGAGTCAGAATTTAAACTGCAGCCGGACTTGACGACAGGCACGAGCGTCTATTTCAAGCAACAGCCTCATTGTTTATTGGGTTAACATAAGTCATGTGCCACTAATGTACAATGTTTCAAGTTTTGACAAAGAAATATAAATGTATTACTATTATTATCATCATTATTATAATAATAATAATAGTAATAATAATATCAAATATTGTTATTAACTAATTCAACTAACGGTTAAAAAAGTTAATTACAAGTACAAGTACACAAAATTAGCATGCTAAAAAGCCATCCCAGGTTTGTTTCATGCCATAGTAACTCAATAAGCGATAATGGGTCACTGCAGAGTCAAGTCTGACCTAGGGCCGTCACTGTAAAGGAATTTAAAGGAACGTTAAAGTGATTTAGAGTGGCTTAATAGCCAGTTTGCGACATGCGGCACTATAAGACACTATTTTCAGTGGCAAAGAAAGAAGTTATGGTAGTAGACATACACATTATATGACAAGTGTTTCAGAGATGAGTTAGGGATCCTAACTGTTCTTGGCTATCAAAGCTTATGCTGTCAGTTGTGCAAGGAGCTGTCTAAACTAGTGTTATTTAAAGAAATGGCAGACTCAACAAGTAAACATTCCTATGTCTTTTTTGTTGTTGTTCTTTAATTATTATTAACAAAAGCATAACAACTTCAATTCAATTTTCAATTAAATCAGAGGACAGCCAGTGTAAATAAGACCTACCCAATGTAAACATCATGCTACCTCACAAACAAAATACACACACTGCTGTGTTTGTTTAACTAAGCTAAGCTTTTGTGCAATCAGCTACAGTGGTTGGGAAACACTAAAAGTGCGTGTGTGACACAGTTTCATATCTACGTTCTGATTTGGGGTTGGAACTTCACAGAGAGTGCGTAGATTGCTAAACTGTGAGGTTGTTGTGCATTAATGAGGGCTTGCAAGCATCCTTTTCTCCGTAGTAACCTTCAGCATACATCCAGACTCAGTTTTTCTATTATGTAATTGAGTTGCCTGGAGCCAACCCAAGGACTCAATTATTAGAAGGCAGGTAATTCATTAAAAATTGCAGCTGTCAATCAAGATGTTTCAGCTTGTGTGTTGTTTGGTCCATGGTCTATCTATGTCTATGTCTATGTGTGTGTCTATCTATTTTTTTTTTTTGTAATTTGTGTGAAGCAACAGCATTACTCAAACTATGTTCCTACAATGCAATGCATTGTTCTAAAAGCTTTTGTGAATAAACAGCAACCAAGTCTTGTGGGTAGTTCTAGAATTTAGACCCATCCCCTATGACAAGTTTAGAAAAAATTTAAACTTGTGATCTTAAAATTAAATATAATAGGATACTGACATAGTAGTCATCATCAAGATGACTGCAATACATGATCGACAAGAGTTTCACGTCTGGGTTCAGTTAAAATGTTTGGGGAGAAAAGGAGAAACCCAGAAAAACAATTCTGGATGCAGCATCCCGTTCCACTTTGCTACTATACAATAGGTCCACTCTTTCCCTCCACACAAAGAAGACACATCAAGTCACCAAGGAAACGTGGCCAGTGTGTGTGGGTGGTCACAGAACCTGCTGAGTAAGAACTCGGCTGTTCCTGGACACTGCTCATGAACAGCCATTTTTCTTGTTTCCCATCAATAAGGATTTGACTGCATATGTCACATTAATGACTACCTATCAAGGTAGGTAAAATGAAGAAAACAACCTATCTGCAAGCTGTCAACCTTGTTCTATTTGTGGAGGTTTGATGAGTATAGGCCCCCGCATCAGGAAGTCCTTGAGTAGCATTCTCTTTTTGGAGGGATCCAATGAATATGGGCCTTGATCTCCAGTTGAAACCTTGGCTGGCCGCAGCAATGAGACAGCTGTTTGAGTCTGTGTAATAACTGTGATGCAGTGCTGCATGTTCTTTTCAGGCAAGGAAATGAGAGTGTAAGTGAGCTGGAGTCCAGCACTGATCCAGCACTGCAGCTGTGGAAGCCAATCCACTGAGAAATACTGTGAATTCAACTGCATGAGAGTATTTTTCCCTTCAGACCACCTGCACAGAGCAGATGTGCTCCTGCCACCACCACAATACAAGTCCATGCCTCTCTTTGCACACTGGAAACTTCCCCCCCCCCCACTTTAAGACAACTGATACAAAGCGTTTTCTTTTACACACGAGCCAAGTATTTACAATATTTACTTAAAATACTAACAAGCAATTATCATGTCACTGAACAATTTGGGATGTTGCAGTTATAAAAAGTAACACTATTATGTGAAAATAATAGAGTAGAAATATATATATATATATATATATATATATATATATATATATATATATATATACACACACACACACACACACACACATATATAGCATATATAAAAACACATTATACAAGTAATATGCACTAAATTTATAGCACATTTTTATGTGCACATTTTATAGCACATATATACATGTGTGTACATACACACATATATATATATATATATAGATCTAACCATGGAAATGCAACAATTAATCGATTAGTACCGTAATCAACTACTAAATTAATTGCCAGCAATGTTGATATACGATTAATCAGCACGGATGCATTGATTCAATATTTGTATCAGTATCGGTCCTGATATTGAAGAAAATCGGGTAGATCGGGTATCGATGACAATGGGCCAATCCATAGCGGCCGATCTATTCAGTCTAATTCTATGCTGTGCGCTGTGAGTGTCGTTGTGCGCAAGCAACGTGCCATGTGGAAGCCCACATTGTTTTCAAAATGAAGCGAGTTAGAGGATCAATTAGCTGGAAATTTTTCACACTACCTCAGCCAACAAACTCGAATCAGCTACTTGCAATACCTGCGCAGTAAATGTTCCGAGGGACGGTGGTAAAACTTCAGGTTATAAACACAACCAACTTAATCAAGCACCTACAGAAATTTCACTCCAGAGAGCATGCAGAGTTCATTAAGCTGAATAAACAAAAAGATATTAGAGAAGATAAAAGCTGTCAAAGCTCTGAGTTTCACTACAGATATCTGGAGCTGTGACGTTTCCCCCGTGTCACTTTTAAATTTAACAGCACGCTGGATGAGAGTTAATGAATGACTCACTAATTGCACTGACTGAACCATTTCAAAGAGGTTTTGTGCCTGTCTATTTTTACATGTTGTTTGACCAAGCTAGAGAAGCTATTGGTTTTATTGGTTTATTCGGGTGCTTTTGTGTTGGATGTTAAAATCATTTTTGTACTAGACCATTAACAAAGAACTGACTGTTTATTTTGAATGTCTATCAAGCTTGTAAAGCTATTGGTTGATTTAAGATTGCTGTACTGGTGCACTGTTATTAAATAAATAAGTATTTCAGGACATTTATCTGTTTATATGGTTTTTTTTTTTTAAATAGGAAAGAAATGTTGAAGTCAAGTCTGATGTTGCCTTGCAGAAAAGAATGATCCCAGTCTTTTCCACACAATGAGACATACCGTTCGGTATGGGCCAATTCTAAACCTCAGATATCTGTATCGGTATTGGAGGTGAAAAAGTGGATCGGTGAATCCCTGTTAATCAGTTCTGTGATTGTGCATGTTCAGATTTCTTTGCTCTGTGACATTAAAAAAAAAAAAAAACCTTTGTGTTGTAATGTAATGTCATGTCATGTCAACTAATCCACTAATCAAGAAAATAATGGACAGGTTAATGGATAATGAAAATAATAATTGGTAGTACGACTGGAAAATTATTGAAAATAATGATTATCACAATATAATATTCTTTAAAAGAAAGATTGCAGTGATTTGTAGCCAATTATGTTCAGGCATTATGCAAACACACTTTGACATTGAATGTTTTACCATAGATGTTTCTGTGTTTTCTGCCCACAGACGTTTTACCTGTCTGACAAAATATCAAAACTATTTTATCATACTGATGTTTTGGCTCTACTGTTGTATGTGGAAATGTAACGTGTCACTATAACATCCTCTTTGGCATGAGCTCGACCACTGTGACGACCTAAGTCTGCGGGAGTAAGACTGCATTCACAGGCCAGAACAGTCACACCGTCACATTAGACCACATTAGTCCACATTAGAGGAACCCTCAGACCAAAGTAGTTAAATACTGTAGTTGAATCAGAGTCAGGAAAAGAGTATATGTCATTGTAAGTTAACTTAATGTTATTCTGTGTTTAACTGCATCACTAAACCTGCACATTTAACTAAAAATGTTAGGAGCTAATAAATAATAATCACCGTCATTAGTATTAGTGTGATTACCATTAAAGCACTAAATCAAAATGTACCATGACCGGAGTCATTTGGAAGGAAAAGGTCGGTTGAGGACACGTTAGAAGTTGAATTCCTCTAAAATGTCGCGTCTCCAGTGGAAGAGTTACATCTTTAAGATGATGAAAAATGTCTTGCTATTATCTTCGAGATACGATGGTGGATAAACGGAGCAGATTTGTGTCGGACAGGCACCGAGGGCGGCACGTAACGGTGCTATCTGTCAACACACATTATGATACGGAGTAGATTCATGTGAAACGGGCTCCACTGGTGTGTTTTTCTATGAGCCTCGTACATTTCACAGCCTTCACTGCCAACATGCCCAACACCAGCAATTACATAACAGTCACTAAAAAAGGAGGAGTAGCTGTGTCCAAGCTAAAAAAAAAACAACAGAAAACGACGAATTGGGCTTTTCCAACAGAGTCGTGCCACAACGTACGTTCACAGTCGCTGCTCCTGGGCTAAAGGGAAGGAGAGGAACATTGCAACAGAACCACAGCGTGAAAAAAACCTACCCACTGCTGCTGATGCGGCGCAGGAGACTCGGGTTTCTCGGTGAAAAAACTTCCAGGGAAACCAGTGCGAGCGCCCGGGCAGTCCCGCCGTCCTCCACACTTACTTTCCGGGCATTTTCTCTGCACATTCACGGCGTCAGTTTCACTGAGGGCAGGCTTGTTGAGCTCCTTTCACGTACGGTCTGTGGTGATAACGATATGAAGCAGACGGCTACAACTTAATGCTCTCCGGTGATGAAAGACGTGCTGTGATTGGTCCAGATTCAGAGGGCGTTGTGTGTCGGAGATGCTGATTGGTCCATACGGCTTTGGGCGGAACAACATTAGATTTAAAAGCACAGTACATTCAGGTTCGCTATGTAACATTCAATTAAATCATCACCTCTGGAGATATTGATTTTAATTAAAACGTTATGCAAATAAATAATTTCGACTCGGTGATTTGTTAAAGCTATACCATCAGAGTTCAGAGAAACCATCAAGTAAACAAATCCTTTTGTAGACATCAGGAAAGAACACCCGTTTTGTTTCCATTTTCCACGAATTGAAGTAAAAGATGATTGATTTCTTGCGTATATGCAAACAAAATACCTATCAGTTTGTGTATATGTGAGCTTTAATGCCAGATGTATTCAATCTGTCTTTTATTGATTATTCTTTACAGCACTTTGTTCCACTTTATTTGTAAAGTTTACAAATAAAGTTGGATTGAATTGGCTTTAGTGTATTATTTTGTTTAATTCCAAACAACACTCACCTAAATAGAATAAAGACGTAATTAACATTCTTAATTACACATTTACCTTTCCTGCTTTGTCAAGCCTGACTGTCTGCCATGAGACATTGCTGACATCGAATTAAGTATAGATTTTGGCCATATTGTTACTATGAATGATCTAAGTATGTCACCATCACGTCCTCTTTTCCATGTCGACCACTCTGATTTGCAAAGACAAAAGTCAAATTGCACTCACAGTCCAAAACGCTGTCACTCTGTTAGCTTTTCAAGTTAAAATAGGTCAGAGAAACTGTTAATAAACCTTTATAATTGTTGTTGTTGTTATTATCATTACCGCAATCATCATCATTATTTTCTATCTTTAAGAATTGCTTAATAAAATCTTCCCTTGACTCTCATGTCTAAATCAATTGCAGACCAACTGTATATCCAAAAAACCACCCAATGAACTTTTCATGGCTTGAGACTGACACTAATCCTGCTTAATCTCAATTCATTTGACACCATCAATCACAACATTTTACAACAGAGACTGGAACATGTTATTGGGATTAGTGAAAGTGTAATAATTGTGATACAGTAATGCAGTGTTCCAAACCTCATCCTCTCTTTTCCTGCACGCAGAAAGACTCTTGCTCCGAGCCCTGGTTGCGAGCCCTGGTCTTCTCTCTATCAAGCAATATTATTAGAAAGCACCACATAAATGAATTACTTTACTTTTAATTACATTTAAAATGTGATTACACACAGGTGAATGTATCTATGCAGTGAGATTAAACTAACCAGGATGTTAAAGTTCAGGAGTGTTTTAAAGACACAACAGCCTGGATGACCTGTAATATTTGAATGTACTCCACATAGTTTAGCAAAACATGATCTGATCATGAAGCCACTTTGCATGGCATTCCCCAAGTTTCCATTTCTACTGTAAGACATCTTGGTGTTATTTTTCACCTAGAGGATGATGTAAAAAATAATAATAAAAAAAATAAAACCACATTGAACCATGTCATTTTTACCTTTAGACTGGACCAATCTAACCATGTGAACAATGAGCTCATGTTTCTGAACCAACATTTCATTACATGTCTATAGATGTAGTCATTGTCATTTGGTATCACAACATTGTTTGACATTTGGACTAATCTAAATGCACACAACCTTTGGTCTGGTCAGTTTGGCAAAACATTTAATTTAAACTGTTTTTCCTGTAGAGAATGTAGCCATTCGTACAGAATTGTTTTTTTTCTGGGGGACCAGACTCCTGTGAAAAGCCTCCAGTTACTTCCCTCTGTCTTTTGAAATGAAACAACAGCATCCATTTCTCAACTTGCATCATCACAGACAATAACACACATCATAAAATGGCAGTTCAGCAGAGACATGAGACAATATCAGGTTATTTTATGTGCTGGAATCTGTCTGGAGTAATAGCCTACTGAATATATGTCTGCTGTACCTCAAAAGACTTTAGAGCAGCTCTCTGTGCAGGGAATAAGTCTGACCATTACACAAGTTGACCTCTCTTCAATATCAGATTGGTCACATTGAGGAGACAAAAGCCCCTCAGCAAGCAAACACAGTTATCTTTGCCTGAAGGTCAAAGACAGAGTGAAACAGTTGGACTAAAAGCACACAAGGCTTCAGGGGGGTAATGGGGGGGGGGGGGCGAGAGGCCGATCAAGCCTCTCACCACATTAGAGATTACTTTACTGTGTCGCAAATATTTCTCATGGCACTGGGAGCTTTGAAGGCAGCAGCACAGAAAATAGCCAATGATCAGTGATGCCATTATTGTGGATGCTCTGGTTCAAGTCACAGTGAAGAGTCAACAGAAACCAGCACTCAGCATCTCAACAGGGTTCAATAGTGCATGTGAACTGATATGAGAGGATGCAGGGAACACTACATACTGAAGTGCACAATTTGGGGGGTTGTGAAGTATAGTAGAGCATTATTGCAGTGCATGGTAGAAAATGCAGCTTTTGTTGCAGTTATTCAGTACATCTAAGTCTCAGCTGTTTCTGTCCCCTATATAATGATGAGCATTCAGGTTTCTTTGATCCTCATGTCTCATTATTTATTTTCTACATACTCCCTGGTAGGCATATTATTTTAAGTTGAGGGGTTATTTGCTTCATTTGTGTACAGACAATAAGTAGTAGACAGGAAATAATGATGAAAGTAGACAAGCAGTAAAGATCCATCAAACCACTCAAACCAATGATTAGCTGCCCAAGGCAATGTATGTACCATTCAACTATCACAAAACCCTGACAACCCTCATTTATAGCCCATATGACAATAATATCCTAATAATAATAATGATAATTTAAAAAAAAGCCTCAATATTAGAGGATAAGTGCAAAAACACCGAAAAGGAACTCGATTGGTCAAGCAGGAACCTCCACCGTATCACATGTCTTGAAATCTGATATTTAGATGAATATTTAATGACATATTGATCTATGCAAACCAGATGTATGGCTAGTCATCGGACAGTTGACATCTTAATACCACTAAATAAGTGCTCATTAACACTGAGTGTTAATTGCAACGACACTGCATACTTTGATATGACAGTAAGGTTCGGCCAACACTCCCTCAAGACTCATCTATGGCAGAGCAGTAACTGTGCACACTGGGTGCTCAGTGTCTTCTCAAGGTGTGGGGAAAAACAGCAGGACTGACATGTACACCAGGGCAGGAAATTAGTGCCTTCGAAATTGTTTAAATTGCCCTTGAACTTTGCATAAATTAGATCATTTGAAAGTCAACAATGTCCACTTAGGAATCTGTCCCTGTCCCTTCCTCCTACACTTGCCCACAGCATTATTTGCCTGAGCAGCAAGATCAGCCATCCTTATGGCTTGCTGAGGTAATGACTCTAGCCCCAGTCAAGGTCGAGCAAGGTCTTCTCCTTGATGAAATGCCACTGGAGAAACCAAATGAGCACAGACACCCTGAACCAACTGAGGCTGATCTCACTGGAGGACCCACTTGAAGATCAAGTGAGCCCTCAGGCAGCAGTGGAACCGCTGGTTCACATCAGGACATAAAACCAGACATAAGCAAAAATCATCATGCCATATGGAAAAAAGAAAATCACCTGCTGCTGACATGACAAAACGTCCAGGATGTTGAATGTTTGCAACATTCTGACATCCTCGACTCTAACCTCTAACTCTAACAGAAAATACAGTATTACCTTTCACATTCCAGTCTAGTGTTGTGAAAGGTGTGGAGCTGGTAATATGAGTGAGTAGGTTGCTGTATTCATAAAAGAAAATCACATCAGAGAAGGTTTATGTTATTACCTTTGCCTTACCCTGCATATGTGTGTGTGTTTGCCAAAGTTCTCTGTGTTTACTGTGTACACAGTATGTAAAAATGTACAGTGACATTGCAGTGTCCATATGGTAGATTTTGAGTAATGTTAAGTTCATTTATTTCACACCAGTCATATTTTTTTTTTACAGTTGTTTTCCACAAAAGATAAAAAAATACACCTTAAACCTTTCAAACTTCTCAAACCTGTTTCAGATCCTGCAGAAAAGTACAATTACTGCCCAGGACTTGCCTCTGCTGACAAGGAGCTTCTGTCTACAAGTTTTTTCCAGACTTCCATTTAACATGTTAAATATACATGTTAAAGCTCCGGTACAGAACCTCTACTGCCCCCTGTGGATCTCCTCCTTCTGACTCTCCACTCCAGGTTTATTTTGAGCAGTAGAATCCACCTTTGAAACATCCGTTGTTTTCAATATAGCGCTGCTGTATGAAGCTGTCTCACTTAACCCATGCTGTGTGCTTCTTCCGCCTCACCTGCTCAGTCATATAGATATAAAATGCATCACTCGAGATAATGTCTCCACAGACAAGGGGAGAGAGAGAGCCATGTGGACGTAATACTGTAAGCTTAACTGAGCCCAAGTAAACGTTTGTGCCACATTTTAAAGGATTTAAGGAAGAAGTTGAGTAGATATTGCCTTCACAGGAATAGGTTGGCCAGAAAGATACAAGAGAGTTTTTACATAAATATTCTACCTATTTATATCTTTATTTATTTATGGAGAATGAGCAGATTCCACAAAGATAAATTCGATTAGACAAAATACCACAAATGGATGTATGCAATGGGCAGGTCTTTATTTTAGTATTGGGAGGGATATATACTATCTATCTATGTCTATATATATACTGTATATATATGTATGTATATATATATATACATATATACATATGTATATATATATATATATATACATACATATACATATACATATACATATATATATTATATGTATTACAAAAAAGATATTGGTGACATCATCAGAGGTTGTGACTTGTTTACCATTTACAGTAGAAAATATACACTGTCCTTGTTTGCACAGCAACACATACAAAGTGCTGCTGGATGAGCAGTTGTTGAATTTGAAATTTGTCTTCAAGCTTAGGCCCTTAATTTGTTTCTAAAGCACTTGATTCATGTTATTTGTTGAAATCCTCTTCACATCCTGAAAGCATTTAATGAAGAAAGCTTTCAGGGGGTGGAAAAGAAACTAATACAAATCTGAAAAAGCTTACAATAGCAGGCTATACAGCAACTATTACATCCCGCTCCCTCCTCTCAGTCCTTAAAACACAGAGACACACACACACACTGTCAAAAGCTGAGTGGAGGAGAGAGCACTGTGAGGACAGCTTCACTCATATCGACTGATTCATATCTGAATCACCTGTAAACATACTTAAAGCAGCGTAGGTAGACAGACAGGTCGCTTCGAGACAGATATACGCCACAGAATGAATCCATTCATGCTTATAAAAATAAGCAAAATAAAATGATAAATAAGCATAATAAAATGATAAAACTGTTGCAGTGCTATAATGTGTAACACCTTTTATAATTAGGTGTCTGTTGGTGATGATTAAGTTGATTCCTGTTAAAAGCCAAAAATGATCCAAAACCCAGAGAAACAGAGGAGGCAGAGACAAACTACAAAACATGCAGGCAGCACAGCAATATTCACAAAGATTTGATGTAATGTAATAATGTATTACAGCACTGATGTTATCTGACGTACTGACAGTGAGTACTATGTTAGAGAAGAGTGAATCCAGCACAGGGAGCTGTATTGATGCTCTGTTAGCAGGAGCAATCTAGCTTTGGGTTCTGCTCAAAAGGGCTGTTTGGAAGTGCTTACTGGTCTATTCTTGCAGGGTAGAGTGGCACAGATACGTAACCATGGTAACTGTACAAACAGGTGGTGACAGCTGTAGCCTCAAATCGCTACGACAGTAATAAAAAACAAAAAAAGACATTGTTATTAAGTATAGTGATTGCTGTTTATGGCTCAAACAACCTCGAGCATTTTGTTTATTACTCACTTAAACTTAACTTGACAGAGAACGATAGTAAATGCTGAAAGGTCTGTTTTCTAGTTTTGACGATCCCTGGAAAAGATTTGCACAAAGTTGTTTCCATTCTCACCCATTCATACACTGCATCTACATGCAGCCCTACTTCTATCACACATCATTCTCACCCATTCACACACTGCTGGCACGGACATCGGGAACACATCAGCATTTAGACAAAGGGAGCCGGGGATCGAACTGCCAAGTTTCCAGTTAAAAGACAACCCACTCTACCTACTGAGACACAGCTGCCAAAGGAGCCTCATTCATCAGACCATCAGTCAAACTGTCTGTAAATTAAAATAATTCATTTCTGTGAATCGTGTACAATCTTGGAACACATCGATTACATCTAGAGACCTATTAGCCTTTAGGGGCAACAGCAGTGGCGTGCATATGCATTTGGGAGGACGGGGGCGAACATTACAAGGGCACATACTGCAAAAAAAGGGGCACCTACTGGTGTCCTTGTAAAGAAAGAGCTGAGCCAAAAGGCGACTCACCGGTCGATCTACATGGTCACGAGCTGTGGGTGGTGACTGAAAGAACGGGATCGAGACAAAGTGGATGAAATGGGCTTCCTCCACAGGGTGTCTGGGCTCTCCCTTAGAGATAGGGTGAGAAGCTCGCTCATCTGGGAGAGACTCAGAGTTGAACCGCTACTCCTCTGCATTCAGAGGAGCCAGATGAGGTGGGTCGGGCATCTGGGTAGGATGCCTCCTGGACACCTCCCTGGTGAGGTATTCAAGGCATGTCCCACTGGGAGGAGGCCCCGGGGAAGTCCCAGGACCCACTGGAGAAATGATGTCTCTCGGCTGGCCTCGGAACGCCTCTGGAGCTGGAAGAAGTGGTCGGGGAGAAAGAAGTCTGAGCTTCTCTGCTCAAGCTATTACCCCCACGACCTTACCTTGGATAAACGGTGGAAGATGGATGGAAGGGCACCCATAGGGAACACACTTGCAAGGGCATATTGTAGGGCACTGCATCACTTTTCTCCACTAGAAAGACACTCCTTTAGAAACTATCAATCTTTTACTTTTATTTGTCCCCCTCCAATCATTTTCTTTTAAAGTGCAGCATCAAAATCCTGCAATCAGACTGAGGGAAAATTAGGATAAGGGTTTATGACACAATTACCTGCAATCACTTTCTGATTGGCTCTTGTCAGTCACTTCTCGGCAATCATCCCACGAACAAAATGCTACGCTGATGTGTACCTTCACTTTCACCCTATCATCAGTCAGTCTTGTGAAAGAAATCACTGCTCTTACTTCTCAACATATTGTTGCTGGTTAGTAATACTTTCAGAAACTAAGCATACAACTGCAGAAAAGTAAATCTGCTTCCTGTTTACACCTTCGTGTACATGCCCCAGTGTTTTCAGGTGTGGTTGTATGGACACAGATCATTTGTAAAACACTATTTCAAAGGTAGGGTTGGAGATGGCGGCAAACCAGTTTGAGCAGGCTACACTTTGAATTCAAAAAGTCCAAGCCCCTTTCTTCAGACTTGCCTCTGACATAAAGTTAACCTACCTCTCCAGTAGAAACAGGGCCACCATTGCATCACTTTCTGGGCTTTTAGTTGTCGCCACCGTTCAAACGCAGCCCCGGTGTTCACTCTGGTCTTGGATCGTCTGCATCAGCCTTTTTCTTGGCAGTAGCTTTCCCCAAAAAAACGTCGTTCCTTTGCGACCAACACAGTTGTTGGCATTGTCTTCTGAGCGTGTGTGATTAATGCACGAAGAGGGGTACAGTACATGCATAGAGGGGAGGGAGGGGCAGATGGCAGTTTGATTGATGCATCACGATCCAATTATTTGGTTCAGGACGTTCAATATGATTGGATAGTGTTTTTACAAACATGTCCGTTCCATTTTTCTGTAATGTCGTTGTGTTTCGACCTTCAGGGCCACCGTACAATGAGTGAGAGTCAGAGTCCAGAATATCAGATCACATAAAATATCAGGTCCAGCACAAGGGCCGACACTATCTCTCCACCAACTGTCAATGCAGTTCTTTTGGCAGGATAAGGTTTGGATAAAACGCCAATTTTTTAAAGTCGAACAGAGAATCATAGAATACACATAGAGCTCATGTTTCTTCCAATGATGTGATTGATTTAAACCAAAGTTGTCTTTGGCTGGGCAGTGATGACTGCAGGAAGCAGGACATTAACGTGATTGATGGAGAATTTCTTATTTTTATTCATTTTCTTAGAATAAGTGATGTAGCCCGTTGGTGCCAGTAAATTGTTTCAAAACGATTCATATTTCGAGGAATAACTGTAACAGATAGCTGAGTCTAGGGTAATGCTACACCTAACTTAGAGTGTTAAGAGAAAACGAGAGCAAACAAGAAGTGGTTTAACACACAGAGAGCATATTTAGGTAGGTGCTTTTCTTGTTTCAGCTCATTGTCTCCTTCATCTGTCCGGGGTGTTTTAAGGGCGTTGGTAAGGTGAAATAAATAAAAGCCGTTTTCTCAACTAAAGGTGCATACAAGGGAGGAAAAGTCTCATTGGTATCTGCCCTCTCCTCTAGGTGGGGTGACTATTTACCCCCACGCACTGCATTGGCTCTGAGCTGCAGCAGACTGCACCGGGTGACTTTTCTTTCAGGCTCTGAAATACGCTGAATTCTCCAACCTCCAGATACATTTACTGTTTCACCAGGTGTTTCCACAGGTTGCAGGTGTTGTCTTGTCCAGCTTTGTACCTGCAGCAACAAGTGTCTGTGTCTGATTTGTTTTTTTCAGGCGCATTTACTTCGCTCGGTCAGTACCAATGAAAGTACAGAGTTCGGTAAACCCGTCCCTGGTTGCAAATGCTGGAATTGTACCATATAAAGAGTCATAGAGCAGCAGTATAAAAGATATAAAAGGCATAGAAACATTTAAACACAGATGTGAGGTTACAGTTACGGCTGAGGTGCAGCTGTGATGATCATTTTATTTTTATTCAAATTAAGTGGCAAATGGAGTGAGGGTTTCAGACTAGATTCAAAACCTGCACTCTTCTGGGAGTTTGTTCCAGATATTTGGGACATTTTACTAACTCTCCCTTTCATTGTTGTCCATGGTTGTGTTCTACGAGGGAGGAGGCAGGAGTAGAGGAGGTGCTCTGCCAGCCGCATCACAGACCTCAGAGCGCTGAGTTTTATGAGGTGCTTGTCCTCCCATGCAGCCAAACGATTTATTCTTCGGCTTTGCTCCGAGGAAGTTCCGGGGAGTTCCGCCGTTCATAACTTTCTTCTCTGGAAAACACAGTTCTCCAGTTTCTTGGATATCAGCCACATATTTGCAAGGTTATCCTTTCCATGGCAGGGTTGTGTCAGTTTACTTCCACATTCACCTATAGACAGTGGATTTTTTTGGTTTCCAGGAGTTTTTTTGTAAAAGTTTGTGGGAATCTTCCTTAGTAAGGAGAGTCATCTTGAAGATGAGTGTGCAGGTGGAATGGAAAAATAGTGAAATTAACAGCTAAACCCTCAGATACTTTATTTACATATCAAAAGGTTCTTATGGAATTATTTATCAATAAAGACAAACATATGTTCTTCACCCCAGCTTTAATGAAGGTTCTGATGACACTGTGAAAGTGCTCAGCCTCCACCCACATGGTTTTAAGTCTTTTAGTCTTTTTCAAATGGCATGCTTTCTAAACTGTTGAGACAGCTTGGACAAAACATAAACATAAATTAACATTAAACCTTTGTGTATTGTGTGAACGTATGTCACTATTTTATGTTTATTATTAATACCATTCTTTGAAAATGCGACTTCTTCTTCCATATCTTTTGCAAAAATTGAAATGTAAGAAAATAAAGTCTCAGTCTCAGCTCCATTTCACACTTTTTAGAGTGTAGGCTCATAATAATATGTCATTGTTGTTTTTGCAGCTCATGTGACATCCACTGGCTCAGCGTGTAATGTGAACCACTGATCTGCTGCGTCTTGAGCATCATTTTGTTACTAACACACAGGGAGCTTTACTATGGAGCTGCTACTGTGAGCTCTACATAAGTAGACCATTGTAGATCACTAATGCCAGGTCCTGCACATATTTCCCACTGAAAAACATATATGGATTCAGTCAACAGAAACATTAGAGTGCTTTGTTTGCGACATATTTGACAGACACAGACAATGAAATTGTGATGGAAAATCATTATTTTTAATGCCTTTTTTGCTGTGAGCTGTTTGGGACATGCAGGAAAAACAGAAGGTCAGGCATTAGCTGTCAGAGAAAAACACAAACACAAACACAGGCACTGGCAAAGAAAACAAAACAATATTCGCTGTAAGAGCATCATAATTACCCGTCACAAGTCAATGTTGTTGGAAAACATGATCAGTGAAGTTTTTTTATGAAAACCTTTCATAATCAGTATATTAATTATTGACCCTTTCACAATTTAGGACGACTGCTGCCAAATCCCTGAGCCGAGATTACGAGTTATTCATCAGCAGATGAACCGTACTTCAGTCTGAGTTTGTACACAAACAAGTCGATCATCGATTCACTGTCACCTGAGAGTAATGCATGGAAGCCGGCATTCGTATTTACGTTTGCCTGTCATTTATGACGTGCCATGCACCAACACTCAAGTGTTAAAATTTTAAAATGTTACAGTAATGGCTAATGGCTGATGGGAGTGATGAAATACATTGCTGAACCATATCAATGCTGCACTCCATTAAAACATCACTCTTTGGTTTTCATCTCTTGGCCAGAGAGAGAGAGAGAGAGAGAGAGGGAGACACAGAGAGAGAGAGAGAGAGAGGGCTGAATTAATGGCCATAATGGCCCGGGTGGAGACTGCTGCTTCACAATTTATGAGCAGGACAGCAAACTGTTACGACATTTTACATTATGCAAAGTGACTGGCATCAACTTTCTGACATTCATTTTGCTACAAAGAAGCTAACAAGCGGAGGAGCTGGACCTAATGCATTTACAGTTTAATTGGCCTTGACACTTTATTGTATTTCCTTCCCACTTTGGTAATGCTCTGGGGAGTTCTGGCCCAGGCTGGTGCCTCATTGGTGAAACTTGAGCTCAATCAGGACAATAGACTCCTCCAATAAGGACCCGCTGATTGTGCCGTGTCAGAGATTCTGCCTCCAAGATGACTTTGTGAGCGGCAGCTGAGCTGCAGAAAGTCGAATATGTCGTCCAGACATGCTCATTAAGTCTGTCAGGGCCATGACCGATCACATCTTTGGTTGATGCTGCAGCAACTGATAGCCGGGAGATTAGAGGGGAGGATGGTGATTTTTTTTTTTTTTTTTGCTGCTTGGGCGTTTTTTTTCTGTCTTTATAGATTTACTGGACTGTTGTCAGTATTGGCAAGTAATGGCCTATGGAGAGCTTAATGGATTTACAGCTCTGACTTTGATTTATTATTCTACAGCGGCATGTGCTGACTTTACACCAGATAATATCCATCGTGACTAATTGCTTTTTTTGCACGTTTTAGTCATGAGGACTGAGAAACGTGACGTCCATTAGTAAATCAGACAGCAACAGGTCTTATTTCTCATCTCACTCACTCATCTTCTTCTTTATCCTCCACATGAGGGTCGCATTGGTCACTGGTGCAAATTCCATAGGGTGAAAGGCGGGGGACACCTATGATGGCCAGTCCATCGTAGGGGCCACATAGAGACAAACAACTATCTACTCTCACTCTCACACCTACAGTCAATTTAGAGTGTCCAATTTGCCTAGTCCCCAAATCTGCATGTTTTTTGGACAGTGGGAGGAAACCGGAGAACCCGGAGAAAAATGTTCTTTGAGAAAGTAGTCTAGGTTGTCAGTACAGTACCTGCCCCTACAATATAGGAACAGCAGCAGGGTCTTCTGTACGGTAATCCCTGACGTGTGGTGGCCACACCTGGTATTGCAGGTCACAGCTGTACACTGGTTTAAAAACACGAGTCTACAACAAGTCTCGCTATGGTTGTAGTCTGACCACTCAGTTTAATTAGACTACTGTCCTTGTCCAAGTATGCAAGCACGAGTGGGGAATTGATTTATAGAATGAAGTGTCTGCTACACGAGGTGACTTCAAAGTATTGAATTGTCTAATCTTACCGAGCTTAAATTTGGTCTCTTTATCCCTCCAAAAAAATCCACCGTTTGAATTTTGGCACGTCCGTCTGTGTCGTGGCTTCTTCTATTATTTGGAGGGTGGGAACTGTGTGACATGTGCAGAGCACCCAGGCCCATTTGAACGTATACAGTACATGCAGATGTAATTTGACGCCTAATCAGTGTTAGAATCTCGATGTAGTGACATTTTTACCACATGAAGATGTACAATCTTCATGAAAGAGACAGCTGTTTAAACAACCCCATGTCACAAAAAAATACATTTCTGCACTAAGCTGCGCTCACAATTACATTTCATAAGGGACATACTTAGTGGTACATGGTGGTGATGTGTAACACAAGGCAGCAGACCACAGTTACAGAGCGTCAAATGTCAAAAGGTCGTCTTCTGAGGAGATTTCAGTGGGATTTTATGGAGAGGACGTTGATTCCATGACGGAAAACCATGTTTCTAACAAAAGCACCACAAGGGGCTTAAAATACTGTTTGTGATTTCTGCACTCATCTGTATGAATGTAAAATAGTAGCATGCACCTTTTTGGATCAAAAAGCTTGTGGGCATGGAATGATTTTTTGTTGTTGTTGCCGTATTTAGAAGTGCTGCATGGGTGAATGTGACATGAAGTGTTTTGAGTGGTTTTCAAGACTGTAAGTGCTGTATAAATGCAGTCCGTGCACCATGAACATTCTAATGTGACTTTAAACCATTAGGTTGGACCCATTAGGTCAGAGAAAATTTGAAAAGTCTGACTCAGGAGGATTTCCTGCGGAGAAAACCTGAAAAACGCGTTCATGTCCCTTATTGAAAAGACTGCGGACGACATCTTGGAACACAAATA
Organism: Solea solea; assembly: GCF_958295425.1. Classification (NCBI taxonomy): domain Eukaryota; kingdom Metazoa; phylum Chordata; class Actinopteri; order Pleuronectiformes; family Soleidae; genus Solea; species Solea solea. The sequence continues at coordinate 7,040,420 of NC_081140.1, read as the reverse complement.
TTTGTGGTCGTGTCTGCAGATTGATTCTCACGGGCAGATACAGTGTGTCCTTGAGAATGCTGACTCTTTTGCTCTTTTTTCTTTTCCTACTTTCTATAGCCTCTTTGAAAATGAGCTGACACAGGAACAAAAATACTAGCAGCAGCAGCAGCTGGTGACAAGTGAGTCAGATCTTTGCTCTCCAACAGCAACTCTGTTGTTCTGCCTTGCAGCAAAACACACGCGGCTGGTACATTCACAGGTTCCAGCATGTTGAAATATCACATCATCTCTGTGCCCAACACAGAATCATAGTGTTTTATTTACAGCACCTTTCAACACAGAGTTAAAGCAGACAATACATTGTAGTATAATGATATTAACAATACACTAATAATAGAAAAGCATTAAAAAAAAACTTGTGTGATGTTTTCACCAGAGAGTCAGTGCAGTTGTTAAAGAGCAAAGGTTTTGTGACACATTTCAGTCTGTTACTGTTTCATATGGATGCACTGAAGAGACGGAAATTGACCTAATCCAGATGGGATGTAATGAAGGCATGTATCATGGAGCTGAAGTGGGACAGAGAGACAGAGAGAGAGAGAGACAGACAGAGAGAGAGAGAGACAGAGAGAGAGGCAGAGTCTTTTGATGTTTTTCAAATGGAAAGCTGCTGTTTTGATGATGTTTGATGTGAAATAGGGGGTGGAGCTGAGGACGACAGTCGGGATTTATTCACTTCAACTACAGAAGATGTGATTAAAATCAGGGCTGGACTAATTTCAATGAGATATTTTACAGAGGCAATGATGACGCTTCAGTATCTACTGTATAAGACTGAGTTTGATGTATATCGCGGGCCACACGGTTGCTGTAGCAGTCAGCACTCTTGCCTTTGCAGCAAGAAGACCCGGCTTTGTGACCTGGTCAGAACAAGAGTCTTTCTGCAAGGAGTTTGCATGTTCTCCCCTCTGGGTTCTCCTGTTTCCTCCCACAGTCCAAAAACATGCAGATTTGAATATTAGGCAAATTGGACACTCTAAATTGACTGTGAGTGTGTGAGTTGATGGTGGTTTATGTCTTTGTGGTCCTGTGATGGACTGGCGACCTGTCCAGGGTGTTAACCCACCTTTCACCCTATGTCAGTTGAGATTAGCACCAGTGACCACCGCGACCCACATGTGGAGGACAAAGTGGTAAAAGATGGATGGATGTATATTGCTCATCATCCAGTCTATTTATATCAGTTGAGCAGGTTGACAGGTTTAGTAGTCATTGAGACTATGGTGATTGATCTGAGCTACTTCCCATAGAAGTAGGGGGTGGAGGGGCTCAGTGGTTAAGACCCTGGCTAATTGTAGTCAATTCCATTGTAAGTCACTTTGGATAAAAGTGTCTGCTAAATGACATGTAATGTAACATGTAAAGAACTAAATCCCTTATTTTCCACCAGATGACGTTATTTTTGACAAATTTCCACTATTGACAAAGTATTTATGGCAAAGTCTCACCACAAGCAGAGGGGTAGGAGGTGGCATGTAACAATGAGACATCCTCCAAAGAGCAGACCATTTAGAGAGTCAGAAGATTTGTTGCATATTGTTTTAATGGCGACGTTCCAGTGTGTGTTTCATGAAGAGGACGATGACACTAAGAGAGGAAACATGATGTTTTCCCAGCCTTTATTTTACTCATTTCAAACGTGTGAATAAGTTTTTGCGCAGATGCACATATTATGTTTACAACACACACAGTATCTTCACCTGTGAGTGGCTCAGATATGTGTATTTACCGCGTGACTGTGTCAGGAGATATGACTGAAAGAATGTAACGGGAGAGACTTTTTCTCTCGCCACCCATCTGAACTTTGACCAAACTCCGGTTGAGGGATTTTCAACCAGACAGAGACAATTGTTAACTGTCATAACTTTTTCCGCGTCAGCAAGTAAGTGAAGCGAAAGCACAGAGGGAGAGCTGGCAACGCACAATCAGTCATGGCAGCACACTCTGGAATCAACCCTCTGCTACGCACAAAAGGCCAAAGTACAGTAAACAAAGGAATTAATAAAGTGCGCCGTGAGTCACTGTTTGTGGACGTGTGGCGATGGAAGATGATGAACAGCTGGAGGTACAAAAATATCCACTGTGTTGCCACAGACCTTAAAGGGATAGTTCGGATTTTTGAACATTAAGTTGTATGACACAGACGCCAGGAGTAGAGCGGATGCAACGTTGTTAAATCCTTTAACGAGGCTGCAGTTGGGAGAAAAGTAGTTCTGGGACACTTAACTAACAGCAAACATGCATGCATATGTTATGTTAACACGTTTGAACAATAAAACTGCTGCCCAAGAGTATGTCAGATAGTTTGGGACTATTTTCTGGCCCGTATCACTACACAATACTGCACACGTCACAGTGTTTCACCTGTTTTAGTCAGAGAGAGTTAGGGAAATGAAACAAACAAACATATCTGACGATAAAACTGACGAAGAACAGCTGTGTAGAGAAAATCCAACGGGTTATCTTTATGTATACAGATGAGGAACTTTACCAGAGAGAGAGAACAGGCAGAGAGAGAGAGAGAGAGGAGATGGGATTAAGGCCACGTCCAGACGAAAATCTTTTTCTTTGCCATTTTCAGAAAATGTCCCCGTAAACACGGCATTGTTTCAGGAAATAAGTAAGTAATTGCATCTGTCTGATCACAAATCTCAAGGGCACTTGATTTGCAACTGAGGACTATGTCCATTTTTATCCACAGTCAGACAAGCATGGTACCACTGATGGACCATAATTACCATAATTATGTGACATTTGTGCTATCGGAAATATTCCAGCGGTTTCTGAAAGCTGAGAAGTGAAGAGAGAATACATGGTTATTACGGTAATTTCACTCACGCTGTCACAGGAAGCCGGCAAATCCGTGTTTCCATTTTTCGGCCTGTTTTTGGACATTGAGACAAAGACTCAAACAAATGTCATTTTAAATATGTATTCTTCTGTTCAAATTTCAAATTGAACACGCACAATCTGGTGTTTGTGTATAACTACTGTTTTTCTTTCGAAATAAAACTTTGTTTTTCTTGATTTTAAAGTGTTAATACACTATTTTACCATGCAGTTAATTGTTCATTACTGACGGTTATTGAAAGTTATTCTGGAAAAATGGGCAAAAGCCCTCACTCACAGGACATTTTGTGGCCCTTTTCTGGTTAAAATAAGCACCAAAAAAAAGTCATTTTGAGGCGTCAGTGTTCAAGGGTTGAAGTTTCTGAAATGGAACACAGGATATTTGAGGACCTGCAGTTTAATGCACCACTATTCTTACAGCAATAAAATCACATTAACCACTCATGGTCTTTCAATGTTCTGCAGGTATTTCAGTATTTTTCAATAAAAAAAATGACATGTATGAAGCAGCCACCTTTATTGCTTTAAGCTATTATTTTTTTTGTGACAAAGCATGCGCCATGCACCTGAATGTGTCTGGAACACACCAAACACGACATTCCCTCCTGACTGTTACAGGTGTTACTGTGCAGGTTTGAGCTGCTGCTGCTGCTGCTGCTGCTGCTGCTGCTGCTGCTGCTGCTGCTGCTGCTGCTGCTGCTGCTGCTGCTGCTGCTGCTGCTGCTGCTGCTGCTGCTGCTGCTGCCCCAGAATTAAAAGAGCGGTCATATTTTTAAATGTATCCCACACAGCTCAGCCCACACACTTGGCAACATCTGACTCGACTGCACAAAAAAACAGCAGAATTATAAGCCCATAAAGATGTCAGTTCCGTGTCCTTGTCCTGGTTGCCATGACAGCGAGGCAGTCGTAATTGTTGGCTTTTTGTCGTCGCCCATAGCAGTCGCTCCTGGTAATTACTACATGGTATTAATCAGATGAGTGTGAATATAGGACACATGAAAACAGCATTTTCTGATGTTTGGATTTTGGATGAAATTTGCCAAAACACTCATCACAGATGTATCAATATTTAAGTAAACATGGAATCCATTTTTAACCTTATTCATTGCTTTATCCTCCTTAAGTCATGTTCCCTATTTCATGATATTTTTGCACTATTTTTCTCAGAGAATTCCTTCATGCACCACATTAATTTCTTTATATCTTGAGATGCTGGAGAATAAGAGGCCTTCTCAAATGACTTCTTATCTCTGTGTGTTGTACATACGACCCGCAAAGCACAAAATGACACATTTTCCATTTAAATATTGACACATTATGTCACATATTTACCTCTGATATGGATCTGATATCAGAGCGGCTGACGGAAACATGGGAAATCCTGTCCCAGGAAATCACAGATGTTAAAAGCGTTTGTTCAACAAACTTCATCAGAGCGGATCGATGTCCTGCCGACCAACAGTGGCACCATCTGTCCACACAGCTTATCACGACATGCACATCACGAGTTGGCAGGTGGAAAAGAACGGTGAACTTCCATTGCAAACCAGTCAATGCTTCACGGTTCATTGCACATACATGGTACATTGAACTGGAGCTGGACAAACCATCTGTTACATGAATGGATACAATATTTCACACAGAGACATGTTCCTTGCAGTGCTGATACACACAAATTACATATTTTTGGCCTTGTTGATGAATAATTCAATATTAAGCTTTCAGTATAATGCAATTCAGATCATCTGAGAGAAAGTGCTGCACCCTCTCTAGTCTCTGTTAACAGTCTTGAGGAAATCTGGCCTTTTTAGAGAAGATGCTGTTCAATCACAGGCAGTTCAGTGAGAGACGGCAACTCCTATCGGCTGGTCGACTGAACAGATACACATGTATGACCCTTCAGGGGAACGGTCGCTACACAGTTGCACGACTCGGGAGACAAAGTGAAGAATAAACGAACTTTTATTTTGAAAGTGCAACAAAAAAAAAGGCTAAAGTTATAAACAACAAGGTGGGGAACAGGTGGAAGCAATCAGGGCGGGGCAAACAATCAGACTGGCAGGAAACAACAAGGGGAAGTAACCTGAAACGAGAGGAGAGAGAAATTTCAAAATAAAACAGGAACCAACATTGACACAAGACAGCAACTAAACACCACCAGCTATCTTGGTCATGACAAACTTGTTTTATGCACATTTTTGACTTGCACATAAAAACACCAGAATAGACACAGAGAAAATCTGAAAAAGTCACTTAAGTTTGTACACGGAGCAATGAATTTTTATAGCATGTCCAAACAGGAGATTTTTGTCACATGAATGTACAGATAGAGGGAATTTAAATTCCTCTAAGTTGTGTTCAGGACATCTATGACAAGTAGCATACTGGAAATCAGACTTTTTACCTGCACAGTTCTAGAGAAATTCATGTTAAATAGTCCTACATTGGCTCTTTTTAATTGAAAACATTCTCAAATATGAGATGCAAGTCATAGAAGTAAAAGTAAATTAAAATGGAGGAGTTGGAATAGAGTAACAGTGGTTCAGTGGTAGTGCAAGTTGTCTTTTATCTGGAAGGAGGTGGGTTCAATTCCCGGGTCTGCTAGTTTATATTATGCCAATGTGTCCTTGGGCAAAACTGGAAAAACTGTAGTGTAAAGCAGCTTTGAGGGCTCATCAAGCCTCAAGAAATGCTATAAATACAGAGCATTTACCAACGCTTCTGCTTCTGATTGTATTTGGGAGTTATGAAGATAGTAGTTGCTAGAAATACAAATAACGACACTGTGAATGTCCCTCTTCCTTCCTTCCTGTGTCGCTGCACTGAAGGTTAACCAACCAGCTAACCTTGGTTCAATGTGAATTGTTTACAGGGCATTGAAGAGTTGTTGGATTTAGATATCCAGATTGTAACACGTCCACTGGTGTTTTTGTTGCTTGACCTGAACTTTTAGAGCACGGTCAAACTCCTCCATATACAACTCTGACCTGTCAGATGTTACTTGTGGTCCCAGGGACACTGATGTACTTGATACTTGTACTTATTTTCCTATGTGTGAAACTAACACAGACATCTAACTGTGAGATTTAAGGTGAAACTAAAACTTCCAAACCCAAGAGACAGACTCACCTAGATAGAATAGAGTCATGAGTAATATCCTGCTTTTTGTGTCAGCCTTGAGACGGGCGTGTTGTGAGGTTACTGGAGGACGTTTGCTTCTCTCGGGGAGTCAAACGAGTGCAGGGATTTTCAGTGTGACTGCTGAGCCAGAGCTGATCTTCTGAGGAGCGCGAGCATGAAGCGAAACAGCTGCTCGGTGATTTACAGCGCAGGGCCTCCAAGAAAAAGTCACACACAAGACAAACAAAGCAATAACACGGCGCGTTGTCGTGACATTCTTTCGGGACAGAAACATTAATGATGAAAGATTTTCCAGAAAACATTGGAGGTCTGACATCCTACAACAATAAAACACAAGCAGTGGAGAGCAGCGAGCGTTCCAAGAAGAATGGAGAAGGATAAACACAGGACGAATTACAGTCACAGCTTGGCCCCCTTAGAGGTTACATGTTGATTCTGGATCTTAATGTCAAGGGTTTTTTTTTTGGGAATGAGAAGTTTGCTCATTCAGCTCTGACGTCAGGTCTAAGCTGAAAGGAGGTCAACAACAGAACAGTAATCAAGCAATGTTTGCCAGTTTGTGAGACTGTAAATAATATTAAAAAATAATAACATCAGTGCAACCAAGAAGCGACGCCACTCATTACAGAACCAGGGCTGTGATTATTATTAGATATTATTAAACACAATTAGACTAAAATCAGTAAGCGAGAGAAAAAAAATACTGAAATTACCTTCAAGAAAGAAAGAAAGAAAGAAAGAAAGAAGGACATGACCTTGGGTCAGTTCATGAGATTTGCATCATATAAGCTGTATAGATTTGAAACACGACATCCCCTTTTTCACCAACTGACACAAAAGCCTTACTAAAGCAGGGGCCTCAAACTCAAATGACCTGAGGGCCACATGAGTGTCAAGTCTGGTAAAGAGGGGCCAGTCATGTTGGGGAAAACAACTGTTCAATCAACATTGGTGACAATATTTGACATCATTTCAAAATAAAGGTGCTTGTTTTGATGCATAACGATATAGACAGTTAACATTATAACATCAGCAACTGCTGTGTTCACACACTTAACCATAATGAGCAAACACTGTGTGGCTCCATGGAAGGTTACATCAGTTGTGTGAGGTGCTTGTGCTTCTGGGAAAATAAAATACCTCAATTCTTACACAAGGCTTTCACCATTTCTCGTTGTTTAGCAAAGAGAAATGTTCACACTTCACATAAACTTTGCTTCTGATGCCTTCCTCTTTCTTCTTTACTATATTTAACAAATGACCAGTCTTGTACAAAGTACCATGAGGAAGTATCTTAACAGAAAATGACTTTGGTTGAAGTTGAAGTCACTTTTTATAATATTACTTAATGTATATGACATAAATCCAAATTATTTTTCTGATATAAATTTTACCAAAGTTTTAGAAGTAAAAGTAAAAGGGTTGCGCTATGGTAGCTCAGTGATCTTTCAACTGGAAGGTTGTAGGTTCAATCCCTGGCTCTGTGTCCTTGAGCAAGACACTTGACCCCATATTGCAGCATGTGAATGGGTATGAAAGATGTGTGAAGGGCAAAGCTGCAGTGTAAAGCACATCATCAAGACTAGGAAAGCTCTATATAAATACAGATCATTACCAGAACTCTTCTTCTTCTTCTTCTGATTTTGTAACATAAATAGTAAAAGGAGACGTAGTGGAGTAAAAGTAAAAGTTGCTAGAAAGTTGCTAGAAAAAGTAAAGTACGTATACATGAATTTTGTACTTAAGTACAATAATTGTACATTACATTACAACACTGCAGATGACACACACACTGCTATTTAAACAAACTACAACAATAAAGATTCTAACTAGTACTGAGTGTTGAGGGAAGAGAAATTCAAGCTTTTCCTAGTTTTCTAAATGGATGCTAATGCAATCTCAAATTCTATCAGTTTATTTCCCTCCAATCCATCCAAACATATCCTTCCTTCCCTCCTCCCTCGCTCACAGCAGCGTTTTTCCTCTGACAAGGTGGTGATGAGCTCCGGCTCTGCAGGATACCTCCATTCACGGCTCTGTAGGTGACACTAATCACACCACGTTTAGAAACTCCATAATGAGGCCCGAGGCCATTGGCCTTGCGTCTCTTCTGCTCTCGCGTGTTAACTTCTTGTCAACATATCATTATTTACGCAGCATAATCCCAGAAAACAGAAATGTTGGAAAACAAAGTGCTTTAAAGTGTTTGCTTCAAACTCAATCAGGCTGTATGTGTTTGCCAGTAAAGAAAAGGGGGATTTTTATAGATTACTGTAAATCTGAGTGTTTTATTTAGCTTTAAAAGATAGAATGTGAAAATGAATTGTGCGTCTGTTTTCAAACGTGGGAATAGAGCTATAAAGCATAATCTCAGTCCAGATACACAATAATTCACACAAGCAACAAAACTAATTAAACCCCGATGTCGTCACATGTAGAACCCACTGAACTCGGTCTTACGAGGAGTCACTAACAGACACACACAAACTGTTGGAACTGCTCTATCAGTCGTGCTGCAGATGTCAGAGAGCGAGTGTTCATAGCTGATTGCATTAGACTGTGATCTGTGGACAGGAGCTTGATCTAACACCACATACAGGGTTGAAAATCTCCTCAACAGCAGCATAGGGTTGGACTGAGAGATGTTAAGTGGTGGTTTTGCTGCTTTATTTAACTGCACCAAAGCCCATAGAGAAAAATCAACATTTTTAACTCCAACATGGGAGCAGCTGGTCTGCTGCTGCAAAATGTGTTTAGGAAATCCCAATTCAAATATTTCTCACACAGAAGTCACCAAATACATTTGAATTGACTAGATTTTGGTTTAAGGATGTGAGCCTGAAACATAAACTTCCATGTAGTGACGAATTCTATTGGTTTATACGTTGACGCTTCACACCACTGGCATCCTGTGCCTCAAATGTCTATCCGTTCGTTTCCCCTCATACTAATTAACACCATTAAATTCACCCGGCTGTGTAAATATCCAAGGCGTCAATCGTCCCTTGGGAAATTTCCAGTGGTTGCACCACTGCTGCTGCTCCCTAGCAAATGCTCCACTTTACAGTTGCAGCACTCCCTGCTTCTCATCCACACTTTAATAATTAAATCTTTTGTTTTGCACATCACCACATGAGCAATGTTGGTATTTAAAGAACTCGTGTTGTACTGTGGGAAGTAAACAGATATAGGGTGTGAACTTCCAACTCATGCATCAGACATTTAGGACTCGTCTTTCTTCTAAATAGTGTTTTAATGATGTTTTTTTTTGCTATAAAACAGTAAACCGAAGTCTCATCTAGCCAACGAGAGATTTCAAATCCTCCTCGGGTAATGGCACTCCACTCCAATGACGGCCCTCTGACTCCTTGTGATGCCACTTTTGTCCCACACTTTTGGGTTGTAGACAAGTGTGAAGGCATAAATGAAGCTGTCCTCCGTCATCTGAGAGGAAAAAAAAACACACAATTTTAACAAATGTGTCTTGGTCTAAAATTAAACAAAAAGATTACATTAATAAAATGTAAAAAAATGAAAAACTCATACCATAAGTGTGCTGCCACAGCCATGCAGCTCCGACTCAAAGACGAGCACATGAGACAAGTCATCAATTTCAGTGGGTGGACAACCACCAAGGTTGATTTCCTCCGGTTGGATCAGCTTGTTGAGGCCCAGCAGGTCCTGATACAGTTCCACCTGGATCCTGCTCTCCCCACACCTCACAGCAATGCGGTCAGTCGTCACCGGCCTCTGCACTTCAAACTCAACAGGAGGCCTCATCACTGGATCCACGGGAGCGTCCGGAAACCTCCAGGCGAGAGCACTGTCCGTCACGTGGCTCTGCTCCACCTGGAGGCCGTTGTATTGTTGAGCAGACGACCTGGGGAGCTTCCTCTCTGGTGGTGCTGTCGCATATCTTTGGGCCTCAGTTCTCTTGTAGGTTGGCACTCTCCTACTGAGGGAGAACGCGTCGCTAAAACTCCCACATGCGAGTAGAAACACAATAATCACACTGGGGCCCAACATTATTGCAAACCAACAGAAGCTACGCTGTGCAGCTGTGTTTTAATATGAGCAGACAAAGGCGACAGCTCCTCCCTCTGCCCAATTAGCTGAATCTCTGTCCACACGTGTGGCCTCGCAGCTGCATGGCCGTCGTCGTTAACGGTCAGTATTTTAAAAAGCTGCTTGAGAGAGAAATAAAAAACAACCATCATCCACGACTGACCCACACTTCACAGACAGTGTGAAATGTATTTAAAGGCACATTGGAGGAACTCATCCGAGTGGGATTTGTACAAATACATGCTTTTACCGTGTGTGAAATCTAACACTTACAGCTTCTTGTGGAGCAATTATATATATAATATACTGGGAGACACTGATGTACATGAACAAAGTTCATGTACATCATTCTACATTTAGATTCTAGCTCGACTTTAAAACCATTGCTTTGTATCAAAGTACTCATTAGCCCCATGTTGACCAGCAGTAATAGAAAAGTGTTGCCGACATGATAAATAAAATAGAGTAGAATAGTGTGCAGACAAAATAAAATGTGCAAACACATAACGTGTCAGTCAGAATGGGTCAAAGGTCATAAATGCCTTAACTTTCTCACTCACTCAGGGACCTTAATTAAAGCCAATTCACCTGTCCTCATCATTCATCTGTCCTCATCATTCACCTGTCCTCATCATTCATCTGTCCTTATCATTCACCTATCCTCGTCATTCACCTGTCCTCGTCATTAACATGACCTCATCATACACCTGTCCTCATCATTCACCTGTCCTCATCACTCACATGTCCTCATCATTCACCTGTCCTCATCATGCACATGTCCTCATCATTCACCTGTCCTCATCACTCACATGTCCTCATCATTCACCTGTCCTCATCATTCACATGTCCTCATCATACACCTGTCCTCATCATTCACCTGTCCTCATCATTCACATGTCCTCATCATTCACATGTCCTCATCATACACCTGTCCTCATCATTCACCTGTCCTCATTATTCACCTGTCCTCATCATTCACCTGTCCTCATCATTCACCTGTCCTCGTCATTCACATGTCCTCATCATTCACCTGTCCTCATCATTCACCTGTCCTCATCATTCACCTGTCCTTGTCATTCACCCGTCCTCGTCATTAACATGTCCTCATCATACACCTGTCCTCATCATTCACCTGTCCTCATTATTCACCTGTCCTCATCATTCACATGTCCTCATCATTCACCTATCCTAGTCATTCACCTGTCCTTGTCATTCACATGTCCTCATCATACACCTGTCCTCATAATTCACATGTCCTCATCATTCACCTATCCTCGTCATTCACCTGTCCTCGTCATTCACATGTCCTCATCATACACCTGTCCTCATCATTCACCTGTCCTCATTATTCACCTGTCCTCATCATTCACCTATCCTCGTCATTCACCTGTCCTCGTCATTAACATATCCTCATCATACACCTGTCCTCATCATTCACCTGTCCTCATCACTCACATGTCCTCATCATTCACCTGTCCTCATCATTCACCTGTCCTCATCATTCAGCTGTCCTCATCATTCACCTGTCCTCATCACTCACATGTCCTCATCATTCACCTGTCCTCATCATTCACCTGTCCTCATCATTCAGCTGTCCTCATCATTCACCTGTCCTCATCATTCACCTGTCCTCATCATTCACTTGTCCTCATCACTCACATGTCCTCATCATTCACATGTCCTCATCATTCACCTGTCCTCATCATTCACCTGTCCCCATCACTCACATGTCCTCATCATTCACATGTCCTCGCCATTCACCTGTCCTTATCATTCACATGTCCTCATTATTCACATGTCCTCATCATGCACCTGTCCTCATCATTCACCTGTCCTCATCATTCACCTGTCCTCATCACTCACATGTCCTCATCATTCACATGTCCTCGTCATTCACATGTCCTCATCATTCACCTGTCCTCATCATTCACCTGTCCTCGTCATTCACCTGTCCTCATTATTCACCTGTCCTCATCATTCACCTGTCCTCATCATTCACCTGTCCTCATCACTCACATGTCCTCATCATTCACATGTCTTCATCATTCACCTGTCCTCATCATTCACATGTCCTGATTATTCACTTGTCCTCATCATTCACCTGTCCTCATTATTCACCTGTCCTCATCATGCACATGTCCTCATCATTCACCTGTCCTCATCACTCACATGTCCTCATCATTCACATGTCCTCATCATTCACCTGTCCTCATCATTCACATGTCCTCATCATGCACATGTCCTCATCATTCACCTGTCCTCATCACTCACATGTCCTCATCATTCACCTGTCCTCATCATTCACCTGTCCTCATCATTCACATGTCCTGATTATTCACTTGTCCTCATCATTCACCTGTCCTCATCATTCACATGTCCTCATTATTCACATGTCCTCATCATTCACCTGTCCTCATCATTCACATGTCTTCATTATTCACATGTCCTCATCATTCACATGTCCTCATCATTCACCTGTCCTCATTATTCACATGTCCTCATCACTCACTGCCAAAGTTTCCGGTGAGAGATTTTTATTTAATTATTTATTTATTTTAATTCAGGCTATGGGTTTTTTTCTCAGTAAAGGATGTGATTTAAAAGGTAGCCAATACAGTACTACCAAGAAAAACAACCCATACTGAAGTAAAAGTAAAATTACAAATTCTAAAAATGAGTACATAAAGTACATAAAAACTCCATGCAGAAAGGCCTTTGTTCCAACAGGGGCTCAAAGACTGTGTAAACATTTGAAAATGAGTTTGAGAAAACAAAGATGAATAAAGCTCTCAAAGTTAAGTAAGTTCTACTTTTTCAGTAATTGGCAGTGATGCCAATTATTTCATGACTGTATTAATTATCTTTAGGGCTTGGTTTCATAGGGATGAGTGGTGTCTGGTTATAGATGGCGATGCTTGAGCCCAAACGGTCACACATTAGGAGAGATGTGAATAAAATCATTGCATGCATAAACATTTGAGCTGCCTGAGCATCACTGATAATAATTCCATGTACTTACACATAGATGTGGGTTAGAGAAGAGAGTAACACGGCAGTATTAATACAATAACACAGATCACTACTAGTGTGTGTGTGTGTGTGTGTGTGTGTGTGCATGCTAATGCATGTTGTTGTTTTGTTGTTTGTATCAGTGTGAAGCTCTTGTTTACCCCCTTTTTTCTTATCTGCGCGAACGGTGCTGTATGTTTGAGCAGAGTGCCTGAAGTAACACTGCATCTCATGGTTGGAGGGGAGGCGGTTACCATAGCAACAGTTGCAAAGCGAGGCAGAATGAATTCCTGTCACTCACAGATTGCACAATGCTTCAGTTTACATAAAGGGGCATTTGAGGTGGGGTTTTTCTTGGAAATGTGGTTTTATGACGTTACAGAGTGAGGCTGAAAACTCTCCATCCCCCTGAAAACATGTCTGCCAGTAGAGACACAAGGAAATACTGATTTCAGACACTAAATATAAGGATCACCTGCAATATTTTAAGAATACTGTACTGCCACTTTGTCAGGACTTGACATTTGTGTTGCATCCACTTTCTCCAAGTCCATAGACAGAGACAATAAAATAGACCATAAATCACAGCATTTATTGGGGTGTGGACAAACTGTCCTCACTGTGTGAATGAGACGTGACAGAGGAAGATGTGCTGTGTGTAAAGCACTGCAATCATAGATCACTAAACACTCAGGTCACTTGTTTCCTTTGGTTGTTTAGGAACATAATGCTCCGCTCTCATCAGCAGCAATAACTATAGCAACCGAGGCTGTCGGGCAGACTGTGTGCATACACAAGCACAGATAAGAGCGTGTGATATGAAGGAGGTCACGGCCAGAACAAACAGTCCCCGTGCTTCTCTTTCACGTTGCCCTCTCTAAGTGACAGACAGAATCAGGATATAAGGGTTTGATCATTGAGGAGGCGTCATTACTTGTTTTTGCCACGTTTTCCAAGGCCAGTGAAGCCAGAAAGAGCATGCAGGGAAGGAGAGGAGATGAGCGAGGGCAGTAAATGGTCCAAAATCAGGCACCGAGTGCTCATCCATGCGCTGCATGTGCTCCAACCGTTCAACCATTAGTTCTGTTGTTTTGGAATAGGAGATGGCTGTGAACAATCTGTATTAATAAAAACATACTGAGTGATTGATTGAGTTTAACTGGAGCAGAAGAAAAAGAAATCCTGGCCTCGGGTGTCTGAAAAAAAGGTTTGTTTCCATGCGAGCAAGAGCCAGTGATGAGGTTTTTTGTCTGTGGATTCAAAGGGTGGTGGTTTGCATGTACACACAGGTGAAATACTTGTATTAATTACCACCACAGATGTAATAATATAACAGAGGGAGACTCTTTAGATGCTGCAGCAGACATTACTGGTGTGAATGTATGTATATGTTAACTGTAAGTATAATAATCTGGCAAATTAAATGCTAATATCACAATTTAGGGGTGAGATAGTAAATGAAATAAAGCGATGCTTTTGCCCACAAAGGCCTGCAGGAGTGAGTGAGTGAGTGAGTGAGCTGGCACATGATGCCACACATTCATGAGTGAGTGAACAAGTGGTGACAGGCTGCATGTGTTCTACAGAGGAATGTGAGCGGCTGCAGAACCGCTGACGTGACGACAGGTTCTTTGTCAGAGAGCTTAGTCTTTTATCTGGCTAATGAAATTAATGCAGTGTGAGGTTTCAGATGTGTGTGTGTGCGTGTGTGTGTGAGTGTGCGTGCAGAAAGTCTTATGGCAAATACACAGCCCAGAGAACTACACTATCAGTGTTGATCATTTATCAGTTCTGAATCAGTCAACAGTATATTGAGCAGTATTCAGAGTGTGTACCTTAAGGGTGAGTTGTTTGTTGTTAGGGAGCATGTGTTAGTATGCAGCTGCAGGGCAGGGACAGGAAGTGTTTGCGCCTCACTTCACCAGCTCAGTGCCGCTGAGTTACTGAGAAACACGTGTGGAGCTGATTAAACTAGAGTTTTTAGTAAAAGTATCAATATGTCCATGTAAACATAGTCCTGAACAATCCTTCTTATTTGTGAAGTTAAAGGTGCAGTAAACAGTTGTTTTATTATTCGTCCACTGTTTGACAGACAATCTCAGACTCTCATAATCTGCTGATACTGAACTCTCTGACAGGAACTGCACAATGTGTCACAGTTATAGAAAAAAACCCTGAATGTTTCTCACCTAGCTGCTTTTTACAGGAAGTGCATGTCAGAAGAAATGAAATGCAAACAAAACCACTTCCACCCTGTCTCACGTGGCTGAGTATATATGTTAACTGAAGTTTATGAAGTTTAAAGGCGTATAAGGTCACACTTCTCTTTCAGACACAGAACAAATGGAGTTCTTTTACTGTTGTTTCTGCCAATGTTCTGTTTAGATCTCTGCATTGAGTCGTGATGCTGCAAATGCTTATTATTCCTTTATGTTCTTGATTATTCTGACTATATTTGTGGTTTTTATTTACAAATAAATGAATGTGTTCTCAGATTTAGTGTCCATTGATTAAAGATGATGTTCAATTATGACAATGATGATGATGATGATGATGATGATGTCTTTGGTAGAATATGTTGCTATTTTACTTTTCTGTAAATCTCGTTACATTAGCACATTTTGAATAGAGAAAGATATTTAAAGTGACATTTGTCAAAGTGTAAAATCCGTTTTCATAAATATTTTGTCAATGTGACTGTGTAGTGAAGGCTTTTCAGGGTGAACCATAATCTTTTTTTCTGATCTTTAATCAGGTGTTAAACCAAACCTACACTCATCACCGGAAAACGGATGTCCTCACCCTAATTTCCTCCACTAAAAAACACAAACAGCAATTAAAACACTATCACAGTGTTATGCACGTCTGTCAACATGTAAATGTGGCTGAGAAACGTGAGCTCACACGTGTCATAACCCCTGATCCTGGAGACTGGGTTTGGTTCTAAGAACATAAGTGACACGGCAGAGCTGGAGAACCACAGTCACTCGTGAGCTCCGACCCCGAGGCAAAGCAGACGCTCACGACGACATGTGAGCACGGAGGAGTGACTTGTGACCTTTTCCTGGTGTTCACGTAACATGTGGTGACACTGAGACAGTGCAGACGTGCAGAGACCTCAGTCCAGATCCCTGACTAATCAGTGTCACTGACGTGGTCTCGTGTCATTAGAGCAGCGTCAGTCTAAAATGACTGGGAGTGAGTTTATATGTGTCCTGACAGCAGGTGTGTCCCAATACACACGTGGTGATTTTGTGCATATGACAATATTTCTAGCTATTTCTACCACCATTTGTGTAACACCTAATATTATACCCAGGGTTAGGTTAATATATAATGTTTGATAAATTAATTACAGCTTGATGTCATGTCATCTTAGAGTCGTGGTGTGTCATTTTTAAATACAAACAAATCTCGTTGACAGGAAGCCCACGTGACTCTCCCCGTGTTTTGAGTTTCGCGTCACCAGGCAACATTCTCTTTGCTTTATGTCAAGACAGAGACGGCTGCACACATGATGACTGAAAACAACACAAAGAGGCATGATTAACAGCGTATAAATAATCTCAAATGTAATGTAAGTTGTTTGCGTTCACAAAGATCCAACAGAATAATAACAACAAATCCATACATGGAAATCTCAAGTAAAAAACTGTGATTCCTTACAGAGCCAAGACAAATCTGGGAGATTTTGCTGCATATAGAAGAGCAGTGTGAACGTTTGTGTGTGAATGAGTGAATGGCAAAACTCTACTGTAATTTGCGTTTTTGTTACAACGAGACGAGAACATAAAGCCTTCTGAGTCTAAACACGAGCACTTTATCATCAAACCTAGAAACCCTCAACATTCCTGGACTGCTGTGTCTTTGTGTTTTCCCTCGTGCAGCTCGCTGTGATCACGGTGGAGCCGAAAACAAAACACTCTCACGCCTTTCGCAGCTGCTGGGCTTTTCAATAACACTTGGAGACTCAACCATATCAGTCCTGTTCTTGGCTCACTGCACTGGTTACTTGTTAGCCGCAGAAGTTTTAAAGATTCAACTCATTGTTTTTAAAAGCACTTGGCTGCGTCGCTCCCAGCAGAGCTGGCCCGAAACCTTTGATTTAATTCCTCATTATTGTGAATGTTTTAATGAGTCACACAGTGAAGGCAGCAGCCAGCAGAAATCCATTGTTTTCAAGCTGTTGACATAATATTACATTTTTGTATGATGTGTCCAATAAGTAAAGCAGCAACATTTAGCATTTAATCTCAGTTTAAAACAGTGTAGAACGTGGCCGCCAAAGTTCCTAAAACATGGGCACACAGACACATGAATGCCTGCCATTATACTGTGTGTATGAGAGGGAGGAAATCCAGCAGACTGTCTCTCTCTCTCTCTCTCTGCTGTCAGTCACGTATATTTTAACACAGTTAAACGTTGCCCTGATTCAAAGGAACGGTAATGTGTCACATGCAGGGCGGCGGTACTGCAGACCTTTCTTTGACTCCTCCTCCTGTGGTCAAGATGTTTTTTCTGAGGGATAATGAGGCTTTTTTTAGGTTTGTAACATTTGTGACCCATCAGAGATACATGTACAATTTAATATTCACAATATTACATAAATCAGGAGACCACAGGGGGCCTTAGCAGTTGTTTAGTTTGCTTATGTGTTGTGCTGGTTCACAGCTACATTGTTGAATTGCTCCTCCCTTTGATCCTGGCTGTGTCTGTGCTGGAGGCGTGGCCTACAATCAGCTCACCTGCACCTTAGACTCACCCGCCACTAATCAGTGCTCCCTACTTATACCCCTGCTCTTTATTTTTTATTTTTTGTTTTTTTTTAATGGTTCTTCTGTTTGCTGCCGTCTACGTCCACCATTACTCACCCTGGTTCCTTACCTTTAATAAATGATCTTATACTACTCCACGTCTCCGAGTCTGCTCACTCCCGGTTCCTGAGTCAAACCGTAACAGAGTGCAGTCTAACCCTCACTCACATTTAAGAGCTTTCTGCATCTATGTGTCTACAGAGGTCCACGTGGATCGTACATGGAGAAATCCATGCACAGCACACAGTCTGACTGAAGTGCTGTGCCCTGTCGCACAACACTTTCCAATCCAGTTGGTGGCCACCTTTTGCACCAACAGAGAAGACAGTAACCATGGAAACTGGTCTGCGACGTCTTCATACGTTACCCCTCAGGTTGACTCAAATAACAGATCAATGTCGTGATATTAGCAGTAGAGATGACGAGAAACAGAAAAGTTCCCTTAGAGATCACAAGAGACGGTCAAAGGTCTGATATTGTGAGACACAGCCAGACTAATTATCAGTGAGGTCACATGTCGCAGCAAAAAAAGAAGGTATTTTTACTTTTTTTTTTTAAAAACAAAACAAAAAAACCCCACTTTTATTTGTTGTCCTTCGCTTGCTTCATTTATGTCAGTGTGGCCCTCTGGAAAGTCTGCACCCTAAGGGCCACGTCATCCTTACCACGTCCCACAGCTGTTAAAAGCCGCTTCACATTTCTGTGTGCGTGTACATATTCCATTTGAGTAACAGCAATTTCTCACCAGGAAATCTCCCTCATTTGTATTGACTTTTAATTCGTTGTGCGCTGAGTTGTAAATGTGTGGGAGCTGGTGCTGCTGTGTTGTCTCTCTCACAGAAACAATGATCTGTGGTCTGTGCAGATCATTCATACAAACCAATGTGGAAACGAGCGGATGACATTCATGTCACATGGACCACAGCGGCCCTCAGTGGGTTTGTATGTGGAAAGTATGAACTGTTTTATGAATATTCAGCACATTATTTTAGCATTAATCATCATTGTTGGAATTTTCTTTTTATATATATATGTAGGCAGTTTTGTATTTTAGTCGCCTGATTTTATGGAGTCTACTTGTTTTACTGTGTTGAAGCACTTTTCTAACTTTGTTTTGAAAAGAGTTGCTTCTTTTACTGCTTTATAAGCTGAAGGCTGATATCCACAGATATCCACAGAGCCATTAAATGATAAAACTGTCTGTTTAGAGCTTAGCGCGTCAGAGGAGCAGGGAGACTTTGCTGCTAATGGGAGCCTCACAACAGCATGAAGTGACTCCGGCCAAGTGGGACGGGACGAGCGACTGCACATTTGTCTCCACTGTTGTTTGAGACTGTGCAACTTCAGTCAGGCGGATAATCAATAGTGATAAGAATTGGATTTTAATGTACTCCTTATCTCTACAGCCATTCCAGCAGCTCAGCTTTAAACTAAAGAGACAGTCAGCGCCCAAAAACTCTGGACTGACCGGCCTGAGGCTCAGCTGAGGTCATCTCTGATTTTTATCTTATTTTACTTTTATATTTCTGCCAATATTTTGGTTCGAAATTCCTTTTCAAACTATGATTTTGACTAGTCTGTATTGTTTTATTTTGTTGGTATTATGAAGCATTAATAAAGTTATAAAATAAAGCTATTATTTTCATTGTCATTGTTGTATTAAGGCAAATGAAAGTGGAGATTGTAACTTGGCTCACTCCTGTCATCTGGTGGCCAAGCATGGAAGAGGGCATCATCATAGAAGAAGCTGCTGCTCTCTTTGCTGAATTTTAATATTTGTTTGCTGCAGGGCTTGTTTATGTTGTTTGATTTTTGTCACATCAACAATCAACAAACATATGCATCTTATTCAGCATTCTGATCGTGTCTGATTCAGGTATGAATGACACATTATTTTAGAAATCAAAAACCTCAACATGAGACAATGCAGCACATCTATATCACATATTGTTATTTTTAACTGAATTACTTCTCAGCACTGATTGATTGATTGTGGGGTTAAATGAAAGTATGCATCGCCGTGTAAATGTATATATTTATTACTTATTTAATTTATGAGTCTACATCCCGACGGTGCACCTGAATGTCGTTGTATATGGATTCTTACAATGACAATAAACTATCGAAGAAATTGCCTTTTGATCAGAATTATGAGAATCCACAACCTGAATTAGTAACATATCATTTTATTTTTCAATAAAAAAAGCAACAAATAAAAAATACTGTCGGATTCAGAGCCATTACGACAAGAAGAGGCTGTCACATACATAATAATAAATGAAAGTTAGTTTTTACAGTAGATTAAACATATTCATTATAATACAGGATTGACTGTGTGTTCATCATGTGCTTGTTTGCGCAGAACTCACAAAACATGGAACACGTGGTTGTTGCAGTGTCTCTAGTTATAAAAGCCTCTCCAGTACCAGCAGGTACAGTTGAGGCCTGCAGCTATGAGCAGGATGACCACAAGGGTGATTAAGAGTCCAGTGCCGATGATAGTGGCGACGACAGCCCAGACAAGCGTCCTCTTGGACATGTCGATCAGAGGGGCCCTGAGGGCCATGCGCGACCTCCGCGCCCGCCGCCGGTCCTGAGGAGGATACCGAGACAGGTTGACGTTCTCCATGCCCAGAGAGCGGATCAGACACGCCCTCTGGTGGCTGAGCTGGTCAAAGCTGTGTTTGCCATGGTAACGGCCCATACCACTCTGACCTGGAGAAGGCACAAACAAGTGTGTGTCATGTGTTTTCAAGATGATATAAGATTGTCCTCTCATTTAATAGATGAAGCCAGTCGCACTGTTCTCTGATTAACCTACTAAGTGTATTTTCTTCCTTTGTCGGTTCTATTTGACTTGATTTGAATGAAACTTTTTTTTTTTATCATTTTTAAACGTTACACACTACAGCAGGAATATTCAATTAATTAGGAATCGGGGGCCAGTTCATGAAACTAAGGCAAAATAAGGGGCCGCAAAATGAGTAATTGCTGTAACGTATGAAGAATTGACATATCTCTAGTTGTCATTTATTTCATTTAACTGACAAACAACTCCAACCCTAAGTGCACTAACAAAACAAAACAAACATCCATAGTGTGCCTAAATTAAATTAAAACAACATAATACTACCTTTAACAATAAGCACTTGATCCATTTTTAGCCATTTTAGGAAAGAGATGAATGACAGTCCCTCAGTTGACCTCTCTTTACAATGCCAGTGATAAACAGTTCCTCTGCTCTAAATCCTCAGCCAAACACAGACACACAGGTAAGGATATATTTATAGTTCTCCGGTTTCCTCCCACAGTCCAAAAACATGCAAATTCGGGGATGAGGCAAAGAAGATGGATGGATGGATAAATAATGCTGACATGGGCACAGATAATCTTTTTAAATAAATAAGATTTTTACATTTTTAACAAACCCAACTGCATGATTATGTGCACCCATGTCTAAACACGTCAGAGTCAAACTCACCAACACCTCCGAATGGGAGCGAGCTGAGTGTGTAGTGCATCATTACATCATTGACCGTCACTCCTCCACTCGTCGTCTCACCAATCATCTTTTTTGCAGCCTTTAAGAAACAGGAAACAGAGGAAAAGACAAACGTAAAGAAATCTTTTCTGAAAGCACGTGTCATATCTGTGTTTGTCTGCTGGTTCCGCTCACCTTTTTATCAGAGCAGAAGATGTACATGGCCAGGGGTTTCTCTCGCTCGTTGACGAAGCGAATGGCGTCATCCATGTCGCTCACAGTCACTATGGGCAGCAGAGGGCCAAAGATCTCCTCCTGCATCATCCTGGAGTGTGGAGGCACGTCCTTCAGCACCGTCGGGGCTTTAAGTGCAGCATTAACACAGTCATCACACAGGAATACGCACCAGATACGACTGTGTGACTGCTGCAGGTGGACAAAGTGTCTCTACCTATGTAGCACTGTGATGCGTCACTCTGTCCTCCCAACACAGGAATATAACCTTCCATCAGACTCATCACTCTGTTGAAGTGGCGCTGGTTGATGATTCGTCCGTAGTCAGGAGAGCATTTTGGATCAGCGCCGTAAAACTCCTGAGACAGATTTACAATGTCCTGATAGAGCAGATTTACATTTACACCGTGTCATGTGGGCTCAGAGAAGCTCAGAGGTGAAACGTTACCAGCAGAGTTTTCCGGATGCTTTCCACCACTTGGCCCTGGATGCAGGGTTCACACAGGATGTAGTCTGGAGCGATGCAGGTCTGACCGCAGTTGAGAAACTTTCCCCATGTGATGCGACTGCACACAAACCAGACATGGAAGCACAGATTAACAGTGACTGACACACAGAGCATACACACAAGTGTTTTAATGCTGTCACTCTCAGTCAGGTTCATACGTGTGCGTCACTAGACTTTAAAAAGTCCTCTAACACGCTTGGTAACCCATCACATTGTGGTACCACCTTACAGTCAGACGACTAGCCTTATAAAAAGAAACTCATACACTCTAAAACCTCCTAATATATATTCAAATGAATGTAAACACAAAGAATATGAGCTGCTGCCCTCTGGTAGGAGGTTTAGAGTTCCTCGCTGCAGACTGAACAGATTCAAAAACTCATTTATTGTGTATTACACACCATTAGGGTCATTTTAATATCTGTTGTATTGTATTTATATCATATTGTAGGCTATATGTTGTTGTTTTTTTATGACTGGTGCATGGGTGAAGGCCCCAAGACAAATTTCGCACTGGTGGGACAATAGAGTCTTAATCTTTATCATAAACTGTGGCAATCAATCAATCAAATTTGATCAATCTCAAACCATGTACAGTATATTATAGAAAAATTCATGTAAAGCATTAACTACCAACATCAGCATGTGCCTTTGAATGGTGCAATATCCTCACTGATCCTTCTCTTGTTGCATTGTAACACTAAAGCAGATGTTCATGAAGTCCTAAATTACTCCTTAACAGGATTGCAGACACTTATTATGAGTGTTTAGCGGCTGCTCTGATGTCTGTGGACAAGCTAAACCTCTAGAGGGCAGCAGAGTCATCATTTTGAATCGGTGCAAGATACAGTACAATACACAATTCTGTATTCAGAGCCCAAACCACAGGGTTAAACTGTCTAAACAACGAGGGTTGACAACTGCTGCCGATGTGTGGTACTCAGGAGAGCATTACCGGCAGGCCACTCGGATGTTGCATTTCTTGTCGATGTAACAGGGACACTTTCCTCCCAGTTCCAGGGTGACTGGGGTGAGGTGCTGAGCTGCAGCCTCCATCACCAGTTTGCCAACAGAGCTGCTTCCTGTGTAGAAGACGTGGTCGAACCTCAGCCTCAGCAGCTCCTGGGTCTCTGACACTCCACCTGTTACTACTGGATACAGCTCCTGGAAACAAGCAGCATGAACAGGAAAGTCTGTCAGTGGCTCCGGCTCACCTTTCTGATAAAGATTCAGTTCTGATTAAATTGTAAGTCTGCTTATGCTCCTGTACAAGAGAAATTCAGTGTTTTTTAGCTTGTAGGGATTTCAAAAACCTCCTGGCAAAAATTCCTGATGTCTCCTACTTGCCTATCACTTGTAGCTTCTAAGTACAGGCAGCACACATAACCCAGTCTACTGAATTATACATGCAAGATGCTGACTATATGCACGTAGCTCATGCAGCCACACTTCCACACAAAAAAAGTCTTAACTGTCACTTTAAGAGCAGCGCATGTTCAAAAATAGCAAAAACTGTGTTTTAATGCAGCTCAAACTCAGCCAAGTCTTAAGAGTCTCTATAAAACATTCCGCAGAATAATAAATACAGGTCATGTAAACTGTGCAAACATGATGCCCTGATGAAAACTGCAAGGTAAAACCAGTGGGAAAAATATTGTAAATTGACCTTAAGTTTGCATTGCTTCGTTTATGCTATTTAAAAAAAATTACAGTTTGAAATATTCCAGGTCATAGTAAAGGGAAGATTTTGACCCCTAAAAAGAGTCAAACTAACTGGCCTATATTGTCAGAATACAATAAAATAACACAGTTTTGTTGCCTCAAATGTGTTATTTTTGTCCAGGGCCATGATGATCTTTAAATACTGTATTATACATGACTGTAATTGGTTAGTTGGTAGAGCTGAGTAGAGCTCAGTAGAGCCGAGTAATGCTAGAACTGTATAATGGAAAAGTACCATAACATTATAAATCAATGGAGAATTAGGCTAATTTTTCACCAATGGCAATTCAAGAGAATACAAGTTTGAGACACTTCCACATTGGCTTCAATTTGCAAATACAGAGAGATCTATTTTTACAGTCATTTTATCTTGTTTTTCAAGAACTGAAAAACAAGATAAAGTGCCACAGATAAAGTGACTGTAATGAAGCCACAAGGGTTACATTAACCCATCTCTAAAAAGTGTGGATACAAGCCCCTGAGCTCAAAGGGAGACTTCTCTTGCAGTGACCTCACTGCCTGAGAATCAGAATACTGTGTTTCACCAGGCTTTGCCATGACAGAAGCTATACGAGCATTGTTCAGACCTTGTCCAGATAGCGGGACAGCAGCGCCCGCAGCAGCAGGGAAGAATACTCGCTGAGCTCTGACGGCTTCACCACAGCTGCGTTGCCTGCAGAGACAGAACAAAGTTTTTCTGTGAATGGGATGAGATCAGTGTGTGACGCAGAGCAACACAGGCAGGGGCTGAGAATGCAGCGCTGCATGGGCTGGTTTACAGTTCACAGCACTGTCTTTGAGTTGTGATACTTTTATTGGCAGGATATAACCGTTACCTCACAATATTATAATTATAAAGTTTATACAGCATTTCCTCGAAAACAGTTAAACAGTTATAAAGTGCTTTAAAATTTAAAAGAAAGAAAGTAGCGGAAGCAGACGAAGATCTTACACCTCTGCCAATGCTGCTCAGGTTTTTACAGCTCTGTACTTTATTTCTTGAGATTATGCTGCTCAAAGACAAACACACTCAAAGCTTTAAATAATATGCAAAATGTCATAAAGCACAAAAGCTTTCAAAAGTGAATAAAAAGATAAAACTGTATTTCTAGAAGCCCAGACAGTTCCATCACCTATCATCTCTGTGACTGTTGGTTGTGGAAAAAAACAACAACAATATGATGAGCTGAAAGGTTCTAAAGCTAAAGAATAAAAGGTTATTCATTTAAAAATAATACCAATTCTAAAGGTAACTAACAGAAACAGCAACAACCTCTGTACAGTCCCTTAAATTTGATGACCCCCAATTGAGATTAGTAAGCACGCTGATCGCTGATAAGCCAACAATAACAACACAGCTTTACCAGCTTCAGGTCCTGGATAACAGAGGAACCTGTGACCTAGACTCTGGATCTCTGCCCATACCATTGTCATAATGCATATAGACCACATGCACACAAAAATTTCATTAAAACAATTAATTATTCTGAATGTTCATGTAAATATTTTCACCACTATTCAATCGGAGATAGCACAGTTTTGTTGTTGTTGCTGCCATAACCTTGTTTTTGTAAGAACAAGTAAGAGTGGCAGAGGTATACTTTATAAGCGTTGGTTCACCACCAAGAATTTAGATGTTCTTTTGTATTTGTATTTTTACTACTACTGAAAATAAACCAAAAATAAATCACTATATATCTACTCTACTACCTGCACTGCACAACCTAAGCACTACTCTGTGGACACATGAAGGTTCCTACCTGCAGCTATAGCACCAATCAGGGGCAGCAGAGTGAGGGCCCATGGGTAATTCCATGCTCCAATGATGAGCACCACCCCCAGAGGCTCTGGCTGTATATAAACCTCATCTGATATAGTGAGGACGCTCTTGTCCACAGGTCGAGGAGCTGCCCACTCTGCCAGCTTCT
Organism: Solea solea; assembly: GCF_958295425.1. Taxonomy (NCBI): domain Eukaryota; kingdom Metazoa; phylum Chordata; class Actinopteri; order Pleuronectiformes; family Soleidae; genus Solea; species Solea solea. Next base: position 7,014,623 of record NC_081140.1, on the reverse strand, counting down.
CTATTGCCAGACCGATCTCATTCTCAATGCTGATCAGCTCCAGCAACGGTGTGTCATACTGGCTCTGTAGAAAACACAGCATTTGGTCATCTACGAGACTTAGAAGTACATCACCTGCAACATTCAGCTGTACCTGCTGTTTGCACTCACCCTGTTGATGTCCTGTTTGAGAGCAGTGGAAATCTCAGTCTCTTTCTCAGTGATCATCCTCTGCAGAGCATTGAGCTGCTGCAGCCTGAACTCTAGAGGCCGAGTGCGGCCGCTCAGGAAGGCCTCCCTCGCCCGCTGCACCGCCTGCCTCTCCATGTCCACACTGAACCACAGGAGAGGACAGGTGTCACTGCGGCGTGAACAACAAACCACTTCAAGAGAATTTACACACTGGAATCCGAAAACAGGAGAAATTCCTAGAATAACATTCCTGTATATTCTCTGTAAATCATATACAGTAAACTAAGTCTGAGACCACGTTCACATGGAATATTAAATATACAGTGCACAACATTAAATATAGAGCAAAGAGTGAGAATTAAGTCTGGTAGTCAAGTGAGACTAGACCACTCTTTAAACACAATGTTAATGTCAATTCTACACTCTATACAAGAAAATGATTTCATGAGAAGTTTGAGGACTTTATCTCTCCATCTATCTGGAATTTCTCTAGTAGATACAAATCAGGGATAACAGAGGGTATTTAAAGGGAAACAATCCACTGTATACAGGATACAAGAAATTAGGTTAACTAAAACAAAGCATTTACATTGTACAATTAGCATCGTCTTTATAAATAGGCAGATAAATAAACAAATACATTTATGTTATATGTTTGTTTTTAAACACATCAACATCCTCTGCCCTCTTTATAAATGATTGTATCATTAGTTCTGAAGCAGAGAGGTGGAGCAGTCAAATGTTTTCATTGGCCCACATCAATAATCACCATAATAGAATATTTTTCCATAATCCTCGCGTGTTATTATTTGCAACCATCGTCTCAGCTCAGTCGTTTGAGGTGCATCATTTTCACTATGACAAAGAGTGTGGAGTACTTCATTATTATTACTATTTGTTATTTTTTCCAGTAAAGTGCAGGTGCATAACACTTAAACTGCAGTCTATGAGTCCCATGCTGGGAAAGAGAACTGTGGAATGTGATTATAGAGGAGTTGTACTTACCTCAGTGCAGAGCAGCTTCTCTGTGAAACGCTGTGTCAGTGAGCTCCGTCTCGACTCTGATATAAGAGCAGCTCAGATGTCAAACACGCTTCTGCCTCACTGACTCTCACCGGCAGCCACAACAGCCACTGCAACAAAGAGACCACCCCCCCCCACACACACACACAGTGCACAACTATATATTCAGTCATAAACATGCACAGGGTAACTGCTGTAGCTCACTGGCGTGTGCTCCTTTTTTACAGCCTTTAGTTGAGCGAATCTTTAACTCCTGCCATCATGATTGTCAGTGTATGATAACTATAATACAACTGTGATATTAAAGTACAATAACAGCATATCTGGTAATAAAAGAACAACAACCTTGGCATCTTGTAAACAATATTCCATTACTAAGATATTCAGCACAACAGTAACAAAGTCACACAAGCGACACAATGAATTATAATAACAATTTTGATGTTTAATTTGACAGTGAAATGTGATAAGTACACAAAGTGAAGTAACAGACGTGGCTTTATAAAAGCACATGATGATGCACTGTGATGAACGTCCACACTGCAGGTAGTGTGTGTAGTTACGATAATTAAATTAGCACTGACTGCAAATCTCCATTGAGGAGTTCAATTTAAAGTGTTACAGATTTAATTTGCATAATGTTAACTTAAGAAGATTAAAACTATAAAAGCAGCTTAAGGTGCAACAGAGATGAAATGTAAAAATCAAGTTTCCACAGACTTCAAATCTGTTTAATATGAGGTCATGTATGAAATGATCTGGACCGATAAATGTCAGGTGTGGCCAGTTTCACTGAGGGTCAGGAGTCCGTGTTTCTGTTCCAGGGTCAGAGTCTAACACACACCACGGTTTGCGTTTGTCAGCCTCTGCGCAGGAACCGCTGCAGGAAACACAAGACACCAAACATAAAGAGAGACACCACACAGATAACAGACACTTTAACTGTTCACTGAGCACAACATGTGTGCATGTCAGCAAACAAAAAGTGGGGGTGACCCAAACAAAAGAGGCCATTTAACCTATGACAGTGAAGCATGCTGGGTAATTAAAGAGAGGGTAGATGAGGGGGCAGTGGGTGTTTGATTTCCTGGACAACACCATGCATTGTCTGCTGCAGACAAAGCCATTGTTGTGTGAGGGTACAGGACTGTGGGCCTGGGGTATGTGAGGCAGAGTACTCATATCTGGATGTCTTGGGAAAATCTGTTTGTCATTATTGAAATCATTTAAAAGCCTGTAAACAGTCACAGGACAAAAGGGCCACTGTTGGATTACATGAATTACATTCTCCTATTCATGACACATGACTTGTTATTTGAAACATTAATCTTCCCTGCTACTGAGGCTGCACAATAACTTCATAATACGTAATTAATTTTCCTATATCAATTTAACAAAGGCTCAATGTGCAAACATACTTTGAGACAACACATAATGCTATAAGTGATTGGTGAAATGCTTGTTTAACAAGTGTTTATTATTATTTTACTGGTTCCTTCAATTTACACTCCGACTATGTGACTTTTTAATCCATGATTATCAACATTGACTATTTAATTTTTTATTTTTTTTAATGTGATGACATATTTGACCATACTGTCCTGTCTGGCTGAGTGTGGTCCCATCAGTCTTTTATCTTGTCTGCACTGAATATCAGTGACTAAACACCTGGGTTCAGGGCTTGGGTCAGACAGTGGAAAACTGAGGAGAATGAATCATTAATAAAGAAACAGCACTTACAAAATCTTGTCCTTTTAGTCTTTAGTGACACCTAAAGGTTGTCAGGCAATTTGCTTCACATGTGTCTATAAGGTCAAAGGCAGAACCGTGTTATCATGTGACTACATATGTACATGATGTCCCTGTCACAAAAGGTATAGGGATGTACATATGAGAAATGTATGTCTGCTTATGAAAACATGTCAGTGGGCAGCTGCTTTGCCTTAAGAATCAAGTAAAACATAGTTTCCTAACTTCACAATAGTAGCTCTCTCATTGTTTTAGTTCATGGACATGTTTACTGAATCTGTTTCTAACTCAATCATTTCATTGCTGAAGCATATTTAAAATACAGTGATGTTAAACCAGCAGTGACTGGGGAAGGATTGCTTTATTGTTTGATGTGTCTATTTTTTAATTGCTTTGAATTTGTACTATTATTTAATATTTTAATACATTTACTTAATACTTGTTTGTTTACTTTCTTTTATCTTGTGTTCATTGATGTACCCTTTTGTCTGCCCTGCATTGTTGATATATCTTATAAACTTATAAATTCTTATAAATCAAAATACAGTTAGCAGACATCCTGGTTTGTCTTGTCTGTCCCAGTTTCAAGATGAGTGTCCAGAGCCCCAACAAATAACTGTAAAACACTAAAATGTCCTGGTCCAGGTCAAATGTCACTCAACTATTGTGACCACTATTGTGATTACCAAAAAGCTGCAGGATGTCCACTCATGTCTTTGTAAGTTATTGTGTTCTGCATACACAATAATAATAACATTGTGATAATGCTGAATTCAATCTATGGCCTCATTAAAGATGTAGAAGGCAGGAAAAATGTTGATTAGTGTGAGTCTCATCTCCAACTCTCCATCTGTGCTCCACACATAATGAAGCACATTTTATTGGGTTTATTGTCCAACTCTCTTTGAGATGCATTTTCCTTTTATTAGGTTTCTTATCAGCATGTGAAGTTATGACACACTATATTTCTGCAAAGCTGTAAACAGAGCCTAGAGAAGGAGCAAAAATCTTGTTCTATCTGTCAGATTACTAGTTTGACATTGTGCTGAAAATGCTGGACAAGGTTGTTAAGTTTATGTTGCTTTACCTGCACCGCAATCGCTGCTATGGCAGTGAATAGGGTGAGCAGTGCCATGCGGCGCAGTCTGCACATGTTGACCTGCTTGACGAGGAAAAAACGAGCCCAGCCCATTTTCCTGGCAGTGTGTGGAGGATACCGCATGTTGTTCACCACCTCCATCTTCAGCTTCTTGATGAGACAGCTGCGCAGGTGGCTCAGTTGATCGAAGCTGTGCCGGCCACGGTAGCAGCCCATACCGCTGTTCCCTGAGGAGGCAGTAAGAAGAGCATCTCAGCTTTGTTCCTGCACTTAAAAATGTGTATATATATATGTACATACTGGGTTTTTTTTACAGTCACACACACTCACCAACTCCTCCGAAGGGCAGAGTATTGACAGTGAAGTGGACCAGACAATCGTTAGCCAGCAGAGCACCACTAGATGTCTCAGCAATCATCCTTTTGATCAGCTGTTTGTCAGAAGAGGGGAGTCAGGATGAGTCAGACAGACAGAAAAAGTCACACACCAAAACCAGGGACACAAAGGCCCTGTTCAGAACCTTGTATCATCACCTGGTATTAAAATGCGTCCTGGGTGAGTCTGAGATCAGAGTCTGATCTCATGTGGTCACAGCACAACAAACGTACTGTCTGATGATCAGAAAAAACACCTGACTGTAAAGATGTGTCTACTGTGTGTGTATGTGTGTCTGCACGAGTGACAGAGAGACAGAGGAGAAAAGAGATAAGAGGAAGGTGATCAGTGCTGAAATTGTGGCAGAGGATGCAAATAAATTAAGATATGGACACACTTATTTTTGTAACAAAATACTGTGAAACTATTGCTGATCAGACGTCAGGTGAGGAGGAGGTCTCTCCTGAAGACAGACTGCAGGCAACCTGCCGAATCCAAGGAGACATGCAGAGGAGAAAATCTGTGTATTGGCCGTGTAGGTCTGACTCCGCCTCCATAGATGGCACTGTATCTCTCTATAAACTACTGCGTATTGAATCAGCTTCTTCTTTTATGTCACAGAAAAACAAACAGCGAACGGCAAGATGGATGGAGAGATGGATCATGCTGCGGTTCTGTATGTTCTGTAACTGTTGTACATGTTAACTGTGACACACATTAGACCGAGCATGGCTCTTGTGGTTGCTGTGTTGTCTGAAGGAAGACACCACCGCCATATGATATCTGGCAACAGTACCGCAGCTTATACGCCGTCTCCTTCTACCTACGAGTCAAAGACAAAGCCAAGTCCGACTCCAGTCTGACTTAGCATATACATGCAGGAGAAATTGGACTATGAATCTCAATTACCAGGTATGTTAGTGTGATTAAGACTAGCTTGACTAACGTGTTCACATGACATTAAGAAAACCAAATTATTGCCTTAGTCCGACCAAAATTGGACTTTGAACGTGCATGTAAACGCACTGAGGGACACAACTGGTGATGGTGATTTTACCTTGTTGTCATTGGTGAAGACATAGACCACCAGTGGCTTCTCTCTCTCGTTAATGAAACAAATGGCCTCGTCTACACTGTTCACTGAGATGATGGGCAGGATTGGACCAAAGATCTCCTCCCTCATCACTTTAGATGTCCCTGTAACGCCTGTGAGCACAGTTGGGGCTGAATGGAGGACAAAAAGAAACAAAGAGTCAGTTTGAGGGGATGAAATCTCATGATTTTACTCTTGTGACAACATTTATTTTATAGACTTCTTTTGCTTCATTACTAAACATGATAAATTATGAAATCTGTGTTTTTTTTTACCAAAAGCATACATTTTTCTTTATTATTATTACTTCTGCCAAGTAAGTGCTGTTATCGGACTGTCTGTTAACCAATTTCCATGAAATGTTATAATAAATTAACTTTTGTTGTGTTGGCAGCTGTATGTGCTGTCAGACAGATAGTGAAGAAGCACATGCTGCAAGAATGGAAACAGGTTTTTGTGCATGTTTTAATGCCTTAAAAACTTGGTAACTAACAGTCTTTCTCTGAAAGTAACACCATGACATTGTTGTTTGCTGAGCAACAGCGCCCTCTGCATCTGGGAGTGGTGCTTTTCAATCCATGAACATGCCAGTAAAAGCTACCTGAAGCTGAAGAATAACACAATAGATCCAGTTTCTTCCAATTTAAAGCATGCCAGCACTGCAGCACAATAAGCAGTATCAAGGCTTTTCACCTACCTATGTAGCACTGAGATTCATCACTATCTCCACCAACAGCAACTGTGCTGCCCTCCATCAATCCCACGATCCTCTTTAAGTGCCTCTGGTTGATAATGCGTCCATAGTCCTCAAAGGTCTTTGGATCATCGGTGTAAAACTCCTGAAATATGTCACATTCAACATATATTTAAGTTTCAACTAATACAGAATCATACTTCTACCATAAAACATGGATTTATAAGAGAAAGAAGCAGCAAAGGGAAAGTCTTCAGTCCTGATGTCCAGGAAAATGAAAATATCTTCCTTAGATCTTTTTAATGTCAGATAAAAAAATATTTAAAATATCATTTTTTCCATACCAACCTTAATATTCTTCTTAATCTCTTCTACTACTCTGCTCTGGATGGAGGGTTCACACAGGATGTAGTCTGGAGCAATGCATGTCTGACCACAGTTGACAAATTTCCCCCATGTGATGCGACTGTATTGGGAGACAACAAACAGAAATGGTGTCACGTCTGAGAGGTACATCTTTTACATGAGCTGCTGAATAGCAAAAAAAAACCAGCTGATATTTGCTGTGTATGATACCATGTGGACCTCGTGGACCTCCACAATGAGACTGACAAATTAAAAAAGCTGTATAACAAGGAGATGTTGTGAAAGGCTAAACAAATATTCTTCTGTGTGAGTGACAGGCTGGTAAGATCCACTCAACATCATCTTGATTCCAGCAGTACCAGGAGCAGGCGTTAACTCCAACAGTTAATAACACTAACCCTCATCATAAACAGATGGATAGAGACGTTTATTGTCATTATCTGATGACAATCTGCTATGTCATTGTATTTAAAGTTACAGTCAATGAAATACTGTGATTTAAATCTCTGTTATGTGTCGGCTCTATATTCTGGCAGCTATCACTGATCTAGAGTCTTCGACCACTGACATGGGTCCCTCAGTCTCAGGTTCTGACACACACTGACAGCCACTGGGAGCTAAAAAAGTCCTTCAGTTATCATCAGTTAAATCAGTTAAAAACGACACTGACCGACATGCGACAGTGATGTCACAGTTCTTGTCGATGTAACAGGGACTCTTCCCTCCCAGCTCCAGAGTGACTGGTGTGAGGTGGCGAGCTGCAGCCTCCATTACCAGTTTACCAACTGTGCTGCTTCCTGTGTAGAAAATGTGGTCAAATCTCTGCTTCAGCAGCTCCTGGGTCTCAGTCACTCCACCTGTCACCACTGGGTACAGCTCCTGGAGAAGGTATATGCAGCCATTAAAACTCCATTTGCAATCACAGTAAATGTAGATGACAGTAAAAGGAACACAGTGGGAGACTCACTTTGTCTAGATACTGAGGGAGGAGGTCCTCCATGAGCTTGGCAGAGTGTGAGCTGACCTCTGATGGCTTTATTACAGCTGCATTACCTGAGAGAGGAGGGAAAACTCATAGATCAGACAACTGAGTGCTATAAGAGTGTGCTTTGCATGTTATTACATCATAGTGGCATGTTAATGAGAATCTTTAATTCATTATGCTCAAGTACAAATATGCTGTGTTTGTGCTGAGTGAGGGGGAAGACGGAGCAGGAGGTAGATGGACTGGTGCTGTACAAAGCAGAGGTTGTACCAGTCTGGTCCACTATGGTGAGCCACAAGGCACAGCTTTCAACAATTCGACAATTACCTATGGTCAAGAGCTTTGGGTAATGAACAAAAGGGTGAGCTCATAGATTCAAACAGCTGAAATTACTTTCCCATTTCTTTGCTGGGGCCTCAGCGTCCGATATAAAGTGAGGATTTCAGAATTTGGGCGGGAGCTTGGAGTAGCTGCTCATTCATGTTTCCAGCATCTGATTAAGATGCCTCTTGGGTGCCTCCTGCTGGTGGTTTTCTGAGCACCAATTATGTAAAGTTATGAGTTAAATATACAGTCGCTTCCTGTTTTTGTGGCAAAATGTGGATATTCATATACTTCCTATGGCTACTCAATATACCTACAATATAATAAATTAAATCTAACAAACCTTTGGTAACACTTTACATAATAACAAAGTAAACATGTACAGTTTGTTAATACTTTTGTAATTTGGAGGTAATATCATCCAATTTCCACATGAGTAAAAGCAATGGTAACAGCGCGATAATATTGCATTTGCAATAATTCTTTTAAATGATAATGAGAATTACTATAAGCTACACCAGTCTTACAACTTCACATGAAAATGTATGTGAATGTAAATGAATAATTATTATATCATAAAGTTAAAATGCATCCTCTCTTGTGTCCTACTGATAACAATAAAAACAAGATGAGATTACCACAATATCGCTTCCCTATTAAATAATGATTACAATACTATAACTGTATTATGAGTGTTATCCAAAGTTTGATTAACACACTGTAGAACCTGATAATGTAATAAATCCCTGATAATGTAATAACCGATAATGTATTAAAAATTTGCACTTGAGTCCATTGAAAATTTAATAAAACCTGATAATGTAATAACTTCCCGATAATGTAATAAAGTGAATTTCCCAATAATGTAATACACTTTTTACCAACCAAAGTATTACATTAACGGGAGGTTATTACATTATCAGGTTAGCCTTCATTTCGCAGGTCCTGATAATGTAATAATTCCCCAATATTGTAATAATTTAACAGCAGACCACCCGTTACTTGGGTTCAAGTGGTGATACTGTGTAAGCAACGCAAGCTCGAGAGCTCTAGCGCCACCAACAGGACAAGGTTGGACATGCATGTATGTACATCAACTTTTGACTTGTTCATCCATTTTTCACAAAAACGATGTATCACTGGAACCCTTGGGCCAAGCCGAGTTCAACGCATCCTTAATGTTTTTTTCGGCCATATTTGATTTTCTGCCATCTTTGATTTGATCCATAACCTTTTAAAGGCTTCTCTTGTCACACATTTTGTGTAATCTTCTCAAAACATGGTTCAGATGATCTTCAGACCATGCCACACAAATGCATTCAAAATCTTGAAATTCAAAGGCACTTGGCCGTGGCAGCCAATCAAACATGACGTTGAGGTCACCAAACAGGAAGTAAGCCAATTTCTCTGCAAGCCTTTAACATAGTTAATCAAACTTGGTACATAGATTCATGACATCATCCTGGGGATACCACAAAAAATGGTGACCTTTGACCTCTGGGGGCGCTGTGTTTAAACTGTTTACTTAAAGGAGACATATTATACCCTATTTCCCAAGTTAAAATAGTTCCCTGGTGTCCTAATGAACATGTCTGTGACATGCTTTGGTCAAAATACCATAAGGATGAAGCACCATAGCAGTTCAATAACCCTGCTAAACCCGCCCCTTTCAGAACGCTCGGTTTTGTGCATGGTCCCTTTATATGCAAATGAGACACAGGCAAACACACACCAACTTCTTCCAGGGGGATTCTGATTTGTCCTTTTTACAGCGCTCACTCGCTCAGCTCCTGTTCCCTCCGCTTCATTCCTCTCCCCCTCCCTCCACTAGTTCTCTGACAATATCAACATGGCAGCGTGCACGGAAAACAGCGAGAGTGGCGTCACAGGAAGAGACGTCCTACACAAGGATCAAGCCGAACACTGCCAAACTGTAAATCAGTTAAAAAGACTTAGGGACAGCACCACTGATCGCTGCATAAACTGCTGCTGTATGTGACTGTATCAGACTGAGTCTGTGCTCCGGTCATGGGGGACGTACTGAACAAATATTTTTAATTAGGACGTGTCAGAATGGTCAGTTATGAGCTCTATTTGACCTTTTTTTGCTGACTTTATCCGGCACATTAGCTTCATATATAAAATCCTCTGAGGCTGGAAGTTTGTGTAAAACACTGTGCTCTACTGTGCAGCCACCAACAGCACACTTGTCCCTCTGCGTTGACATAATACCGCTCTTCCTCCCTCGCCTGCACTCTCACATTTTATAGGGACAAGGTGGAGCTAAGGTGGAGCTAAGGTGGAGCTCTCGAAGTAAACTTACTGGTGGGGTGGTAACATTCGCGCTGAAATGCGCATGCTGCCGTCATAAGCGCAGGGAATTCAACATCGAGCGTTTTATCGCCTATACTTACACTAAGGGGGACCACTTAAAAAGGACTGAGTATTCTTTTTCCACACTTTGGCGACTGGTAGGGCCTCCAGAGTCAAAAATATAAGTATTAAAATGATTAAAAAGTTGATTTTGCATTATATGTCCCCTTTAATTTCAACACACAACCGTACACACACAACTCACAAGTAACTTATATCCAGAAGAGCAACCTCATTTTAAAGCCATCATTTTAGAACTTAGAACTCTATGGTTGATGTCTTCATCATGACTATTTTTAACATGGATTTGAACTTTCTTTCGGCATCCAGGCTCTCCAAGCACAAGCATTTGAACTGGATGGAACATGGTAACATCAGTTTCATAATTAATAAGTAATAGATTGACTGTGATATGATCACACTCACTGTGATTATAATGCTCTTATAGAGGTCAAAGGTCACCAAGTTATTCGTACATCATCAGGATGGGGGTCATAAGACTATGTGCCAAGTTTGGTTTGGATAAATAAAAACCTTGCAGAGCTATGAGCTAACTTCCTGTTTAACATCCCCCCAGAGGTCAAAGGTCACCAAATGATGATGTCATGAATCTATGTACCAAGTTTGGTTAAAATATGTTAAAGGGTTGCAGAGAAATTGGCTTACTTCCTGTTTGGTGACCTCAACGTCATGTTTGATTGGCTGCCACGGCCAAGTGCCTTTGAATTTCAAGATGTTGAATGCATTCGTGTGGCATGGTCTGAAGATCATCTGAACGATGTTTTGAGAGAGAGAGAAGCCTTTGAAAGGTTATGGATCAAATCAAAGATGGCAGAAAATCCAATTATCTGAAAAAAACATTAAGGATGCGTTGAACTCGGCTTGGCCCAAGGATTCAAGTGATACATCGTTTGTGAAAAACGGATGAACAAGTCAAAAGTTAATGTACATACATGCATGTCCAACTTTGTCCTGTTGGTGGTGCTAGAGCTCTCGAGCTTGCGTTGCTTACATAGTATCACCACTTGAACCCAAGTAACGGGTGGTCTGCTGTTAAATTATTACAATATTGGGGAATTATTACATTATCAGGACCTGCGAAATGAAGGCTAGCCTGATAATGTAATAACCTCCCGTTAATGTAATACTTTATTACATTATTGGTAAAAAGTGTATTACATTATTGGGAAAAATGCACTTTATTACATTATCGGGAAGTTATTACATTATCAGGTTTTATTAAATTTTCAATGGACTCAAGTGCAAATTTTTATTACATTATCAGGGATTTATTACATTATCAGGTTCTACACACACTATTAAAGTCTTTTAAATAATCTGCATTTGACCAGTCTGAGTTGAATCAGATTAAACTGATATAGTTTTCAGTGAGTGTACATGGAGGTATAAGTGGGTGTGTTTTCTTACCTGCAGCTATAGCTCCAACCAGCGGCTGGAGTGTGACAGCCCATGGGTAGTTCCAGGCTCCAATAATAAGTACCACTCCCAGAGGCTCTGGCATAATGTAAACCTCATCTAATAAAGTGACGGGGGTCTTTTCAACGGGCCGAGGAGCTGCCCACTCTGCCAGTTTCCCTATGGCCAGCCGGATCTCCCCCTCCAGTCCCATTGTCTCAAACAGCTCTGTCCCATGTTCACTCTGAAAGCAGAAGATGAGACAGAACCCAAAGCCTTGATCAATCCGTCAATCATTACATCAGGTTCATTCATACAGTATATGGAGATCTAATCACTCCCCCCTCCCCACGCTGTTCTGCTCTGTTTCTCTATTCAGCTTAAAGACTTAAAATCTAATCTTGCGAATAAGTGATGTTAAAACAAAGTTGGAATATTAATTCTGCTGTGCATTCTGCTGACAGAATGTACAGTTTTCTGACCCTCACAGAGTTGTTCAACGGTCCTGGAGTTACAGACCATTGGACTCCTGTAGAGTTTTGGCAGACTTACCTTGCCAAGGTCTCTTTTAACAGCATCTGCAATGTCCTTGCGTCTTTCTGAGATGAAGCGGAGCAGACTCTTCAACTGCTGGATTCTGTACTCCAGAGGTTTGGTGTTTCCTGTCCGGAAAGCCTTCCTGGCTCGTTCAACAACAAGCTGTTCTCGGGACATCTTGAAAAGAAATTAGAATCCTCTGTTAGCCAATAATCAGTTTGACATTATATGGAAAATCAAGGATAATGAAATCATTAAAAAATATCAGGTCAGTGAGAGCTAAGCTTCCATTAACTGGATTGTCTTCACTGAACCCAACATTGGCTGCTCAAGATGACCTACACCACAAATCTGGTTATCACCTGGCTCAGTTAACCCTTATCCACGTTTATGTGAGGGTGAGATAAAACCTTGATTAAGTTATACTGTATATGAAGCCAGTTAGCAGGAAAATGCAGCTTCAGCTGCTTAATCTTAGGTGTAATTGAGCCTATTTCTTTCTAAAAAAGTAATGTTTTTCAGCAGTGTCTTGAAATGCATGACAATGACACTCCAACATCATGCTATGAGATATGATGTGACAATTTAAGAGCAGAATTCCAAATGAAGAAGCATTTTATCAATAGGTTTATTAAAATTGAGCATTAATTGCCAACTATTTTTTTTTTATCAATTACATGGTTTTACTTACTAGTGATTTTTCAGCTTCTTAAAAGTGAATACTTTATGGTTTGTTTGCTACACATAACAAACAATAAAACATCATCATTTTGCAGCCTGAGAAACAACATTTTCTGAGATTTTGTGGGCCAAACAACTGATTGATTAATCGAGAAAATAATCAGCAGATTAATCCACTGTGAAAGCAATTGTTAGTTGCAGCCCTACTTTAATATTTGTAGTCAAATTTAAAAGAGCAACATGAGCATTTACATTTAGAGTTCAGGGTTAAGTTGTACAGCAGGTTAGATAAGATTTAAAGCAGTACAGGTTAGGATGTAACTGCATAGTTTTGTCTTTTTTATAGAGCGTTTTGAGCTATAACTTGAAATAGTTTCTGATATAATAAGCTACTTATGCCAGTTTTGTATAAAAAGTAGCTTGGCCATCACTGCCTAGTTGTAACCATAGGGGGGTGTGCTGCAAGAAAACTAAACAAACAGAGGACTCCTCTGCTCACCCCACCTTCACCCCAGGGCATCAGGGAACTACAGTCACCCTTACATACCAGAGGGTTTTTCTTTTTTCTTTCATCTCTGTATGTATAGCTATATATGTAATATATATATAAAAAATTAAATGCATGCTCTGGCTTGTATGTCTGCTTGGAAACATGGCAGTGCAAGTTGGCAGCCTCTGTAAAGCAAGGCCCTTACCTTAATTCTAAGGCTATAAAGCAAAACCAATTTTATTAGTTGGTGATTATACCCTACAAACATACTTCTGGGTAATCTCAATTTGGTCTGATAAACCCTCCTAACTGTAACACAATTAAACTTTGAACAGAGCACAACATAACACCAGTGTTGTGCCATAATAAGCACCCTGTCATGACGTAACCCTGTACATTCAGTTGTTTGTTTGCACATATTTGCATGTGGAATAAATTAAATATAGACATCTGTCCCTACTTTTAGCACAACAACTTTAATTTACAGTTACAATTATGTTTCATGGACGTGACAACACTCTGTGGTGCGAAGGTGTTGTTTTTCACAAGGTGAGGCATCATATGGCAAAACAGCTGGTTCTTTAGTCCTACTCCTTCAAGACGCACGCGCGCGCACACACACACACACACACACAGCTGTTCTTGTTGGGACGCTGCATTGACTTCCATTCATTTGGAGAGCCTAAACAAAGCATTAACCTAACCTTTCCTAACCTTAACCGTAGCCACAAACCTCCTCAAAAATGAGGTTCTGCTTCATTAGAACAGGGTTTTTGGTCTGCATAAGGACTACTGGTTCTAACAGGGTCAGTTTTTATGAGTTAACAAATACGCACACATACAACATACGACGAGCCTTGTCAGAACCTCTAATCCGCTTTAGCTTGGTTGCTAACAGCTAACTAAAAGACATGTTCAAGTGTTGCCAGCGACGTGGCGTTAATACAATTATAGACAGAAAACATGCTGTAACAGAAGAGTTTTACCTTTTAGCCTAACTCCGGTCGAGCCAGTTATATACAACTACGTACACAGATATAACATTCTGTTGTAACAACGGTTATATACGAACAGAGGCGTCTTCAACTGGTCACGAGTTCCGTCACTCAACAATGAACCAATCAACATAAGGCACAGTCAGCGGAGCTCCTCCCACCTACCGACGCCAATAATAATACTCACTATAGCCTGAGGTTAGATTTAAGGGCTGCAGGTTGGAATTAGTGGAACAACAGTTCAACAACAGCAGTTTAAGACTTTTCACAGCTGGAAATCCTGCCAGTGTGTTTCTGTTGTTATCATACTTGAGCCACATAAAGGCAGTGCTGTAACAGAAGTATAATGATGTACATCAGGCACAGTTTACATACTATTGTAGTATTTTCAATCCCTTTGATGCAGGACTCATCTCACAACCTCTTGGCACTTTTAATGCATCTCCTCAATCCAAACTGGATTGGACCATTTCATACACTGCTCCTGGAACTGAGGCTGTACCGCTTCATTCATTTCAATTTTATTCAAAGCTGATGGGACTCATTAAGAGCAGCACGATGCATCGAGTTTGCAAATAAAAAAAACAAAAACAGAAAACAAACAAGATTTCTTATCTTATATTTACTTATCTTCAGGATGACTCATATGTCATATGTCACCTGTATTGGTGCACAATATCTTCACATTATCAGAACACACATTAAACCTACGTGCATGGATGTTAGCTGGACATGAAACTTTGCATCATTTCCTGTACTTATCATCGTGATTTCATCAGTGATAACAAACATCAAGATCATTTCATTCCCTGCACACTTAAAAACTGTAAAATCACAGCACTCTTTCAGGCATTGTGTTCAGTGTCAATGTCAGCCCCTTAAACACAACTCACCAGTGCCATCTGCTGGAGCGAATTGGTTAAACAACAACAAGGTTGTCTGCAAACATAGGAAGATTCACTCATTTGTTACCATCATACATCCAGTGTCACAGGCATGCAACTGTTTGGACAAGTCATATACAAGTGATATAATTAATGATATGTAACATGGAGAGAATGCCTGTACTGTAGAACAATAATAGATACAAATAAAGTATCTATTTATATACCTATACATCTATATATGTGTCTATGCATTCATTTGTCAATCTAATCTATGTCATTCTAGATAAACTTTGCACTAATGTTATGACTGTGACTGCCTATGTAGGGAATGACCTGACTGTATACTGGCCCTACAGGTCAGCTCCCAATGACATTCATTTTATAAATAAAGGTGGACAAATTTAAAAATTTTTGGTGGAAAGCTTTTCAACAAAACTTAAACTGTACACAGAACTAAGACGGAACAAAAACAAAACCCAAGACATGTTCATTCTTTTCCTTCTTTTAATAACAAAGAGTGTATTTGAGTTCCATAAAGAACAAAGAGAGACACCCATCAGTGAGAGACACAAGTATAACATGAACATTTCTCTTTGAAAAATCAAAGCTCGGAAAGTTGCATCTTCAGGGTCGCAACTGACAGTGGGGTTCTTCGAAAAATGCATTCGGGTCAAACTGGGGAGGCGCAAGACAATGGGGCACATACATTCAAGACTGTAAAGGTTCTATACAGGGCAACATACGGACTGGGTACCCATGCTTTATCTAAAACTTACAGTCTATTGACAAAATGGTACAGAGCAAAGATGGATTTATATCAGCTTTATTCATCCCCCCTCACTCTGTGTGCAATGAAAGACTGTGTGTGGAAAGGGAAGAAGGGAGGGAGGAAGGGAGGAAAGAAAAACCCCTTATAGGTGAAGAAAAGAAGAACAGTACATCAGATTAACAGAACCAGAGTCCACTGGCCTGTGAATGGGTTTATACACATTTATACACAGAAAAACTATGTATTGTATTCACACCTGTACAGGAGTAAGCATGTGTCTCCTTTCAAAAGAAGAAGGCAGCATCTCCTTTTCCATCACTTACTCTTTACTACCAGTCTTAATGTTCACCTGGCAAGTATGTGTGTATATATATATATATATATGTATATATAGTCATACATACAGTACATACACTGTTGTGAGGACAGCAGACTTGAGGGGAGGCAGAGGGACTAAATAGATACTAGGCAGTGAAGGTGGTGACAAATCATGTCTCTTAAATTTTTTAGGAAACGAGCACAAAATCTGAAGACCTCACACTTATTTCAGAAAATTTCAAGAGATCCACTGAACAAAATGTGTGTGTTGAACTTGACAGTGAACAGTCCTGGTAGAAAGAGTTCTCTGGAAAGTTTCAGAGCTGCCACAAGTTTTTGTTGTATTGGTTGGCACACCCCTGTTGTGCCATAGTAGGTTTCATTATCAAACCCTTGGCAGGCAGACATGAATAAAACGTATCAAATTCATTTATATACATATAAAGATTTGTGCTCATTGACTTACAGGCAGGGTGTCTGATGGCATCATCAACAAGCCCAAAACTCACACTCACTCATTCTCCTCTCCAAAAAAAGGAATCATTGCATGAACCACATATAAATATATACAAGATTGCAAACATCAAGTTTTGTTAAAAGTAGCTACAGATATTGAGAAAACGTAAAAAGCTCTAGTATATTATAGTAGAGTAAGCTCGTTTTTTCCAGGTAACTTGTCAAGTAATGACCATTCCGTTTTACAATGCACTCCATCGCTGTGGCACAGCCTGCTGCCACGGCAACAGTCCTTAATGTCTTTGTCTGACGTCTGAACATGTGACGAGGTGAGCAAAGTGAGCCAATCAGTACGTTCCCATGACATGATTTTGGGTTATTTCAAATTTCCCAAAGTCAGACTAACATGACCAGATAAAACAAATAGGAGTCAAGCAACTACTGAATTTATACCTTCAGTCAGACCAGAGTCAGAGTCAATAAATAACTGGGAAATTCAGAGCAGTACATTTTTTTTGACATTATATGTATGCTGTTAGCTTTAAGAATTAGATACTTTTAAGTTAATCAATGGTAGTTAGACAATCTGAAAGTAGAGGTGGATTCACCCCCCACTAGTGCTTGAACACTGGGACGAGGACAGTTGAACAGCATGACTGTACTTGGAAACGTAGTTACTGTTACACCAAACTCACATCAACACCTCCTCATCATCATGAGCAACTCCATCATGTCACAGTGGAATAGAGGAACAAACGCCTGTCATGTTATTTATATTCTCTTGTGTTAGGGACAGCACTTCATTCAGAGTGCAAAATGAAAACCGAGCTGATAAAAGCCAATCAAAGTGTTCCAGCCGTGCGTTCTTATTTATCAAACTTTGTATTTCTCTCCAAATGAATTAATTTCCTTTTTTTTAGAACAATCTCAGTTAAGTGGTAGAGACACAATTTAATGGGTACATTCAACTTGTAGCCCATGTTTCATGCCAGAAAATGCTAATAGATGTGACATTAAAGGGGTATCCCACCAATATACCGTTACAAACTCCAGAAACACTCCCAAGATCCTACATTTCTCACACAACACATGGGTGCCTAGTATAATCCCTCATCTGTCTTATTGACAAACCTGATGACATCGTCATTGAGATAATGACACTAATAAGCAACACAGGAAAGTACAACTGTTTCCACAGATCGCGCAACGCTCTATGTGATGAACTAACTCATCCTAATGTGTCAAAATATATGTGATATGCCCCTTTAATTACATGTATTTACAGTCCAGATGAATGGAAGTTCAGACGCATCTATTTCCTCTCTGAGAGCTGTAGCCAAAAGTCTGAGAGCAAAGAGCGAAAGCAGGAGTGATTAAAGACATTTTCCTTTACATTTCTACTTTTACACATTTACAGACACCTCTCCTCCTCTCAGTCCACTATAAAGTGCTTGACCTAACAAAAACGAGAAAAATAAAAAACAAAGCAATCCCAAATCCACTGCTTCATTTGCTCTCATGGCGGTCTCGTTTCTGTAACAGGAACATGTGTTTTCTGTAAATGTTCATGTCGTTTCTGAGTTGGATCCGTTACAGTGTGCATCCATTAGCCTTTTGTTGATTTCTTTCGTTTCCTTCCACTCCAATACTTCGGGTTTTCAAGACAGACAGGAGACTCAAACACCCATGTTTCTCCTCAACCAATAAATAAGAACAATGACAATAAAACAGTTAATAATCACTGACTTGAAGATTTTAAAAGATGATGCCTCGTGTGGAGCTTGAGTTTGTTCAAGTTCGCAACATAGTCTCATGGTTCTGTCCATTCTTGTTTTCTTCGGGTAAAAAAAAAAAAAAAAAAACGTATTAAAAAAAGACATGCACTTCAAAGTGCATGAACTATGTCCACATCAGGTTTCAGCCGTTAGATTCTGGATGTGTGGTCATCTTTGGTTGTAAAGTTGTGCATCAGTCACGTGTTACAGTTCAGTCTGTGATGCAGCCAATAAAAAGAAACAAAAATGATAAATTCAGATGAAACCTATCAAATGAAAAAGTGCTTGAACTGCTACATGAGGAAAAAGCGGCTCTGTGAAGAAGGTAGTCTATAGTCCGAGGACGTGGTCCCTCTGTGTGTGTGTGTGTGTGTGTAAGTTCTCTGCTATTCATAGAGCGTGACAGTGCAGTAGCAAAGGGTGGAGATCCTGCGGTCCACGCTCGCCTTGTCTGCAAGGAAGAGACACACAAAAAAGGATATCATTATTTGAAATTAGAATTCATGCATTACTTGAAGTTAGAACTCTAACTACAGCCACTACAGGCCTGATATAAACACTATGCGTCTCACGCAAGAGCATTTCTGCATATAAATGAGGTTGGATCACTCTAATTAATAACATTCCAAAACTGTATTTGCAGAATTGTAATTCGGACTCACATTTGACCACATTCTCAATGTCACTGGGGTCCTGCAGGATCTTAGAGAGGCCATCGAGCAGCATGGAAGCCTTGCTGTAGCGGTAGGCGATATCCTCCGTCTGCTTGAACATTTCGTCTAGAGCTGCAGACTGAACCTGAAGCACACACACACACATCAACAACAGCACGTTGGCCTGACGTCTACAAACGATAAGTCTGTTCACACTCGAGACAGTTTTCATGCGTCTGACTCTCACCATCTCCACAGCCTGATTGTAGATGAGCTTTTCTGCAGTGACACTGTTGATCTCATCCACAAATCGCTGCTTATCAGAGAAGAAGTTGTTGAGTTTGTCTGTCAGTTGCCGGCAGAGGGAGATGCAGGTTTTGTAACGCTCATTCAGATTCTTCACCACTGAGAGGAGGAGGAGGGGAGAGAGTTCAGTATTTTTCACATAACCTTCACAAACTTCCCTCTGAAGGTTGCATACTGCCAATCAAATGTACAAAGAGATTGAGAGCGTCTTTCTCTTCAAGGATGAGATTGAGTCTGAAATGTCCTTACCCTGTTTGACAGCAGTGGAAGGATTGAGTTTGGCCGATTTAATCTGAGCCTTGGCCAGATGGAGGGAGGACGCAAGAAGCTGCGCTGCCTTCATGTAGAGAACCAGCTGCTCTACCTGCCTGTAGAGGGCAGCACAACCACAGTGTATTAGAAGCACTGCAGCAACAACACTGGACAAAAGGCTCACTGAGGATACATGATGTTATTAATTGCACCACATGAAGTCAGAAGACACTCAGGTCATTCCTTACCCCCACTCTTTGCTGAGCTGGCTAATCTGGTCCACAACCACACTGTCTTGAGGAGGGTAAAGGGAGGCCGCTGACATGCCAATCTCTGTCCCTCCGGCTCGAACAGCCGCCATCTCCAGGACGCAGTCGGTGAAGGAAAGCATCATACGCAGGTGCATCAGAGTGTCGGTATGCTCACGCTGCACCAGAGCATTACAAAACAGATTTACAATGCTGTTAGTCTAATCAACTTCCCTGTTAAGTGAATAGACTGCATCTAAAATTGATATAGCCTTCCAGTTGGAAAAGTGAAGCCAAGGAATTAGGATGGAAGTAGCAGTCGGCCACCAGGGGCGACTCCACTGGTTGCAAATAGAAGTCAGTTTGAATGAAGGAAAATTAGCCAATTCTCACTTGATTTATCACTTCAGTAAACATTTCCCCGAAGAGTTAAAGATCTCAATTGCTAGTTTTTAAGTCCTCTTCAGTAGAGCATAATGTCAATTTTGTAGAGCTGCAACTAACGATTATTTTCATAATCGATTAATCTGTCAAAATGATTGACTTTTAATGATTTCTTTGTTATCCAGAGCAAAAAAATTAAGAAAATATTCACATTTAAGAAGCTTAAACAATCAGAAATCTTGTTTTAATCATAAAAAGGTTGTGTGCCTATTTAGAGCACAGTACATATAAGTGGACACCAGTGTGATTGACATCTAGTATCATCCAACAGGTGCCTGGTTGCCTGTGACATCTCTGAACAACTGCTGTTTTTGTTTGTTTGTTTTTTTAAATGACATGGTGCTGATCAAATCATGAAACTTGAGGCTTCACAAAGGAAATTGGTTTTGCAAGTGGAAGACAATGTTCATTTTTACACACAGTCTGCAGTTAATTAATGGGTGAAACAATGACTTAATTATTAAGTAAGTGTTGCAGACGTCTCTCTCACCTCCATAAGAGTTTCCTCAGGCAGCTCAGGTGCTTCAAAGGTGATGAATCCTTCCAAACTTGGAGGGGAGGTCCCATACGGTACATAACGCAAACTGCTTGGTCCCGCCTCTGCCCCGTGAACAACATGCCCACCTCCAAAAACTCCTGGTGGAGAGGAGCCAATGGTCATGCCTGGAGGGGATCCAACATGGATCCGACCACTGGTGGAGCATAGTGAGCCAGCCGAACTGTTGGAGCCCACTGAGGAAATGGAAAAGGAGAGAACAGATAGATATATTAACTAACTAATGCAGAAACACAGAACTGATGCTTCTGGCTGTTAATACATTTGCTAATTTGCTTGCACACTAGCTGCTCTCAGGTGAATGGTCCTCACCAGAGGTGGTGCGTGGTCGTGTGCACAGGTGGCTGCAGGTAGGGGGAGTGCTGCTTTTAGGCGGTGAACCTACAGTGAAAACAACTGCGCGGGGACTTGGTGACCCGCCATGAGCAAGCCCGACTGGACCTGCAGGGGCTGCGGGGATAAGAAATATTTTCTTGTTAGCAATAAAGTCACTGTGGTACTGAACACAGTTCAGATTTTGTTAATTCATTGTAATTTTTTATATGGAACACAAAAGGACTGAACTATGGTAAAGTGATACCTGTGTCCATGGGTCGCTCTGTGTTTAAGCTCTCGGTGCTGCCCTGATATGCTTGTCCGCCCAGAGTGATTCTGACTGGATGCTCAGACAGACGACCTGTGCTGACCGACCTGCAGGGAAACCCAAAGCAACATTAGCACAACGTCAACAGCCGTCATAGGTTGAGAGAACCACAGAGGAGAGTCACCGTAAAAACACACATCCCAACATTTCACTTATTCAATGATGACATTCTTACAAGGTTACAAAGTCTCCCATTATAAGTGACAGATTGTGTTCCAAGCTGGTGCTGTAAAAACTCTGTCGTCCATTGCATGTGACGGGATCAAAATTAGGAAAGAGTATTCCCTAACCCTAACCCCAAATGTACTGTATATTTTCTGCCAAAATTAAGCCACCGTGAACCCAGCATAATAAATAAAGAGGCAAGTAGAAAATAACTCAATTCAAAAAGGTTCAAAGTTTCAGTTTTGTTGTACACAAAACATGTTAACAACTGACTGGTTCTGACTGGACCAGAATGTATAGCTATTAGTTTGCAAATCTTTAGTTCAGGTAGAGGCAGACACGAGTGTTAAAGAAATAAAGTGGAGTCCCATGAGTGAGTCCTACCTGCCAAACGTCCGACTGGCCTCGGGGGCAGCTGGTCGTCCAGTGAGATAAGGGCTGCTGTAGTGGGCACACATATCCCGGACATCTGCTAATGTCCTGGTGGGCGTCGGGCTGTCTGCCAGGGCCATCAAGTTACAGGACGCTTGTGTTTTAGGAATTTTGAATGGCGCAGAAATTATCTGGAGAAAAAAATGATGACACAGATCTCAACTTAAGTAACACACATACTAGTGGTATAGATATGGGACATCTGCAAACTTGCTGATAACTGCACTCACCTTGGTGGGAGAGCCAATAATGGTGGGCAGGGGAGACTTCTGCAGCCAGTCAGACATACGGGGGGAGGAGCCCAACAGCTTGGTTGGGGAGGAGCCAAGGTTGGCTGGTCGGCCAAACTGAGGGGAGTGACTGCATGAGGAGGAGGAAGGATGAACGGGGTCTGACAGCTGCTTGTGGAGCTTCTGTCTGGTCTGGTAGAACTCAGTCAATGTGGGGGCACTCTGGAGTCGAGCCCCAAGGAGCTGAGAGGATGGAACGGGGGAACCTGGAGAAGGTAGAGAGAGGAACTTGAATTTACGTACACAAACTATCAACCAAAAACTGATCATACAGTTTGTAAACTGCACATCAAGTAGAACTCAACACTATCTCAAGTATTAGTGGAGACATTTACATGAGCTTTTTATCACAAGGCCTGGTATTAAGATGTGTGCTTACAGACCTAATGCTTGAACTTATACTTGGACATATTACATGTGTTCAGCCCTGAACTCCGAGCTGAACACTTGTGATCACATCAGAACAGATGTTAATACCAGAGTCTGAACAGGGTCAAAGTCTGGTTGTTTGGGTGTCTGTCCAAACAAATGGACAAAGTACTGTCTGGCTGAGGAGTCATTTAGGTACACTGTGGCTCCCCCTCTTTCCAAAATGGTCACTATGAAAGCCAACCTCCTGACACAAACATTGTAGGAGGTGTAAAACATCTGAAGTGTGACTGTAACCACAGCGTCAGAGACACGGACCTTGGCTCATGGTGACTCATATACTTTGGGAACATCGTGACGCAGACAATAGGCTGAAAACAACTCTTTACTGCATATGGTGCTGTAAAGAGGCTGCTCCATTTCAAATATAATTTTTGGTTTTACAGTGAGCAGCTGAACCTTTGTACATGAACTTACCTCCTGAGGAGCTGCGGCTGCGAGGCTCGTGGTTCTGCATGTGACAGCAGCATTGACCCAGCTGCTCAGGGATGGTGCCCACTGCAAACAGATTTGAAAATGTGACTGTTAAAATAAGTCCAATTCCTGTCTGGAAGTTTTTACTGAAAGACCAATGTTTTGGAGGGATGATCTTACCAAGAGGTGAGGGCGAGTATGGCCGGGAACTGCCGATGGAGAGGCGTCGTCCCACTGTTTGAGGAACATCTCCTGAGCTGGGGGACCCTGAGGTCATTTTGGGGAACCCCATTGGACTAGTGTTGGAGCGCCTCACTGTGCCAGGCCTATAAAAAACACAAACACACACCACAAAAAACCCAATTTTTTAAATGTATTCATCACATTAAAAACTCAATAAAGTGGTTAAATAAATAATTCATTATCTCAAATTAGATATTTGAGCCCTTTAGTTCATTCTTTAAGATGAACATCAAATGCATCATCTAATTTTTGAAAAGAAAAAGCAATCTCTCCACAGCATTTGTCATATTATGTGAACATCACACCCCAGTAAATGTCCAGACCCACTCTTAAACATGACCATTTTCATGTTGGAAAATTACTAAAGAATGGGAGATCAGGTAAAAATAAGTTAACAATGGGCTGCATGGGAACTTCAAGGACTCACTTAGAAGTAAAGAAAAAGACCAAAGTGATCAACGAGAAGTACCCCACTCTCTTAGCCTGGTTTCCAGACTTAAGTGAGGATCTGGTTATAGTGCGTTACTTGTACAGCATTATTAACATTTCTACAGTAACAGTGTATGAAAATCTTTAACCCTTTAATGTTTCTATAGATTTACACTCTACGATGAAAAAAAAACACTCTAGCACATCAAGAAGGGTCTCTCCTGGGTCAAACTCTTCTTTTTCTGAGAAAGTTGACGTTCAGAAACACAACAAAAGCAGAGCAACGGGTGTGGAATGAGACTGTGGGTAGTCATTAACTCCCATGGCTGCACAAAGA
Source organism: Solea solea (assembly GCF_958295425.1). Taxonomy (NCBI): domain Eukaryota; kingdom Metazoa; phylum Chordata; class Actinopteri; order Pleuronectiformes; family Soleidae; genus Solea; species Solea solea. Next base: position 6,990,206 of record NC_081140.1, on the reverse strand, counting down.
CTTAACCTGAACTCTGCACTTTTAACATTAACATCAACATTAAATTGATCCTTATCTCGAGAGCTAAAACCTCAACACATGGATTTAAATGAAAAAACCACAAGAGGAACACAAGGCCACACAATAAAACATCAGAATAATAAACACATTAGCAGTACAATACAGATGATTAAAGTCCACATTACCTCTTCTTTCTCCTTTCAGACAATAGAGTGTAAGTAGAAACAAGAGAACTAATCTGCCTGTGAAAGCATCTCTCTTCTGCCCAACTAGCTGCTTTGTCTTCACAAAAAGATATATAACAAAAAAAACACTAACACCTAACAACCGACTGAGAGGCCACAAACTCAGGCTGATGTAATTACAGACCAACTTCAGTGGCTGATGAAACAACAGCCAGGGGTTTCATTACAAATGTCACTCCTACTAATTCATTCCAAATTGATTTATACATGAGTCACAAGTTGATAGTTCAGTCGGGACTTGTATCACGGGAAGCTCTTACCTGGGGGAGCCGTAGAGTGTGGTAGTCGGGCTGCTAGAAAGGTTCTGCTTGATGCGCTGGTAGTTGCGGACCTGGGTGGGAACAGGGATGGGGGTGGTCTCCGTTCGTGGGGACACCATGGGGGTCTGTCCTGGAGTGGGCTGTGGTTGCCTGGAAGGAATGAAGGAGGAGATGAGTTCAGTCAGACAGTCCACTCAAGGCTGCCGATGGTCCCATATCTGGATGACATACATTTAAATCTAAAAAAAAATAAATCTCCATGTGAATAGGTCTTTGTTTACTTCAGGCTGGAGGCAGACTAAGGAACTAAGCTTAGCCTGAATCATGAGGGCAGTCAGTGGGTGAAAAAAGGGGGCAGGACTTCCATGTAAACACAAAGATAGGACCAATCACCCTCAAGCTGAACAGGCTGGGGGCTGGACAAGAGGCGGGGCAAGCCAACAGCACATGTTCTCTGTATACTGTAGACACAGGAGGGGAAGTGAAAAGAGGCCCAGCTTCATTTGCATTCCTTTGTTATTCCAGAGGAGACAAAATGTTCTTAACACAAAGTCATCACCGTGTCACCACAGAGGACCTCTGCTTACATACAGGAACAAAGAAAAAAAGTGGAGGAGAGAGGGAAATGGCCGTTACAGTGCAGAACCAGTTGGAAACCAGTGTTATGTAATGATATGGAACCTGGGAGGGACTACTGGGGAAAGACGACAAGGGCACGTGAGCCAAAGACAAGTCCAGACAAAGAACCGAGAAGCAGTTGGTTTGTGTAGCTCTGAGATGAACTGTAAACTAGACCATGTGCTGTTCTTCTCCACTCACTCAACACTAAAAGACATTTGATACTGTAACTTCATAATGGCGGCTATTTCTCTCTAGGTCGTGAACAGATTTATTGATTTCAGCAGAGGCTTATCATGGAGTTGAACGTTGTTCTCTCTCGTTAAGAGACTGAGAATTTGTAGGTCACTGCACTGCCGTTTAAAAAGAAAGACGCAGATGTAAAGTGGAGAGAGAATAGATCTGAGTGAAATCAGCCGTCGTTACTGACCTGGTTATTACCAAGCAGCCCTGGAGAGGGGGATGGTATAAAACCATTTCATAGTAAAGCTTCTGCTTATCCTTCTCCCTAAATTGCTTGTCTTGCCTGAATCTGCTTAAGCATTTCCTGTTCATCTTCCTCCCTCCAATTCTTCTTCCTTGACATTAATCAATATAAGACACACAGGTCACAGTGGATGAACAGGGTTGTGAATTAAGAGCTGTTGATTTGCATGCAGCTCTAAATTGCATGGGGCAAATCCTGTAATTAGAAAAGAACAGGTTGTTTGTGTGTCAGTGGTTAACCAATTTATGAAGGCAGCAGTGAGTTATTGTAATGGAAAAAGCCGTTAGGAAGGTAGAACACGGCAGGAGGAAAACCGTCAAGCATTAACAGTTCAAGCAGGGTGAGACAGACAGGACCTGTTTGGCGTGAGGCTATTTACACCTGCAGAAAGGAAAGAGTAAGATAGAGGAGGTTTCACACAACCTGTGTCAGTTCTGGAACTATACAACACCAGAAACAGCAGGGGAAAACACTGGACACCAGAATGTGTACTATACTGTATATGATAAGTGGTGTGTGTCATAAACATTTAAAAGGAAGGTGAGAACGTTTTTAAAAACCTTGGTTTTAGTCTTTTGAGACCTGTTGGCAATGTAGAAGAAAACTGTTGAATAATGCCAGCTTTGTAGTTCCAGTGTGCTGTTGTGAATTGTGACTGGGGTGTTTTTAAGTCTTAGTTATATCAGTTCCACACTGATCTTTTATCTGACAAATAAATCATGACATTAACAAACATAAGTACTTTTTAAGGCCCTGCAAAAACCCTCGAGGCCCTAGAGTCAGAGCTATCAAGTGATATATGCATTTACCTGTCACTTAAATTTGACCTAAAGCTGAATGTATAGCCAAAACACACAATAAAGTACATGGCAGTGATGCAGCATATTAAAATTGAGAAACTATAAGTCGGCAGGACATGGAGCAGCAGCATCAACATAACAATGAACTCTGAAAATGAACTGTGGAGTCAGTATAATGAGTACTGAGGCTAAAGTCTACCCACTGTGGTTTGCACAGGTCTTGTGAGTTGACCGACACGACACAGCCGAGGCATCATAACAACAGTTAGACTTTTCAGATAGAGTGTGAGGCTATTGTTATCCCGCAGCCCTTGGTGGGTCAGGTGCTGTTTTTATCACAGCACCATCGTGTTGTTTGTCTCAGGTATGATGCAGATTTGAGGGTGTGCTAATGGAGTGTGAGTGTGCGAGTGTGAGCAGAGATAAGGCCAAGCCTCTGGTGGTCAGAGAGTCAGAAATAGCAACGTGAAGAAACAAAGACGGTAACATAAACACACAGACACACTCGGTATTCTGTCCCACTTCCATTGCATACTCAGTCTATTTTTTCCACAATGACTTTTGTCAACAGTGGCGAGCTGTCCAGGGTGTACCCCGCCTATTGCCCTATGTCAGCGGAAATTGACACAACTCCCCCTGCGATCCTCATGTGGAGGATAAAGCGGTAGAAGATGGATGGATGGACTCTTGTCAACATCTATGGATTTTTATGACTACACTGTCACAAGTTAGCTCTATTTCATACGGTCTGTTTTCTAATGGACTACGGATGGTTAATCCCTCAGAGCAGGGGTTCCCGAAATTACATCCCCCAAACCCCAGAATAACAGTACTGGGGACTTGCAACTTTCATGATCCCAGCAGGTGGCTGAAGGACATAAAGGACATTGATTTGAGCTAGCTGGCTAAAAAATACCCATGTATGTTTACTATTGTGATCTGAACTGAACCGCAGCAATTCACACTGTAGCTTATCTGTCACACCAACGTCAGGGGTGATGTGGGGTTGATTACATTACACACTGTATCATACTCACCCTCCACACATAAGGAACTCGCTGGAAGGCCTACGTCCAGCTCCTACTGGTTGGTCATCTGAGGGAGAAAAGGAGAGAAGGGATGATGAAAGAGTCACAGGCGTGTAAATCATCCGTAAAAGCTGATTGAAACACCACTTAAAATGTCACCGACACGGCCAAAGCTTTTCACTTTGTCTATTGTCAGTGTGGAGGACCGGCAGGTGTGTTCGTGTTGCAGCAGGTGCAGAGCACAAGGATTCATTTTACCAGTGACTAGGGTGAATATGTGCGTGCCTCCTCTTTGTGGGCTGCAGTCTTCAATTACAACATGAAATGCTTAGCAGCTGTCTAATTTACAAGCTGTGGATTTAGTGACATGTGCTAAGTGTGTGTGTGTGTGTGTGTGAGCATGTGCTGCTGGGACCGAGTGAATGCAACTTCTCTATGTCTGCGTCACACAAGTCTATGTCGTATAAAACAGATGTCGGAGCATATTCATCCGTTGATCTGTTGGACGTGATGCAAGTGTTTAGAGAGGTTCATAGGCTATTGACTTTTAAAAAGCCATCACATCATATTCACACCTATTCCCAGTATGTAAAAACTCAGCTCATTTGCTGATTTTAAATGACAGTCTCATGCTACATCCACACTACTGGGTTTTCATTTTGAAACTATATCACAACATAACTAAAGTTTGACCAGCTGTCTACACTCCCCCCCCCCCCCCCTAGAGTTTTGAAGCCTCTAATCCAGACACTTTTGGAAATGCTGCAAGCTTCATTTTAGTGTGAAAACTCCAGGGCTGCCTTTTATTCTGGATGGGCAGAAACAGAAGCATTTGAAAGTAATGACACAGTCACTAGCGGTTGCTTCTTGAATAGTTCTCATTAGTCAAGACTCGTGCGTGATCAGCTGTGCGCAAAAGGCACCATTAACACTTTCTGTCTCAGTTTCACCATCTCATTAGTCTAATAAAAGAAATCCTGCACTTACTTATGACGCTGAACAACTGTTGTTGCTTGTCTTGTAACCAGTGGACTGGACAAAAAAAAGTACTCTTTAGACAGGCCCATGCATGTCTAGTGTGAATGGTCATGTGACTTACCAGCCATCTTAACTTAATTGAATGTAAATAGAGAACATGGTAGTATGGATGTAGCCTCTGTGTACTGTGTTGTATTTGACCTTTACAGGAATGTTATTTTATCTGATATTGTATAATGCATTGATTACACCTGACACAAACCACGTGAGTTGTATGAATAGTCTGCCTGATTACACTTACAACTGTCAATAGAGATGTTGGGCACCAGGACAAAGTCGTCCGTGTCACAGGACGAGTTCTTACTGCTGGTGCTTCCTGCGGACTCTTTGGACAGCTGAAGGAAGTTAGGAGGACCGAGTGGAGGGGATGAAAGACCATCTTCTGCTAGAGTCTGCATGTCCGGGAGAGACTGTGTTTTCACAGACGGAGAGAGACAGAGGGAAACGTTGTAGCACGGGTCCTGATTGATGCAATGTTAAGACTTCCTGACAACACAGTGCTGACTGTCAAGTTAATGAAATCACATCGCTCCAGAGAAAACTGACATGCTGAGAAAGTGACTCAGCCTGCATTCCCACCACTGCTGGGAGATGAGTTGTGCTACTGAGCAAAGAGATTATTTTAACTAGCAGCACCATTTACACTGGCAGAGATCGTAGACACATTAGCGACAGCTGAGCCAGCAGGGAATACATACAGAGCTGAAACTTGCAATGGTGACTTTTTTTTTAAATGATTGGATTTGTATTTATATTTTTCAGCACTGTTAGAAGAAAACATGCACAATAGTTGTAGCCCCCTCTGAATGAGGATCTTACAGTATAAAGAAATATCCCACTCACAGGAGGAGAGTTGTATCGGATGCATGGAGAGCTACCACAGGAACAATCCGTCACTGTGTTAGAGGCGCTGGGAACCGGCACTGGACATGCTGTGGTCAGCAAATACACAGTAGTCGTGTTTTCAGGTTGAACAACGAAACAGCATAGAGAAGTGAGTTACATGTTGCTCAGGAACAACTTACATTTTTTAATGGTCGATGACGGCTCCAGGAAAGGATGGCTGAAGAAGGCGTCTGCAGAGGGAGGGGTTTCAGGACAAAACAGTTACACCAACATTGATATTTATCATATATTTAGCATGTAAGATTTTAAGGGCATCACTTTTATGTAAGCACTCACCAAAGTCCATCCTATCTTTCTGATTCCTCTGCAGTAATCCAAGCAGAAGGTCATTAAGCTGTGGTGAAGTTTCTCTTGGGATGCTGGGTAACAAGAGCAACGAGAGCAAGGGAATATTAATGTGTTTTTCAAAGATGCCCACAGCCTGTGTAAAAGAAGAATCTTATAAGTTCACAGCATATTACACTGTGCCAGAAATGTCTAATGAAATACAATGTATTGCTGCCTGCAGACCAGCCTTATCTGGCCCAAAATATCTTCAGTGTCCTCAAAGAAAAACAAATAAATGCACAAAAATGTGTCTAATGAAGGCCAAGGATAGTGAGATTCACCTGCTACTATTACACCTCACATAAGATGAGACTGGGCTCAGTATCTGTATCCGAGTGCTATATTAAGTTACTGCAAAAGCAGATCAAATGAATCAGCTCCCACTGCTGCTGCTGCTGCTGCTGCTGCTGCATCTCCACATTAAAAGGATTTCAGTGGCAGAAAACAGGCAAGTGCAAGGTGTCAGTTAGTTTACCACTTCCTGGGACAGGTCAAGGGCTGGGGTGCCCCTGAGTAAGGCACTTAATCCCCATTGCTCCCCGGGTGCTAAAAAGTACTGCTCCTGCGCCCAGCTTGAGTGTGTTCACTACTGGTGTGTAATAAGGATGGGTTAAATGCAGAGGTCAAATTCACTATCATTAATTGGTTACTATTTCTAATTCTAGCACTCTTTCCTGCTCCTGCTCTCCATCTCGGATTTGTTACTTGTGTTGTTGAGGATGGTTCTTACACAGACTCACATTTCTGTCTGTTAAATGTTGGAGCCACAACAGGCCTCAACTCATGCAATCACAGAGGGAAAACAGAGACAAGTGGAGAAATATGCCATTCATAGGCAGTGTAACTTACATAGGTTGTAGACTCTTGTTTTTCTCATAGAACATCCTCAGGTCTTGGGGACTATTGGCCTGAAAAGATTAAGATACAAATAATTAAATGTAATGACACAGTGGTCTACAAAAACCTGTGTCACAAAACTGAAACAGGATTTACCTGGAATGGTGGCTTGCCGACCAAACACTGGTAGATGACTGTCCCTATGCTCCAGAGGTCGGCCTTGGCGTCATAGTTCTGGGACATGATGACCTCTGGGGCCTGGGAGCACAGAGGTCACAGGTTAGGCTCTACTGTAATTAGACTTATGCTTACATAACATACTGCTGAGAGAGCAGGTATTGTTAAAAAGGCCAGACATCAAATGCAATTCTACACACACACACACACACACACACACTGACCATGTACATCGGTGACCCGCACAGTGTGGCAGCCATCATGTTGCTCTGGAGATATCGTGCAAAGCCAAAATCAGCTGCAGGAAAAAAACACAAAATATACCACTATCAGTCAGTATCAGTGTTGTTATTATTACCAGTAACACACGGAGTGAAGGATACCTGGATGGCAAACACATGAACTCAAAACAAAGCTGTGACTGTGATGAGACAGCCAGCACACCTGTCAAGAATGTATTAATTACAGTCGTCCAGTTGCCAAAATACAATGTTTGGAGTGTGGACAGTCAAGGTTATGTACACAAAACATACGTACACGTACACAAATAAAAATGTTCTCTTCCGGAGGCAGTGCACCTTTTATTCGGTTTCCAACCATAAGTATGTTGCTGCATATTGATATATTATTTGAATTTAAAAGGCTGACTATTTGCAGGGGGCACAACTTTTAAAAGACAATGAGAAAAATGATTCTATAAAATTGAATAGATGCATGACACCACTCTAATAACAGCCACTGAACAGTTTCAAACAGATCTCTCAGGGAGTAACTGCTCCACACAATGTTTGTGTGCCAGTAACGTCTGCATGACTCTCTTACCTATTTTGACGCGAATGCCACTGATGTTGGACCTCTTGCGTCCCGCGTAGGACAGCAGGATATTTTGTGGTTTCAGGTCACGGTGGATGATTCCTTTGTTGTTGAGGATGCGCATGGCCGCAGCAATCTGCTGGAGGAACACTCTCAGTGTTTCTTCTCTCAGAGTACCCTTGGCTGAAAGAGGGGAGATCAAAATTAAGATCAAAATGTCATTGTTCGTCATTGTCAGTACACATGTGCTTAAGCTGACGCAACAGCTGGGACCACTTGCTTCCTGAAGCAAAACTGCTCCTTCATGACTCTATTATCGAGGACTGTCCTTGGATTACTGTCTCTGAGGATCTCTTTAGTCATTCTCATGAGATGAACTCAGGTGAGGAGTCCCCAAGGAGGACATGTGCTCCTGAATTATAAAAATTAGGAAACGCCCTGCCAGGCTTAGGTGCATGTCTGAAAGAAGCTATATATATATGCTTTCAGATGTCCTGTGCTTCTGCAGTGACATGAGGGTATTAACTAAAAATGCTATTATTTCTACACTGGTGCCATAATTATTTCTACAATTAAGGAAAAGTACTTTTTAAGCTCAAAAGTGTCTAATTAACATATTCAAGTAATAATCCAGGGATAAATAGTTTAAATTGAGTGAGTGAAGAGGTAGTTAAATAATGCAATGCAGTGTAATCCAATGTAAAACACACTCTCTCGCTCACTCTGTCTCACGTCAGCTTACCAACAATAATCTGGGATTTCAGCCGTTCTTAGCCTACAACAGTGGACTAATTTGCTGACACGCCTGACACAGAAAACTTGTGTAACTCCCAGCAGAATCTTTTATAAGCCAGATCCTTTTATATAATGAAATACGGTCAGTAGAGTTCAAAGGCTTGCGACACACCTTGTAAAACACAGAAGCCATCCACTGATAAGAACATCGTTCGAGTGACTTATGAGTCCAGGACGGGGAGCCAGTAGGGCACAAACCACTTTTAACAGTGTAAACACAAATCCACTTTGTTTTAGATCCACAGCTTTCAGTGTCACACAAGCAGAGACTGCTGGATGTCCCTTCTTCGGAGTCTGACCATTAACAGTCTGTACACTGGAAATGTCGGACAGCTACATTAAGCAAACATTCAGTGAGATAAGGAAGGCAGTTCCAGCAACACAATCAGTGCTTCTAACCACCCGTGTTTGATTATCTAAAAGATTTATTGACAAACTGCCATTTATATGGAGGGATTTGAGTTTGCAGCAGGGGAACAGTGGGGTAAGCTGGGGACAGTGTGTGATGGGGCTGGAGGCCTCTTCAACATCAAGGTCTCACCACACTTTCCCGTGATCCATGCTTGTAGACCATCCACAAACTGACAAAATCTCCTTTCCTGCCTTGCAGATATAAAATCATGGCTCTCTCAGATCTTTCTTGAATTCAATGATGAAAAGTCAGAGGCCATTTTATTTGGTGCACTGAACTCCGTCTGGAAATCTCACACAGGTGACAAGAAATTCATCTTTGATTCTAAACTCTCTTTTGACGAGCAGGTTAAAAGTGTTGTGAAATGCTCCTTCTTTCAAATCAGTACGATCTCAAAAACAAAGCAACCATTCATCTCCAAAAAAACGATTATTGTATTTATGTATTCTAGACTTGATGCTGCTACTCGGCTAATCACAATATGAGCACATCAGTCCTGTCCTTGCTTCCCTTCACTGGTTCTCATGAGCTTACATAATAATTTAATTATTATTTTTACTTCCCTTTAAAGCTTGAAATGGTATCTTTGATCTCAATGGTTGGGCAGGTACATGCCAACTTAGTTAGTTAAACATTTGGAGCCCTACTGGTTATTCTCAAATCCCAAAATGTGACAAAACAAGATCAAGCCTTTTGCCATTAGTCTCTGACTCTCTGGCACTTGCTCTTTTTTAAAAAATACATCCCTACCATCTCTTAAATCACATGTTAAACCTTGTTATTTACCAAAGCTTCACTTTATAGATAATTCTAATTTGTTAAGTAATTTTGTCGGTTTAATTTGTTTTTAAATTATATGTGTGGCCAAATACTTTTAATCAACGGTTTCTTTGACTTGGCAGTTGGCATCAATAATGTTGCCTTAGGGCCTTTTTTGTTTCCTCATTCCTCCCTGTTCTCATTTACATTAAAGTGTTAAGTGCTTTGTAACACCATTAAGAAAAGTGCTATATATGCTACTACTTAAATCCATACTCAATAAGGGTCCTCGTCCATGTGGTCACACATTTTGTGCTGCATGTAGACGACTGAATACAAGTCTATGCATTCTGTAGCGGACACGGGTGAAGGACAACATTTTAGCATTTAGCATTTAGCAGGTCCATTATGGTCTATAAAGTGAATGCAAGTAGGGACAGTCTTTTGATTTCAAGTCTGAGGGTATTAAGACCATACCAGGTGCAGAATATATGGTAGTCTTAGTCATTAGACAACTTTTCAACTTGATCAAGAGCGTTCATCTAATTCACCACATGTGATCAAGGCTTGCAGCTAAAGGCTCTGGTAGCCCACTTGCAAATGGACCTTGAGCTTAGAGGTTTGCATCAAACCTCTTTTTCCAATGTTAGTATTAAACCTTAAAGCTATATTGAGAATTAGCCAATGGCATAACGGTTCAGTACTAGCCCATTAAGTGATGCCTTTAAATTTATTGCTATAAAGAGGTTTTTCACCACATTTGACTGAACTTCCAAACACCACTTTCTATTATATGTCCATTAGGCACCTTTTACTCATCAACTAGAAATGATGACCTTTGTAATGAACTATCACAATGATAAACAGTGTGCTGCAGAAGAGAAGGAACTCTTTGTGCAAAGCTGCAGTGGTTCACACACACACACATACACATACACACACACAGCCCCCACATAGAAATCCTCAGAAACACACAAGCCAGCACTCTGTCCCATACACATGCATGCATGAAGACACACACACACACCCTCACACATTTTAACGTTCTCACATAATACAGACTCTCCATATTTACACTTACTATCCATCACTCATAGATAATACATGTGCAATCCCACACATAATCCCCAACTATCCGTTCATACTAAGTGCAGTCACATGGATTATCTGCATTAGTTACTTTGCTGTGTAGATGAACAATAATGCATGTGTATGTTTGTGTGGGTGTGTATTTGAATTTCAACTACTTATGACTTTTTCTGGCATAAACACTGACCTAGTCAGGACCAGTAGTCCTCATGGAGATCAAAACCTGGTCCTAATGAGGCAGAACCTCATTTTCTGAGTGCTAAGATTTGAATTGTGGTTACGTTAAAGTTAGGGTTAGGCGTAAACTGGTTGTGGTTACGGTTAGGCATAAAGTTTCTCTTACCAAATGGGTTAGGAACATGAGGAATAGCTGCGCTAATTTAAGCATGTGTGTTTGAGCATATGTGTGTAAGAGCCCAAAAGATATGACGCTTACCTTGCAGATAGTCAGCGAGATCACCTCCGTTACAGTACTGTGTGTGGGAAGACAAACATTCACTATCAACAAATACATTTCAGATTAAACAATGTCCAAAGAGAAGCACAGTCACTTAAAACAGACATGTATGTTAAAATGTGTCTGTGTTTGCCAAAACCCTAGACCAGATTATAGCAGTCTCATCAGTTAATCTGCTGAACAGCAGTTTTAACTGCTGTAGTGCAGTTACTTCTCATTGGGAACAAGAACAGATGGATACGGTTGGTGTGGTGCGTTAAGAAAACGTTAAATACTTGTGAGACCAAATGACGTCAAAGTGTATTTTTTTCCTGAAAACACAGTTAATATCATGCAGCGTTGTAGCAGAAGTATGGCAGGTGATCCAAATTTAGATACTTTTGAAATATTATCAAAGTGTTACACTGCAGAGATCCTCAAACTGGCATCTAAACAAGATGTCACTGAAAGACTTTCGTGGAACCTGATTCCTAGAAAACGGAGAGGGGAGTGTTTTTACTGAGTAACTTGAGGTTGGGTAATAGTTTGTTTTCAATCTTGCAGCCAGCTGGGAGGGCAGCAGCAAAAAGAGGAGAGAGAGAGCTAGGGACGATGCCAAGAGTGAGGTTGTTGGTGAGATAACAAAGGACAATTCGGACACAGTGTGAAAAGAAAACAAGAGAGGAGAAGGCGCAGCAGAAGCCTGTGGGGAGGGGACAGTGAGTGCAGTAAAGCATGTGAGGAGGGGAAGACTGCTATTACTGTGTGTGTGTGTGTGTGTGTGTGTGTGCTGACTGATTAGGGTGCTTTTTTTAGTGATTTGGGGCAAACGTAAAGCTTATGTCATCACTAGCATTGCGTTTAACAGCGAAAACATGTAAGGTACTGGATCTAAATATTTTTACTGTAAGTAACAAGAAGAAAAAAACTCCCCACACACGAGAGCATATGGGCTCTGACTAATTACATATCCACACAGTCACGTTTCTAAACTTACCTCCATGACCAGAAAAACAGAGTTGGGTGTTTCCTGGAAGAGAAGAGACAAAGAATCAGTTACAGAAGCTATTTATCCTGAAGCAGCTGTCAGCTCCATCATACTCATACACACACACACACACACACCAGGCACAAGGAAACAGCCGCTGGAGGAACATGTTATGTTATTAATGAGTGTTTTCTTAACATGTATTTTTAGGGAAAGTAATGCGTCAATGTGTACACACCTACTCAGTTAAAACGTAAATATAACCGTTGTATATAGGAAATGTATGTACACTTGCCAGCCACTTTATTAGGTACACCTGTTAAAACGTTCCTTAATATTAAATCAACCATTCACATGGCATGAAGATAAATAAAATAAAATATTGTCAATTATATTGACTTTGGACAAGCAGCTGCCTTAAATACAGTGCAATACAACATAGTATACCTTTTAATAGTTTATATGTTTGCCATTTGTGCAAAAAAAGAAACAATGAAACCAATAAAGATACAACCTCTACGCTATTATAGTATTTACTACTTAGGCCTCAAACATAGTTTTGTCATTCACAGAATGTAAATGAAGTTGACGCTTGCACCTAGGTTGCATAGTGTTGAGTGATACGTGTTAAAATGTTACTCACAAAGTTGCATTAACACAGAACGGAAAGGAATAAAGTGCCAACTAAAGTCACCACAGTATTTCCTACAGCGTTCATGAAATTCAAAATACTGTGCGACCAGTAGTTCCTGCACTGTCCCACTATGAATGTCATCTGACATGTGACCCCATGCTAATGAGCTTGTTGGGTTGGTTGGTTGGTAAGTAGCTCAAGTCTTTTTCAGTCCTATAATGCAATGTAACTCTGAACGTATCGAGACGACATAACCCACAGGAGCTGTGAGTATGAACACAAATGTCCCAGTCACCTCCAGTGATCATGTGACCGATTAACCAATAAATATGAAGGGAAAAAAACATGACACTGGGATTTCCTCAGCATATTTTCTTTGTCATTTTCCACTTCCTGCACAATTTACACAGACAACACCTCTCGCCCACACTGAACAGAAGCTACAGCTACACCAAACCACAATATATTCACTTGAAAACACTGTGATCTTTTCCAACTGGGGCAGGTGCTGGTGGGGGATGGGACACCAGCATTCATGCCCACTGTATGTGTGTGAAAATGAGTGTGTGTTGGGGGGGTTAGGGGGATTACATAATGTGGCTGTGGTCTACGATCTGTGAAAGAGGGGGGATGGGAGCAGAGCGCTGGGCCAGGGATACATCTGTCCTGTCACAACACACGTGCAGAGTTAAATGCATGAAAAGGAAGAACATTTTCGCTGCTTATAGCAACATCCAGATGCCTCAGTTTCCTGAGTTTTTGTGGGTATTTTGTTTGGCCTTTTCACATGACTCTAGCTGTTGCATTTTTCTCAGTGTTGTTTGTTAGCTAATTAGCGAGGAGTGAGATGAATTTCAAGAAGCAGGTGGTGACAGAGGCACATAGGGCCTTTGCTCATGAGGGTTTAGATGGAGCAGCAGCCCACAGAAATAAATGGAACAACCAAACAAGGTGATTGCATGAACAAATGTTTTGTACAGGGCATGTACTAGTGTCACATCTGAAATGAAAATTGCTGGACTTTGGACACCAGTGACTCAATACCAGACAAGGGCCAGGCTCAATAACACCCCCCTCCAGAACAAAATATTCCAAAACAACCATCATATAAATAACCTCTCGGTCACAACAACGCTGTCACACTCACTGTAACATTTAGATGGTTTTTCGCAAGCAGCAGAATCAATGAAGCCTGAAATGAATCATCATCCTGAGACCCTTTGTGACAACTGCCACCACATGATTACACAGGCACTGAAACATAGGTGCCACAAAAACAAAAATACTCAGGATTTCCAAGAGACAAGAGTCAATGGAAGAAAAAAAAAGAAAAACAACTCAGGGTCTGGTCAGCTGATCAGTTATTGCGTCACACTTCAGCACAAGTAGTAAAAATGTTATGTAACAAAATGGGGGATGGGGTCAAGCTACAGAGGGTGGTGGAACTGTGTGTGTGTGTTTATACTGGAGAGAGGAGGGGGTGTCACCCATTTGAGGGCTGCTGCTGTTTTCAAGAGACGAGCATAATCTGGGGTCTTCTGAACTTTGTGACGGGAGCAGCACACAATTACAGATGAGTACGTCAGTGACGGTCATAAGTTAACTTTTATTACGTTCCCAGGGCAAAAGGCCAGGACTGCTGGTTGATTATCCAGTGGAAGTTAACGTTGGGTAATGAGGAAGAGAGGATGTTTTTTAAGTTATAAGTTGACAAACTGTTATTTTTCAGATATGCTGATATGGCCACATTCATGCCACACCTATGTGTGCCCCATAGCAAAGACACATGATCATGTGGACATGTTCATATCTGACATTTCAGCCACAGAATGCTGTATAGTGGTATTTTAATAAATGACAACAAAAGTGGAGCCTCTATCTCCGCTAACACCTGTTCTTGCTCGCGGAAAGACAATCTCCCTGAGGATGTGCCTAAAGGCCAATATATAGGCTATGTTCTGCCTGAAATGAATGTCGTAATCAACACATGTCCCTGACAGTAGGTACTGACATCTGCATACAATCTATGTATTACTTTCGTTTCCATTAGGAATAGTACCAAAATAAAAAGCCTTATCTGTTCAATTCTTGGGCACCCTTCGCTTGAGGTATCACAGTAAAATGGTACGCTACAGACTTTCAGCTGATTGGGCGTCAGAAAAACATCAGTCCCTTGCGACTGGTGTAAATATCACTCTATTCTCATACAAAGCTTGACATCTTGTTGAGACAAACAGCCACAAACTGAGCAGGAAAGAACAGGCTGCTGGATGTCCTCCATTGTTGTCTGCTGTGTTGCATTTGATGTCGCAGCCAAGTAACGCCTACAATACTGTCCAAAATCAAACCGTCCTGTGAAAGAAACACAGCTACCCAAGTGTGGAAAAACAGATTGACATGGACTGTCATTTTATCATTAATGGGATCATGAGTGCATATATGCACCAGCCATGCAGACCAACTGCTGGATTGTGCCGCAAACATAGTTTGTGGCCTGAAAAAAGCTTTGAAGACATGTTTGCAAACCAAAACCTTTTTGGACACACCAGGCCCATTTAAATAACTTTCCTGAAGTTAGTTGCTTTTTTTTTTTTTTTACAGGCTTTAACTGCACTGAGGATATCTACACACTCATTTTGGTGTAAAAGAGTTTGAGTGGGTGTCTGTGCTTCACTGAGCAGTAACTAAAACTCTCAGGTTCCGTCTCAGTCAGATGAATACCTGGAAAAAGCAAAGCTATGCAAAGGAATGTGGACGGAGGCCAGGGAAGTGCACAATGCAGGTTTTCTAGGAAAAGTCAATGAGCTCCAAAACAACTCTGTGAAAGTGTCCAAGAACAAGAACAGCCCACTTTTTTTCCCCTTTAAGCCGTGGTCATGTCACTCCTGCTTCAATACCTTGTGTAATTAGGAGTCACACAAAAAACACACAGTAGGCCTGGGGCCCCTCTCTGGGCAAGAACACAATGTTCATAAGGAGCAAACTCCACCTACCCCCTTCCTCCGTTTAATCTCCACCCATTTCTTTATGTTCCTGTTATGTCACCATCAGAGAAAGTAAGCAATCTTCATGAATACCAAACATATCAAGCCCAGATTCAGGTTTAGGAACAAAGCAACAACAAAACTGAATATTACCAATGTTATTTGAATAGATAAAACACTAGCACATAGAAAGTGACTCATGATCATTTAAAAGTGCTTTTTTTTTTCCAAGATGTAAGTATAAATCCCTACTGACTGATGAAACGCACGTGGTGAGCCTGTAATGTGCAGCATGACTGAGAGCGAGTCATATAGCTCTGACACAAGACACCTCATCTACCGCATACATGAAGGAGGAGTTGGAACTGATCAGTCATGTGCTTAAAGGCTACATCTGTACGACCACGTTTTGCTCCAAAAGGTGTTCAAAAATGAAAACTTCCTGGGTCCAAATTAAGCATGTCAGCAACATATCAAAGGTAACTGCATCCATATGTCAATTCAGAATTCACATATTCTAGACATGGTCGTGCCAGTGGAAACAAGAAGCAGATTCTCTACTCTCCTTTCCAATGTACTTTCAGAAACTAACGGAAAACATGATGGTGAGGTAAACCTGAATCTGAAAAGTCCGGGTTAGCCGCGCTTTTTGTTCTCAAATGATAGTCGTGTCATGACTGTTGAGAGCCAGTCAGAAAGCAAATGCGGGTAACTGCGTCATTGTCAGCATTTCCAAATTTCCCCGTTTTAGTAGTCTGTAGTAATATCAGTGCCAGGAACAAAAAAGCAGTCTCAGCTGAGCCCAACAGTTTTGCAGTATATTTTTCAATACTGCACATCTATTCTGACTGGCAGGCCCGAAGCTGGAGGTTGCTTTTCATTTTCATTTAAATGCTACAACCTAGTATTTAATATGGCAAGTAGTAAGGCAACAGAAAGAGAGAGAGAGAACAAGCTTCAGTGTTATTATGAGGAATCTAAAATATTTTAGGTACATTATCAAAGTGTGGCGGGACAAATACAAGCTGACGGTGTGCCAACACAGTCTAGATGATAAATGGGAATGGGTATACGACATTTATTTTTGTTCATGTCTCTTTGACAGGACAGATATTATTCTATGTCATTAACAATTTTCAACAACACGGAATTCATAGATCTGACATCTAGTGAAAATGTCCAGAGGTCAGACGTCCTGAGAGAGAACTGCGGTTGTTTCCTCTTGTGCATGAACCAAAAGACACAAGAAGTGCTGAGGTCGTGTGTTGGTGTGTCACACATTATGCCAAACATACAAAGGGCCATAAGCACTTCCATTCATTGCTTATTCAGTGTACACACCATCAGTGCCGCTGAGTGAACGCAGTGCCACGCAGCAGTGTGAACAAGCACACAGTCAGCTGTAAGCTTCAGTGACCTCACAGAAGAAAAGGGTTTTAGGTTCAGGACAATACCATTAACCAGACCTCCAGAAATCCAGAAACGCTGAGCATTGCAGCACCATATCTGCATGATATGACTTAAAACAACAATGTGTAACTTTTGTTTGACGTGTTGTCACTGTCGCAAAAACAGATGACTGATGACTTGACCACAATTCAGCATTATTTTTGCACTAGTTTGGTCAGGTAAAGTCTCTGTCATTAAGTTATACAAAGTTTACAAAAAGTAAAAAGGTTGCCTAGTGCTTAAAATGGCAATACTTCATTAAGTTAAAATTTAGTGGATATAATTATGCCATTAGGTTTGAATGCAACTTGTACCATAAAGGAAATGTTAATATCAAATTTCAAAGTGCTGCCTTGGTTGAGAATCATCCTGTGGGAACCATGGATGTTTGCATGGGAGTTGTAATAGTTTATGTAACAGTTGAATCTGGATGTGGAAAGATCAACTGACAGAGGTATCATGCTTATCAAAAGGTCAAAAACTCTCAACATCATCATCATCATCCCTCTTCATGAGTTTGCACTGACTCAGGTTTTTTCAAATCAGGTCTGCTCAGGTCAGAGAGGTCCTTATTATCGTCAGACTTTTATATAGGTAACTGTGTTAGCAAAGGTAATTCACAGGTGCAATGTGATAAGTTCTGATAAAGCCGAGTCCAAATTTCAGCTTTCAGTCATTCCACTTCTTTAACCATGAGCTTCCTCACATTTTAACAGTTCTCACTTTAATCAAATCCACGAATATCGATTTTTGTTTTGTGTCATGTGTTGGAAATGCATTTCAGACAGTCTATAGAAGAAAGGTCTTCAAATAAGACTTTGAAAGTCTATGTCATGCAAGTTAATCTGATTTTTCTGAATAAAAATAGAAGCTAGATGTGACTAAACAGTGTGCAGTTGCACCAACCAGCTCAGATTACATTTCCTGTGGGCAAACCCAGTCACACAGCACGTGGGCTGATGAGGATGGAAAGAAGTCAATGGGTGGTGAAAGAAGAAAGGTTGATAAAGGGCAACAAAAAAAACTGAACATATGGCATAAATGGTGAATGGGAACAATGGAAACAAGGGGAAAGAAAAGTGGCAGACATTAGTTGGTCTTGGTAAGCAAAGGGATGCAATACACTAGAGTCTATTGATAGATGCCACAAGAGGAAATGCACACCATTAGAGTGGCTACCAACAGACAAATCAATACTGCAAGGGAGGGAAGAAAAAGGTGAATCGTAAGAAATGAGACAAGACTCAGTGGCTAAAGCTGAGCAGAAGCAGCTCAGTAAATGTACATAAAAACCGGAAACAGAGAATGGATGGGCTGAACTGAAACCACACAACTAACAAAGTGGGTTTTAATGGACTGAGAATGCATCATAACAGACACAGCAGCAATGTCTCAGTGTCTGTCAATACTAGGTTTTTCCATGAGAAGCCATGACAGTGGCAAAGTCCACAATTGATTTCTACATTCCTTTTTCTGGCAATGTGTCCCCTCTAAATTTCATCAAACTTTGGGCAAGTAATTGTACATAATAAACACCAATAATTAATAAATACATATAGTATAAATGGATTCTAAATGGCCACTACTGTATTTTTATTTTTGCATTAAAGCAATGGTTAAACATTAATGCTTGATAGAAGATCACTGCAACATAAAGGGAATGTCCAGTCACTGCTTTTTGGTCTCAATGCAACATGAAGCAGCTGCTAAGTCAACCAGTCCCTTATATCTAACATAAAAGAAGACAATGGTACACATTCAAATCTACATACAATCCAGACCTAGACCTACAGATTATAAACCTCTGAGCGTTATTACATTTGACAGAGCATTTCTACTTCAACCAGCAAGGCTCTACTTGTCTTCACAGCACTGGTTTGGTTCAGCGACCCAGAAAACTTACATAATGACTGTGTGCATTCTAAATCTTCTCAAGCAATGCTGCAAATTCAGTCATAGCTACATGCTCCACTTCTCACTTTTTCATATCATCTCTAAGTTCATAGATTGTCAATGTCTAGTTTATTAATGTACTTAGTAAATACATAAATGAATACAAATGACCATTTTTCATATAAACATACATTTCTATTTGGCTGTCAAGGCAACCTGTTCCACCATTAAATGACTGGACGTCCCTCTCACATGAGCAGGGCTGGAGGATGGATGAAATCATGAGTGGACAAGTGGAGAGACAAGTGGTAGGACGGATGGTTCAGTCAGGACTCAGGAGTGTCCCTGTGGGAGGCTGACGCAAATACAGTTAAGTACCACTACAATGTGGGAAGTGTTTCATCATCATTGCTGTCCATTTCTCCTTTTGGAATTCAAAATAACAAAAACTCCATAAGACTACTGGCAACAATAGTTTGAAGACAATAGCTACTTTTAGATCCATTTTAGTGTATGTTCACACAGTGAGAAACATTATCAAATCAATGAAAATCCAATATTTCCCTGTTGGCAACAGCTATTCAAAGAGCCCCTGTTCACTACAAGACTTTTAAACAGGACCAATTGTTACATGTATACAACCACGACATAAATCTCCACTATTTACCAGCAGCAAGTTATCCATGTTTGTGTAACACAGTACAACACAACAACACCAGGACCCGTGGTAATAGTGCTTTTCCACAATACAGTTCTAGCACGACTCAGCTCAATTCTACTTGTTTTTCTTGCTTTTCCATTAGGGATGGTACCTGGTACCTGCTGTTCCGGCGAAGCAAGCTTAACTGATACTAACATGTGACGTGAACAGACTGCCGGCCACTGATTGTCGTCACTGGAAGAGTCATGAGTGCGACGTCTGCGACAGAATCAAACTGTAGATAGTTAAAAATCCTGGAAACATGAGTTCCTCTCCAACATTAAGCAAGGACATTTCTAAAATCTCCCTGCCGAAATCTGCCAATTATGAGCCTCATCACAACCCTTTCCGCTGCATTTTAGTTCAGTGACTGTGTCAGATGGAGTCTGCACTCCAGTCAGACAGGAAGTACAGAACTAATCTTTTAAATTAACTGATTCCAATGATTCAGCACACCGAGAAGAACTGCTTTTCTCGTGACAAAACAACATCACAGCAATGAGAAACGTCATGCCAGATACCAAACCGAGTAGAGTCAAGCTGAGTAGAGCTAGAACTGTATAACGGAGAAGCACCATAAGTTTTGAGGGGATAATACTCTGCCTTTATTATTAATTTTCAAAACACATTTTAATGGGAATCTGTTCAATGGCCAGCTCCCAGTCAGACACAAAGGATTTCTTGTTCACATGTGCTCATGTAACATGTGAATATAGGTCCCTCAGATGGACAGCAGACAGAGTGGCCTTTCAGATTCAGCACAATGCCCTGTCATCCACTACTCTGTCACTACTCTGTCATACATCATACTTACTACATACAACAGGCTTCACAGTTTGACTAAAAGTCTCCTAAAGCCTTTTCTTAGAAAAGCTTGTTGTTGCAGTTTCACAGTCAGCTCCATGCAGAGTCATGGAAAAAGGGTTTAGACGGGTGTGTAACCTGTTGTGAGCATACACCACATGATAACAGATTGGCTGAGCAGTTATAACAAAGTAGGGCGAGTGATTCACCAAATGACCACATACGTAAATCTTACTGTTTGTACTGTATAAACTAGAGTACTCAGTGTTGATTGGTTAGAAATGGTACACTCTGTACACACCGGTCCCTTTGGTGGATAAACAGAAAGCACTGCCTTATCTGGGGCAGCACTGGGTATCAATGTTGGCAGAGAGTTTTAGAGATGGAGTGATTTTCTCAGGTCAACCGACACGTGTGAAACAAGTGTTTCCATCCATGTTCATCTGATGAGAGGAGCTCAGGACAGACAGCTGTGATAAGTATTTTAACACATCACCTGCCTACTGCAGCTTTAAGAAAGGCATAATTAAGCTGGGGAGTTCCTCTCCTTAGCCTCAGTTGTTTGAGTCATTGACTCAACAAGACAAAACTTTCCTGTGAGACTCTTTCCAGTTGACATGACAGCAACACATCATTACTGCAGATTTATTAGCAGTGCATTCATGCTGCCAACAAAGCTGTTCTACTGGATTCACATGTGAAGTTCACTGAACTCCAGGAAACCAGTTTGAGACTTTCACTCTGTGACATGCAGCACACCAGAGCAGAGAGACATAACCATCAGAGGGCAAATTGGGGCTATAAAGGGATAAACATGGTCAGCAAAGATGCACAGTGACATTGAAATGTGACACAGTGTTCTGCTGTTGTACTGTAGATAAACTGTCTAAAGGGCAGCTGCACACTGAAAGGTTTTTGTTAGTTTGTTTGTTTTTGGCTCCACTCTGGGTCGAGTCTCTTATCTTGTGTGAGAAAATGTCAAGAGATCAGCAGTTTCAGGAAAAATTGAGCCAAGTGATGCTTGATTCCACTTTTTCCGTGTTTAATATTGACACCATTATCACAACCTCAATCCACCAATACCAAGATCAGTCCAAGTCTCTTTATTCCTTACAAAGCTGTTAATAACACAGTGGTACTGATGCATTGACCTAACCATAGCTGGCCACTTAAAAAACACAAAGCTCCAACTGAGTCACAAATGCTCTGCTCCCAAAAAGAAAGAAATAAACAGCCCAGGAATATGACTCATGTTAAAATGTTGCTGCTTCTTTTTTCCAAAACAAAATGGCACTTGGCCCTTTTGCTTATTTCCTTTTGTCTCTAAAAATAAGTCCACACAGCTGACATGGTCACTGCAGTGTAGCAGACATGTGCAGCCCTCACTCACGTTCTGGTCACATGCAACAGCAGCCACTTCACTTTTTGTTACAGCCTGTGCTTAGTAAAGCGTTTTTGAGATACTCAGGGTGTAAGGAATTGATTTTACACTTTTTTTTCCTGTCTGATCAAGTGATTTTGTCCAGTACTTCAAATCTAGCTGGTCTGTCTGAAACCTATAATCATGCCAGGTGAAATGACATCTTTTCTTTCTTATGTTTGACATCAGCAAGAGCATACAGTCCTACTAGGCTTTATACATTTCACTGCTGCTACATGATTGGCTGATTGGATGATTACCTGAATAAGGAGATCTTTGAATGTATAATCCATGACTGCACTCACTGAATGTAATTCAGAAAAAAAGTAAAAACAAACCTACCTGTACATCGTAAAGTGCCACAATGTTTTCATGCTGTAGCTCCTGCGTAAAAAAAACAGAGCAGAAAAAACAAGACGCATTAACACGGACACTGAACAGACTAAAGCAGCAAATAGACTCAGTTGAACTGACAGACCTATCAGGGAAATAAAGACTCCTCTCACAGTAGATCAACATCAAATTACTCTAAGAGCACATAGAGCAGATAAGTGAAAGGCTTATTTAGTGTGATACTCACCTTCAGG
Organism: Solea solea; assembly: GCF_958295425.1. Taxonomy (NCBI): domain Eukaryota; kingdom Metazoa; phylum Chordata; class Actinopteri; order Pleuronectiformes; family Soleidae; genus Solea; species Solea solea. The sequence continues at coordinate 6,967,720 of NC_081140.1, read as the reverse complement.
ATTTTGATTTCCTTGCCAAGAAGGATCTGGGACTTGGACAGGTTCTTCTTATTAATGCACTTAATGGCCACCTCCCAGTCAGTCTTCTGTAGGGCAGAGAGCAAAAAGAACAGGAAATATTAATAATAATATTACAAACAAAGTACATAGGTTCATCTGACAGCAGCTCACTGCCAGTGCAAAGCTTCAGCAGTATATTTATACTGTTGAACGTGGGAGAGCAGAAAGGCTCATCGTGAATAATTACTCAATTAAGACAATATATGAGAAGATAAAGAGATACTGGGTTACATTCCACAATCAAACTGTTTATTCATAAGTGCTCAATATACTCATTTGTTGTGGGCCACAGTAAAGAAATCACCAAATATAATTCCAGTTTTTAAATCACATTTTATCATATTTGCCATGGCATGTCTCAGGTAAAAGTCAGTCACTTTATGTTCATTGTTGCGTTCAGAGTCTTCTCTCAGCCAATTTTTTATTTTTTATTTTATTTTATTAATCCCCTTAGGGAAAGTATTCCTCTGCATTTGACCCATCGTAGAATTAGGCGCAGTGGGCTGCCACACTGAGTAGCGCCCGGGGAGCATTGGGGGTTGGGTACCTTGCTCAGGGGTACCCCAGCCCTTTTTGTTAGTTATTGTTTTTACTGCATTACTTGCAGTTGAGTATAGTATTTTTAACAAATGCTCGTCTTACTTTTCAGCCCACAGAACACTAAAATATCTAAATCGGCAGCATCTCCCTCAAGATATTTGCTGACAAATATCCTTCCTTACTTATTGTTTCAGGTCTAGTTGAAACCGTTAAGATTAACCCACATCTGTAGCTAATGTAGCCACCGTATCATATCATGATTTTAGTCTGTCCTCCTCATCTTTGATGACTCTTTTGCATAATGGACCAACCCATTAAGGGAACGATAAAAGAGAAGACTGTTATCTCTGTCATTTTATTGGCTTTTAAGACGAGGCAGCCTTTAACATTTAATGATGTCGTCCACCACCAAGCATCGTTGTGCCACTTCCTAAAACAACTTACATATGAGAGTTTATATACATTTGTCTGACATAACAAATAAGATAAATGGAAGCTCATACATATTGACATTGTAATTATGCTACATAGCCATACAGAGGGGTTATTAACTTTTAATAAAATAATTTTACACCAAACAAAACATACATGTGTGCCTGTTAGTACCTTAAATCAACCTCTATTGCTATATTGTTGTGTATACAACATCATCGGCATGTCTGTGCAAAAGATAACAAGGATGGGGGGGGGGGGTCAGTCATTGAAAGCAAGTAAGGTCACTTTAGGTCAACAAGAACAGTGACCAACGCAGAACTAGAACTACAAGTTAAGTTAGAACTATTTTCTCCATGGGCTGCTATTTCCAGATCAGCTCGGGAAGAGGACAACTTACGGAGATCATGTGAGCTGAAGGGCGCTCAGGACGTGTGCTGCACACGCAAACACACAGCTAAGGAACCAACAAAAACTCAGCTGACTGCCATACTGTTTGTGTGTATTTTAGATAAACCAAGAGAAGAAATTCTTTGCAATACTGTTTGTGTGTATTTTAGATAAACCAAGAGAAGAAATTCTTTGCAATAAGTGACATGCTTTCCACGCAAATCTAGGTTATTATGAGGAGTCAAATTCTTAGTGAACACTGCCAAGAGGCTGGCACATCGTTCTTCCCCCAGCAAAGTGATGCCCGTTCAGCCAAGTGTGACTAAACTGCAAAGGCTATACTTAGAGGACAAAAAAGAAAGGAATAAGTGACCCTGCTGCTGGTCCTTCATGTACTGCTGGAGGGTGAGAGGTGTGGGCAGTGCACAATGCCTTGGTGATGTACCCAGGAATGATGGAAGTTAAGAAGTGCAGGGTGGGCTGATACTTTCAGATCAGAGTCATACTTCAAAGACGGAGGTATGCCTACATTTTCCAGACAAAGAGATGAGCTCATTTAGAAATCATAGCCAATTATAGTGGCGTGAGCAACAAAAGGGATTAGCCTCAGGTGACACTGCAGCCAGACGCAGCTGTAACAAACAGGGGAAGATGCTAAAGATGGTTCTTTGACAATTTGACAATATGACAAAGTGACATTTTTGTATGTGCAACATACATCATCCCATTACATATGTGTGACTTGTAATGTTTTGTTATTTGATGATGTGTGATGTCATTTTGCTATCCTTTCTCATTTTGTGTGGAAAGAAAAAAAGAAAACAAAAAAATACACTTTTTATGAGATTTATGATCATTGTTGTAATAGTTGTGGCTTTAGTGCACGTCCTTTTAAATGCTTGAAAAACATTCAGACACATGCACACTTGGAAAAATGTTTGCATGCACTGTGTCACTGCAGCATGTCTCTGTGAAAGCTGTCCAGTTCTAAATGTTTTTGCATAGGGTCAACGTGGGTGCAAAAATCTGTGAAAATGGATTTAGACAAAATAATGTAAATGTTAATTTTACCGTTGTACTATTGGGAATTTACATATTTAACAAAAACAGAAACAATGATGCTATGGGCTGAATGCCCTGCCTCAAGTCACATGAGGCTACACAGTATAATAATGTGATATTACAGTGTAACAAGAGTGCATATCAACACTGCCTATTTGTAATATAATCGTCTGTTGGTCAGGTGGCTCTAACCTTCCCATTCGGTCAAGGTGGAAATATGCTGAACAGCATGCACAGGATAGGATGATGGGAATTAAATAGTAAATATGTTGGTCACATCATATTCCTCATCCATTTTAATATGAACGGTTTTTGCATGTGACTAATAAGATGGATGGACAGTGACAGTGTGACTCTATTATTGTGACATTCTCTTGAACACAAGTGAAGCTGTGTCCATGTCGTCAGGAGTGATTGTTTTCAGTTAAGTTTCAAGGCTTTGAAAGCCAGTTAAAATGGTTTGGTGAGATGTGATTCAATAACAACATAACAAATGTCCAATAAATGAATGTTATATTTATGGATTACACACACACACACACACACACACACACTGAGATATAACACATTTAATTGCTTGAAGTGTGAAATAAAACCACAACTGGTTTTAACCATCACAAACCATATTTAATTATCTGACAGTTGTCATGGTGATCATCAATGTCACATTTGTTGCCAAGATTACCAATATCACCAGATTTTTTCTTTTTTGTTTAAATTGTAGTAACTTATTTTGGTCATGTCTTCCAGCTATAAACATAGACTCTGCAGTATTTCAGGAAGTGAGGGGATGCTCTAATATTGGCATTCATTGACAAAAATGAGCACCATCTGTTTCATACTAGCAGCAAAGGGGGCAACATGATGTCATGTCGTGCATCTCTGTCCCTCTCTCTCTCTCACACACACACACACACACACACACACACAAACCAAGTGTTCTTGTACACTGTGAAAACCACACTCGGTTCAAATGGACTTCAATTTCAGAGCCTTAAACTCACAGAGCCATAGGTTTGAGTGCTTCAGTATGAATACAGCTTATGCAGCTCTTACATAAGGAGTGTATGTCCTTAAAAAAGCTGAGGAAAAACACATCTCCCTCATCCTCCCTCAGTACGTCAGCAAGACATTCAGTGCTGCCTGACTCATCTATTTCATGAATGAACCAGACAACATACACTAAATCAGCCAACATCAAGCAGCTGACATGACACCGATACCCCAGTTTGTACACAGTCCTGCAACATTACATCAGCCTGCGTGTACATGTTTGGTTTCTGTTAATATTATCACCACCAAACATGGTGACAGCCCACACATACAATGCTGCAGGACTGCATTGTGCACTGGCACTGGCTGACCCAGATTTTCAATTGACGCTGCCCACACCTGCCCCTTTTAAATTCAATTAAAAGATTTGGTGTCATTGAACCAGATAGTACAGGATTTGCTGAGCAACACCATACATACATGGGTGTGCACTCATTCATACACATCTATACGTGAGGAGGAATAGTGAAAATAAAATAACATTGAGAGCTTTAGCATCACGATGGCTTCATAAAACCGGGTATATACTCAAATGTCACTCCAGTGACTGCACCAACAAGATAAGCCGATAAGTGGTCTAGACCTAAAATTATGGTATTGATTCCATGCAAGACAGGGAAAGGAGGGGTAAGAAAACATTCCTGACAAGCTGTTTGTTTACCTTTCTGTGTCTTCCTTTAAACACCACAGCAAACGCTCCATGACCAACCAGGTCTTTCCTGCTGTACTCAAAATCTCCCACCGTCTCCATCGTAAGGGGCCGATGGTCCAGCTTGTGCTGGCTCCTGGTGGAATAGCCTTGAATGTTGCTCTGCTCTTCAGAAAACAGTCACTGGAGCAAAAGATCCACTCGGTACCTGAAGATGCTTCCAGTTATTTCATGTCGGGCTGCTCTGATGAGCCTTTTTACATAAATAAGAGATGCAGTCAGGACATGGTGCATTCACGAGCCCCCTGAGTGAGTTAGGATGTTTGTGTTATTGTGCAGAGCAGACGGCTCTGAGCATGGCTAGCGACGACGCTGGCCTGAACTGTAGCACTTGTCCTCGACCTAGTTGGGTGGATGCAGTCCAGCTTTGCATTACTAACTGTGTCTACTAACGAGTTCTCGGGGACAGTCTACATGATGCCGAGCCTGTAGGACATGACCATGCGAACATTGAAGCAGCAGCAGCAGCAGCAGAGAGCGAGCTAGCCTGACAGTGACATAACCATCCACTGGCTACACCTAACGTCATTGCTCATAGTAAGCCTCTGCTAACATCCTCACAATAACACAATAAATGTCCTTGTTTTGCCTGATAACACGGAATTATTCAACCCGCGTCTATATTAATTACACAAGTAGTAGCAACATATAAAACTAAACGGACATTAACGGGCTGCTAACAGCCTATGTTAGCATGTATCTAAGGATGCCCCACGAATGTCAACACACAGCTGCTGAGGGAGTTAGTCCTTATTTATGTCTTCCTCGACAACACGTACGAGTCCACATGACGCGTCTTTGTCCTCTTGGAAAAGGAAAAAAAAACAACACTGACGTCTCCTCAGTCAGTCTTTTAATGTGAGCATAAAAGAAGAAGAAGATTCGGTTGTTTGTCCAGTAACTTCTGAAATGACAGCAGTCGTCAGCCTGGGAGGAGCTGTCGTCTTTACTTCATATTTGCTCCACGTTACGCTGCTGTACGTTAACCTGCTAATACACAGTGGACTTATTAGACTTAAAGCGCTATGACATCAGGGACACAGCGACAGCGGTGGCAGCGGACACGACGCTGCCTTTGACGTGAACAATACAGTGACCCACCACCAACTGCTTCCTGCTTTATATACGCTAATCCTTCCGCGGAAGCCTACTGTAGATGTCTCCTTCCGCTGCAAGGGTTAGTCCGCTGAGTGCTTGAGAAGGAGCCGCAGGAATAATTAAAAAATCCTTTAATCGTAATGTAACATAAGTACAATATATATCGACATTTACCCATTGCACAAACACTTGTAATCACTGGATATTTTACCCCAGCTGCCATACGTACGTGTTCATATTTGTTGTTGTGTGAACGTCTAAAAAACACAATTTTACAGGTTTCTTTAATCTTCAATCAAAAGCAAAAATAAGTCTTTAATCATGTGACATCTATCATCATAATTATTCATGTTGACTGATTTGAACATATTTATTGTGATACCCGTTTTGGCCATGATGTACACAGTTGAACATCAATTTAATTTTCAATAGCAGTATTGCAGTTATTGTGGCCTGGGTAATTATAATTACAGCTGCTACTCAGGTTGTGGAAATCAACTACTATGGCAGAAATAAGGTAAACTATATGACAAAAAGTCCTCATCAAAGTCCTCTCTGGTATGGATCTCCTTTTGCTCTGTGACCATTTTGTTTGTCTTGATACCAATGAGATGTCACATTTAGCATGTCATTTACAGTCTCGTTAAAGTGGAGAAAAATCTATGACTTATAAAAGAAAAGTTGTTGACCTAACCTGGATCTTTATTTAACAATGAATGAACAATGTGAGACGTGTTTGCATAGAGGAACTGTTCTGTTTGAAAACAGTAGTTATCATAGGTCGCATGGAGTTATTTCAATTTTCATTTTAGTTCAGATTGATGTGCATATGTTTTAAATAACATTAACATAAATTTGCCAAACATCTCTTGGGAATGATTCATTTACCAATTCAAAATGATATTAATATTATTAAGTGTTGCAGATATGGCTATAAACCAGTCACTCCAATATTCACAAATTTGCTTTAATCACGGTTTATATTGTGATTTGTTTGCCATCTTTAAAATGTGGGTCCCCATATAGAAGGTTTGGAGAATACTGGTGTAGCACATAAACAGGGAATGAGTGGGTGATTTATTTCACAAAATTGATTTAAAAAAAAAAAGAAGACATAATGAAATACATGATTGAGACAGATTGCGTACAGCATTATATTCAAGCTACAGCTAAATAATGACACAGTATACTGTATATGTGAAACATGCAGGCAGGGAAGCGAAGTGCTCCCTGTAGCCTCAGTGTTTATTTAGTTCTGACATCCTCTAGCGGCTGAAAACATAACAGCAACGCACTAATGTTCCCCAGCGCTTGAACTCTGTACTTAAGAGTTCAAGTCCACTGAGCCGAAAGTTGCATGATTTCTAAAGTCTCTCTCTGAGGTTTGACATAATATGATGCAACATGTGCTGTTTCCTCTTTAGGACATTTTCTGGCATAAATACTGGCCTTGTCAGGACCAGTAGTCCTCATGGAGACCAAACCCTGGACCTGACGTTCCTCTGAGGAACTGGTTAAGTTTCGGGCTAAGTTTAGAACTGTGGTTAGGTTATGGAGATGGTGTTGTTCTCTCTCTCTCTCTCTGAGATTACATAATCATAATCAGATCACATGAAATTGAAAACAATGTCTACTTTGTATCTTCCTCATGTTAAACAACCTTTTCTGAGTCCGCTGCTCTGACAGGAAACTCGCTATAGGAGGTCTTTTGACGAAGTTTCACATAACTATTCCATCCCATCAAAAGGCAGCAGGCAGAGAAACAAGAAAAACCCCTCTCATGTTGAACAATGAACTGTTTTTAAATTGAAATTTGCAATTTAAAGGTGGGGATGATCACATCTGCACAGATAAAGAAACAAGTTATACGTGTTGTATGAGGATTGTATTGAGTCTGTTAGAAGCAGATGATATGCATCATTCTTATGATAATGTGTTAGTGTCGATTTGTTTATTGCACAGTAGTAATAGTAAGGCACAGGTTATACAGGAATCTCCATGGACTATGATGTTTGCAGATGACATTGTGATCTGTGGTGAGAGCAGAGACCAGGTGGAAGAAAAGCTTGAGAGGTAGAGATATGCTCTAGAAAGGAGAGGAATGAAGGTTAGTGGCAGCAAGACAGAATGTATGTGTGTGAATGAGAGGAACCCAAGTGGAACCATGAGGCTAGAGGGAGTGGAGATAAAGAAGGTGGAGGATTTTCAGTATTTAGGGTCAACAGTCCAGAGCAGTGGAGATTGTGGAAAAGAGGTGAAGAAACGTGTTCAAGCTGGTTGGAATGGGTGGAGAAAAGTGTCAGGGGTAATGTGTGATAAAAGAGTATCAGCCTGAATGAAAGGAAATATATACAAGACAGTGGTGAGACCAGCGATGCTGTATGGTCTAGAGACAGTGGCACTGAGGAAAAGACAGGAAGCAGAGCTGGAGGTAGCAGGGATGAAGATGTTGAGGTTTTGGGAGTGACGAAGATGGACAGGATCAGGAATGAGTCAATCAGAGGAACAGCACATGTTAGATGTTTTAGAGATAAGGTCAGAGAGGCCAGAATGAGATGGTTTGGTCATGTACAGAGGAGGGATAGTGAGTATATTGGTAGAAGGATGCTGGGGTTGGAACTGCCAGGCAGGAGGTCCAGAGGAAGACCAAAGAGAAGGTTTATGGATGTAGTGAAAGACGACATGAAGTTAGTTGGTGTGAGAGAGGGGGATACAGAGAACAAGGTGAGATGGAGGAGGTTGATTCGCTGTGGCGACCCCTGAAGGGAGCAGCTGAAAGGAAAAGAAGAAGTAATAGTAAGGCACTGTTCAATTTACTTTCCTAAAGCACCAAATCACATCACATCTCAAGGCACTTTAAAGACATCAAATTAAAGGAGAGAAGCAGAGAAGTTGAACTATAATTCTAGAGAGGGTATCTGCTCCCTGAACCCACACTAGGACCTGAATTTGGGCACAAATTTGCAGACATCTTTGGAGTTCATGTCTGAAAACGGTAAGACATTCATCCACAACAATAGGTTTACATTTTAAGGTATTATAGGGAAGAATGTGCTCAGTAAGGACCTTGTGTAACTTACAAGATACACGACATCTCCTGTGGAGTTACCAGAATAGAAATGACATTGAGTGTATGTGACACAAATATGAATAGGTTGGATGTTCATGAGTGAAAACAGCTTTAGAGAGAGCAAAGTCATCTATCAGGATACTTTCAGCTCTTTGAGACATGATGGGGCCTGATCATTAAATGTAAAAACATGTCATGTGGATTTCTCAGGGGACCAATTAGTCAGAGAAGCTTAATTGAGTAATATGGTCTCTATCCAGTTCCTGTCAATACTTGTGCTTCAGCATTTAGTGGGGACTAAAGCAGGTGGGTCAGTGTTTGTACAGAATGAAGACGTAAACCAATATCCAATATCAAAACACATGAAGATACAAGACACTTTCACAACTGTCTACCACTGATACAGAAATGGGAACGCGAACTTGGTGGGCAATTTATCGAAGATGACAATATGTCTCGACCAAAACCACATTTATTTGCAACCGAATGAGAGAAACCCAATGTAAGATACTCCATAGATCCCACATAACACCATTCATTCTTAACAAGATGGATAATCAGACCTCTCCCCTTTGCATCAAGTGTAAATTGTCTGTTGGGACATACATTCACTGCTTTTGGGAATGTCGTTTGATTGCAAGGTTTGGAGCGACGTAGCCCAGGAATTGAGTCAAATGTTCTCACTCAAAGTTACAAAGGATTCTGGCCTATTCATATTGAGCTTGCCTTCAAAAACATTATCTCTGAGCAGAACAGATTTTAAACTTTGTGACAAACATTTGTTTCTGGCTAGGAGATGTGGATAAGTGACAAACCTCCAACTGTCACACAATGGTACCAAGAAACGTATAAAGTTTTACCCTTAGAAAGACTCACTGCGTGAATGAAAGGGGATGATCATTTATTTGAGGGAACATGGTCAGCCTTTCTGATCTACTTACCCCCGCCGCTAAGGGACATTGTAAATAAGGGGAGATATGCTTTAGACTGGAATACTTCCACTGGATGATTTATGTTGTTATATTTGTTATTGCCCTTATCTCTGCTTTTGCTTTACTCTGATTTGACTATCTACTTGTATACATACTTTTGTTGTACTGGTGGTTTTATCTGATTTATTTAGGTATTTTTAAATAAAACATTTTTTTATGGTTTGGCTGTTTTATTTTATTTACTTATTTATGTTTATTAACTTCATCCACCCTGTTATTGTCTTGTGTACGATGCGACAGCTGGGGGTGGCGGTGGGACTTTTTTTTTTATCTGTATGTGCGGGTATATGCATGCATGTATGTATGTGTGTGTATGTATGTGTATATATATATACACATGTATATGTATTTTTCTCTTAATTTTATAAATGTCTTTCTTTCTTTATTTATTTATTTATTTTGGATAAGGACAGTAGTGAGCTACCTGAAGTCATTTTGGTTTGGATGGTGGTTTATTTTCCTTCCTGTTTTGATATCTTTGTGAATACAGAGAACATTGTATGTTGGTTATGTTCTATTTAGATAAAAATCAATAAAATCTATATATATATATATATATATATATATATATATATATATATATATATATATATATATATATATATATATATAAAAAACACTTTATCTTTCACATGAGGGTCACAGGGCTGCTGGTGCCAATCCCAGCTGACATAGGGTGAAAGAGGGTACATCCATTCAAATGATCTCCTAAACTCAGAGGACGTGAGACCGGTGCAGTCTGCTCCAGTGTCAGTGCTTCTTGGACTTAGCCGACTTGGCGGTGGAGTTGTATGTGGAGGACATCAGCATAGTGAGGAGCAGCATCACAGGTACCAGCAGGTACGGAGCGTAAATGGACACCAACCACAAGCGTTCGTGCATCGTCTGCGGTCCAGGGTAGGGCTTCATTGGGAAATCGTAGAAAAGGATGTGGGCCAGGATTGGGACCAGTGTAGTGGCCACATGTGTGGAATACACGATGGCAGGAGTCCTGATCCACTTACAGCCACCTGACAGGAAACATAACAAAGAGCATTTAGGCTGCTTTTTTCTATTACTATTAAAACATAGAGTCTATAAGAATGTGCAATACAGAGTGTCTTAAATCCTTTTTTTAAGCACAACCTAGACAATCTGATGAATTGTATATATTCGATATAAACACACCTGAACAAAAACTATTCAATATGTTTAATATCAGATTGAATTTGCGAAATTTGGAAATACGTCACAGTTCAACGTTCCCTTGAAACTGAAAGAAAAAATGGTCTATTTGTGACTTCTGCAATTATCACTACTTCATATCACTACTTAAATGCGATATAAAATGAATCATAAGTTTGAACTCAACAACACACAAGAAAAAAGCCTGAACATGTGACCTATAAACACACATGTCCATATAAGGAGTTGTGTATTATTCCCACAGCAATTTATCATGGCACAGATCAGTGGGTTAATGATTAAAAGATGTTTAAATCCTCAAATCCTTTTGCAGTCCAACAACAATTTTAATCAAAACTCAAATTAACACATACATGAACAATGAAGGACTCCAAGTGGGACTCTGACAAAAGGCAGAGTACACCCAGCAGTCCATCACAGGGCCAACAACCATTCACTCTCAAATTTACACCTATAAAAAGGCCCTTGGTTGAACCGGGATCAGAACCATCGCCTTCTTGCTGCTGCAGGTCAGAACAGGGTCAAAGAGAGTCTGTGTGTCAATACTGGCAGAGTTTCAGATGCAGAGAGATTGACTCGAGTCTTCAACAGCAGTGGTTCTCAAATTTTTGTACCAAGTACCACCTGAGAAAATATCGATATCTGGAAGTAACAACATTATCACCAACGTTAAAATACAGTGGTGTAAATAGACCGAGCAAAGTCAGCTATACAGACTTTTCATGTTTTCATGTTCTCTCTCGTCATCCTCCTCTTCCTCACATATACTTCACACACTGGTATAGTGAAATTAGATTAAGTTGGAGCAAGGGATAAAGTGACATAAACATTTATTAAATGTTTTTGTATTTTTTTGTTATTTGTTTCATTTTCTACAAACTCTGGGGCCTGAAACTAGAATAAGGGATCAAGCCGGGCTATGTTGCTTATCCTGTCTGAACTTAGCCTCAAGTCGGTTGCACGGAAGCAATGGCGCATACGTTACCGTGGCGATTTATTCTTTGCAGAACAACAGGATATGTTAATCCTGCTGCTCAATCCGTCAACTGTTAATCTGGTCAGAAATAAACGTGTTTTAAACATTCATGATCGATTTGGAGTTTTGTATTAACCTGCATTAAAATATTACATTGATTAAATGTGGCTCAATGTTATTTTGATTCTGATTAGTCTTAAATGATTGCATGAAGACTGATGTTGGTATTTGATTAAAACGTTTTTATCGTGATATATTTTGTATAAATATATACATATATGCAGTTGTTGCTGTTGATGATTAAAAACAGCTGAGGCTGCAATTATACTACTCAAAAAATATCAATTAAAATTATACAAAAATACTCATTCAGTCATCTGTGTTTGCATGACATTGTTGATTAATTATCCTGTGATTGTATCCAAACTTAATCATCGCAGATGATCTGACAGGGACTACGTTACTATTATATTTGCGGCATTTTCTTTTTTACAGTTATCAGAACTGTGATAAAGTCAGTGATCATGCATTTGTGATTTCACTGCATATCAATACATGAAACTTTATCTTTCATTCAGCTGGTTTTAATGCAGGTGACGTCTCTCCAGTAACTGTATACAGAACACCCTGTAGCACCTCCTACTGGCCATAAACTGTTAAGTTTATGTAAAAAGAAAATGAATCAAAAGAAAATTAAAAGAATAATAATCAATAATTTCACAGATAATCACGCTCTCTTGCAGTCACAGTAGGAAAACTCATGTTGTGTTTTCTGCCGTGTGATTGGTCACGTGACTGAACACAGATCCACATCAAACGTCTTCCAGGAAACATGAAGGAGATTTTACACTGCAAAGTGAACTGCAGGCGGTAACTACAGTATTTAAATTGCAAATGTAATGATGTCAGTGGATTGATTCTAAGTTTTATTTGTAGGATACCTCTGCTTTTTTTTTTTTACATGAAACCCAATGTATCCATGTATCTCAATAATACTTCAAGGACACGTGAACGCACACTTACCAGGATAAGTTACCACCTGGCTTGACCAGGCCGTGCCTTCTCATCCTGGTTTGCCGTCCGTGCAACGGACTAAGCCAGGATGAATTTAGTAGCATAGGATAAGACTTACTTTCTCAGATATCCTGGATATCTTAATTCTACTTTTGAGCAATAGGCCCCTGGTCAAACTTCATACCCTGGTATTTACAGCAGAATAGTATTTCTACTGTTTTTCCACCAGAGGAAGCTCACGTACCCCTGGTGGATCACATACCACAGTTTGAGAACCATGGATTTAAAGCAAATGAGTCACAAAAGAACACTATTGTGTGTTGCACTGAGCTTGGAACTTTGTTACATTGTATATGTTTTGGATTTTACTAGTTTCTTTTAATATCATTATTATTAGTAGTAGTAAAATGAGTGTGATAACAGATCCTGCTCTCTCTCTCTCACACACACACACACACACGCGTGCGTGCACACGAGCCACGTCGTTGAAGTAGGGCGGGACTTTGGTCAACTCTAACCCAGATTGATAAAACAAATACGTTTTTTAAAGTGGTCATTCGCATGTGAACTGTTGTGTGATGTGGCTGACTGACCTTTAAGGAAAGCATAGGCTGCAATGGGAAAGAAAGGCATCTGAACCAGAGCCTCGCATAAGATGAAGGACTTGAACCAGTGCGGAGGATCCAGCACCATGGGATCCCTGAAGTCCTCAGCATACCACCTCAGCAGATCTCTGAGCTGCAGGAGAGAGGGAGGACAACAAGTGCGAACACCACATTTAAGAAGAAGACACTTCACAAATTCCCCTCACAAGCGTCCGCAGCAGAAGTGTCACTCACCGGCTGAGGATACACATGTTCCGGCAGCAGCGCCTGCAAGTCGATAAATAACGTGATGGGAATGTGTGAGGCGAAGTATAAGAAGAAGATGATTTCTAACACACGGAGAGACATTGTTTCTCTGTGATTGTGAGTAAATGACAGGTGACGTCTGTCTGTCTGTCAGCAGAGCTGAGCCGTAAAAACGCGTGTTGTCAGGATCGATCCCATTGGCTCTCACAGGAAAATGGGGGTTCCGGGGGGGCGGAGCAGACGCCTCAAGTCGCTTCTGATTGGTCAAAACTATCTCTTCATTGATAGGGCCACAGAGACCTTGAATAGAGTTTCACTGTTCAAATTCATAAACTGTGAAGGCATATACCCCATGTAAGCTTAACAAAACTAAAAATTAATATTCTTTTTTTAAACATAGTAATTTATCTTAGATTCATTTTAAGATCAGATTTGAGTCTGAATCTCAAAGTGAGTGTGAAATATAGCTCTGCATTGTTTGATTCTGCCACTGCAATTACGCTATGACAGTGGCGTGCACACACATTTGCAGGGGCGAAAAAAGGGGCAGGTGCCACTATTGCGCTTAAGGCAGGCGTGTCCTAAGTGTGACCTGAGGCCAAAGGCTTCTCGGCCCTGGGGAAAAACCCTTTTAGACTGGAAGGGCACAAATTGGAAACAAAGTTGCAAGGGCATCTTATTATATCTTAAACATTCCACTAGAAAAGCACTCCTTTAAAAACAATCAATTTTTTTCATTTGTATTTTGCTTTAGAGGCCACAATGCCATGCTCCTCCTTGTCTCCACCAACGTCTACTCCTGCACTTCCTCCTTTCCCTCCTGCATGCAATCCCCTCACCTGCGTCGGGAGCACACCTGCTCTCAATCTCCTCGTCACAGCACAGCCTTCTTATGCTCTGGGTCTGCAGTCACTCGTCGTCAGATGGTTACAGTCTTCTCAGTGGTGACGGTGCAGTGTCTTCGCCATCCTGCTGCACTATTCCATTGTTCTTCATTTGTTAATACATTTTTAAAACTGCTACGCCTCCTCGTCTGCCTGCTCTTGGGTCCAGACCAGACTCGTCACACTTTTTTCTGCTCTACAGCGTGCTTTAGCATGCACCTTGTTGGTGCACTAATGGACAAAATCAGACACTGTGTGTTTGAAAGTGTCCTTAAGACAGAAGCTGGAGCCACACAGCAAGGAGATCAACAAGTCAGACAAACAAGCTGAAATTGATACCTACACCTCAGTTTGCAGGCTCTCTGTGGACACTCTGGCTTCCTCCATGCTGTCCAAAAACATTCAGATTGGGGATTAGGATTAATTGACTGTAAATTGACCACACATTTGATTTCTATGGTTAATTAGCCCTGTGCATGCTTTGACAACCTGTTCAGGTTGTAGCCTGCCTTTTATCCTATGTCCGCTCGGATTAACTCCAGATTCCCCACGACCCTTAAGAGGATAAAGCGGTAGATAATAAATGAATGAATCAGGAAGCTGTTTATTTAGAATATAATCTGCATTTATTGTTATTTTAGTCTTTGGCTATTACTTCTTAAAGATTAGTTATTTATCAATAATCCCATAATAACCTTTCAGCATAATGTGTGCTTGTAAATGTACATTACATACTTTGTGAAATATTGGTCATATTTGGAAAATCATGCAGGAAAAGCTTCTCTTTTTCAGGTCTAGTGGTTAGATTAATCTATTTCTAACATAATTATGTACATTCAAAATCACAACGATATCTGAAATCAGTATTTATTTAGCTTCAAAATAATAATAGGTCTAAACATGCATGTTAAATGGCAATAAAAACAAATATTTGAAAAAAAGCAAATTGTAAAAAAAATTGTAAAGGCAAAAACACAAGCAAACGGACACAGACAACACCCAAGATAAACAGGCACTAAAACACTTAGGTAATACAAAGACCTGGGGGGTATTCCATCAACGTAGCTAAGAATTGCTAGACTTAGGTGTAAGCTTGAAGCTTGACTAAGCTCCACTTCCCAATCTAGCTCCAAGTCGTTCCATCAAGTGAAATCAGCTGGCTCCACCTGACGCTTAATCAAGTCTCACCTGTTAAGCCTCAACTTGTGCACGCCCACAGGGAAAATAAAAAGCCCACTCTAGTCGAGCGCGTAAACTGTGAAAAATGCCGAAAAGCAAGGGAAACAAACGTGCAGCTGAGATCCTGGCCCTTGGGATAAATAAGGGGCCCAAGCTAGTTGGGATCGAGGGGGGGAGCTCCTCCAACCCTGTGGCCCCAGAGATCCGGGCCCCATATGTTGAAGGTATTTGTCAATCACTGCCCCTATTCTGGTGACAGCCCCTCATTAGGGATAACTAACTATGCACCTGTATGTCTGATAGTGACAGGGGATCAAATTATTCTCCTTGACCCACCACAACTACACATTGAGGATGCAGCCGGGACCCAAGTCGACCCAGTAGGTCCTAACCTGTTGAAACATTGCACTACATGCAGTCAGCCCGCTCCCTCTCCCCCATTAACTGCTGTTTCTCTTGCAGGGAAAAGGCCCAAGCCAACAGCCACATGATGAGGATGATGATGATGATGACGACTATGACGATGAAGAAACACTCACCGGTCGAGACAGTGAGCTCCAAGATGTAAGCCTAATCATTAATGTACTGGTTGTGTTTGAATGTTAAAATCATACCGTAATAATGTACCACACACCCTCCAGCAGGAACCTAGGCCTTCCCCAGCTGGCAAGAGGACTACATCTGCTGGGTGAAGTGAAGTGAGTAGCCGCTCCCTTTTACCCACCATAAACTGCATAGTTGGTTGCACTGACACATTACGTCATCATAGGACATCCGTGCAATTTATAAGCGGTATCTCCTCCATGCAACGGAGTATAAGAGGCTACAGATAAAGAAGATTAAACTTGAGATCAGGAAGATGGAAAAGGATGCAAGTATGAATCCAAATGCACAGCAAAAGGTCATTGTTCTTACTGTATTTAATGTTCCGTTTGGTCTCCACAGCCTGACCTGCGTGACCCACCAACATAACATTCAAAGGTTTCAACATGTCTACTATGTCCTGTCTCAATTGTGTGAAAAAATATAAATTTCATTGCAGTAAATTGTAGAAAAAAAATGGAATTAAGAATGGAGCTCTTCAAATTAAGCAAAATGTGCGTCCCTATAGAGGTCCCTCACGGCCCTCCTATCTATGTCTTCTGGCATGGGATTGGGGTCCTCCAGTGTGACGTCCAGGAGCCTCTCCCTGCGGATGGTTGCGATATTATGGAGGATGGCACAGGACACCCTGATATCGCAGGCACGTTCTGGAGCAACCCTCAGGTATTTCAGACACTGGAACCTGTCGGTATTGGAGCAAAAAGACATTTGAAACTGTAGGGTTGTCTGGACAGTATTGTAGTTTGAAGACGATTATCTGAATATGAGGCTGAACCTGGACTTTAGTTGGCCAAAAACCATCTCAATTCTTGCCCTGGTGGAATTGAGGGCACCATTAAAGGCCTCCTCTGCCTCAGTCCCTGGATCGCTGTATGGTGTTAAAAGGTAAGTAAGACAGGGATAACCCCTGTCTCCAACGAGGATACTTTCAAACTCCCCTGCAGGGTGAGAAAGGAATGGACATGACACATTGAAACATAATGAATGTAAATTTTGAGATATTCTTACTTTGAGTAAGCCTCTGTGCCACTGAGCTTGCCCTGAAGATTCTGGCATCAAGTGTACTCATGTCTCTGATTATATAGGTCTTTATAATTGACAGTGATGTGGATGTGAATCTAGACCTATAGCTGGCCTTGATTAACAGTTGTGTGGCTGTTTTGTGGGCCATTTGAATCATCATGATAGTCCAGATAATGTCTTACAAATTCTGGTAGGGATTGGAAATGTATACCTGTAAACGGACAGAACTGTAAACCAAATGTTTAAATACAAGTTGGAGCTACAAACCCCTGTTAGGACAACTCTCAGGATCAAGCAGGGCACTAACGTGCAGTTGAATCAATTATTGACTATCAAAGAGTAACAATGTTACTAATATTGACAATATTCAAATTAAATGTATAACTTCTATGAATATTAAAGTTCCTCAGGTCACCAGCCTTTGAGAGAAGGGAAAAGATGGCCAATGTACTGGATATGGAATTCTGCTTTGGAAGAGGTCCACATCAGAGTCAAGTGTGCTTGTCCCAGAACTCTAATAATGTTGACAAATATTGATAATGTCCTGCAGAGCAACCAGTGTTGTATGTTACAGTAAAGCTGCCAGATGGACGGACTTAGCATGTTATAAACTTCAGTAGCTAGTGTGCGGACATTAGGTAAAAAAAGAATGTGAGGTGGTGTCCAGAAAACAACATTGGGTTTTTAGATAACTGGCAAAACTTCTGGGGGAAACCTGGTTTCATGAAGAGAGACGGCGTCCATCCTACTTTGGATGGAGCAGCTCTCTTATCTAGCAGCTTAGAGCATTTTTTTAGAAACCCATGACAAACAAGAGTTGAGACCAGGACACAGAGTTGCAGTCTTCCATGCTTCTCTGTGCTTCTTTACGAGCAGTCACCAATTAAAAACCCCATAGAGACTGTGTCTGTCCCTCGACCTACTAAAGTAAAAACTAAAGTAAATAAAGTAAATAAATCAATAACAAACAGAAGAGGAGTTAGGCATTCTAACTTAATAAAGATTAATACTAACAATAAAATAGACTATTAAATTGTGGACTATTAAATATTAGGTCTCTCTCCTCAAAATCTGTTTTAATAAATGATCTCATTTCTGACAATTGTATTGATTTATTCTGTGTAACTGAAACTTGGTTACATGAAGAAGATTACGTTAGTCTAAATGAGTCAACTCCACCCACTCATGCTAATACCCATATTCCTAGAAGCTCAGGCCGAGGAGGAGGTGTAGCAGCCATTTTTAATACTAGATTATTAATCAATCCCAAACCCAAACTAGGATATTCATCGTTTGAAAGCCTTATTCTTAATCTAGCTCATCCTAGTTGGAAATCACAAAAAACAGTTATGATAGTCACAGTTTATCGTCCACCTGCTCCTTATTCAGAGTTCCTATCAGAGTTCTCTGAGTTCTTATCTGAGTTGGTGCTTAAGACAGATAAAATCATAATTGTAGGGGATTTCAACATCCATGTAGATGTTGACCGTGATAGTCTTAGCTGCGCATTTAACTCGCTGTTGGAATCAATAGGTTTTATTCAACACGTTAATAAACCAACTCATTACCTTAATCACACCCTCGACCTTGTTTTAACTTATGGTATTGATATTGATAACTTAAACATAGTTCCTCAAAACCCTCTCCTTACTGATCATTATTTACTCACATTTAATTGTACAATAATGAACTACAATAACATAAATAAGAAATACAGCTACACCCGGTGCCTGTCTGATAATAATATTAATACATTCAAAGAGACAGTGCAACCTTTATTTAACTCGGTGCCATATGTCAGTACATCTGAAGGTACCGTTTGTGATTTTACCCCCGCCCTCATAGATAACCTTGTTGATAGTACAGCGGCCTCACTGCGTACTACATTAGATTGTGTTGCCCCTCTGAAAAAGAAGGTGGTGAATCAGATGAGACGAGCACCATGGTTTAACTCCAATACTCGTGCTCTTAAACAGGCGTTACGTAGATTAGAAAGAAAATGGCGTTCCAATAACCTAGAGGAATTTTATATAGCCTGGAAAGATGGTTTTGTAGCTTACAAAAAAGCCCTACACAAAGCTAGAGCTGCCTATTATTCTTCTCTAATTGAAGAAAATAAGAATAATCATAGATTTCTTTTCAGCACTGTAGCCAGGCTGACACAGAGCCACAGCTCCACTGAACCATCTATTCCTTTAACACTGAGCAGTGATGACTTTATGAACTTTTTTGTGAATAAAATAACATCAATTAGAATAAATATTGATCATCTCCTCCCTCATGTTGGGACTGACTCATCTTTTAGCACAAGAGCTTTAGAAGCACCAGGTGCACATTTAGACAGTTTCTCCCCTATAGATCTCCCTGAATTAACATCATTAGTTTCATCATCTAAGCCATCAACCTGTCAGTTAGATCCTATCCCCACCAAACTGTTTAAAGATGTCTTTCCTTTAATTAACAGCTCTATATTAACTCAAATTAATCTATCCTTATTAACTGGATATGTGCCCCAAACGTTTAAAATAGCAGTTATTAAACCCCTTCTCAAAAAAGCGACCCTTGACCCAGACATTTTAGCTAACTACCGACCTATATCTAATCTTCCCTTTGTTTCTAAAATCTTAGAAAAAGTAGTTGCTAATCAACTATGTGAATATTTGCGCATTAATGGCCTGTTTGAAGATTTTCAGTCAGGTTTTAGATTAAACCATAGCACAGAAACAGCACTAGTTAAAGTTAGTAATGATCTTCTCTTGGCTTCTGATAATGGTCTAGTCTCTTTACTTGTCCTGTTGGATCTTAGTGCTGCATTTGACACCATAGATCATAATATTCTACTGCAGAGACTGGAGCAGACTCTTGGTATCACAGGTGCTGCCCTCTGCTGGTTTAAATCATACTTATCTGATAGATTCCAGTTTGTTCATGTTAATGATAAAGCCTCACTACAAACTAAAGTTAATTGTGGAGTTCCACAAGGCTCAGTGCTTGGGCCTATACTTTTTACCTTATATATGCTTCCTCTAGGGAACATTATTAGAAAGCACAACATACAATTTCATTGTTATGCAGATGACACACAGCTTTATTTATCAATGAGGCCGGATGAAATAAATCAGGTTGTTCAACTCCAGGAATGTCTCAGAGACATTAAGTCCTGGATGACCTGTAACTTTCTACTTTTAAACTCAGAAAAAACTGAGGTCATTATACTCGGCCCTAAACACCTCAGAGAAAAACTTTCCGATCACATTGTCACTTTAGATGACATCACCCTGGCTTCCAGTTCCACTGTGAGGAACCTTGGAGTTACTTTTGACCAGGAAATGTCATTTGACTCGCACATTAAACTAATTTCCAGAACAGCCTTCTTCCACCTGCGGAACATTAAGAAAATTAGAAACATTCTGTCTTTACGGGATGCTGAAAAACTAGTTCATGCTTTTGTTACATCTAGATTAGATTACTGTAACTCCTTATTATCAGGATGTTCCAACAAGTCTGTTAGAACCCTTCAGTTAATTCAAAATGCTGCAGCACGAGTTCTGACAGGAACTAGAAAGAGAGACCATATAACTCCAGTGTTAGCTTCTCTACACTGGCTCCCTGTACAGTTTAGAATTAAATTTAAAATCCTCCTCCTCACGTACAAAGCACTTAATGGTCAGGCCCCTTCATACCTGAAAAACTTAGTCTTACCTTATCGCCCTAATAGACCACTTAGGTCACAAAATACAGGCTTACTTGTGGTTCCTAGAGTCTGCAAGAGCAGAATGGGAGGCAGAGCCTTTAGTTACCAGGCTCCTCTCCTGTGGAACCAGCTCCCAATGATAGTTCGGGAGGCGGACACTCTCTCTGTATTTAAAGTTAAACTTAAAACTTTCCTTTTTGATAAAGCTTATAGTTAGAGCTGGTTCAGGGAAACCTGGACCAGCTCTTAGTTATGCTGCTATAGAACTAGACTGCTGGGGGATTTTTATCTGTGGTGCACGCACACTCACTCTCTCACACTCAGGATATGATTTTGACTTTTTATATGTCATTAACCTTGTCTCTTTCTCTCCCTAGTTTGTGTATTTCCTTCCTTCCCTCTCTCTCTCTCTCTGTATTCTCATCATGCAGGTTGCGGGACCAAGATCCAGTTTTCGAGGCTACCCACATCATCACCATTATTATTGTGCTATAATTAAAAAGTCGATATTATTAATTGTATTAACTTGTAACTTGATACAGTTGTTGTGTATCTGCTCCTGGTCTCTCTCTCTCTTCTGTCTCTACCTCATCTCCCTCTTGTCCTTTCTCTCCCCCCTCCCCTTTCTGTCCTCCACCTCTCCTCTGTCCCCGATTTTCCTTTCACCCCAACCGGTCGAGGCAGATGACTGCACATTTCTGAGCCTGGTTCTGCAAGAGATTTCTTCCTGTTAAGAGGGAGTTTTTTCTCTCCACTGATGCCTAGTGCTTGCTCATTGTGTGAACTGTTGGGGTTCTCTGCTCTCTTTGATGTTGTCTATGTACAGTGCCCTGAGATAATGTATGTTATGATTTGGCGCTATACAAATAAAATTGAATTGAATTGAATTGAATTGAATTGAACTTATTTACTGTGGTCAAGGTTTCTCACCATTTGTTAGAAGTCCACACTTTTGGATTGGAATGTGACATGAATTATGTATCCTTTAAATGTGATGAACTCTGTCTTTGTTTTAAAACCACAGTGGTTTTGCTGAAGGTTCTTGTTGAAGATCCACCTCTTTACTTTGGCTTTGGCTCAGGTTGAATATGGGCTTCTTGATTTGGTGTGGATATGGAATGACAGAATGAACATGCAATTGTGTATGTCTTTGTTTTCTCTCTTTGATGGTTGTTTTATCCTGTTTTAATCCATTTAATTCAATGCCTGGTCAAGCCTGTAAAGCACTTTGGTCAACATTAGTTGTTTTGAACATGCTATGAATTTGACATTGAAATTAGCTCTGTGTAAAGAAGCACGATTTGTAAGACAACGGGAGGAAAATTAAATCATGTATCACTTGTTTGTATGTTTATAATACTCACCAGTGTGACCGTGGGAAGTGAGGACATGGCACAGAGAACAACAGCACAATGACGTCATCACACAACACTGCTTTAGCTTCAGAATGCTAACAATGTTGGCTGAAGTGAAGTCTGAAACAAACCACTGAGCCTTTAACACAGGACTTTGAAATATACGTAATTTCTGACACAAATTTGACATTATAAACTGAGAAATTGAGATAATTGACAAATTAAACGTTATCTTCTATCGCGCTGGAAGATTGAATGCGGAACTAATGGAGCCATCTGATTGGGTGTGATCTGGAGGGCGGGACATCGCCTTGACATGGCATGAATGATTGGCCGAAGTTGGAATAGAAAAGCTGGAACCAGATCAGCAATGTGGTCCTATACTGACGCTTGGTGGACATTTTGTAGAACTGCAAAATGTCCACTAATGAAATAACAATAGGACAGTGGTTACCAACCAGAGGGAAGAATAAAGAGCTTGTGTGTATCCCATCAACCCCCGGGGACTCCTGAAAAAAAACCCATAAAATGTGAAGTCGGTTAAAGTCATGTCAGGACAATTTTAATTCAGCAGCTATGTGTCGGTAGCTGTTACTAATAATTGCTCTAGCACCATGACTAAACATGTAATGCATTTTGAGACCTATAAATATTTCTCACCTTCTCTCTTGGATATTGTTATGCAAATATTCATGTAAAACTTTTGACCAAATGTGCACAATGAAGGAAGTTTTGTTGATTCTGCTAAAGTCGATTGTTATGTTTTGTTGGCATTTTAAATGACTTTTAAAGACCCAGCTCTTCTCCTTCACCTCAGGATAGGATTGATCAACCCAGACACCCAGTTTTTTTTTTACTTATTTATATATTTTTATTTTATTTTAAAGTTTTACTTTTACGTTTTTATTGTTTTTATGTTTTATACCTTATAACTTGTTGCTGTGCCATAACCCTATAAAGCACTTTGCTCCACAAGACCCTCATGTGGAGGATACAGCAAAAGTCAGGCCATAAATCTGAACAAAAGTTTACTAGGCCACCATTAGATTTGTTGTTTTAGCAATGCTATAACGACAATAGAGGATAATTATTTCAATTTCACTTTACTGGAATACATCCAGAAAATATGTATGCAGTTTTTTGTTGTCGTCATCATCATCATCTGCCGCTTTATCCTCCACCAGAGGGTCGCGGGGGGTGCTGTGCCAATCTCAGCTACATCGGGCGATAGGCGGGGTACACCCTGGACAGTTCGCCAGTCCATCGCAGGGCCACACACAGATAGAGACAAACAACCATTCACTCTCACACTCACTCCTATGGTCAATTTAGAGTGTTCAATTTACCTATTGTTCTGATATGATATGCAGAGTGCATATAATTGTAGTTCCGGACATGGCCACAAGGTGGACCTACCGATGTAAGTAAATACAATGTCAAAAGCATGAGTAAGCTAGTAGAACCAGGGACACTGAACATGTAACACACGGTTATCATTATGCTCGTTCAATAAAGTTGAGCACAAGCTCATTGTGGATTCTACAACGTTTATGATTCAATTCATTAAACAACACATGGTACCAGGAGTAAAACTTCGTGTCAAGCCACCGAAATAACCGAGGATGGAGACGTTAAGGCCACCGGAGGGACTGAAACTCGTCGGAAATGTGGACAGCAATTGGCGGTCTTTCAAGCAACAATTCGAGCTGTACTTGTCTGCCACGGGCATGGACAACAAGCCAGGGCCAAGAAAGATTGCAATTCTGCTCACGGTCGCGGGTCCCCAAGCCATGGAAGTGTTCAATACGTTCGAGTTTGAGAGGGCTGATGACAAAGAAGACTACGGTAAAGTGATTGAGAAATTTGAAGCATACTGTTCCCCGAAAAAGAACATTGTATACGAGAGGTACGTGTTCCGATCACGAATGCAACAGGCAGGTGAGACATTTGATTGCTTTATGACTGATTTAAAACTGAAGGCACAGTCTTGTGGTTTTGGAGATCTTAAAGATTCCATGGTCCGCGATCAGATAGTTTACGGAATACTTGACAAAAAGACGAGGGAAAGGATGCTAAGAGACGATAAGCTAACTTTGGCTGAGGCTGAGAAGATATGCCATGCTAGTGAACTAGCACAACAGCATGCAAAGACGTTTGCAGACCCGAGTGCATCAGTCGTGCACGAGAGCGCTAAAGTTGCAGTCGTCAGAAATAAGATGAAAAGAAATGATCAACAGAAAACTAACAAAAACGCAAACGCAGCAAACTGCAAGCGATGTGGTGGGAAACATGAACCAATGCAATGCCCTGCGTATGGCAAAAGATGTGCAAAATGCAATGGAAAAAATCATTTCGCCAAACAGTGCCTGACTAAAGACAGATCAAAGCCAGTGAGGGTAGTTGAGGAAACAGACCTGGGTGAGACGTTCTTCATAGACATGGTGTCATGTGAAAATGTAAAGAAAGTGCAAGCCACAGAGGCACATAAAAGGCACACAGAGTGGCGTCACGAACAGGATGTAAACTGGATTGTTTCACTGCCAATAAATGGAGCTTTGGTAGCACTGAGAATTGACACGGGCGCACAAGCCAATCTGATCAGTATGACAGAAATCAGGGCTATGAAAGAAAAGCCGAAAATATTCAAGAAATCAGTGCAGCTGAAAGATTACAACGGAAAAGAAATAGAAAGCAAAGGTCAGTGCAGACTGAGAGTGACTGTGAAAAACAAACAATACAGTGTGCTGTTCTCGATAGTACCTGAGGGTCGTGAGTCACTGTTAGGAGGACTCACCTCAAAGAATCTGAATCTGGTGAGAAGAGTCTACCAAATCAGCTGTTCAGACGCTGTGAGGGCACACAACAGCACAGTTGACTCCATAGTGCAACGTTTTCCTGATGTATTTAAAGGACTGGGTTGCCTTCCCTACACATACACAATTCAATTGAAAGAGGATGCAGAACCAGTGATCCATGCTCCAAGGAGAATCCCAGCTCCACTTAGGGAGCGCCTCAAGAAAGAATTGGACAGAATGTGTGAGATGAATGTGATCACAAAGGTTGAGGAGCCTACGGAGTGGGTTAACTCTATGGTGTGTGTAGACAAAAAGAACAAAAACAAAGAACTGAGAATTTGCATGGACCCAGGAGATTTAAACAGGAACATAAAACGTGAGCACTACCAGATACCGAAACGTGAGGAAATTGCAAGTGAAATGGCAGGTGCTAAGTATTTTTCCAAGTTAGATGCAGCACAAGGATTCTGGCAAATCAAGCTAGATGACAAAAGCTCACGATACTGCACATTCAATACGCCTTACGGTCGATACAGATTCCTACGCATGCCTTTTGGCATAATCTCAGCATCAGAGATCTATCATCGTGCGATGGACAACATGCTTGAGGGCCTAGAAGGGGTACGTTGCTACATAGACGATGTGGTGATATGGGGGTCCACCCTACAAGAGCACAACGAGAGACTGGCGAAAGTCCTCCACAGGATATCTGATAATGGACTGAAATTGAATCGTGCAAAATGTCAGTTTGGCGTGCAAGAAGTGACATTCCTCGGAGACAAGCTGTCCTCTGAAGGAATTGAGCCTGATGAGAGAAAAATACAAGCGATCCTTAGCATGCCACGCCCCACAGACAAAAAAGGGGTACTCCGAATAATGGGGATGATCAACTTTATCGGCAAGTTTATACCAAACCTATCTGTGAAAACTTCAGCACTGAGGGAACTACTCCATGACTCCACAGAGTTCAAGTGGACAACAAGAAATGAGCGAGAGTGGAATGCTCTCAAGGCTACTCTGACAAAGTCCCCTGTGCTAGCGTATTATGATCCAGAAAAGAGACAGAAGATTTCAACAGATGCGTCGAAAGATGGCCTGGGAGCTGTCCTCCTGCAGGCAGAAGGAGATAGCTGGCAACCAGTTGCCTACGCTTCGCGGTCAATGACCAAAACTGAAACTAAATATGCTCAAATAGAGAAAGAATGTTTGGGATTGGCCTATGGGCTAGAAAAGTTTCACTGCTATGTCTATGGGCTTCCCTCTTTCACTGTCGAAACAGATCATCGCCCTCTGGTGTCGATCATCAAAAAGAATCTCAACGAGATGTCACCAAGGATCCAGCGACTCATCATGAAGCTGCAGAGGTATGATTTTGAGTTAATATACACTCCAGGCAAACACTTGGTGATAGCAGATACGCTGTCACGAGCGCCAGTGATGAGCGAGGCGAGCTCCACTGAGAAAGACATTGAAAATCACGTCAACATGATTGTTCAGTCACTGCCAGTATCTGATGTCAAAACAAAACAAGTACGTGATGAATTGGACAAAGACACAGAATTACAAACAGTAATGAAAAACATACTTACCGGATGGCCCAGGGGCTCCTGTCCAAAATACTTCAACATCAGAGCAGAACTAAGTGTGGCAAACGGACTATTACTGAGAGACAATAGACTTGTCATCCCACAGAGTCTTAGGCCAGAGATACTTAGACAGATACACGAGGGACACCTCGGAATTGAAAAATGCAAAAGGAGAGCCAGATGCTCAGTGTATTGGCCTGGCATTAATCAGG
Source organism: Solea solea (assembly GCF_958295425.1). Taxonomy (NCBI): domain Eukaryota; kingdom Metazoa; phylum Chordata; class Actinopteri; order Pleuronectiformes; family Soleidae; genus Solea; species Solea solea. Next base: position 6,940,957 of record NC_081140.1, on the reverse strand, counting down.
ACATTGAAAACATGGCAGGAAAGTGTGAAACATGCAAAAAGTACCAGAGCAAACAGGCAAGGGAACCCATGATGATTCCAGATCTTCCCACTGCACCTTGGGAGAAAGTTGGAACTGACCTGTTTCATTGCAATGGAAAGGACTATTTGTTAGTGATTGATTACTACTCAAATTTCCCTGAAATTGCCCTGCTGTCCAGCACAAATGCCAGTACTGTCATTATGCATGTAAAATCCATATTTGCCCGGCATGGAATAGCAAAGACTGTAGTGAGTGACAATGGTCCATGTTACAACTGCAAAGAGTGGCAGCAGTTTGCGAGCCACTATGGCTTCAATCACGTCACCTCCAGTCCTCAGCATGCACAGGCAAATGGCAAAGCCGAAAAGGGAGTGCACATCATCAAACAGATTCTGAAAAAGGCCACAGACAGCAAGTCAGATCCTTACCTAGCTCTTCTAAGCTACAGAGCTGCACCGCTTGAATGTGGTTTATCCCCAGCAGAACTGTTAATGAATCGCAGATTACGCACAACCCTTCCCTGTTACACAGACATCAAGCCCAACACAGGGATACAGAAAAAGTTGGAGAACATGAAATGGAAACAAAAACAACGCTTCGACAAATCGACGAAACCCCTCAGTCCACTCGCCAAGGATGACATGGTACGAATCCAGGATCAAGATGCATGGAACAGGAAAGCAACTGTACTCCAGGAGGTCGGACCTAGATCATACGAAGTGAAGACTGAGGAAGGACACGTGCTCAGAAGGAACCGCCGCAGCCTTCTAAAAACAAAAGAGACTTTTACAGAGACTGAAATTGATGCTGATGCAGTCAGTGCAAGCGCAGCATCAAATGATGACACTGATGGACATTCACAGGAGGACACAAGCAATGTTCAGTCGGAATTACCTGTCCTGAGAAGATCTGGGCGCCAGACAAAAAGACCTGATAGACTGGATTTGTAAGTGTATGGACTGAATATTGGTTCACTGTTGAAGAATAAAAACACAAACAAACAAACAAAAGAAAAAGAAAAGAAGGTGTACAAAAAAAAAAGAAAGTAAGAAAAGAGTACACATAAAAAAAAAAAAAAAAAAAGTTTGTGTTTCTTGTTTTAAAAAAAAAAAAAAAAAAAAGGTTGTTTAAAACTGTTAATGTATTGCTCAATGTTGGAAGTAAGTATTTGTGTATTGAGCAATGTTTAAAGTAAGTATCAGTATGTTGATTAAGGTTTGAAGTAAGTATCAATGTTATTAGATCCTGAGAAGGGGGGATGTTCTGATATGATATGCAGAGTGCATATAATTGTAGTTCCGGACATGGCCACAAGGTGGACCTACCGATGTAAGTAAATACAATGTCAAAAGCATGAGTAAGCTAGTAGAACCAGGGACACTGAACATGTAACACACGGTTATCATTATGCTCGTTCAATAAAGTTGAGCACAAGCTCATTGTGGATTCTACAACGTTTATGATTCAATTCATTAAACAACACACCTATCCCCACATTGCATGTTTTTGGACTGTGGGAGGAACCCGGAGAACCCGGAGAGAACCCACGCACACACGGGGAGAACATGCAAACTCCATGCAGAAAGGCCCTTGTTTCAACCGGGGCTCGAACCCGGGTCTTCTCGCTGCAAGGCGAGAGTGCTAACCACTACACCACCGTGTGGCCCCCAGTTTTTTGTTGTTTACAGAAAAAAAAAATCAGAAAAAAACCCCCATCCGTAGTATTTAGCGTGATCTACCCTTACACTTGAACAATAACACAGCTCCTGTGTCCTGTGTTTGTCATTTAAAGAAATATCTGCAGTAAAAAACGTCTATTACGCCAGGTTTATTCAAGACATGCTTGAGCATTACATACACATGTTGCATGAGTTAAACTCATTGACAGCTCGCTAATATATAAGACCAGCTTCCGAATTCCAATGATCACAGAATTTGACAGACAGAAAATTAAACGATTAAAAGACGTCAAGGTAAATTAAAGTGGGAATTATAAGAATTGTATGAAACAAATACAGACTCTTCTGGTGCTAGGACTACTCTACATACTGTAACTCCAAACACCATGGTCACCCGGCTGTAGCTGCAAGGTGTATCCAGCAGAGGTCGCCTGAGTACCGACTTCAGCTGTTGTCCCGGAGCTCGCGACTCTGGTTGGCCGTGGGAGCAGCCTGCTGTGATAACGTTAGCTGGAAGGAAGCAGCCAGTCTGCGGCTTGTGTTCCCTGCGAGCCGAGCCGCGCTTCATCTGCTGTCCCGCTGAACAGTGAGTATTAACTCATGTGCTTAGAGAGTCAGAGGATATGTTTAGTTCGCAGACAGCTGCGCGGAGACAATAATTAATAGAGCAAACAGACGGGCAGTAAGGCAGCAGATAGGCGGTCGGGCTTGACTGGGTGGTTTTCACTGGATCCCAGCGCGTTCCAGGGTTTGCCTTAATCTAAAAGGAGGGCAACGCACTCAGGCTGTGACTGGAGCCACTTAGGCTACAATGGGAGGATAAACCCTGATGAAGCGTCGCTTTCTTGTGTTTCTCTGGAGCTTTTCTGTTTTCATTTGCTGCAGGATTAAAAGTACCAGCGTTATAAAGGTATCGTTGCCCCTACCTACCAAACAGTAGCGCGGCTAGCTAATGTAGCCGATATGCTACACCTATCTTAGCCCTGTCATGCTTTTTGTCCCGTTGACTTCACGTTTTAAACGGGAGCCGGACATCATAGTGTGAGCCGAGGGTCAGGTGTTGGTATCGTTTTAACCTCGGCGTTAAAGCAGATAAACACGAGTTGGCTTTAATGAGCTCCGTAGAGCTGAGACACTGTTTAAATGTTCCCGAGCTTTTACGCTGACACAAAAGCAGTGCTGTCATTACGGCCCTGGTCTCTCCCTCTCTCTCTCTCTCACACACACACACACATACACACACAAAAGAAGAATTTTTACTAGTACTTAATATATAGACAGACACTGTGACTTTCCCTGTGACTTGTATTGTGTTTGCACTGATGAAACATGTGTCCATTCATTAATGAGCAGCACAGATTAAACAGCAGCTTTTTGACACAGTGTTGGTGTTCCTTATGAGAGAGATATCCCCCCCCCCCCCACTGTGGCAAAAAGCAAAGTACTGTGCATGATTAGGATGATTTAAGTCATGTTTTCATTTGAGATTTAAAAGTGGAAAAACCAGTAGTCTGACATCACTGGGTGTTTCACTCCATGTGAATACAGAAATATGGATACAGTAGGGGTGGGAATGACAGGGCATGATACAATATGCGATACATGGTCCACAATACAATAATATCACGATACAGCGATTCTGTGATAATCAAGACAATCCCCATAGCCATACATCTCGATATCTGTCTAACTAAAGAAAACAAATCGTCTATGAAAAGTTTATAAAGTATATTAGTAAATATAAAGTCTATGTATTGAACGTGGATGGGGCATCTCGTAACGTAGCTTTCTTTGCCATTATCCCGCTGTAAACTCCCTTTCCTTTGGCCAGGTATCTTCCACCCAAGTTTCCCTCATTCATTTGAGCAGTGGCCTGAATGAGTTAGTTTGTTGGTTAGTGGTTTTGGTCTCTTGCACCACCCAGCTAATAATGCAGATTGTGGCTCAGATTGACTCTTGGTTCCCCTGCAGATTTAGTCCAACACAGTGCAGCTATGTTCAGAAGTCCTGAATGTGATGAGGCTCTGTAGTGGAGGTGTGTTAAAATATACTTTAGAAAGTGGAGAGGTAGTGGAAGAAGGATGCTGGTGTGGAGAACTTTCTCCTGGAGGCAACTGAGCTTCAGCCAAGTTTAGCCCCCCCCCCCCCCCCCCATAACATAGAATAATGCATAATAATTCAAAAAGGGAAAACTTAAAATACAGCCTTTACAATTTGCTAATTGTGTTGATTTTTTCAAATTGTGATTTTGATTTGAAAATGATCAATAACTCAGTCCGTGTATGCAGTGCTGCTGTTGAAATCAGTTAATGCCACTGTTTGATGGATACCTATTATATATTGATTAATGAAGAAAACGTTGCTCCCGCTAATTGTGATTTTAAACTTCTTTGTTATTGTTAATGATCACTTGATCATTTACTAATGAAGTTGTTATGCTACTTAATAAAAGATAATTAGAGAATATGTTTTTGACTAATATTCCTTTAAGAATGTTAAATCAATGTTTTGAATAAAGACTTTATTGAGATGATTTAAATGTATGTTGTCCAGCTTTATGTAGTGTTCCCATATTATTCCATATTGTATGTGTTTGACATAGTTCTCTCTTTCCCCAGGGGATTTGTCCCTGTTGGTCAGAACCACCTTCCTGGTGAACGGGACCTCCAGGTCTGTAGGGAAAATATCACCTCGTCGGACAGAAAAGCAGCATTTAGTTATTCATCATGTTTAATCTAATGAAAAAAGATAAGGAGCGGGAAGGGAGTAGGAAGGAGAAGAAGGATAAAAAGGAGCGAATGTCTGCAGCAGAGATGCGCAGCCTGGAGGAGATGAGCATGCGACGTGGTTTCTTCAACCTAAAGAGGGAGGCGAAGCGTGAGTCCAAGACCAAACTGGAGATCTCCAACCCCATTCCTATTAAAGTGGTAAGCAGCCATGAGTTCACTCTCACTGACATCGAATCAGACGGTCTGAGCAACCGAAGCAGCATGGTCCTGGATGACCAGCTCAGCACTGCCAGCTCCACTGATGACCTGAAGGGTGAGGGTGGAGGAGGACTGGATGGACACCGCAGCTCTGTACATGAGCGTGTGGCACACTTTGGTGCACTTGCCAAGCAAAACTCCGCCCAGGTGGGTCAGATGATGAAACGCTTCTCCTTTTCCCAGAGGAGCAAAGAGGAGAGCCCTTCTGAGGGCTCCACACCTTCAGCTCCAAACTCTGCTGCCCCTTCTCCGCACGTGGAGAGCAAAGTCTTCAGCATGCTCCGCAAGCACAGCATCAAGCAGCAGCCTGAATCACCAGTCACCAAAAAAGTCTGCATCCCTGATTTGGTTGACAAGACCTTCTCAGCACATCTGCAGCTGCCTGCAGTGGTCGCACCCAGTGAACCAGAAACACGCGAGCTGGAGCTCCAGAGGCGCAACACTGGTGACTTTGGATTTTCTTTGCGCCGCACTACTATGCTGGACCGCAGTGTTGACGGAGGAGTGTACAGACGTGTCGTCCACTTTGCAGAGCCTGGCGCCGGCACCAAGGATCTGGCGCTGGGGTTGGTGCCAGGTGACAGGCTGGTAGAGATAAATGGAAAGAACGTAGAGAACAAGAGCCGTGATGAGATAGTGGAGATGATCCGTCAGTCAGGAGACACGGTGCGGCTGAAGGTGCAACCAATCCTGGAGCTGAGTGAGCTGAGCCGCTGTTGGCTGAGGAACACGGAGGGGTTACGCAGGGATACCAGACATGTAAGCAGCTTGTCCACTTTCTATGTACAAAATGCACCTTTACTCTCCACTTTCAGGTTTTCAAGCTCCCACTTGTTTGGCCGACAGATTATCTGCAGCACATGGACAGCAGTGTGCTCTGTATTCTCAGTGTTTGTGTCCTGTTTTAATAGACAACCTTCTTCGAGGACATCATCTGTTAGTGTCTGATTGTGACGAGTAGAATGCAATGGCAGCTTCTATGAGTTTCAGGTCTTGAATATAATATGTTAAATTAGTTATTTTAGTAGACACACATTTAATGTTCCTTGGTGTGATCTTGTTCATTTTCCATGTTGATCCATCCTCTTGACTTGCCACTCTCTCCTTTAGAGCAGGGACATGTCGAGCATGAGGTACAATGTTAAGGTACAATCGAGGCAAGGAACACAAATGTTCGTGTATTAGGTTAATTTTTTCTCAGGTAATCATGAAATATTTGTTCCACAGGGAAAGTTTCAGTCTTTCTATGTACTTGCCATCACAGCTGCTTTATTACAGCATCATATTTAAGTGCTGGTCATGATGTGGGAAAGCATGGTGCTTGCTGGTGATTTCGACACTCATGTTCCCTCTTTAACAGCACTTGGACCTATTATTGGTTTGAAAGGTGGAATGTTGGAGCTTGTTGTAGCTCTTATATTGAGCTCACTGTCCTATTGTTCTTGTTTTGCAGTGGTCAACAATGCTGCAGTGAATAACCCACACATATGAGACTGTCATTGAATCAAGTCTGTTTCCATAGCACAATCACATTTGTCTTGGGCAAACATGTAAAATAAACTTCTCCCTAACAATTTCACTCATATTATTTAGAGTCAACTGAGGTTTGCTTTAGACCCATTCATTGTGGCAACTTGATAAATGCACTAAAGTTAGTAAATGTTTGTTAAAGATTTTGTTTTGTGTATGTTGTGTGTATATTGGCCAGTGGCTTATGGAACTTACTTTAGATGTTTATGTATGAGGAACAGCTAGTGGTCAGTCAATTTTGTTGATGTTTTCTAGTTTGAGCTATTGATACAGAGTTGGCATGTTCTCTCAAGTCTGAGTGGATTTCCTGCCAAAGTCCAATGGCATGTCTGTCATGTCGGTGACTTTTGTCAATGGATGGACCCAGTGTGAGTGAGGTTAAAACTGTATTCAGTGTTATGCCTTTGTATATATTAGTTTAACATCTTGCTCATGAATAGCCGTTTTAAATCTGGCAGGTGTTTAAATTTGCACAGCACTTACTTGTTAGTCCAACAAAGTAATGGCAGGCTCATTCTGTTGCACTGATTTTCTTTCACAGAAAGGCAACTTTCCTGTTGCCTCCATTGTTTGTGATTTGCCACCAATGATTTTGAATTGTTATTGATCAATAATTCCATATTAAAATGTGAATGTAATGCAAATGAAGTGATATGGGAAAAAACTAGACTTTTGCTCTTGTCTCTTGGCTTTTTTATAGCCTTTTGTAAGTCTGATCCATAATGGGAGACTTTGAGCAATCAAGGGGAAGTTCAGATAGAGATAAATAGCTCCTATTGGCTGTTTTGCTACAACAGTACTCCAGCACTGGCAACAACTGCCAATGCTGCAAAGAACCCTAAAAAAGGAAAGGTGCATTAAGAGAGTTGGACAATAATATGGCTGTCAGCATTGGTGGAACATTTCAGCGGTTACATCTTCTGCCACATGTAATACAAGTGCATCTTGCACTGTTCATCTGGACAGAGATCTGCAATCCCAAAATTTTTTTAGTGATCCTGCCAACTGCAGCTTTAATTTATTGACCGTAAAACCTAAGTGATGTTCACATTAAAGCTCTTCCTTTGGTTCACAGGAAAAATCCCTTGTATTTCTCTGAAGCTTTTAATATAAAAAACATTTTTTGCATACCTTGTTGGCAAACATTTATTATTGAAAAATCCATCTGATGAGTTCCTGCTTTCCTGCTTTGTATCTTTGTTGGATGATGGCCTTTGGCTTTTACAGCATTGGTTGAACCAAACCAGTGATAATGTATCAACAAATGTGTCGTGCCTTTGTTTGTCATTTTGTTATGTAGCAGTAGAAACCGTCTTATAAGCCCTTACATATGTCCTCCTCAGGTTGCAGATGTCGTGCATTAGCAGTAGCTGAGTGTCCACCAGTATGCTCAATGTCTTGATCATGGCGCGTTTGGCACCATCAGAGGGGTTTCTTTGTTTGCCTCCGTTGGCCATGGTTCAAGGGTCCTTGTGACACAGTGAGGCTGAAAAGCAGCTCTAACCCCCCCCTCCTTTTCCTCACCACAATTGAATTCATCTGCTCTGCGAGGCAGGGAGCGACTCTGTGTAGCCCGTGTTGTCCTTTTCCTAAAGTAAGACAGGAGCACTGACCGAAGCTCCACAGTGGCTGTTTGGTGGAATACTCCCACTCAGCCTGTGTCATGTGAGGAGCTGCTCTAATGATTTACACGGAACAAACAGGAAGTAGACATTATATCGTTTAAGTATGTATAGGCGGTGCCATTTCAAACACACTCAAACATTACTCACTGACTTGCACTCATTGTCTGGACACATCTCAAACTGGATACCTGGATGCTCACATGTAGTGAGCTGCCTACACAGTTCTCTCACTGACAGTGTGTGAATTCCAACATGGTAGTGTGAATCAGAATAGCCACAAATAAGTAGCCTTAAAATCATTATCATGACATATGATATAGCTCTTTGTACTCTGATGTCATTGTGTAGAATATTATGTAATTTTAATAGTGTGATCTCCTGCATTGTATCTCATGTCTTTCTTGCTTTTAGGGCTGAATGATTTGGCTAAAGTATCTAATGACTGCGATTTACTATTTAAGTAAAGCTTCAGTTTAATATTCACTGTGTTTTGAAACAAAATGGGGCATTACTAAATGGCAACAAGATATTAACTACTTTACTCTAAAACACTACAATTAATTGACACGGAACAATCACAATAGAAGGATTAAAACTGCTGCCTTTGTGATTTGCTCATAGTGTTTTAATGTTTAACTTTCCCTTGGAATGAATTCATTGATCAGCTCTACTATACTGTAACATGGAATGTCATAATGCAAAGTAAGATTTTATGTACAGTCGACATGTGACCTATTTATGTGGTTAATGCTACACAGAAGCCAGAAAATGTCAATGTTAGCCTTTCATGTTACATTATTGATGAGGTTTTTGTCCTCTCGAGGAAGACGGGTCCATATATGTTTGTGAAGAGATATACACACACACACACACACACACACCCACACCATCCTTTGACATCATGAGCCCTTGATTTGTGTGTATGTGTGTGTGTTAAACAGCAGGCCTGTCTGTATCTCTTTGTCCACTTTAACGGATCTCACCAGCTTGACTGCTGGTTCAAATAAAGGCAAACTGACAGAAAGGAACATCATTCAGTGCTGACAAAAGGTTTAAACAAGGCACTGCATCTGCCAAGTCACATAACTCCCAACAACAGTTTCTCTACATATATTATGTCCCTTATACAACACTAACCCAGTAATTCATTGTCAAACCTATATTTCATATTTTAACATCACCTTTGTAATACCTGATCAAGTTACATGGTTTGTTCTAAAATCTATAATTTCCTCATGAAGTTCTTTTTGCCCTGATCCCGGTTCTTTACTATGGTCTGATATAAAGCACAGTCTGTTACTTTAATATTCACCACATGTCTCTGATAAAACTTTCAGTTTTCATATATTACATGATTTGAATCCGAGGATTCTGGTTCAGTGTGACCTGTGACAGCCAGGGATGAGATGCATTGGGAGTTATGAAACAACAACAACAACAACAACAACAACAACAACAACATCATGACATCAATGATGATGATGACAAGTGAGATACACTGGTGCTCCAAGAAGCTGGTTCTCTTTAAAATTAACTACAGGAATTGTACAAGAGGAAACTGCCAATTTATCATCTTAATTGCATCCCTTCAACACTTAAGTTCACAGGGTTTGTCTGATTTAAGACAGAACACAGACCAGCGTTGCCGTGAAAACCAAAATGATCCGATGTGAAACAGTTGGTTGATGTCTAGGTATGAGATACTCAGGCCTTGGAATAATGGGATAATTTTGAACAGGGATAATAACTAGTTTCGCAACCAGTGTTTTATTATGATCTGATTATGGACTGATGATTTATTTTGATAAAGTAGTGAAAATGCATTTCACCATTTCCCAGAACTAAAACACAGATCCTAGCACTTGGTCAGTGAGGACAGTGTTATCATAACTGACATGTCACGATGAAACAACAACACAAAACAAAACACGATCCACTAAAAGAATGATTTGGTTTGATAAAGAAATGCCGTGTCTGTTTCCAGCAAATTGCCACAGCTGAGATCATTTAGCATCGTGTCAGTCCATATAAAGCTGGTGCCAAGAGTGCTCCACACAAACACGAACAACACATTAAGATTCAATCAAGATTTGGAAGCAGACAGACAGGATGCAGTCTTTCTTGTAGCTGTGACCAATACAAGGCAGGATGTTCCAAAAAAAGCACAGTTGCAATGTCCTAGGAAAGCAGGAGATATTTTCCTCCCTGAACCAACAAATAAGACAATCACTGGCTCATGTTTGGTTAAGCCCAGCTGCACAGATGATGGCTTAACTAATCGGTTAGTTTTTTATTGATTAATCCAAGAATTAGCTGATAAATGGATAGTTATGTTAAGTACTGCGAATATGAGAGAAATCATTTTTGGTGCCATTTTTTTTAAAGAAATGAAAATGACCATTATTTACATGGACTGTGGCAGCTTAAAGTCTGCCCCACACCAGAGGATTTTCAAATCTGACTCCATTGTGGGAGACCACAGACACAAGGAACTTTGTAACCATTTTCAATGTTGTAATCCTGAGCAAGCACAGACTAGATGCAGCCTGACAACGGAAGGCTCTCGTTATTGTCAGAAGGATGAGATCGGTACCAAAATCTGGCCAATTATCCTCTAGGGTGGGACAGGCATTAACAGATTAATTTTTCCCACTACAATTTCCTAATAATAATACAGCACCTTTTCTTATAACAAAAGAAAATGCAAGTTTTTGTAGAACCGTGTGTCTGTTGTTGTCACTCCCCTATGACTCATTTACCTGTCGTGTTGGCAGCACTCGGATAAATTCCACCACATCGATTGGTATATCAAACTATCCATTAAACTTGTACCATCCGTCAGTCAGGCGTAATTTATGATAACACTTGGACTTACTGCTGAAGCTGCGCAGGTTCAGCAGACCTCAGCTCAACACCTGCACATGTTGGGTTTCACAGCACACTGACAACCAATCTAGCCTCTTCATTGGCCTGTCTCTCTCAAGGTGCTATATCGTAAAACATGAGCGATCATGGTCTACCACAACTCTCTGTCCTTGGCTATCACCATCAGTTTCACTCCCTTCCGGATGTTCTACACCTCTCTCATTTAACCACTCATTTAGACTAGCCATCCACATCATGCGTTTCCTTCCTCTGCTCCTTTCAAGTCACTGCCAGGTTTTCTCAGTCATCCCTTCTCAGCACATGTCCCAAAAATCTCATTTGCTTGGTTCTTATAGCGCAAATTAGCTTCCTGTTTGTTATAGCTCTTCGTAGGCACCTCCTCATTACTCACTTTATCTGTCCGAGGAATCCTCAACATTCTGGCCTGTGTCCTCCCAATGGAAGAGCCACATTATCCATTTACCCTAATGAATAAAGGCATACAAAAGGAGGGAAGACAAAGTGAGAAATCAGCCTGGTCTCCCAGAAATCCATTGTTATTTTACTGCAGATTTGTATGCAAATCATGGGAAATCATGTTTTTTTTTGCTAATTTTTGTTACTTTTCACCATGTCTAAAATGACTTGGTACTGAAATATTGTGAGTGGCAGTGAGAGCCAGATGTCTAACAAGTGGCAGACCACAGTTTGAGAGTACGTTAAGACATCCCTCTGTTTTGTAACGCTGTGATTCATTGTGTTTTTCATGGAGAGGATGTTGATGCTAACAGTACAAATCATGGTCTTTTCCTAGCCGTAACCAGGTGCTTTTTGTGCCTTGACTTAATCACAGGTAACCACAATCATAAACACAAAACATTTATCACCTACATTTCAGCTAAAATCCCCACAAGTGGTTAAAACGCCATCACACTGATATGCACATCTGTAGACATGTGAATAATTAACATAGTTTTGGTTCAGAAACGTGAGTTCGTGCATATCTGTGGTTTGCTGACACGTACGGTTGCAACATATGATTCTGACGACTGGCTGTGTCTGAGAAATTAAAGCAAAATTAAGAAACTAAAAAGAATGATAAGCTGTGGGTTTTGGTTCAAATCACATTTCTTTGTATTTCACATTGTAGTTCTTTATTTTAGTAATATCACACAACATATATTAAGGCTTTGAAAACAGTATGTTGCAAATTATACCACAGACTGATCCCAACAACAGACTCAAACATCATCGAACACCCACATAAGAATTGTGTCAGAGAGTGTCTTTTAATCCAAGGGAGAGAGCTGAAGTTTGGCGAGTGCAGACATGCAGGGAGGGAAAAAGGACCAAGATCGAAGCCCAGGACATTTGTGCAGGGAAAGTATAACTGAGTGCTGACGCATCGTTTCTTTAGATGCAAACTTGCACGTAAGCCATGACTGTCTGCTTTGTAAAATCCAAACAGGAAATGAAATGAAATTAGTAATGCTCTCAAAACAATGTCCAATGTTGATGGGAAATAAACTGCATACCCCTTTGTCCACCATGGTCTTCCCTTAATAGTGCTTTACTATTAAGTTACACCATAGTCATTGTTATTTTGACCCACTCAAGAATCTGTTTTGACTGAAGTTACTTCCCCTTTTTTTTCAAGACTTCCTCTGCTTTTTTTTCACTTATCCTTAAAAATTGAAAAGCTTTAGAATTGGACGATGTTATTTTTGAGCAGGAGTATCTATATAGTGTGTGGGCAAGTTAGGATTCAATACATCAAACTTGTAGCTGAAAGATTCTGATGTAGTCTGAGTGTAAAGGTTTATTGCACTGAATCACTACTTGTGTTTAGAAAATCAGTAGGCATACTGTATACAAAGCTTAGAGATGTCTTGGGCTGATAGTGGGGACTGGAAATGGTGCCTTAACATATTTTACGGTCAGTGTGTACCATTTAATAGATTAGTTCGATGTGTAACCGAGGGTACAGCTTGTATTTATTTCTCCTATTTGGTAGTTTATCAGTAATTTGAACCAGAAACTCTAGAGAGATTGGAACTGATGATGACCTGGCTGGTACACTGGGAACTTTGTGGTGTATCCTGAAACATTTAATCACCAAATCTTTCGCCTTTGGAGTGGTTCAACAATTCAAAAGCCATACTAGTTATAAGAGAGTTATTCATTTGAAATCAAAGCTGAATGATAGCAAGTAGTGCGAACAAAACATTTTTAAGTAAAACATTTCGTCATTCCCGGTTACCTGACCACATCTGTGTGCTCTCAGCCTCAGTCTTTAAAGCCAGTATTAACAATCAAAGCAATACAAACAAAGTAAGTCATGCCTTATTTGTAAGGCTAGAAGAAATGTAGTCTCTTTTTGTTGTTGTTATATATATCTATCCCGCTTAGCGTGGTGTCTTAGTATCATAGCAATATCCTGAATACTGAGTTTGGATTGGACGAGTGGCTTTGTTGCATGTTGCTCTTTCATCTCATGTTTCCTCTCAAATCCAAATTTCCAAAAAGAGTGGAATGTGTGTATGAGAGTCTGGGAAAGCTGGAATTCTCCTTATTTAGTTTAATTCTCCCAACCACACTCGCAGCATGTCTGTTAATTATTATAATACATGTGTGTAGGCACTTAAGCAAACATATTAGTTTGTAAATCTGCTTTGATTTAATGCTTCAATCTATCTTAAACATCCAGATGAAAGAGACCTGGAAGGAGCATTAGAGAGAGAGAGAGAGAGAGAGAAAGAAGCAGAGTGAGTGCCCATGTAAAAATAGTATGAAGCCATCCTCACTTGTCTTAACAGGCTGACTAGAATCAGTGGGAAGCAGGCCTCTCCCTTTAGGTCTCACTCTGGTATTTGTGGAATCTGCTTTGGAACAAATAGACCACTTCCTGACCCTCTCCCCATGGGATTCTCTTATGGAGGAAGAGGAATGAAGTTGTGAGGCTGATGCAAGGGGAGAGAGACCTTGATGTTTGTGTGAATGTAGTTGATAAAGAGCATTGTTTTCTAAAGCCGGCCAGCAAGTTGTTGGTTCTCCCCTCACTTTTTGCCCACATCATTGTGTTGTAGATTCATTTCCAAATGGCTCGGCTAAAGGTCTTTGAGGTTACGAGGAAAGCAAGGTCTCACGTCTGATTATACAAAATGTAAACTCCATTGTGTTTGTTGGACGCCAGGCACTGTTCATCTCCTGGTTAACGCCACTCTGATAGTGCAGCATGGTGGTCGCATTATTGTGTTGTTTGGATTTTTCTTTGTGGCAGGAGACCCGGTCAGAATGGAAGGAAGTAGGATTCCAACCAAATAGAGAGTTGAAGAAAACCTGCTCAGAGAGTACATGCCCTAAGAGAGGGGTGATGGTTCACCCTTCTCTTTATTAATCACATTTAGCAAACAACTAAGATGTAGGAGCTCCAGGGCAAGTCTCTGACTGTCCATTTTTATATTAAATAAGTTTGACCATTGACATTCAAATATTTATAATAACACAAATATGCTCCATGGTTAAGTGAGCTTGTACAAATCTTTCACTGTGAGCGATCCAAAGACTGTTTAAGATGGACAACCAAGGAAGCAGAGAGTGATGCTTTTGAGGTGGAAGAAGATGAGGAGGAGGACATTTCTGGTGTGAGGACATGTATGTTTGAATCGATACGCAATGCCAGTGTGCTGCAGAGGGTGGAGAGTCCTGAGAAATGCAAAGGGAGTTGATGTATCTGAATGGGACGTCGGGTTGGGTTTGGGTGGAGCATGGCAGTGAAAGAATATACAGATTGGATATAAATGAGTATATTCCCTGGGTACAAGATGAGTCATCAAATATCTGAAAGCGAGTTTGAGGGCGTAGCAACCTCTCAAGTCCACTAGGAGTTGTGGGAAAATGGCTCTTTTGATATTATGGGGTTGCATACGGATGTTGGTGACTTTTCTCAAGCGACATAGACATGATTAAAGCTATAAAATGTTGATGTTGCTGCCATGTGGGCTTAAAACTGCAGCTGGAAAAAGTACCCAACGTTTTCTGTCTGTGTGTCCAGAGATTCTGACCGGAATGATTTGACACTCTTTATGTCAAAATATGAGGAGCCACATTTTTGTACTGTTTTATCAGTCAAATGTGTGAGAAGTTCTGTACTTGGCATCACTGACTGTCACTTCATTACTTCCACCTGGCTCTTCCTTCCATGTCTGAGTGACGAGTGGCTCACTTGGCCTGCTTAAGTGCTGGGATTTCTATTAGATCACCAAGCTCGGAGGGAATAATAACAGTGATCTTGAACATAAAATATACACCACACACTTTGGCTCCTGCTCAAGCAGGAGCAGCTCGAAGTGGTGGAGGCGGAGTTGATATGTATGTAATTGCTGATGTAAAGGAGTCGACAGCAGACTTAGAGAGGCAACAAACAACTATGGTGTCGCTAGCATTTCCTGTTTGGTGAGTGTCCTAAAGACACAGCAGAAACATGATGCTGTAAGGACACTGGGTCTTTTCCTCAGGGCCAGTGTTGTGTTGTGTTCTGTGATAATAAGCACCCCTATGTGGAAAACATGATAAATATCAGGTGAACGCTATTCTCGTCATTGTTTTGGATACAGAAGGAAGTAGTTCCTTAACGCTCTGTCATTTTTGACATTTCTCACTAAAAAAAACTCATTCCAGTGGCCAAAAGGACACAGTAAATGCAAGGATGATAGGGAATCACTATTATATTTTTTTTCATCCTTTTCTAAACTCAAAAAATGTGCAATTTCACTTTTGTTTGCTGTATTTTGCTTTAAAAGCCTGTGTTTTTTTTCTCGTACTGCAGTCTCCAGTCTGCTGTTGTGACTGTATGGGAAATTCAGCATGAATGTGTGTGTGTGTGTCAGAAGCAATATGCATCACATGAGCTCCTGATAAAAGGGCACAAAACCTGCAGTATACAGTACATGTGTTTGGATTTGACTCGCAGAATGGCGGTTTTAAGCGGCCGCACTTAACATTGACGCACTCCTTACAATGTTTATCACTACGAGGCAACCACAACCTGGGCACTGATAAAGTTGCAGCAGTTCACCCAGTCTCACTGACTCAACTCACTCACCTCAGGAAAGAAATCAAACACAATGACAAATGGTTTTCCTCCACTGCAAATCTCTCAGCTTTCCTGCTCAAAGTTAAGTGTGTGGAGAAGAAGAAAGAAGAAGATTTGCTGCCTGTTCTCGGCCGATGAAAGGTCTTGTGGGGGTGATTAGATCATTAGTATCACATGACTTAGATGTGCTCAGAAAAACATCATGTCACAACAAATATGAGCCATGTCAGCGCTGCTTTCATGTGTGAACATGCTCTTCATTTATAATTATGAAAAAAAAAGACACAATGCTAATTCTTTGCTTCAGTCTTGACGGTGAGGATGAGAAAACAGCCTCAGTACCATAGTCGTTCTACTGAACCTGAGTGTCTGTGGAGGATGCACTGTGTTTATCTGCTGCTCAGGCTCTGTTGTGTTGCGCTATAATTCCTTAGTGGTTTTAATAAAACAACATCTGGATTTTTTTTGTTTTTATTCGAGTCCCCTGGGCTTTGGGCTAAAACAGCCATCTCTGAATGCTACACTTATTTATGTAACCACATTCTTCAAGAGAAAAACTAACCAAACCAAAAAAATGCATAAATCAGAAACAATTGCCTTTGACTGAACTTCACAGTGTCTCGTGTCTAATCGTCAGGTTTGCTACAGAGCACAATTACAACATCGATGGGTGTGTCTTGTCAGGGTATAGGTTTAGAGTGTGTTTGCATTGTAAATGAGCAGTGCTGATTTTAATGCTGGTGCACTGTGGCTGAGATGAACAAGTGCTGAAAGGCTCTGTTCATTCCTCGGTGTTTCCTGTTTTCTTTTGCTGTGTGAGAGTTCAGAGAGCAGTCACGTCTGGGCGAGACAGGAGATGGGAATGCTGCTGGACGAGTTGTAAAATATGAGTGACACTTCCACCACACCACTGGTGACACACACACACACACACACACACACACACACACTCTGATGTGCCAAGTTCTCAAGTAATCATAGACAGAACTGTGGCTGAAACTCGGAGCAGATGTCTAAAAATATCAAACATCAATCAATACAACTCCCTCAGTGTATCGGTTGCTTTGCTGCATGAACCACTTCAGGTCTTCGCCATAGAAAGTGCAGAAGGGAATGCTACTGTGAATGCTACTGTGAAGCAGTTTGATGGATATGTTATTCTTGTCCCCACCTGCTTCTGTGCTGCCGCTGTATACACAACACGACTACTAGCTGAATGAAAATACACACGTACAACCAGAGACAGAAGCTCATCTACCTCTCTGTTGCCTTCATTAGCCTTGACGTAAAAAATGAATCTGATGCTTCTTGGGTATTTTCAATTGGAGGTTTTCTGGTCTAGTTAGTTGTAATGTGGTGGTTGCTTGGTTAATATATCTGGTTTGCAAATGCCTCAGGATTTCCCCAAGATGATTTAGAACTGAACAGGAAGACTTGGACAATCCTTCTCAACCTGCTGTCACCACGAGACGACAGCAGATGAACAGCAACAACTAATAGTGGTGTTGTTATCTTTCTTTGTTGTGCAGATTAATGGATGTCTCATGATCTAATCCTCTAAAACATGTTAGTCACCCATTACGCTGTCATGGCTGGATTATGTCATCATGCTGCTTCTGATGTACTAAATAAGAAAGTTAACCCTGCACTGATAGGCTTTTAATCCTCTTTACTTGGTCTCCACTGCTGATTTGCTCTTATGTAGCCGCCCACTGTCAAGTAGCCAGATCAGCTTTCTCCCATCAGATGTTTCATTAAGTAAAGCAGAGCTGTCCCTCTTAGCAAATTCTCACACCTTCCCCACACATGGATTAATTAGTTGTGAGGGAGGATAGTAGGAGTCGATCATGGAATGCAGACTAAATGCCTGTCTTTATGCTAACGTCCTGTCCTTTGCTGCCATTGCCTACCTCACCTAATAAACGCCTTTGGATGGGGGTGCATTTATTCACCCTCAAACGGTCAAAGGTCATATTTTTCTTAGTGCTCATTTGTCCAGTTTTGCGTAGGGTGTGTCCACCTTCCAGAAAATGCCATGTGGGGGGCTGAGGTACAGGGGCCAATAGTGCAGTGTCTCTGCCTTGGTCCAATGCCACAGATTTTTTTGCCTCACTGTGCCGAAAATGGCTCTGTCAGCAGTCTCCGTCCCTTCTCGCTCTCTCCACAATGAGCACAATGACACAGCAGCACGGTTAAAGCACATTCTGCCTGAACAGAAGAACCTGGTGGTTTCCATGGCAATGGAGTGCTGTTTGTTCTCTTGTCTTATTTACAGTCTTTTTTTAGGAAGTTGTCATAAAGGCATTGCAGAGGGCCTGCGTAAACCCTAGTTGTAAAACCCTGCCTTTCCACACATAGATATAATATTAGTGCTAGGTTTGCTGAGACCAGTGTCATATGGCATTGATATGAGTGGCCTTCCTTAAGTTTATGGAATTCCTCTGGGATACAGGCAATTACGCTTTCATCTACAATAATTACAGGCTCTGAATACATCACAAATGAAAATGGTAGGATAGAGCAGCCAGTAGATCAGTGGTGGTGTCAGTGTGTGCAGTTCCTCACATGTAAGGCTGCTGATTAAAGGCAGGAGAGCTTCTGACCATTGACAAAGCGTTTCCTTGGGTAAAAATTAAATGGGCTTTCCATTTTGTGGATATATAATAATCATGACCGTCTTTATGTTGTCTAGTGTTGACATTTCCTGTGTCCAGAACATGCCAAACCACTTCAGTGTGACCACCGCACTGCCAAAGCCAAGCCGGATAGAGGGTACAGGAACTCCCATTTGCGGTCCTCCCTCTTGAGCTATAGGAAGGATGTTCTCACTGTTTACGCCCGGAGCTGAGTTGAGGAGGAAATTGCAGAATTGCAACGGAGGAGCATGTACATTCAGTCTCCACTTAAGAAGGAAGGGTTGGTCAGTGGCAAGTCGTCATTCTTATAACGTAACCAGTAATGAGTCTCATTCTGATTTGGATCATATTTGACATAAGGAGCTCTGTGTTTGTAAACCCAGTCAAGTGTGCAGAGCTTTGCCGACTGTGAATGTGCCTGTTGCACTTGGACGTGCAGTCCTCGGAATTCAAATAAACTATGATGTCCCTGTTTAGGTCCAACTAACATTTGATAGTGTGTGATTTTATTGGTCATCATAATAAAACATATACTAATATCTGCCCTTAATTACCACAGTAGTACCTTCAATGAAATGAAAGAAGAGGTGGTGTTTTTGTGGTGGCGTTCATGTATTATTTTAACTTTTAAACATCAGTCAGTTTCTATTTAAATTCACCGTTTTCCATGCAAAAATGCTGGTTTGAGTGCTGGAATCGTTATCTGCTCAATCTTGACACAATGACATGAAATTGATCCCGGTACAAAATTGGGCAGATTAGATTTTCAAAATAAACGTCTTCTGGGCGGACCACTGTAAAGTAAAACCTGAACAATTTCCATCACGTCATTATGATTGCATATTTGCTGCCCCGTGCCAGACTCTTAGTAAATGAGACGTCTGTTATCCTGGTAATGTGATATTGGTGGAAAGACACTGAAAGATGATGGACAGGACAAAGGTCGATTTCTTTTTTGATTTTTTTTTTTTTGCTTCTCAGAGGAATTAATCTTATGTTGCAAACTGGTTAAGCTTGGCTTGATTGTTATTTTGCTTTTTTAGGGTGCACAGTACACACTCAATTTCAAGGCTGTTTTCAGCAATTTCAGTTGTTCAGTTTCCATCTGAGCAAAGAGGCCAGTGAATAGCTCAGTATTTTATCTACTATCCCTCAACTGACCTAAGCCCTGGGGGCTTTTGTCAGCCAGAGAGAGCAGACTGTGCACCCAGCTCTTTGTTGACTACAGTGTCCTCCTGTCATTGCTGTGTGTGGGTGTGGTCATAAGTGTGGGCAGCCATGGTGGCACTGGAACATTTAACGGATAACTCGAATGACTTGAACTACTTGGCGTAATGACACCCTGAGTGAGTCAAAGTGTGATATTATGTTAAATGTTCAGTCACTGGCGAGTCATGAAATGCTTAACCATAATGGATCAACACTTACTTCACAATCCCATCATTTAAAGGTCACATGGCAGTTTACGCTGTTGAGACCACTTCACAGTATGTCCTCCTCGTATGACATTTGTTGTGACAGTAGTAGTGGGTTTTGGACTGCACTCTATGCCTCTTGCTTGCTTTTTCACTGAGATTTAGGACAAAAAATAAACCCATGCAATACTAATATATTGGATGGATTGGCCCAAAATGCATTATGGACTTTTGGACACTCTTGACTCTCACATATTTCCTTTCTCTAAATAAGTTTCACATTGTCTAATGCTTTGTATCATGGACACATTAAATCATTGCAGAATGAATGGCATTCTTGTCAGTCTCATTTGTACTTCCACAATGGACTAGAAAATGAACAATAAGATCAAATCAACGTCCATTTTGTCCACAGCTGTCCTGCATGTTTGACTGTGAGTACAATTAAAGCCATGGTCATGTTTGCACTAGAAAGACCTGTGGACCCAGGGTAGGAGATCTGAGAGTTAAGACTGTGAAGAAGCTATCTCCAATTTTCACGTTATTGGATAGCAACGTCTGCAGCTTTAGTTAGTACTGTGTTTGTGTAACTAAATAAAAACTAGGGGTTGACTGATTTGGCAGCTGTGGCTGAAGATCTGCAGAAAGACTGACCGAACACACAACTTTAAGTTTCAAATTGCTTCATGATGAACTCTTGCAAAACAGGTGACAGACATGCACAGATAAGCCACAACATAAATGCCAGTCATTGGTTTAAATTGTGAGGCTTATTGGTGTGCACATCTGATTACACAACTCAAAAGGATCCATTGTTGGATCACAATGACATCACCCTGGCTCTTTTTCAGCCTCGACAAAAACTCTCCCAGACTCCGATCAAAGGGTATCATGAACAGGATTGAATGACATCTTAAAAGAGAGAGGTAACAAACATCGGTGGCATTTAAGTCAGCTGAGTGATATTTGTTTGTTATCAACCACTGGATCACTTGAACAGACTTTTAAGCTAGGACAGCAGAAGGAATACTTTTTGAATCTATTATGAAATTGTGTGAGTGTTCAGAAAGTGCACTCTGACTGCTGACGTGTATTGGCTGTTATCACCGATGCAGTCGATGCAAACACACATTCTTTCAGCCACTCTCATGTCAGACAGTCGTGGTTTGAAGTCGATGACCTGCGTCCAGATCTGATTGCCAGTGAGAGTTTTTGAGGTGGTCCTTGACCTGACATTATGACTGCACACACACACACACACACACACACACACACACACATGCACACACCTCAGGGATTACTGCAGCTAGTCTAATCATGCCTGGAAAGTAACAAGTGAACCTCATAAATGTTCATTGTGTCTGTGTGGAACCTCTGTATACCTATTCAGTCTACAAAGACATGTTTCATTTCTTTATGAGATTTTAATCCTCCAATCCCCCAATCCTCAAATGAAGTAAAAGTCGTCATGACAACAACATGAACATTTGCTTGTATGGATATACTGTAATATGAGCTACTTGTATTAGACATGGAGTGACTCAAGCTTTGTGTTGATATGTTGCTATATATCATTTCCTTGTGGGCCTTTGTTGACAATGGTAAACCATGTCTGTCTGCTGTTTTTTAAATTCTCGCCGATTGCTTCAAATGCCTTTATCTCTACATGTGAAATGTGAGTTTTAGTGATGCTGCCCTGACACGTCTGTTAAGCAGCTTTGTGCAGTTCTGTCTGGATCTCTGTGATTGTGTGTGATTGTGTGCTCTGTATGTCCGAAGTGTTAACGGATTAAGAGAGGTCATGTGCGCTTGTGTGTGTGTGTGTGTGTGCTTATCTAAGTTATTTTTCAGTTGATATTACATGTGTCCAGACAAAGACATCGCACACTCTGTTTGACCCACATCTGCCTCCCTTTTAACTCTATTTCAGTTGTCCGATATCTGTAGGTTTATTAATACAGTTTATTAATATAGACTGCAGCTCTATAATTTAATGTTAATGAATGAAGCTTGAGAACATCAGCTGTGCCAAATGTTTAATGATGTATTTCATTTTTATTATCATCACTTCATATCCAACACACCGAGGCCGACTCCTCTTCTAATCCAGCAGCTGCTAAGCAGGGGCCTGCATGCGCTTTATCTGACAGCGATCAGAGTTAAGCCTGGGACGTGTTTAGTCTAGTTAAGTCAAAAAAGCCTGTGGCATCAAGAAAAAGCATACCTTAAAAGAAAAAAAAGAAAAGAATTATCTTTACATTCCATTATTATTTACTCTGTGAATCTCTCTTGCTTGTCATGTAAAAAACAACTACACTGTAGATTTGGCCACTGTTGGAGCTGTTTGTTTGATCACTAACTACTGGGTGTGGTGACCACACGTGCAAAACATCTCAACGCTCCCTCCCAGTAGGACTGTCAGGTTTGAGCTCCGCTTTGACTCGGCAGCTGTGCATGTGGCAGAGCTTTAAAATGCTGTGTGGTCTCAGGTATTCATGATGTAATTAGCTGTAATTTATCTCCATAATGGTGTCACAAGCCTGTTTTTCATTGAATTGTCCTGATAAAGCCGTAGATCAGGTCAGCTCTGACTGTACTACACACGCTTCTTGCACTGATAACCAGCTTAAGGCTCGTAGGTATGCTATCAGTAAAAACATGACTGCCAGCGGGGACACAAGTAAAAAAAAAAGATTTTTCTAAAGAATATGTTTGCTGCTTTATCTCACTGTTTGACAACCACTTTGTAAACTGATCTCTCTCCTGCAGGAGTGTCTGTCTGGAGAGAACATCAGTCTTTTGAGCTTGTAGGGTCTTCTGTTCCCTTTTTTTTTGGTAAATTTGTTGTCACTTATGTATATCTGAACAAAGCATTTCAAACACTAAAGTCACAAACTTAACATTTTAAGTTACTGGTGGAAGTAGGAGTGGATCAACAACCCATTGTGTGCCATGATGGAAAAATTGTGCTTCCCAACCTCAGTTTTCCCTGACTTAAGAAATATCTTCATTATTTTCTTTCTTACGTGCCCACCAGTGTCACTCCTGTTAGCGTAACTGTTAGCAAAGATGGCGGACACTGTTTACATTCTGGGTATGAGGTCTGGGAAGCACAATTTTTCAAAAATACTACCCCTATTCTAGTAATACAAAGCTAAATTCAAATTGACGAGGTATTCCTTTAAGTGCAGGGAGTGAGTAGTTTTTAAAGTGACAAAAATGTTATTTTCCAGTCAAAAAATGGTCATAGGCTGAGAAAAAGACTCGGCCTCAGCAGATTTCAGTCTTAAATATTGATTTTGTTAGGTTTAAAGTGGCTGGTTTTCCTCATGTCTCAGCCGGCAGCTGTGTTATCAGTGAGAACAAGCCTCTGTGTCCCAGGCTTGTTCTTCACACGGGAGCATGCACAGTGCAGTCAGCTCTGACCATGTCAGTAAACTATCTCTTTAACATAATTGGTGTTTGTTAGAAGGCGCTGAGCCCCGCTGACGTCCAAGAAAACACTTCAAACAAGGTGAAGGAGACGTCATTAAGGCCTTCTTCATGTAGACGAGTGTGAGGGTGTTGTATTATGCTGAGAAACGACCGTCGGGTCACTGTGTCCTTCACCATTAATCCTGACAAAATCATCTACTTTAGCAGGAAAATGATTGAATTCACTGATAGATTGTGTGTGTGTGTGTGTGTGTGCGCGTGCGTGCATGTTTGTGTGGGGGGGGGATTTGGCTCTGAGATTGTCACCATCTGCTGACAGCAGAGAACATTAGAGTCCATTCCTCTGTTGGTGGAATGTCACATGCCACTGCAGGAATGTACATTTTATTTGTGTTACATTAGAGGCTGTCGGCCTGTGGGCTGCTGTGAAACTGTTAATCTACAAACAAATAAACACTCATTAGTCATCATGTTGGTAGTAGGAATGGAAGCTACAGCACACGGCAAACTTTCCCCCCTCTGCCTGTAATTGAGTCAGAATTAAAGTGAGGAATGGGGTGTGGACGCTGGCTTACAATCTTTGGAAAAAAACAAATAAGTGCTTAACAAAAGTTTAATTTTAATAAGGACTGGCATGTTTTTCATTGTCCTTATCTTGAAATGGCTAATTTAATTACCAAAGATAGAAATGGAAAAGAGAATAAATGAAGCCAAGAGAAGTCACACCCACAGCCTGAAATGCAGTGAGCGTTCAGAAAGGAAGGAAGTATTTTTAAGTATGTATGAAAATAAAA
This sequence comes from Solea solea, assembly GCF_958295425.1. Taxonomy (NCBI): domain Eukaryota; kingdom Metazoa; phylum Chordata; class Actinopteri; order Pleuronectiformes; family Soleidae; genus Solea; species Solea solea. The sequence goes on along the minus strand of NC_081140.1, from coordinate 6,916,875 downwards.
GTGAAGTTACATATTGAAGATTTTGAAAGACAATGTTTTCATTTGAAGTCCTGTCACACAGACATGATAGCCTTTACTGTTAAGTTTATCAGTGCATGGATCATGCACCATTTCCTGCTGGCTTTCCTCAATTACTGCCCACAGTTGAAAAACCAGGTGTTGTCGAGCATAGTGTGTTTTAGATACTTAATTTGTGATGTGTGGCGGCACAAAATAAATGTATCAATAGTTTATTAGGCGCCCATAAAGCTCATGTTCCCCTATGAGACTCTTTTGTTTGATATGCAACTTATTGCTCGCCACAGTCCACAAAGTAGCTTCATAATTAATAATGTAATACCTGCAAGATGAGTACCTGTATTGAGTGACAGCTGTTTAGTGTGTAATATTTAGTGACATCTAGTGGTGAAACTTGGGAAGCAATGTAAAAAACACAACTTTTTTGATTATTGTATGATCGCCTGCCTGTCTTTTGGTTTGTCCTCTCTGAGCTACTGTAGAAACATGGTGGGACAGCATAGCAGAGGACCACTGTAACTTCTTCATAAACATACACAGGCTGTACTGTAGACAACAATATGTTTAAATTTGATTTATAAATGATGCTGACTCTTTCTCAGATAAACTCTGATTCCTTTATTCTACACACAGGCAATTTTATTTGTTATATGTTGTAAGCTGCTTTTGTATTTCTATTATAGTGAACTTATTGATTATTACTATAACTGTGTGTTTCCTAATATACAGATGGTGAACCCTGTCGTCACCAGTGAAATGGAGCCTTACTCCTCAGAAGTCATAAAAATATTTCCCTTCACATGTGTGCAGCAAAGAATGTCCATGTACCTCAAAAACAGCCATAAGACATTTTTGCTAGGTTACTCACTACTCACTGGAACAAAATAACATTTTTGTGAGTCTTGGACAAAAAAAAGAAAGAAAGACAGAAATTGGTTCTTTCATTTCTTATTTTCCCTAGATTGAATGAACACACGGAACAGAGTGAGTGCGTTGTGTCTGTATCCTGCTGACTCATGTTTTCTGCAGAGTCCTGTGGTGATGGACTAAACACGGATCATTTCCACTCTCGGCTTTATTCTTCAGAGCAACGTTTACACTGTGTACCAACCACTCTGTTGCTATTGAGTAAGTTGGAGATAAGGCTAATAGGGTATTTGCTTGTACATGTGACACCTCCCATACTCCATTCATTTCACTGCATACTTTGCACTCTACCTACATCACTTAGGCGTTTACTCCCCAGAATAACAAGGCAGTTTCTGTGAAATAATGGAGGCTTTGTGTGGCTGCAGAATGCCTAACATATGTAAAGCACTTTCTAGTCCTCTGCTGCCATCTTGAGGTCATACAGCAGATGTGGTGGTGGTGGTGGTGATATAGAGCTGCATCAGATCTCTTGGTGGTTTGGATCTTCTAGTCTGGGATGTTTGTCCTTGTGAAGGCAAAGCGTCTGCTGTGGGTTTCAAGGAGTTTGATATGCTTTCGTATTGATTCTTTGTTGGCTTGTCTAAGAAAACACTCAAGTCACTCCTGTATAATTACATTCATTTAATCAGCCATGCTTCACATACATAATTCAGGGCTAATTTGCCTGTGTTTGGCAAGTTCCCTTCACCTGTTTCAGGAGGAAGTTGATATTTGGACACAGATGGTTACAACACAACAGTTGACTTAAGGTGGACATTTGATGACATTTGTGACAAATCATTATTATGGTAAAATGGTGCTGCAGAAATCCACCGACATATGATATCTTGCTATTCACATGAGGAAATGTGTTTTTTTTTTTTTTTTCCATATTGCGGCAAAAACAATCAATTGTACCAATGTGCAACTGTCTCCAACTTCACCCTGTTCAGGGTTATCCAGCCAGTGGTCCTCTGATGTTGATTTCCACTTTTCATTTCAACATTTCATTTCAACAAGGGGGAAGCTGGTGCCAATCCCAGCTGACATAGGGTGAAAGACAGATGGTCCATCACAACAACAATCCACTCTCACACTCGCACCTCAGGTCAATCTCGAGTGTCCAATTTACCTAATCCCCAAATCTGCATGTTTTTGGACTGTGGGAGAAAACCCACGCACACACAGGGAGAACATGCAAACTCCATGTAGAAAGGCCCTTATTGTGACCGGGTCATGAACCCATTTTGACGATGTTGATTTACTTAATAATACTAATGCTGGGTGTCTGTGATTTTGATGTCATATTTTTTCTGTCTTAAAAGGTCATTCCAGGCCAAAGCCTATTTGACAGCTGTAATAATCAGTTTATGAAACACTCACTCATCTTCTCCTGCTTTATCGTTCAAAAAAACGTCCTAATTGCCATTTACAAACAAAGTTGCCTGGAAAAAAAAGTTGTTGCCCTTGCATACTGAAATAAACATGACCAACTTTTTTTTTTTTACTGGGTTCGGGACATTTACATGTCACAGCTGGTCTCAGTTTATGACATTCAAAAGATGATGTCGCTGTCGCCGGCTGATGTCACAGGGAATGTGAAACCCTTCTGATGTGACACTGTTACCAGGTGCAGCTCCTTGTACCAAGTGCTGTGTTGTTGCCCCTTAACCATGTGGAATGAAAACAGTGCAAACATACTCCACAGCTTTGTTCCTCTCTGGCTTGATGGATTCAGAGCATTAAGCAATGATACAATCTTCACAAATGACTCATGAGTTTCAGGTCACACCTTTTTGTTGCACGTTTTTATGTCGGCTTTATCAATTCAACGTTAGCACTGACAAAAAGAAGATTTCAAACTAAAGATGGGGTTAGACCACTGTATTTCTTTTATGAATTTATATCATCTTTCCATTTTATTTGTTATAAATCCATTTAATATTAAGACTATACTATACTATACTATACATTTCTTTTTAAAGCAGTTGAGTTTCCTAAGGCAGAGACAAAATTCAGTCTGCAGTTGTCTGCAGTTGTCTTTCCGGCAACATGTCAACATGCTTCCGCTTTCCTCTGTGCTGCCTTCTTCCTCCTTTCTGTTGCACAGAACAGTTCCACACAGGAAGATGATGCAGCTCACAATTCAAACTATAGTGTAGATACACACTGCTGATTTGTTCGCGGGTGCTAGCAGAGGTTGGATTTGTGTGGGACTAAGCTGCAGAATGATCACTGGACGAAGTGTAAAGGTATGTTACCGTTACTCTGAACATGTTCTTGAACAAGCAAATGTTGTTTAAAGAAACTAATACAATGAGCAGCATCTTCATTTTTTAGGCTGGAACAAACTTGACTTTCATTCAGTGTATTAGGTTCCGCTATAGCCAATGGTCTGGGTTGCACTTTCGACCTGGGACTTGTGAATGATGATTGTATCTATTTCCATTGCAGTTGGTGAGATCTTTGAGGGTTTATTTATACAGTGGAAAAGCCACAGGTGTAAAACTAAGTACAAATGTTCAAACGTGACAGTAAAATGCATCTTGGATGTGTCTCCTGTAATCATATGTGGTCAGATCTGGCACCCATGTAACGTCTGTTCACAGGAACAAAGTTTTTAATGAGTTTGACTGCACTGATGTGTCTGCTGTCAATGTATTTTTTGTGTGTATGTTGATTGTGTATATTGATACATTTGTGTACCGACATGAATGACAGAGTGGGTGTAAAACTATTGCTCAGGATTGTGGCCCTAAATCAACCCAGAATGTGGATTATGTGATTGGATCTAAGGACACAGTCAAGATGCATTGGGTGTGTTTCGACCTTAAAGCAGTTAGCATGTGCTTTGTTGAATCAGGATGGGTGTTAATACTCAGGTCTAGACGGGGTCATAGGTGAACATAGTTTACATTATATCTTGTCAGGATCAGCATTTAAGCATCATGCTGCTAGCATGACTTACACTCAATATACAGATGACACATTAGCTGTAGGTAGCATGTGTCATTTACACATAGGAAACCTTCACTGGATTTGCTTGTTCCTTCTTGTGTGAGCTGGCTTTGCATTGCATGGTTCACAGCAAGTTAGCTTCAGTTACACCTCACCATGCGTCTAAAATGTGTATGTTTTTAAAACCTGTATTTTTTTGGTCATACTCTCTAGTCATTTGATAGAGAATTTGTGCTTTGGCTCATTGACTGAAGTGTTCCCAAACATAGCACCACTTTGTGACTGCTGTGTCACTCACAGTATCACTTTAAGTACCTTAAAACATAATAAACCAACTGATGGACCAGAAAATGAGCAGTGTAATACAATTACATTAACAGACCCTTAGCTGTGTCACACACACACACACACACACACAGACTGAGGCAGCTGAAAAGACAGCAACTGTGGGACCATGTGTTCAACACTGTGGCTCCTGATTGGATGGTGGAGGTGTCTTGGGGAGTCGATGGCAGACCTGTGCTGGACGCAGAGCAGAGGCTCCTATTTTTACCCAGGCTCAACACGCTCATATCACAACAGCTGTCCCCACATCTCTTCTCTGTCCACTGTCAGGAATAGCCGGCCCATAAGAGGCCTCCCCCTCTCTTCAGCTCCGCTGCAACAGTCTTTGTCCGCTCTCTCAACTTTGGCTTCATACTGATTTGACTGGTGACATCTGGGGGTTTTCGGGAGTTGTGGAATAACTTCACAAACAGGTAGAACAATTTAAGCTGTACATTAAGAGCAGGTTCTTTTGTGGAACATTACTCAGTGGTGGGGCCTTGAGGCTCCACAGACGGTGGGTCTATATTTAGACTAGTGTTTGCTATGTAGGGGCAGCGTGATTTGTCTTCCAACTGAAAGTCATATTTTATAACAGAAGCTTTAATGCCATTGTGAAAATGATCTTTTCCTCTCGCTATAAATAGAAATGTGTGGACGATAAATGTGGTCGGTTTGATGTGGTGTTTGTGGGAGCTCGATGTATGAACTGCTTAGTTTCACACTTCTGCACCTGGTTTTTAGTTCAGATTTATGTTTGGTTCATATGAGGTGTTTTTTTATTTTCGGCCTGTTGTGCCTTCACTACCTGGAAAGATCATGTGATGAGGACTTAATCTCTGTATCATCACCTTGTGTGTTCACATGGAATCAAAAAAAGAACAGCTTGACTATTCTATAACTACACCGACCCCACAAAAAGCCTCCGAAACTGATTAGTCAATGATTAGTGAACAATTATGACATTTCTTAAATCTTAATTTGTCAATCAGCCATGAGATGGTCTATGTATTGGTGAAATATGGGGGATTATCGCACACCACTTCAGATTAGATGTCCTCTTTTGATCCCCAGAATCTGTGGTCAGACACAGGTCAGACTTCCAGATCCAGGTCAGGGTTCTGTTATTTCTACTTGTCTGTGTTTTTTTTTTAGTTAAACAGAAATAGTGAAATATGAAAAACAACGACAGTAGTGGCAGGTTAGGTTGACAACATTTCAGATGGAGTCTAATGTTTGATCTGTTTGTCCCCTCATCTTTTTTCCTCTGTTGCGTTTGCGGGACAGTTTTCAAATTCAGTTTTATTGTAATTCCAGTCATGAGAAAAAAGAGCCTTCATTTCTTATGATTGCAATCAGAATTAGAATCAGATTACTATGTTAATCCCTGTGGGAAATTGGCATTACATGATCAAAATACAATATTAGTTATAGATAGAAGTCTAACAAGGAATGTAAACAGGAAATGCTTTAATCTATCACAAATAAATATAAAAAGGATAAATACAGTGAATATAATGTATGTATAGAAAAAAACAGTTAAAGCGAGCTGAAAGAAAACAGTTTGAAATATGTATTTGCTCTCAAACTACAGCACAATTATTCACATTTCAGCAGATCATTATTGCTCATGGATTATTTTACCAAATATTTTGTTGCACAAATGATGGATAGTGTCAGCTCAGTTGATTGGTCCAATTCCAGTCTAATGGTTCAGTCTATTAGGAGTAAGGTAAATACTGGCAAATCAATCAAGTAAGGCACTCATTCGGACTAACGTGGTGAAGAGATTTTCAAGACTTTCAATCACTGTTCAATTTAAAGTCTCATTACCTTGTGAAAATAAATAAAACTGTTAACTAAAGATTTCTGTAACTGCTGTACTGCAAATTATTTTTACAGATATTTTTTTTGTATTGAAAACAGTCATCTTATATTATCATCACATTCAGTGATGTGAACTTCTGAGTTTAAATGATTTGAAACTAATAAAAAGGTGTGGTGAAGTAGCCTCTTAGAAATAAGCTTTCTGGTTCACATTCCAGTTTAACTGAAGCCGTTGCATGTGTGTGGGTTTTCTGTTGATACTTTAGCTTCCTCCCATTGTCCAAAGACATGCAAGTGTGTGTAAGGTAAATTGTAGACTACAAATTAGCGGTAGCTGTGAGTGTGAATGGTTGTTTGTCTCTGTATATTGGCACTTAAACAGAATGGTGACCCTGTCAAGACTGTACTGTCTAATCCAAAAATAATCCTGTTAGTCAGTGTGCTAATTTAATGAACAGCGACCAAACCCTCTCACTTCAAGCAAGGTCATTAGTAACCATTGTGTATGAACTTTGATGAGTCAGGTACCAGATTCCAGAAAGGATACCCACGGGAAAAGGAATGCGTTAAAAGATTCATCTGAATTTTTTGATTTATGATTTGATTCCCTAACATTCAACGACTTTCTGGACGACTGATGATATATAAAGGAAGAAATCGGCTTGAATTATTGCATATTACAAGAAAGATCCATCCAAATTTAGATTTGTTGAGTTTGGGTTGCTTTTGCAACTTGTTTCCATTCCTCAAAAATCCACGCTTACCATGTCTCCTGTGCGTCCTCTGCTTTTTCTAGATCCTAGCGTTGCTTTGCCATCAGCCTGTGGCTTGGCCTGGCAGAAATTTCTATGCTCATCTGAAGATCCTAATTCATCTGTCCCTGTGTATTCTCACCACTCTTCTTCTCCTAGTTTCCCCCCACATCATCATCATCTCATCAATCACTGCCCATGACAGCAGATCAGCCAACATGGCATTCTCATCTCGCTTTTCCTTCTGGGAACAAAAGGGAAGTCTCATTTGGACATTTCATAAGCACTGCATGGTTTTCCAGCTTTGTACACTGGGATCCTAACATGTGTGGCCTTTGTGTGTGTCACACTGAGAACTTGTTGCGTTTTCACTCACATGTAAATATTTACTTTAATTACCAACGGTGGAAAGTTCAAAACACTGTCAATCGTAAAAACACTGTATTTTAAGCAACAATGCAAGTTATATTACAGTATTAATTCTGTACATTTATAAACACTGTAGGTATCACACCAGATATCTTGTGTCTAAACAAACTAAAACCCAAATATTTTTTACACAGTGGACTGTCAGATTGTTCTGATACACTGTATCATTTTTTAAATCTGTGACATTAGCATATTATGACAAATTTAATTTCATTATGGCAAACTGTAAATGTAGCAAACTACAGTACTTTGCAACGTAAATTGCAACACAATGTAAATTCTTACTTCCACCCGTGGTAATTGCCATTTGCTGTGATTTTGAGCCACCTGAGCACCTTTTATTGGACACCGTACCAAAGCAATTCAAACACAATGAGTGCATCACTTATTAGTTCTTGAAAAAGCTTAACAGGGTGTTTGTTTCCAAGAGATCAGATGTAATTATTTTTACGCTAAAGTTGGTTCACAGAAACTTTGCATGCTTTGAGACACTTGCACGATTGTTTGATGGACAATAGTCTCACAAAATGTCAAGATTTTGACCTGGTTTCCTTGTTGGTATTAACACGTTTAGATCAAAGAAGAGAACAAGCCAGAAAGCCCAAGTGTAAGTAAATCTACATATGAAAATTCATTAGTTTTTACTTGGATATATGTAGTGTATATCTGGTCAACGTTTTTAACAATTCGAACATTTAGTGAATCTAAAAGAGTGCATATTCTGTCTGAATATCTTCTGTAGTGCTGACTTGAAAGTTGTCTGTTACACTTTCAGATGTATGCTTGATAGTCTTTGACCAAATATCTGGTTAAATATCTCTGAGATGTTTCCCCTGATAGTTTCTCTTTCCTTGAACAAGTGGTCATCTGATTCTTATAGAAAAAGCCAAACAACACTGAATATTTTATCAATAAATAATAGTATCTCATGTTGACTTAGTTGTACTAAGTTAATGGGTCTGTTGGGGATAAGGGTACTTAAAATCCTTTTCTCAGTTGTCTTTCAATAGCTTGGTTTTGATTGATTGATTTTTTTGTCATTTACTTATACTTCCTCCTTTTGCTCTTTATGAGTAGTCAGAAAGTAACGGGCTGTCCAGCCGTGCCAAGTCAGTGCCAGCCCTTGATCCTGGCAGGGGCTTATTCCGGGTAAAAAGTCCTCCACCGCGTCCCAGTACAGAGTCGGGGGTCAGGGTCAGGAGTCCCTCCCCACCTAGACTCAGGACACCTGTTGTGCCAGAGCGACATAAGACACCACCAAAGACAGGAGAACAAGAACAAAGCCTTGAAAGACAACACAATTCTGGAAACTCAGAGCCAGCTATGAACAACGAGAGACAGCAAAATGGAATAATGGGTAAAAGTGTGGTCAATGGTACAGGCAACAGCTATGTCAAAGATCCAGGCACCACCCAGATGGATGCTACGGATGACCAAAGTTATGGACATAAGAAAGTAGTAAAGGTGGTTCGTCGTGTTGTCAGGAAGATCCTGCCTACAGAAGAGGATGAGACCCATGGGCCAACAGTGCCATCAAACAAGTCCTTGCAGGCCACCAAACCTGCAGCACCAGCTGCTGTGTCTAAACCCCCCACAAATTCAGGGTTCTCTTTTAAACACGATGGTTTTAAAACAGAAGAAAAGGACGACATCTCACATGGACTGACGAGCCTCATGGTCAGAGGCAGAACACGAGAGCCCCGTCCACGAGTACGCAATGAGGAACGAATGGAAAAAATAGAGTTGGAGAGGAAAAATGAGAAGAAAGAAGAAAAGGTTGAGCAGGCAGAAACAAAGGAGCAGCACCAAAAGGACAAGTCTACAATAAAACCAAAGGAAGTCAACCCTATACTCACAAGTTCTGGTCCAGTTACACAAGGGCCCAAATCAGCTGTAAATCAAACCAGCACGGCTTCAATGAGCTCAGCTCCAGCTTCTTCCAAATCCACTCATTCCAGACCCTCACCTCTTTCACCTGTTGCTGGCTCGACCCCAGCTTCCAAATCCACACCCTCGTTTCCATCTGGTGGCTTCACCCCTGTATCCAAATCCACCATTTCAAATTCTCTTCAAACCAACTCAGTTGCCCAAAAAGCTTCCACCCTCTCTCCTTCATCTCGTTTCATCCCTGTCCCCAAACCCTCTCAAGTTGCTACCCCTGCCTGTCTGAGTCCCACTCCACTCTCACACTCTCCAAGAGTTCTTCCCATTCAACAACCTGTTGTCTGTCAACAAGAGGTACAGTAAGAATGTCCTCACTTTGCATGTGTGGTCTACTTTTGAGACATGTGGAAAGTGCATGGCCATTTAAAAATGCATGGTTGAAACGGAAGAGCACCGTGGTGTGTCTTTGCAGACCGCACACACGTGTGAAACTTCAATGTGGGTCATTTAATAGCCATTGTATACAAGCGGTGGCGCATGAAAGGTAACATGAAATATACAGTGAATAATGTTGCTTTAGAATAATAAGGGCTAAACATATGTTTCCTTTGAGCCACAGGGACAAAGGATTTAACTGACATCAGTTGGTTAAAATGTGTGTTTTGTGTCCACAAGTGGTGTGGGTTGAGAGTTGACTTCATGTCCAGAAAGAGTCGGTGTAGCCAGTGCTGGCCGGATAAAGGTCAGTAATCAGTAAAGCAAAAATATAAACCGAGATCAGGTTAAGGTCTCAAGTTCATCACCATAGGCTTCATCTTGAGCATGCAGGAGGCAGGACACTCACCCATTCACTCGCTGTGGATTATCTGCTGCCTCTCCTTCTTCCACTTCACATGAGCTCACTCAGACGTTATCTGGATTAGCAGGAGAATATGTGGAGAATGTATGGAGGGACCTCTGTGGATATTTGCAATAACACTTACAGTCTCTCTGGGGACTCTCTCAGGATAATGTCCAGACTGGGCAATTACCTGTACTGATGATGATGATGATGATGATGACTTCATTACTGGTGCAATCTCTGGTTTTCAACCTCCTCTTGACCAGGACTCTGGAAATAAGGTGTCTTGTGAACTATTGTGTAGAATTCCATGACATCTGCTGATAACATTTTCTCCCAGTGGAACTAACCCTGTTTGAATGACTCCATTGCTTTTGTTGTCTTAACCTTGGGATGAACTACATAAAAGACAAAGCTGTATACAATACAAAGTTTATTGCATATTTAATAGACTACAGCGTTTTTTGTGGTTTCAAAGCAGAATCCAGCAAGAGGCACATGACGTAACATTACTCTACAAGAGGGTTATATATGTCAGATATGGCTATATAAAACATTTTGATTGCAGGAGAGCTATTAAGTTATTAGTCGACCTCAGTGTTTCACTTACTGTATGAGGAATATGAGTTGCATTGGGATTGGAGATTTGCTCCCGCGTTGAACAACCTAATAATACTATACATTGATTTATCATAGTGAAATGTATGCTTGCTCAGTCTATTTTTTCACTTACTTGGCTTAAGTTGTTGCAAATAGTTTTCTCTCATGCTATTGATATTTGTGCGTGCATGCAGTTTGAAGCACCTTTGTGTATTTTCTCCTTAACACAGCGTTTTTTTGCGTTTGTGTCCACATTAATCCAAACTGCCACTGTCATTTTGATGACAGCAGTGTGTCTGTGTGTTTGTGTGCGTGTGTGCAGACAGATTTTCACGTAACAAACATCAGTTTGTTTCTGTTGTGATTGGGAGGAATCCATCACTCATGTGTACTGTATGTTTTTTTTGTAATTCTGTGTTTACTTGTAGTCGTGTGCTTTGTGTCTGTTGAATCAGTTAGCGTTGCTTCAATGTGTCGCTTGCTGCTTTGACTTGTAGGAGGTGCCACTCAGTCCCACCGAGGAGGCTCAGAGGCGTCTGATGAGGATCTTCGGTGTCCCTGTAAATCTCCTTGCAATTCATGTGCATATTGTTCCTGTGTTGTTTGTCTTATTAGCTTGTGTCAGAGTATTAGCATGGTGTCTGTTGCCCTCATGGCGGGGTCAACAGTTGGTCTACCAGCTGTGAGTAGTGACGTAGTGAAATGTTATCCCCTCTGCTCCAACTGTAACCCTTATTTCAGTGACGCCGCAGGTCCTCCGGGTTCCATCTCACTCTTTCTCACTTACTACTGTTCTACTTACCCAAGTATGGCTGGTCTCTCAAGTTGAATCTCAGTTTCCCAGTTGAAGCTTTGGGACTCTATTGACGGTGTCTCATGGCTTATTTTTGGAGAATCACTCCAGTGGAAAATGACCTACACACTCAAAGAATGTTTTTAGTCCAGTTTATTTATTTTGGTCCTTCAATTGGGAGCTCTTTAGGCAGTTCTTTGTTCAGGATTTTATCGCATACTTATATGTACCTAAATATGACACAATGCGGATCCTGATGTAAACCGTTTATAATAATTTGACGTCACCATTATTCTACTTCTTGTGATAAGATAGTAATTTACTCTCAAGTTAATTAGAGTCAATATAAAATGGTATAATCTACCACCAACGGATTAAAACCGATTGAAATTGACAACCTGTTACCTCAGTGTTTTCTACACTTAAAAGAATTAAAGGAAGCGAGTCATTGTCATAAATCAGGGCTGTATGAAACTCTGCTATTTCAGTTTGGAACAAATCACGATTACACTGATGCTGAAGCTGGTTTCTAAAAGTGACTCATTTACTGCTGAATCTGTTTACAACCTTCATATTATTTTAATCATCATAGTCATAAATTTCTTCATCATTTTTATGTCCATAGTCTTGCACCTTTGAATAGGCTATCAAAAAATAAGCCTATTCAATTTATTAATATTAATACTTATTAATTGATATTTATTAATTGATAATTAAACCAGCAAATGAACTCATAGAAAATCGAACATGACTTTTATTTCTGTAGTTAAGTGGATTGATAAGATAGATTTGATCAAATTTTGACACAGTCCAGTGAGACACACCACTTATTACCACACTAACACTAATCTTATTGTTTTCTAATGTCTTCCTGGTTGATAGTGATGGATTATTCTCTTTAATGTACAGAAATCCACTCTGGCTTTGTTCCTTGGCTTAAAGGCATGCTGTGTTTGTACTAATATCTTAGCATTTGGTCACTCTTCTCCACCTCATGATTGCTTATGTCTTTTAATCATCATAGTCATAGATTCCTCATCATTTTTATGTCCACCGACTTGCACCTTTGAATAGGCTATCAAAAAAACAGTTTTTCTTTTGTATTGATGATTAAACCAGATTAATTCATAGAAAATCGAACATGACTTTTATTTCTGTGGTTAAGTGAATTGATAAGATAGATTTGATCAAATTCTGACACAGTCCAGTGAGACACACCACTTATTACTAATCTTATTGTTTTCTTCCTGGTTGATAGTGATGGATTATTCTCTTTAATGTACAGAAATCCACTCTGGCTTTGTTCCTTGGTTTAAGGCATGCTGTGTTTCTACTTATATCTTAGCATTTGGTCACTCTTCTCCACCTCATGATTACTTCTGTCAAAAAAAATCATTTTCACGTTTCATGCTCCTTTATTTGTTTTGATCCTCTATATTTTCTGGTTCCACGTTGACCTTGTCTTCTGTTCCCTCCTCATTCTCTTTCCTTCTCTCCATGCTTTACTTACACTGTATTTGCTGGCTGCTGTCGTCTCTCTGTGGCTGCTTTGTGGCTAAGCTGGAGCCAACAGTCAATGTTTCGTCCTCTGTCCAAGTCCATGTCCCTGCAGCCTCGCAGCCGCAGTGTTCCCTCCAGGTACAACAGCCTCCATGTCCTCCTCTGGGCCCCCTGACTAGAATTTGTTCTTGTGTGATGTGGCGGAGTATAAGACTCTGAATCCCTCTAACTTTTCCTCACTTTTTCGAACCTGTAACTGGTTATTTATTCTCAGTCATACTATAATTCTAACCCTGTTTGATGGTGGCCTTTTCATGCATGAAAGGAACCACATTGAAAGAATATTTCTAACCTCTAACAATCAGGAAATGTTCCTGTATTGTAATTCTGGTTTGTCTGACGTAGATGTAGATTTTTTTTTCATTTTAGGCAAGGTAAAAGTATTGTGTTACACAAGCAAATTCAAATAATAGTATTTCATTTGAATGTTATAATCCAATATGGCATTTACAGAATATTGGTGATTTTGTTTACAGACTATAAACAAAGATTGTCACTGCCTCCCACTGTACAAACCTTTAGCCAATACATCTCGGATATGGGTGCTGCCAAAGTCTGTGTGGCATTAGATAACATATCTATAATCTAAACCTATACAGGAGATGAACACAGGGACATTAGTGCTATGCTCTATCTTAAAATTACAGAAACCTTTCACAAAATAAAACAAAATAAATATTGGTCCATCTTCTGATTTAATGTTTTGGTCCGGTCCATGTCCTGTCTGCTAACATGGAGGAGATGGGGTTAATGACCTGTGCTGTAGCCGGTCATCTGGATGAAATCCAGCCTCACTTAGGTCCTTGATTTACAGTTGATGGTTTTGTTTAGTGTTAAATATTGAATTCTTGTTGTATCGTCAACACAAAGCTGCAATTGGTGACACAATAGCATTGGGCTTATGCTTATTCCACAAAGTATTGGACTGATGGAAATAAACCTGAATGTGCTGTGTATTTATTGTTCACTGAAGTCTGTTGTAAGACCGTGAGACTAACACATTGAAGTGGTGTGGAGCATGTAAAATAATAAATAAATAATCTGTGTTTGGTTTGTGTGGCTAATTATGAAAGCTGATGTCAACCTTTAACGTTCAGCAGTAATTAATGAAGTATTGTAATGGATCATATCGGTTCCTTGTGACAGTTACTGATATCCTTGTCACACGTGCTGGACATGTGTGGACATGTCCGACACACAACACTCTGTTCAGATGCAAAGACAGTTTAGAGTTTTGCATTTGATCTCTGTTTGTGTGTCTGTATAAAATGAGTTGCCCGTTATAACTGTAAACTCTGACCTCCTCATGCTGGCCAAATCACCAGGGATCAGTGGAAGAGGATCCTGTGGCCCTTCTTCAGGCGTCTCATGCTGCAGCTCAGCAAGCCCAGGTCTGGCCTGCACTGTGCCTGAGTGTGATTCACGACCAGCTTGTCCCATATTCACCAGTGTTCACTGTCGAGTGTTGTGCTGTGTTGTGCTCTTTCCCACTGCTTGTGAAGTCCAGTGTGTCTTGTTTACTTTTTCCCATTAACGTTTTAATATACTGTAAATTTCTTTTGGTTTACTTCTAAAAATGTTTGTCTAATTATTTTTATTCATTTGCTTCTAATATGTGTTTTTGGTTCCTTCTGATCACTACACACCCCTAAACCTTGTTAAGTTCACATGTTTTTTGGTTTGAAGTTTCTGACACACTTGACAAGTTTTTCACTCATTACCTTTCAGCATGTACTGGTTTCAAACTGGAAATATTGCACATTTTCATTGCAACCCAGTGTGATGATGAGTGGTCCAGTGATAAGTGAACTTTAACAGGAATATCCTTCATCTCTGCTGTCCAGTCATTTTCTGTTTTTGCCCTTTATATCCAACAGGTGAAGACAGAGGAGCAGATTGCGGCAGAGCAAGCCTGGTATGGATCAGAGAAGGTCTGGCTAGTCCACAAAGATGGCTTCTCTCTGGGTAAGATGTCATTTGTTTATTTTTTAGCATGTTTAATATTCTCTGTATCTCCATCTTTATAATTCAATTGAATATTCCCAAAAAAGCTGAACTCTTATTTAATGTTGTAGAAATATTGGTTACATTTTATAGTTGTTGCCCAATAGATCTTAAAGGAGTAGTTTTTAGGTTTTATGAGGTACCAGCTTCCTTACGCTACCTTAAGAAAAACACTTGTTGCTTTATCTTGTCATTTTTACATCAAGGCACGCAGGATTTTTTTGATCCACTACTGCCCCCATTAGTCAGTTCACCTGTTTTATGTTTTATTTTAGTGTTTAAAATCTTTAGTTGGATTTCCATTAGTGACACACACATACCAGCAGAAGCAGCGGAAGACCAGCAAAGTAAATAAAAACAAAAATTCTCAATGGACTTTGGTATGGGAGAGTGAGTAGTACATAAAGAGACATAAACTTTTCTTAAATGTTCGAAAGCATACATGTGACCTGGTGAAGATTCTTTTGGTTGTACCCACTTTTGCAGGCATGTTTTTTTAAGCTCACACACAAACACGCACACATGTCACTCACTGCTTTTCAACACAGGAAGCATGCAGAACACAGTCACCTGTATGCAATGTAACCCCACCTTAGAATACCTGAACTGCTTACTTTAAGTTTTTTTTCGCTCTTCTGCATTTCCTTCTTATCTGCTGACTAACTTTTCACGTTAACCAGCATTCCAACAGAAATATTTATAGTGTTACAACAAATGAGTGGTGGTGAAATTTCTAATATTTTCTATCTGTGAGCAGAGGGCCAAGGTTATGGTGATTGCTCAGACTGTAGACACAGGGTGTGTGCGTTGTCACCAGCATTGTTTAGTCCAGTTAAACCAAACCCTGGACTGTTAATGCCCCTGATGCAGATCATAAGGGTCTGAGACCTTATATGAACGCAGTCTGAGACCTTATATGCGATCCAAGGAACTGGACACTAGTGCGCTTGAAAGAGGTGATCTCGGACTGCTTGCAAGTGAACACTGGAGTAATTCATCTTGGAGATCCAGCTGCTCTATCCGCATCTTTTTACTAGAAGCGTAATATGGCTACAACCTCAATGTTCTCATCTCAACTGAGCACATTTATCCTTCGTTTCTGGCAGGTCCCAACTTTTTATCTTCCAAAGGTAAACAAGCACATTTAACTGAGCTTTGTCACCTCAGTGTGGCAAGAAGGAGGATGTCGGCTACACCTGTCGCTCAGGACCCTCCTACTCAAGCAGCAAGGGATTTGTCTTTTTGTCACCTTACATATCTGACCAATAACTAAGCAGTATTTCTGTGCACATTTACAATTTATACGCTCTAAAGTCCTGCTTTATCTTTGCCTTTTAATCAACCAGCCAAGATAAGGCCAAAAATGAAGCTAACAATGATATTTGCATCTGATGTGGTTAGTCAAAGTTGCCATTTACACTCATGCTACCTCTAATAAATATGTGAATATCAACTTCTGATTTAACCCAGAGATGTTACTGCTGTCTTTTGGGTGACAATTCTTTGCTTTACCCATTCATCCACTACGGCCTCTTCATCATACAGACTTTGGGTCTCTTCACACAGCCTTTATAAACTACCATTTGCATAGTTCTCATTAAATAACGCCTTGAAAAAAAGTGTACCCAGTCCTGTACAAACGGCACGTCAGGTGTTTTGGGAGCCATTGGTTGTTCCATGTGTAAATAACTTAATAGATGCTCTGTGAATATTTTACAAAAAGAGGAGTGTGAGCGCTTTAGTAGACTAACAGCTGCCATTGTCTTTTCTCTGTTCAGCCACTGTGGTGAAGACAGAAGCTGGCTCCCTGCCAGAGGGCAAGGTGAAAATCAAGTTGGAGCATGATGGGACAGTGCTGGACGTGGACGAAGATGACATTGAAAAGGTACAGTAAAGTTTACTTTCCATAACAATAATAAATAGTTATTGGTGTGTAATCATTTCTTTTTTGACACTGATTCTGCAATTTATAAATGATCCCCCAGTCAAGCAAGGATAAAAAATAGAATGGAATAAGTGCATTTTCCACATTTTCTCTCTCTCTCTCTCTCTCTCTCTCTCTCTCTCTCTCTCTCTCTCTCTCTCTCTCTCTCTTTCTCTTTCTGAACTGCCCTGTGATTGGTCAAAGCCAGGTGCAACACTACAGATTTAGTTGTAAACCTGTTTTCCATTATGCTGATTGGTTATTATGGAACTATTGATCAATAATGCTTAAAAAAAAATCTCTATACACAACTGCTATATTATTTCGCATTTAAGAATTCTTTGCACGGATTTGAAATGTTATCAATTATAGTGTGTTTTGACAAAGTGTTCCATATATTTGCTCCCTTAATAGAGAAGGACATCTGGCCAAAGGACACGTTCCAATATTATAATTCAGCTGCTACTATTAAGAAGAAATAGATGTGAGCTAGCCTGAAGCTAATTGGCTGGAGCAGGGCCACAGAGGACACTGATTGCTGTCATCAGTGATGTGGTGGGAGATGAGATGATGAGAGATTGGGCAGTTTGTCGGTTGGCAGCAGCCAACTTTTGACATTTGCTACTGACTGCAGCTCTTTTCCCACTCAAATGTTCCACCGTGTCTCTGAAGGCGTGTTAAACGACGCAAAACAACTGTGTTATTCACGCTGTTGCCAAGATTTTGACAGTGGTCATATCATTGATGGTATGATGGCCTCCCTGTTCAGTGACCTGTTCACTACACATCTGCAGAGGAACTATCAGTGTAACTTTAGTAAGGGGGATAGGGGAGGACAGATGGTAGAGGAGAGTCTGTACCCATAAGATAAAGGCTTTTTCTCATTGGACAATATAATGACATATGATCTAAAGAAAATTGTGGACGGTTTATATTCTTCTTTACAGGACAGGTTTGTAGTTTCAAAGATGTAAAAACAAATGTATTAGACTGAGATCAAGGTTGTGACAAAAGAATGTGGTATTGAGTCATCCCTACAGATTAGTGTCCTAAAAGATGACCTACCTGATTACATTTAAAGGAAAGGAATGGAATACTATTCTTACTGTGGGAGAAGGAAGGGGAATGTAAACAGCAGCAGACAAGAAGTTAACCAAAGGTTAATTTAAAACATGACATTGTTGACATCACTGAGAGCAGCGTTAATTACATGTTTGAAGCACAAGTTTGAAGCTTCAGGAAAGGAAGGTTTGTGATAAGTACAGCCATGGTTTTATTCGAATCAACCAAATACTCGTGGTGTATTTCCAATTGTCTGGTAACACTCCGTCATGCTGATGCCACAAGCTTGAAACACAACAGTCATCCAGTTTTTGTCATTTTACAGGACCACTGGCTAATTCCACTGCGCATTGTTAGTACATTAACCCCCGGATCAGTTTAATGTCTGATGTCATCACTACCATCTCTTTCTCTCTCCTCTATGAATAGGCCAACCCTCCTTTGTACGATCGATCAGAGGACCTGGCTTCACTGCTCTATCTGAATGAGTCCAGTGTGATGCACTGTCTGAGGCAACGCTATGGAGGCAATCTCATTCACACCTATGCCGGACTCAACATGGTGGTCATCAACCCTCTTAGCACACCCTCCATGTACTCTGAGAAGGTAAACTTCTGATTAGGATAACCAATTGAGTACGGTATTTGATTGAGTGTTCCGTGATTTCAGAACAGTCTATTTTCCTGTTTATTTTTTTCTTCCTGCAACTACAGTCTTTGTGTTTCTTCAGTTTGTGGGTAAACTACAGCTGAGTGCCGTATCTAAACACATGTGCTTCTCTTGTGTCTCCTCCTCCCGCTGTATCTCCTGCTCCCATCAGGTTATGCACATGTTCAAAGGCTGTCGGCGCGAGGACTCTGCGCCTCACATCTACTCCGTGGCTCAGTCGGCCTATCGCAACCTACTCACCACCCGGCAGGATCAGTCGATCGTGCTGCTGGGCAAGTCTGGCAGTGGCAAGACCACCAACTGTCAGCACCTGCTCCAGTATCTGGTCTCCATCGCAGGAAGCACAGGCAAAATCTTCTCTGGTGAGCCTGCAGACACAGAAGAGGGTGGTTGGGGCAGAAAGAGGACAGAGTAACATAGTTTTTTTTTTATGATGCAAGAAAACCCCCTGATGAGACTGAACTTGACTTGATCACTGAGGACATTGGATGTAGTGGCATCTAAGGGTGAAGATGCATATTGTACCCATCTGAAAACCTTTTGCGAACAATTCCTATTAAATGAATCATGCCATTATGTTTTACTATCTAGACAAGAGTGAAGACACCGCAGCAGTATTTTACTTTTATCCTCCTCCACTCTACAGAGGTATTTTATAGTTAAGCACCTTTAAGCTGATACTGCACCTGAGTTGGAACAAGTTGTTTGTTGTGCTCCAGTAGCTGGTCCAAGTACGGCAGTTAATTTCCAGCAGCACTCACAAGATCGAGTGTTTAATAAATCCTACAGTGTTAGAGCAGCCACTGCACATTAATCACACATGGCTATGCGTGTTTCGCACAGTAAATTAGTTTTCTTTTTTATGGCGAGGCATATGATGAACTGATGAAGCTGATAGGGAGTTTGTGTTGTGATGTCACAGACAGATAAAGCAGGGTAATGTACATATGTTGTGTCTCCCTACAGTCAGGAATTAAGGAATGTGAATATTGCGATTCCCAGTCCAGTTTTTGGCCTTGTTGACTACCATCAGTGATCGGCAAATAAAATGACATTGGTTGATGTCTGTCTGCAGGTTTTCCACAACATAACGTGTGCTGCAAAATTCTTACAGCCTGCCCACTGCTGCTTTAGGAAAAGAGTGTAGTCACATTTTTACTTAGCTGACCATCAAAGCTAATGAGTGCATCACTACAAATAATTACATGATCGGGAACTTGTTGGGATTAAGTGAGAAAAATCTATGTTGATTGACAGCTTTTACAGGCAGATCTGCCATCACTTGACTATCTCTGATCTCTGCATTGGCATTACATTATGTACAGTATATACAGGTTTATTTTGAATTGAAGCATATAGCTTGTCGTTATTGTAGTTAAATTATTATATAATACATTTTCACAAAGGGGCCACACGGTTGGTGTAGTGGTTAGTACTCTTGCCTTTGCAGCAAGAAGACCCGGATTTGAGCCCCGGTTGGAACAAGGGCATTTCTGCATGGAGATTGCATGTTCTCCCTGTTAAGATTGGTTACTCTAAATTGACCATAGCTCTGAGAGTGAATGGTTGTTTCTCTCTATGTGTGGCCCTGCGATGGACTGGCAAACTGTCCAGGGTGTACCCCGCCTCACGCCCTATGTCAGCTGAGATTGGCACAGCACCCCCCACAACCCTCTGTTGGAGGATAAAGTGGTAGATGATGGATGGATGGATTTCACAAATATTTCTATCCTTGTTTTAGGAAAATTGCTTCAAAACATTGAAAAGTCATGGTTATGCTTTGGTAAAAATGCAAATAAATCCATGTTAAATTGCAAGTTCACATTCATTGTGGTGGTGTTGTATTCATTGTAGGATCATTTCTGTGTATAATTAGCTGCTGCACACATACTGTAAGAGCATCATGTGTATGTGGAATAATTTTTGGCAATGTGTTTGTTCTTTCTTTCTCTTTTGGCACAGCTGAGAAATGGCAGGCTGTATACACCATCCTAGAGGCTTTTGGCAACAGCTCCACTGCTATGAACACCAACGCCAGCCACTTCTCCCATGTGGTGTCCCTTGACTTTGACCAGGCTGGGCAGGTGGCCTCGGCCTCCATCCAGGTTATACAAATAAAATACACAAAAACTATCACCATCCACACCATTACCTTTTCTTCAAAGTCACTGTGACTCAAATAAAACAGAAATATTTGCAAAATAAATTTGAAACAGTCTCAACTCTGGCATCCTCTCACACCACTGCACAGTTTAGCCTGTATACCATCACTCTCTGACTCCTGTTGTGTCCTGCTGTTTAGACGATGCTGCTGGAGAAACTGAGGGTTAGCAGACGACCTGAGGGAGAATCTGCCTTCAATATTTTCTACTACATGATGGCAGGAGCTGACAACACTCTCAGGTGACTCCGCCAAAGCCTCTTAATCAACAAAATCACTTTTTCATTTCCTGTCATGGGCAATATGAGCAGAAATGTGCCAGGATTAGTTGTATATCCTGCGTGATGTTACAAATAAAAGGTAGAGTACCTGTAGTCTGGATTGTTTTGACACAGATCATGTGTTTTTGTCTTGCTGGAGTTCAGTTATCATAAGGTTTTATTGACCATATTATGTCTTGATCAAATCATCTAATTATTCAGTGTTTTTATCAGCAAATATTCAGTCAGGACAGAATCAATGGGTTACTTATCAAACACATGCCACATGAAATGTCGATGCTAACAACAGATGCAGTTTATAAAATGAATGTGACATTGAAAACATCAAGATTCGAGAGATTCAAGAATTCTTTATTGTCACTGTGTGTAAGCATAACCGAATTTTAAAACAAACAAGACACAACGTTATAAATATGAGCCACAGTTAAATAGCATTAAATAAAGTTGAATTAGCAGCGCTCTGCATACCTCAGCATTTCACTGGTCACTGATCCAAGTATCTTCCTCCTCTCTTTCCAGAACGGAGCTGCACTTTAACCATCTGGCTGAGAACAGTGCGTTTGGGATCGTACCACAGTCTAAGGTAAGTTTACCTGAAATTAAATTAGATAATCTCATAATTTTTTAAAAGAATTTGTATTACAATCCAGTCAATGTCAACAGATATGTGAGCAAGTAGTAAAACACTTGCTACGTGATTATATTCAACCCTTATTCTATACCATAACATCAGCCTTAACATGGATAAGTGGTTAGATGGAGGTCGATGGAGTAAAGTTTGATCTCATCTCCTCCAGCCTGAGGACAAGCAGCGAGCCTCGCAGCAGTTCACCAAGTTGCAGGCGGCCATGAAAGTGCTGGGAATCTCTGGTGAAGAGCAAAAGGCCCTTTGGCTCATCCTGGGAGCCATTTACCACCTGGGAGCTGCAGGAGCCACTAAAGGTACCAGATCACAATCCACTGACAGATAGAAAGAGTTACTGTACTGACCATTACATTTGAAAAGACCTTGAAACTCATCACGTGTTTGCGTGTAGTTCTCTACTTTACCTCTCACAGAGGTGTTAAGACATTTGCTCTGCTTTTAACAGAAGAGAATACAGTGAAAATTGAATTACTTTTATTCACCGGTTGTTTTTTTGCACGTTTGACTGCAATTGAGCACAAAGGTTTACACCTGCTGACTGATGTAGTTATTTAAAATTAAGCCTATTTATTTATATATATATATATATATATATACATGTGTATATATATATGTGTGTGTATATATATATGTGTTTATATATATATATATATATATATATATATACATGTGTATATATATATGTGTGTGTATATATATATGTGTTTATATATATATATATGTGTATATATATATTTCAAAGATCACAAACTATTGTTACCCAGTTCACATACTGTCATCTCTGTAACACCTGCTCACATGATAATGAACCGGACATATCCAAATCACAACTTTATTTTATACATTCTATCAAAAACATATACAGAGAAATGTCAAGTAAAAGGTTGGATGAAATTATGCAAATATATTTGGAGACAAAATCTCCTATGTGGGTTCCAAGCCCAGTCTCTGGGAATGACTGCATTAGACTATACAGCATATTTGGCGTTATATAGGTTAGTTGTTATATTCATACAAGTTTTTATTTTATTTTTTATTTTCTTTTGAAAAATTATTTTATATTAAAGTAGAAAAAAATACACTGGTTGTCAGAAAGAAACCTAAACATTATTTTTTTTTTACAAACATTTAAATGTTTTTTGACATTTTAAATCAACCAAAGGGAAACAAAACTCCACACCACCTATTGCATTGTAACAAAAGAGACTCCGATAACGGATAACTGTGTCACATCCACTTTCATTAAAGCATCCCAATGTGGTGGATTTTCATGGAAAGGAATACAAAGAAAAAACTCAATGCGGTGTTAAGTCCATTCATGTGTCAAGACTTTTAATTAAATTCACACTTCATTAGCGGCACCCAAAGTAAGAGACAATGCAGGCTGTTAATACAAAACGATGTTAAGCACAGGCAGCTTTAACAATGGCAACACAAAATCACATTATCACATTACAATAGAGACAGACGGATAAATCCACACAGACACAGTCAAGTCCAACACCAGCGTCTTTCATGAAAAAGTGAACAAACCTGGCTCTGATCCTAAATACAACTAATTGGACATTTTAAAGACAGCTGTGTTTTCCTGAAGGACAAGACATAATTCTTATTTTCTGTGTCCAAACTACATAACCCTGCTCAAATCATAATAAACTGTACAGACATGACATCAGCAGCAAGGAGTTGACTTTCTCCTAATTGCCACTAGGTGTCAGACTAGACATTTGAATGCACACACTCCCCGTGGACATGCGGACTGTTATGACAGCCATCACTGGTGGCAGCATGGTGCTGTTTTGAAACAGATTGTTTTTATTTTGTGGCCTACAGAGTGTGTCATAATAAGGGGTCAAATTACACAAATTGTTCTCTCAGTCTTCAGGTAACAACCAGTGAAAAAGAAGCCACAAAAGCACTGGTTAGACCCACTGTGTATCTACCAGGCTTTTTATTTGGTATTGTTTTTTCTCAGCACAGGATCATTGTGATTTTGAAAAGCTGAAAGCAGGGATGAACCGATCAGATAAAATCCCTGGAAAACAAAAGAAGTCAAATCTGTCTGTCTGTATGTCTGTATGTCTGTCTGTCTGTAGTATACCTTAAACTACCGATCCTTAAACCTTAAGTGTCCCATTAAAAGCACAGTCTGTAAAGAAAAGACATGAGCCATCACTGTTGCCATATAACCAGAACATGAGTGCAGTAATCAGCTTTGTCGTCTTATTTTTAAGATAACAAAGGCAACACTACTTACTTTGCACTCATAATCCCCTTTTCCATTGGTCAACAAACCTAGTGGGTTTACCCCCAAACTTCTGGCTGTTGTCTGCAGTTACTATACTAAAGATAAAATCGACAGTCACTCCTGGGTCAAATGACTATTTGCGAGTCTGCGAGTCACCAAAATCCTGACGTATGTCATCACACAGCCACTTTAGTTAGATGAAGACTTAAACTATCACCGCACTAAGTGCAATGATCTGTGTGAGGTAATGTCTATAACGTTGATGCCGTCTTATAAACTTGCATTTTGTTGCTCTAATCTTCGCTGAGGTGGTGGTTTAAGGCAAAGTGGCCCTCCTCTGCTACAGACCGCTGCAAGAGAGCACAGCACGATTATACTCAGAAACAAATGAATACAAAGAAGGAAATTAATGGAAAACATACACAGGAATGTTTTGCATGGTTCCGTTGAATAACTTTCAATCGTGCTTCTTGCCTCCCCAACTGAAATCCTCTGCACACCTCGTCTGAGACTAGATATATAGTTTTCCAACACCTGTTTCAGCGTGATAATAGTCTTTAGACAAAAAGAAAATGACTTTAAGCTTTAAAAGCACAACAGCTCTGGGATTGTGAAAGTCCTGAGTCTGTGCTGCCTGTTCCTTTTGACTCAAAGGATGTTATTTCAGTTGAGTTAATCGTCCTTTTCAAAGAAAACCTCTCAAGGATGCCAGCCAACCCACGCAGTACCATTCTATTGGTTTCTACTAGTTCTGCAAGTCATTTTTTTATTGATTAGTTCATCATTCTCTATATCATCAATTAACTGAATTGTGGTTTGGGCCAGTGTTTTCCAAAACAAGACAACATGCTCAGAAGCCCACAAACCAAAATACACAAAAAAAAAATCCAGTTAATTATTCAACTACATGTCTAATTTCCCTCGCTCTCCTAAAGCATGATGGTGGATCGTCCCGGTTATTGAATGTTTACTCTTTCCTGCAACTGTGACTTGATGAATTCATGAACTGTGTTTTTTTTCTAACCTCTTCCCTTTACTTGCATGTTTGCATGCTGCGCCCTATCAAACACAGACGGAGATGAAGGTAATGGACACACTGAAACAAGTTGTTGACTGTTTTTCACTTAAGACTTTCTTTCAGAGCCTCTCTTGTTTCACACTTAATGCCTTTATCATTCTTCCCAGGCAACATGTCATTAGCGTTCTTCTTTGTTCCTGCTTCTCTTTCCCTCCTCATCCCTTCACTCCTGCATGTATGTTTTTGTGTTTGTGTCATGCACGTTCTCCCTGTCTCACTCTTTTTTTTTGTTTCTGTGAGATGAAAATCACAGGCGTCAGAACGTAGCTGTCCCTTTGAAAACCTCTCTCTCTCTCTCTGACGCCTCTGCTTTTCGCCCACATGTCACCCTACAACACATTCTTAAAAGAAAAGTGAAGCTTGTTAATTTTCACTTCTCTCGTTAGTGTTTTGACTTTCTCCCACAGGAGTCGTATTTCTCGGCTTACTGCACGTGCCCCCTTTGAATTTCTTTTCTTGGCACTGGCTCCTGTTGACTCCGCTCTCTGATTGGCTGGCTCGGCGGGCTGTCATGTCGCCATGGTTCAGTCGAACGCGTTGGGCTTTTTAATTGTCTTCAGGCCAAATGGAGATGTTTTGCCAGAGTCAGGCTATGATGAACAGTGATTAGTCTAAATCTGAGCTCTTACATTTTGTTTTCATTGTGCTCACCAACACCTGGCTTAGAAAAATAAAATGTTCGGTTTTTGAATGCCTCCAGTTACTTATGATGATCTGTAATGGTTACTATTATGTTTTTGGAAGCTCTTAGACCAGAGATATACTTGCTGTTTAGCCGTGCATTGCGGGACGAGCAGATGGGTCATGACCACAGTTGTTATACACTCTGCACTGTGCATGTTGAATCCCATTAGTAGGCATATTACTGGTGTTTGCCACTAGGGGGCACACCACAGAGAGGGATTCACAGTAGAGAAAATGATTGCTGCTCTGTTGTGGCTAGTTTATTGGATCGTAGATTAGCTCAGCCACATTGTCCACACTGCCACTGTACTGCCCCTACAGGCTGACACAAGATATGGCAGGCGTACCTAATGCGTATGCGTGGCCTTAAAACTCTCAGTTTTAACGCAGATATTTTGTTTCAAATTTAAAGCTGTACTGTTTCATTGGAGTTACGTCAGTAAATGTCACGTT
Organism: Solea solea; assembly: GCF_958295425.1. Classification (NCBI taxonomy): domain Eukaryota; kingdom Metazoa; phylum Chordata; class Actinopteri; order Pleuronectiformes; family Soleidae; genus Solea; species Solea solea. The sequence continues at coordinate 6,890,770 of NC_081140.1, read as the reverse complement.
TTTTTTGACAGGCTTGTTGATGGTTTGCATGATTAATGTATCTGAAATTGGTGGAGTGGCACTTTAAATTCATAGCAGAGGTGTTGTTCGCCACAAGAGAGACAATGAAAATAACTTTTATTTTGGGACACAACAAAGTACAGCACCAAGTTCTGTGATCACCTTGTCAGGTAAGATACCGGAAAAGTCATTTAGCCTCATGTTAATGATGGACACAATAAGGTTAATATATTCAACTCAGGCTGCTGTATGAGAATATCTATTTGAAATGCAGGATGTGACTGTATTAGTGCCACATAACTTTGTACCGCATGAATAATAGAGGACACAGCGTTAGGTACGAGCCAAAGAGTTCTCCGCAGATATTGCCACTAAAGAATTTGGTATATAATGGCGAATATTCACCTTATATCACCTGCTTAAGGCATTAGCCATCATTTCAGAATGGAATCATTATTAATCTGACTTTTTAAATGGAAATTAAAAGTAATTTACTTCTCACAGTTGGAACCTTTTGATGTTCCCCATCGTCTTTACGCAGACCTTATCAACACAGAAAACAAATGACTCATGATTAATTGTTCATAACAAAATGTCATGATATTACAACTCAGTTTTTTTTTTAAATGTATGTTTTTAGTGTGTCAGTCACAATCACGACCACAATGGAAGGAGAAAGGCTGACACTGTAATTTGTTAAATCACAGCTGAAATAATGAAATATTGGAATCTATATATTGATATCATTTTCCAAGAATCAGGTGCACCCTTCATCTGATAACATTGTGATTTACAACAGATTTGCTGTCAAATATTCTCCGTTTTGGATGTCGTTAGCTATGATATGAACTCCGAGTAATGTCCAGAGATCCGGGTCTTTATATGTTGAGTGTTAAACACATTAACGACAGCAGATCCATCTTCAGAGGGTCCAGGTGACGCGGTGGAGCTTTGCTTAAGCTTGCTGGACACTCACCCTTTCACTCGCTGTGGATTCTCCAGAGCTCACTTGGACATTAACCAAGGATTATGCCACAGAGCTGGCAGAAGAATCTGCAGACCTTTGTTTCCTCAAATTCAGCCCGAACGCACACATAATCTCCGGAGTTCAGTGCATGGCTGATAGCAGCTACTTTTCATGTTCCATAAACCACCGTGATACTTGGACGGTGTGACAATGATCCCTTTCAGACCTCGTGTAAACATTCTGAGCTGCTGCTCTCTGGATGGCTTTTGTTTGATTTTGGATCCATTCTGAGTAAAAACTCTTCAGAGACATTTGATGAAAATTTTAGGAGGTCAACCCTTTCAGAAAACAACAACACTGACAATCACATCACAGCAACTGAGGTAATATTTATATCCATTCTGATACAGTATGTGATGTGCACAGCTCCACCTGATGGTTGACCGACTAGATGGATAAATGAGTGAGCTGGGGTCTGGGTGTTTCTTATAAAATGCTCAGTGAGTGTAACTGTTCTGCTGATGACAAAACTCCAAACAGCTCAGCTGTCAGTTTTCACCTAGTCCCACAGTGCTGTCCGCTTCTGTCAGCAGGAGAGAGAAATCTCTGTTTTGGTTGAACCGTACAGACCTGCCATGAGACATTCTTCTCGGGATTAAATGCCAATGCTGTGGTCGATACTCTGTTTGTTCATTTATAGCGTGTTTTCAGTTTGTGTTAGCTCTGGTTCAGAAAAAGCAAAACCACGATGCACCTCAACAGAAACCACGTTTTCTTACAGTGTGGATCTGTGTTCAAATGCCTTCTTCATTTAGCCCATTTATCCTCCACTCTTTCCATGTGTCCGTGTCTGTCATCTTTCTCTTATCTCCGCCTCAGAGCCCTTTTTGCTGTATTTAAAACACATTTTCTCCCTTGATTTTTAGTTGGACGTCGGCAGTTTGCCCGTCATGAATGGGCCCAGAAAGCAGCCTACCTGCTGGGCTGTACCTTGGAGGAGCTGTCCTCGTCTATCTTCAAGCACCAGGCCAAAGGACTGCAGCATTCCACCTCATTCAGAGGAGCACAGGACGAGAGCGGCCAAGGCGACAGCTCAGGTAGAGCGCAAACGGCAGCATATTTCATTTCCTCATGTTATCGCTGATGTTTTTTCATTAAAATCTGTTATGTTCAGCTATGGTTGTCCAACACTGAGGAGGACCTGGTATACACTTAACGATTTTGAGCCAATCTTGGCGATTTCTTTGGATAGTGCCTCCTAAATGGTGGCCCTACTTTCCTATAAAGTACCATGAACTTACTTTGTTGTGTAAAAAAAAGGTTCAAAGCATGTTATAAATGAGACTTGGGTCTACAGTGCTTCACTAAAGCCAAATTCACACAACATGATTTACAGCTTCTTTTCAGCTCAGCTCCTTTTCTTTTTTTTTGGCTTCAATAAGACAGAAATGTAGCCTGGAGGAGTTGCTTTTGATCCTTGTTTGTTTGTTCCAACGCTTTTCAACCATCTGTAAAGCAGTTCTTGAGGAGTCCATAATTGAGCTTGTTACTAACGCCTCCCTCCGTCTGCCCGTCTGTTTTAGGCTCTAAGGTCACAGCTCTGGAGTGTTTGGAGGCCATGGCATCAGGACTCTACTCGGAGCTCTTCACGCTTGTCATTTCTCTCATTAACAGGTCAGACCGCACAATATTCACCTTCAAATGTAAAACCAAATTGTTCCGTTTACTTTGATGTAATTTTTATGAGTTAACGCTCACTTAAGGGTCTAACTTTTTAAATATAAACAAATGTCCATTCTCGTGCTGCATTAGAGGAAGTGATTCATGACTGAAAACACAAAGTAGTGTCTACAAAAAGTTTCTTAAGTGAATTCTCCTGCACAGAAACACACTTATTCAGCAGTTTGATGGGGTAAATTGTTCTTGCACAGACCCACCCCTGCACTGCTGCTGCTGCTGTAGACCAAACAGAGGCAGAATAACAACATTTCACCTAATATTACTTTACTTCTGCCTTTTGTGATGCACCACAAGTCACTGCAATTTAAAAACCACAATTTTGTTACAAAAAAAAATCAATGAAAGTTGTAAACAAAAAAAAAAGTATATGTGAATAAAACTGTATAAACTTATTGGATATTTTCTTCCATCTACTCTAAAGATGTGCAGTTTTTTTAAATTCTTCTTTCAGGTTTCACTTCAACATTTCAACACTTCAGTTGTGTCAATATTACACAGGTGGCTGTGAAGCCAGTGTGCCCTTTCACTTGTTTGTAGTTAATTTCCTTTTTTCCCCCCTGCGCCTCTGTCTCAACGTCGTCGGCTGCAGTTCTTTTAGAAACCCTGCACACAAGGCGATACTCACAGATGTCAGATTTAATCAGGAGACTTTCACATTTATCTTTCTTTTCTCTCCACACTTTACTCAGTGCAGTGCTTCTTATGCTGCTGGCTGCCTCACAACTTCACTTAGCGTTTGAAGAAAGGCTCATGTTTTTTTAATGTCTGTGTCCTGCAGGGTGTTTTTTATTTATGTTTATGTTTGTTCACCCCAGAAATCATCACATTATAGAAGTTTGCCCGAACTTTTCCAAACAATATTGATCATTACAGTTTACACACCCTTTATGAATGTATCTCAGATATTAGCATTTATTTCGGCTGGATCACTTGAGTATAAAAACGAGTTGAGCAAATGAAACAAACAAAATCTAAATTTAAAGCGCTATAGAACCACTGACATGGAAAATAAACCTCGGCTATTTCTTTTCATGAAAGGGAAGTGTTTGCATTTGCATAAAGGAAATAATCTTATTTCTAAGTTCTTACTATGCACACAAACTTTCTTTTATTCTGTTCACAAGTTTTATATTTGTTCGGTTGTGTAGTGGATCGGTTTAATCAGAAACTGATTTTCTCCTTTTTGCACCTTTTGTAAATGTAATATCTTTGGATTGTAGATAAAAAAAAACCCTGAAAGCTTTCTCGTGTCCAATCTTCATCTTCATGATATATTTGTGTTCCTCAGGGCTCTTAAGTCCAGCCAGCACTCTCTGTGCTCCCTGCTGATAGTGGACACTCCGGGTTTCCAGAACCCTCGGCTGGCTCAGCAGCAGCGGGGAGCCACATTCGAGGAGCTCTGCCATAACTACACCCAGGAGAGGCTGCAGACCCTGTTCAATGAACGCACCTTTGTCCAGGAGCTGGAGAGATACAAGGAGGTGCTGCCAGGCTGACAGATCACAGTATTAAACACTAGCCTGAAGGGAACTTACACACACATTAGCACGTTGACCCCCCCCCCCCCCCTTTCTGAGATTATGTGGAAAATCACATTAATTAGATACCAGACATGAACCCCACCTACTGCCTATGTTGGTGAACGAACTCTTGATATTTACTTAATATCGTTTGATGGAAACACAGATAAATGTGTGGTTTGTTTTTCCGAAATTTGGTGAAAATTTACGATACATTTTGATCGAAAATTTACTTAAACGTGTTTTAATATTGAGTGGTTGTGTGGGAAAGATAAAATCTCAGATAGTTATTCTTAATCCTCCTGCATGGTTATATACCACTACAAGTAAATACGTAGAAAAAGATATGTACACTTATTATGTAAATATACACAATAATCTTCCATGTTTACATGTTCAGAGATTGGTTGTAGAAAGCCCATCCTTTCCACTTGACTTACCATAGTTGAGTCGTATTAATCAAAGACTAACTTAATTATGTGTCTATGCATAAACAAATAAGAATGATTGCATAAACACTGCACTCATTACAAACAAATACCCACTTACACAACCCAATCTACAGCCTAGTAATAACAAAATGAACCGCTACACTTGTGATTTATTGATGAACTCCTCTTCTGTTGTAGATCACTAACCTTAGCCTTTGTCCCTTCCTGCGTCTAGGAAAACATAGAGCTTGCTTTAGATGACATAGAATGCAGTACCTCGCGGTCTGTAGCAGCTATCGATCAAGCCTCGACCCAAGCTCTGGTAAGCATAAGAATCCTCACCACGCTGTGTCTGTTTCCGTGCGTCTCTGTGCGTGTGATGGTGCCGTTGTTTTCTGCGGTTACCGGAGATTGTCAGTGTTTTAATCCTTCCTCAAATACATGAATGCAAATCAAGACGAAGCAAGATCACAGAGACAGGTGGGCTGGATTATTCATTCCAGATTATCCCGTCGGCGCTCGGGACCACACATTTGCCTTGTAAACAAACATGTCCTAGTGGCAGTGTCAAGAAAGTTGTGGGATTGAACGTGACACCAGGATGATCTTTGAAGTACACTGAATAAATAAGCTTTTAACAAGCTGTCCCTTCTCTAAAGTGATGAGCTCATTTGCGCTGTTTTCTCTCGCGTGTCTTATCTTTATTCGTCTGCCATGTATTTGTTTTTACAACCCACAGCATTTTGTCAAATTAAATTTTTACCCTTAGAGAAAAAAGCCGACATTGATCATTTATATGCTGTGCCAGGCCTCGCGCCTCCATCCACTTAATTTGGCTCTTGGTGCTTGTGGCTCATTTTAATGTAATTTGCTGCATTTCGTTTTTGGAATTCCTCCTACTCCAGTATTATTGATTGGGGTCCAGTTTGTGAGCAGTTTCACTCTTGTTGGCTTGAAAAGGTCTCAGTCTATCTGCTCATAAGTTGGCTTCTTGTTGCAAAGGCCAATGCAATCAATAGTGCTGCGAGTGTGTTTGGTTCCAGGTCTTTGCAGAAAATCTGCAGCAGTGATGTTTTATCACTGTTACGTGTGGTTTCAAAAAGTCCTGCAATTGAATTTACAGTTGTTTTTTCATGTCCTGCCTTGTCAAGTCAAACTATTAGAAAAAAAGACATGACATTGTAGCTACTCTCATGTTAAGTCAAGTCTTTTTTTGTTGTTTTCCTCTAATGATAGAAATAACGGACCACAAAAGCCTCATTGAGAGGCATGTTTTAGTTTTGGAGACCTTGTAGGCAAAGAATTATCAAAAAGGTGATTTGATATTCAGTAACAGACATAACAGAGGTGAATTACCGGCTTTGTGATTTGGGATCAAACTCTAATTATCTCTGGCAACGGTTCAAAGTTGCACCGCAGGTACAGAGTGTCTCGCCTTTTCTCGGATAAGATATTTAATCTCTTTATTTAGACAAAATGATCCCTTTCAAGGACACTAAATTAAGAGTCTGTTTTTAAAAATGAAGAGGAATTTACGGTGCAGAATTATGTTTTAAAAAAAAAAGAATCGGCTGCATGAGGCCATCGGATGGTTTCACCACTCTCGAACTCAATTTCTTTCTTAGATCAGTTTTCTTATACATGAGGCGTTCTCATTCAACAAGCGACATTTGATCCAGTTAACGGAAAGACTGATTGCACTCCAGATTTATTATTTTGTGTAACAGAGTGGAGAAAACTCATATCATACTTGACATTTTATTGATGCCAGCAGTAAAAAATCTGTGATCCAGATTCTACTGAAAACCTCTTGGCTTCAGCTTTGTTTGGGTCTCGTTTCCCATGAACACAGGTGATCTGTGAAGAACTCAGCAACAAGGGAGACAATGGATGCCATTCTCTTCTTAACACTATAGGTACTGATTTGGTAGCATGAAAAAAAAAAACACATTCTGCTGAATACGGATTCTGCTGAATCTGTATTTGCACTTTTTGGTAGAATAATTGCTCATGAAATTGCAGTTTCATCGATTAGTAGAGAAAGAAGTGTTGAAATTTCCATGCTGTCACTGTTGATGGCTGCTATCTGCAAGCATTTCATCTCTGGCCAATTACTGTGACTCTGCGTCAATGTGTTGACTTTCCACACAATTTACCGGCTGACTCAGCCGTGATTTAGTGACTTGTTGTGAGACTAACAAGGTCTGAAGCATAACAGGGAAAGTTAATGTGGCTGAAAAGTTAGAATGCCTCGCTTTTCGTTTGTTATGCACCAGTTTTTGTCTATTAAATTGAATCAGCTTGGTGTTAATACATTAATAAGTACATGCTTTACATGCGTCTAGATGATAAACAAGGGATAATGGACCCAAGTGTTCGCTTTGTGGAATGCCCTTGACTCAAAAAAGGGAAGTGATTTTGGTATTAGTGATTGCTGGGGATTGCAGCTGGTGGAGGATATTCATTCTGTTCCTCGGTACACGTCAGCCATTGATTACTCCCTCACTGAAATTCAGTCACACCAGTTTCTTATTTAAATCTCCATTTCATCACTGTTGGTGATCAAATGTCTGCATTTACAATCAGAGAGACCGGAAGTTGTAGCTGGACATGAATGATTTCCCACAGTCATCGCCAACTCTGTAATAATTAGAAAATGAATATCACTCTCTGCTAAAAATTAGAATGGAAAATATTATTTTCAACTTGATGCAATCAGAGAGAATGAAATATACTCTCCGATTCTCTCCGTAACAATAAGTCTGACAATTACTTGGCAAATCAAATTCATGAGAACAAATGGAAGGCAACAATTTCAACTATTATGACTCAGCGGGGATGCCCAAATAAAGAAAGTGTCAGCTTATTTCTCTCCAGTATTGATTTACCAGAGAAAAGCAAAAAAAAACCCAAAAAACAAGCCAATATAAAATCACCAGTTACAGAGTGACTTTTCAAATCTCTGTTCAAAACCTGAACCTGATTATGAAAAGATGGCAAGGGATTGTGAAGGTGAAAATAGTCTTTAACAATGGCTATTGCAATATATATATCTGTGTGTGTGTATATATATATATGTATATATATTTAGCTTTAAATCAATATTCAATGTCTAATAGATTTAAAGCAATTGATTGGACATCACCATACAATTAACAAAACATTAACTTGTCTATATTTTAAAACAAATATGAAAATGTAAAGGTATGAATAGTTTCCATTATGTATGAGTAACATTCACATAGAGAACAGAACATGAAGCAAGAATTAAATGGTAGTCTTAGTGATGCTAATTGTTTGAAATTGCGTTTTTTTTTATTGGAAAACAATTGATTTCATATCTACTGAGACAATGTTATTTCCACACGTCTGTTTATGCGGAACACGAGCAGCATCCATGGTCACAGGATAACACAAACTCCGTATTGCTTAGATTAACTGCATCAGGATTGAAAACAAATTGAAACAGAAGGCCTGTCAGGTTTGGTTTAGACTCCCTTAGCAGTTTCGCCGGAGTCAGGATCAGATGGAATAGTGCGGCCCAACCCATGCTGTTTTCTATTCCATAACCTGCATTTTTTTCCATCAAGTGATTGTAAAATGAAAAAAAAAACTTCTTATCCGTCACAGGTCCGCACTCTGGCCAGGACAGACGAGGCTCGAGGCCTTCTGTGGCTGATGGAGGAGGAGGCTGTTCAGCCTGGCGGTTCAGAGGAAACCATGCTGGAGAGACTCTTCAGCTACTACGGCTCTGCACAGGGAGAGAACAAAGGCGAGCACTTCACTTGTTATCAGCAGCGCTGTGCGTGCTCCTTGCTACAGTGGGAAATTAATGAAAGCGTCTGTTGTGCTCTGCAGGTGCCAGTCAGCTGCTGCGAGGAGAGAAGCCCCACCTCTTCCTGCTCGGCCACAGCCACGGGACGAATTGGGTCGAGTACAACGCTCAAGGCTGGCTGAGCCACGCTAAACATAACCCTGCTGCCCAGAACGCTGCCACACTGCTGCAGGACTCCCAAAAGTATGTGAAAATAACACGTTTGTCCGTTCTCACTGGTCAAAACACAAGTGCAAATAGGTTTTTGACCAGTGGAAAAATGTTTTAATTGGTATTCATTCCCAGGGCAGTCATTTGTGTAAATCTTAACTAAAAAGAAGGAAACAGAACCAGGGAATAACCCTCAACAAATCCCTGTAATATCAACGTTCATTACGGAACAGAAAAATAACAAGCCAGCAGACTGACAACCTAGAGTAATGAAATTGCCATTGAACTGAAAAAGGTTAGTGATAAATCATCAAATGTGGTTTACCCAAATGACAACAGAACATTTACCGTCTTACTTCTTCAAGTATCTCACCATGCACCTAGTTTTAAGATTTCTGTCGCTGAGGCTTTTTCCCTCCAAACAAAAACAATGTAGGTCACTGGATTCATTACCCACTTTGATTTAGTGTCCCAACAAAATCCGGTGTGACTCAAAATAGTAACAATTCAACAGCATTGTAGGCCTGCAACTATTTTTAAGATTTACATATAGTTTGAGGGGATTTTTATATAAATATCAATTATTTTGAGGTTTGGGATACCCCCGTCGACATGATTTTTGACACGTTATGGACCAATTTATTTGAGTTGAATCGAGTAAAATGGACAATTGTTAGTTGTGGCCCTACAGAATTGTACAAAGCTTTCCAAGTGGATGGAAATACATTTTATACTGCTCAAGACCACCTGTAGACCTGCACACCCTGTTTGTGAAAATGCCTAAAGACTAAATCCTGATTCATAAATATTTATCCCAGATTGAACCAAAATGTTCAAAGAAATGTAAAAGAAAATGAGCATTTATGTGTGTTTACATCCAGTGCTGAAGTTAGTTTATTGAGATTAGCAGGGGGAGATGCAAAGCAGGTCACTTTTTACAACTGTGATGAGCAGAGTAGCATTAACTACAGATGTAAATGACCATGTCAGGTTCCACTCCATCAGCTGAGAACAGAAATGTGAGGCTGCAGTTGATGCAGTCTGGTCTGAAGAGTCCATAAAGCTGCCTCTGTCTCAACAGACCAGGCTTCTGCTGGTGTACCAGTATAGAGGATATTTGAATGACACTTCTTAACATAATTCATCTTAATTTTTCCACAGGAAGAACATCAGTGGGCTGTTCATGGGCAGGGCCAGCGGGGCCACAGTGTTGTCAGGCTCCATCGCTGGTCTTGAGGGCAGCTCCCAGCTCGCCCTGCGACGAGCCACCAGCATGAGGAAAACCTTCACTACAGGTGTGGCTGCTGTCAAGAAGAGGAGCCCCTGTATCCAGGTCAAACTCCAAGTGGTAAGCAAATACAACTCGATACTTGTCGTCACTTTTGTGGTGTCAAGTCAACAACAAAGGCAAACTGGGTCAGTTATTTTTGTTCTTGTTTCAGGGATTTGGTGAAGAAATGATGTAGATTATTATTATTTTTTTTAAGTGGAATACATCAAGCTGATGTGCTTAAGGAGATATTTAAGGGAGATGCTGAATGAAGAAGTATATAAATTGAGTGCCTATTAATTGTGTTTTAAAATCCACTGAACAAACATAATCCACAGGTGTTTCTTTTTACTCTATTTTGCTTGAGTTCACCTCCTCTCACAGCTTTGCAGGGCTCATCACACGGAGCTTGATGACATCACGTAATCCCACCGGCGGTAAAGTCACAGTCACTTTCTTTCTGCTTTTAGGATGCGCTGATTGACATGGTGCGTCGCTCCAAGGTTCACTTCGTCCACTGCCTGCTGCCCAAAGCAGAAGCTGTGGGAGGAGGCGGCGAGCCACGCGTGACACACGGAGAGAGTGCCGACTCGGGCCTTATGACTCTAGATGTCGGCCTCCTTAGGGCTCAGCTTCGGGGTTCAAAGCTGCTCGATGCTCTGCGCATCTACAGACAAGGTAAAACTGTACCTTTATTGTCTGTGTAGGTGTACATGGTAACGACTGTCAATTCTCAGTTTACTAACTAATAAGTCTGTTTACTTATCTGTAGTTAATTTCATGACAGCAAATGAAGATTCTGACAGTTTTAGGTATTTACTCATTTCATTCTAACAGGTACAATGTGAGTCATTGGTCAGTTTTGGTAACAACTTCTTGGGCTGTATTTCTTCTTATGATTATAATTAGCATTTTACATACAGTACTGTTGGCTCTTGGTTAACCTTGGTGCCATGTCTCTCTCCAGGTTACCCAGACCACATGGTATTCTCCGAGTTCCGTCGACGCTTTGATGTCCTGGCGCCGCACCTCACCAAGAAGCATGGCCGCAACTACATTGTCACAGATGAGAAGAGGGTGAGTTTTCGTAGTTTTCGTTCTGTTACGGTTCTTTTCCCACTCTAATCTTGAAAAAACATCTTACTTTATTGGTCTTGGTATCATGGATTTTAAAGGATTGCCAATTTTAAGACTGAAATCATCTTTATATGCAACCTTGTCGATGGCTCTCTCAAACTCGAATGTGCTTGTTCCCACTGAAAACACGATTAAATAAGAATTTGGTTTTTCAGTCAAAATGAGCCACAGTGTGGCTTTGCAATGCTCTGACTCTCTTATTGTGGAGGAATAGAATCCATTAGGGTTTCTATACGCATACAGCACCTGTTAATAGGACACATTCATTGTTGGTTTTCTTCTGCAACTATAAAGCGAATATCATCTTTGTCTTATTCCAGTTTGTTTCAGTTGTGTGCAAAGGTTTTTGGCAGTGAATGTGCTGCTGCATTACTGATAATATCATAGTTTTTATGTATCTTTATGTATTAAGTGCCGAAAACTTAAAATAGCCTAAATTAAACCAGTGTTTGGTGTGATTTGAAAAAAAACCCACTCCAGATCTCTTAGGCACACTGGTGGGCCACGTTCGTGCTTTAGCATCTTCAGTGTCTTTATTCTCTTTATCTTTATTTACTATTTTAGTGAGGAGGTCATTGACATTATCGGTCTCAGCCATTCCCAAACTTAAGAGCGTTTCAGCCCTTTTTTATTCCCTAAATGCTCTGCGGCTTAATCACACTCTTAAATCACAGCTCTTATGAAGATGAAAGGATCAACAGTGTCCTTGCATAATATTTATTTCATAATTGGACAGAAAATAATAACGGAACTTTGAATGAATCCTTTGCCTCCGTAAGATCCAAAACAAAGTGCCCCATAAATTATTCATGAGCTGTCCACCATAATCCAACCATACATACATAGATAATTTGCAAGGCAACTTTAAAAAAAAAAAATATTTCACAATATGTTGAAGCTAAATTATGAAACTGAAATGTATGCAGTACACGGTGGGCCTACACTTCACTGATCTATACTATCAAAATAGGTGACTCTGTTTATTTAATAGAGAAAAAACAACATCCATCCGTCTTCTATCGCTGTATCCTCCACATGAGGGTCGCGGGGGGTGCTGTGCCAGTCTCAGCTGAGCATTTTTCTTTTTAAGTGATTTATGTTCCTTATTTTATGTAATAAACCTGGCCTAAATCTTAATAAAAATGTATTGGGTTTATTATCACATCTCCAGGTAAATGAGAATGATGATGTTGGGTTGTTTGTCTGTACATCACGTTAATGATGCACCATAGGTGTAACATGCTAACTGCTGCAAGAACTTAGCCAAAAAGGACAACATCGCTGACAGCCAATTAAAGCATTTTCCCACCAGCACTGTGAATGTTTAATGAGCGTGCCTGATAAAGACACGCATGTTACGGATGCTGTATATGGGCTATTAGCTGAAGCACGTTGTTTGTCCGGACTTACTGTGTGACTTAAAGCTTTGATTACATTTTAGGACCAATAAATGCAGAAAACTGGGTCATTCCAAAGGAGATCTTCTTGTTGCTATAAGAAAACACACACATACATCATTAGATTTTTTATTTCAAAACAGATACAGGTCTTTTGTGAATCCTCTATGGAGATGCTGTTTACAAGGAATATAAATTACCCATTCTTTTCACAGTTGCTTTGAGAGCATGAAAACATTATGTACATTATGTATGTGTATTATGTAATATATAATGAAGAATATGTATATGTAATATATAATGAAGAATATATATGTATATATATATATATATATATATATTATATTATATTTTATATTAAAAAAAGTATGCATCTTATCCTACAGTGTCCTAGCTCCAATAACCGTGTGTTGGCCCTAATTTAATTATTTTTGACTGACAGATGGGATTTATCAATATTGCGTGCATTCATCTTAGAGTAGAAATTATTGCTTCACACCCACCAGTGAGTACACATAAGGACAATTTTAGTGCCACAATATATGTTGGAGTATAATATTCATATGTGGCTACTTCAACCAGCATCTCTGGGGAAAAATCCATTTCACACAGCATTAGTGTATGTGGCTTTGTTGGACATGGACATCACTCCACTGAGTTATGTGACTTTTTTTTTATCTTCTTATTCGCCTGTGTTATTGCACAGTCACACCATTCAAAGCCTTGGAAGTAGAACAGGGTTTTGTGCTAAAACAAGCAGACACTAGTACAGATACTTTAACCGTCTGTACCAAAGTTTTGGCGATTCACAGGCGATTGATGACCCTCATTCCAAAACTGATTCAGAAGTTGTGACTGAGATGAAGCAGTTAATTCAATATTGAGTTAATATTTCATAGTGACATCATTGCTGCCACAGGGCATACAGTGAAAACCGAATGCTATAATTTCATAATCATTTTTTTTTTTTTTACAATTTAAAATTGGTGTAACGGCAAGATGGAAACAGATGACCTGCTGCACTGACGGGAGAAGGCGAAAGAATGAGATTTTTAGGATGATTACAAATCACAGTTATATTGGTCAATAAAAAAGTTACATGACATTTTCATATGCAAAAGGCTGATGGTTTTGCACTGTGCTGTGTCACTGGAGTGACTTCCTATTTTGCCAAACAAATAAATTGTTGAAATATTGAAGCTGCAACATCTGGATATTCACTCATCATCCTCCACATTCAAATCCCTCTGTATGAACAGAATCACTTCATTTTACCTCTCCTCCTGCTCTCTTCTCCGTGCTGTCCTCTTCCTGCTCCAAGAGCGCTCTTGTGTGTAATTAATTATGATTGTGCAGGCTGGCAGCATACGGCTACTGTACTGATTAATTACCAGCAGTGGGAAGAGCTCTTTCTATCCTCCTCTCCTCTCCCTCTGCCTTTTCATTCCCTTGTCTCTCTCCACTTTTTCCTTGTCTCATTATCTTCCCATTCCTTTTGTTCAGGCATCAGAGCAGTTTAGGAACATCCCTGAGCATATGATTAATGTCTTCTCCTCATTGTGCTCAGGCAGTATATAGCGGCATGATTAGCTTTTATGAGTGGGAGGTGGGGCTGCTGGAGGGAAAGCATCTCGACATAAAGGCCCTCTGAACTTGGTGTGCAAGAGATTATTTGTTTTTCCCCCCTCAAAAAGGTATATGATTATTTTTTCTGCATAAAAATGAATCAGTTGGGTGCTTGTCTACCTATTTGCCTGTGTTAATTAAATGTGGAACGTGAAAGGACAGACTAAATCCACTCAGAAAGAGCCAGTGGCACCCACTGTGGAATCAGATATGAACATCATTTTGGTTTGTGGACAAAACGAGACATTTGAGCACGTCCTCATTTCCAGGTTTGAAAAACACTCATCAACATTTTTACAAGATTGTCTGACATTTTATGGGCCAAACGATTACTTGATTAATCGGGAGAATAATTGACAGATTAATCGATGATGAAAATAATCGTTTTATTTTAAATCAAGTGACAGACACATATACACATAGGCCAACCTCCTTGCTCCACTCCGATCCAGGTGGAACCCTAATTAGTTCCACTAGAACAGCCAGGGTTGTTGAAGTGTAAGGGTAAATACCTGACACTTTAACCTGGAGAAGCTGTTTCTTTTTGTTATTTATTTCTTTATTTTGTTGTTTTAAAACCGCATATGTTTCCCATATTCACTGTTTGTGAATTAATAGCAATCGCAATATCTGTCAGAAGATTTTTTTGTCACGCAGCTGTCTTCTAAAAAAATCTTCTATTACGTTATAACTTTCATTATTTCATATAATAAACAAAAGTAATGATACAAAAGTAAAGGATCTGATATCAACTTTCTTAATGTATATTCTCACCGTCATCACCACAGCCTTCATCCATATCCTGAGAGAAAAGGGACTTGAGGGTTTTCTTTGCCGCCTTGTTTTTTGCTTTCAGCTTCCTCGAGGCAATCCAAGGGGAAGTTTGTGTGTGTGTACTGTCCTTTGTTGCTAAGACACCATTTCATCCTCCTTTGGGCACCCATGTCATGTGATCCTGCCAAGGTCCGAGGCCCTGAATAAACTGGGGTTGTTTTTGTTTATCTGCATACTGAGTGTTTGTTTTGTTGGTTTGCAGGCAGTGGAGGAGTTGCTGGAGTCCTTGGAGCTTGAGAAGAGCAGCTACCACATGGGGCTGAGCCGGGTGAGTGGAGGGACTTTTGTAACACATGCACACCTTTCGTCTCGCGCTATGCACGTAAGAGCCGTTACTCAAATTGTGACCAGGCCTTCATTAGCATCAACTTCAGACAGAAGCCGTAAATTGAAACGGGCAAAGATTACAGACAATGATTAATGCTGATTAATTCCAACCATGTTGGGATTCACTTGAACCACGCAATGTCTCATTGGATGAAATCCCTTCATTTCCCTCAAGGATTCTAATGTCAGACCTGTGCAGGATCCACTGCAAAAGTTTTACAATGATAAATGAACAGCAATTCACTTCAACTTGGTTATTATGGCATACATTTTGTGTTGCTCTCCAGTACAGAGTAAATAACATCAGAATAAATATCATCCTAAAACAGGGAAACAGAAAAGTCCTGAGTGAAAACTAAATATAATATCAAATCAGGCGAAAGGATTAAGAAGTACTAAGTTCAGATATGAGATGAAAGTGCAAAGGAAATTTGCAAAGAGAGGAAGTTGAAGTGATTGTGAAATAATAAGATTAAAGTAAAATTTGGAAGCTTTCCAGTAGCTTGAAGGAATATAACTCCTCCTGTTCAGAGTGAAGTAGGCTTTGAATTTGAGATGTGCAGGACGAGTTTTCATGACAGCTCTTTGCACAGACTAAAAATGTTTAGGGTATGAAAACAGTGTTCTGGTGAAACAAAATAGAGCAGCAATTCGAGTATGAAAACATTGTGCAGCAGTCAGTGATGGACATAGTGCTGATTATAATGTGTCGACCATTGAACAAAGCAATGTTTCTATTTTCTAGAAAACATACCCTTTGCTTTTGATGTCATGTTTTGGAGGCGGTTGTCAGATCATTGCAGGAAACTCTGAAGTTTGACTTCATAGCAAAGCGGCATGGGCAGCTCGTCCCGACAAGACAGGCATGTCTTTTGTGTTGACATCAAGTCCTGGCTCCAAGTCCTGCTGTCTTGTCACTCTGTGACACCCTCAGCTCCCTAGATAATTAGACTTTTTTTCTCTCCATTCCATTCAGCGACCTCTCTAGCAGAAGGCGTGGCAGGAATCGAGAAATCGATGCTGTTTTGTTCCTACATAGTGACAAGTCTTCACTCTTCCATTCTGACCGCCAGTATTCCTGGTGCGTCTTGTTTTTAATCTTTCTCTTTTTATGGGCAGGGTCTGATCTTTGTGGCTCGCTGTGTCTGTGACCCCTGCCAAGCCGCGTCAGACGCTGCCAAACTCAAACTCTTTGAGATAAAAAATAAATAAATGAAAAAATCCACCAGCTAATCACAAGGGAAAGGACAGGCTGATGGTTTTGTTAATTAGATCTGTGGATGGCTGTGGAATAGAGAACAGTGTGCAAGTTTCTTGGCAGTTATTGTGAGGAGTTTAACCTTGTCTATGTGTTGGTGCAAGGTGTGTGTCGCTCTATAATCAGGCCACATGTTTTCCCAACTATATACAGTATAAGTTTCAGTTTAGATTATTGTTCTGTGTTGTTCATGTGATGCACAGACGTCCAAACCACCCACATGGACACAAAAGACGTCCAACCCACACACTGGGTATGTCATTTGTATACTGCAATTTTCACCATGTACATCATCATTTGAATAAATTAGCTGCATTAACCTGGATAATTACCAATATGTTGGGCTAGGTCATTGATAGCACATACTGCACCAATTATTAACATTTTGAAAAAAACACTGGGTAAAAGCAATCACATTTGTTTAAAAGCTATGTAACAATCATTCACATCACATGCCATTATCCAGCTTGTTATGTGGCAGATCTTAAGGTATTAAGTCAAAAGTGGAGCTTAGATAAAAGCAACATTTGAATTATGCTAAATCAACATAGTCTTGTGTTGATCTCTTTGTTTTGTCATGATGAGGACCTCACACCCCATTCCTAAAGAGAAAGCACCGCAGGATAAGTTAAGATAAAGAGACACATTGCATGCTATTCTTCCAGTACCCCAGGTCATTACCACTTTATAATAAGGCTACACTTACGCATTTCATTTTTAACACTTTTGAATATTCACTGTGCTGCTGTACTGCAAATTCCCAGTACAGCAGTTGGCAACCATAATGTGTTGCTGCCTTCTTCTTCTCTTTCTTCTTCTTCATCAGACTGGATAGCCTTCAAGTCTCAAGTACAGTGTAGACTTGCAGATTTTTCATGGAGTAAGCTTCTCAGTTCAGATCCCAGTTTCTTAGAGCCTTCCTTCTTGGAGTATGTTTTTCCCATTATGTGCGTGTTTTCTCTGGGTAATTACTCCCATGGTCCAAAGACATACTGGTTGGGTTAGGTTAATTGGAGACATAGGTGCGAACAGTTGTGTCTCTGTCTGTATATGATGAGCTGGTGACCTGTCCCAGTTGGACCCTGCCTCTCACCCAATATCAGATGGGAATAGCTTTCACTCCCCCAGCGACAACTTGAAGGATAATCAGTATAGATGGATGGGGTGGACATGGTCACATCTCATGGTTGTGTCATCAACAACATACATTTCAGTACCTTAGCTCCACTGTCAACACACTTACAGCCTCTTCCATCAGCAAGTAAACCCATCCAGTACTGTGACAAGAAGCAATTAGGTTCCAAGATAACGCACACTGTTTATACTGTCAATAGTTAGTGCCACTCAACATTACTGCCAAGCGCTGTAATACAAATGCAACTTGGTTGTAGTCAGTGTGGTTCAGAAAGTAGGTATAGCAACAGAGGCTTTACCTACTTTATATACCTACTAGAGGCTTTTTTGTTGAAACAGCAGTTATCCATTGCAATACATGGCATTAGGACACACAATCCTTTCAGTTATTGTTGTACTGCAGTTTTATTGCAGGGTGGATTATGAACCAACATTTAAGTGTCGCCCATAACACATGAAATGTGGACCACCGTTTACTGCCAAACTGTCCCCTTGCTTCGCTGCCAACTTGTTTGTGGCTTTCTGCCTGGTATCATTTGAGCCATCCCTGAAATGACTAATGGGTCTCCAAGGAGCACAGCATTTCTGTTCAGATGTGTTCTCTCCTCTCAGGCCAGTTTGACATCATCTGCTCACGGCAGCATTTCCCACAGGAGAATTTAGTGATGCTGGTTGAATCATGCTGGTGGAGGGGCGGAAATAAAAGATAGCTGCTAAATAAAGAAGTCACTTGTGCTTCCCCAACCATTATACTGTATATTCAACAAAATTCCTAATAATAAATAGTTATTTTGGTGCAGGAGAGTAAGTGGTATACAAACTTCCAGCAGGAAATGGTTGCAAGAAATAGCAGAAAACATGCTCTCAGAATATTGTAGACTTCAACAGACGTAGATTTTATCAGGTGAGTTAGTTATAGGTGGCTCAAATCTGTTTGTCCTTTTATATCTGCTTGCAGGCATGGTATTGGCTGCTTTTTAAACTGTCGATTAAGATCTAGGTTCACAGAAAAAGGAAAAAAAAGACGGATGCTGTACATGGGCCTGCTGCTAAAAGAGATATAAACAATGTCGGATGAAGTACTTCTTGTTCTCCCAACCTTTCGGCAGAGACAAGTCATCTCCAATGCTCTTAATATTGAACTTTTAGGAACATTTAGACCTCGATTAGACCATTTAGGGAACCAAAAGCTCAGTTTCCTGCCAGAAACAATTAAGAGCAGATAAAGCGAACAGTGATGCTCAGTGGTCATGTTCAGAGAGAGAATGAAGGGGCCATATGAGAAATGATCAGCTCTCCAGCTAATATTTATCATCTTCTTATCCAGCTGAACCTAAGGGTTCACAACCATTTTTACCAGTTGTCAGACCTGAACAACTTCCAAATAGACAGGCTACACAGTTGGTGGACGTGGCAACACTACAAGCAATCAATAATTGAACTGACCCCTGTTTTTAATATCATGTAATGTAGTACATCTGGGCCTGAAAATGCTTGCAGGCTGTGTAAATATTTACGACACATTCTTTTATAGACAGGAAGTCCCATGGTGCACATGGAGTCTATTCTAAGCTGTACATTTTTGCTTTGCTCAGCCAGATTTAATTATTACCCTCAGAGTAAAGAACTGCCACGTTGTCTCAAGGACAAAGCATCAGTGAGTGTACTTGTATAAAGAGCTGCCAGGTAATTTGGCAGCTGAGGAGCAGTGCAAAGGTGTCTCTCCGAAGACACCAATCATGTAGGAGTTGGAGGCATCATAACAAAGATTTTTTACGGGAGACCCCGTGTCAGCCCATCCTCATATGAAATTGTGCTCTCATGCTCTCATTGGCATTCAGGAAATGGCACTGCCTCCCAAATGAAAGACACTCGAAACCTTTTGGATGTGGTTAAAAATTCGGATCACGGTGGTGGCCTAATACCAGGTCTAAGAAGAACTTTGGATTCGGTATTTTGTATTGTTCAGAGCTGCATTTGAAGGGACAGATGCCTTTGTACTTTCCGTTAAGCCAAACTGTGCCAAAGTGTGGCTCAATGATCAGTGCCACCTGATCAGTATATATCCACTGTGTTGTGTAGGCAATGTGTGCCAAGTATCAGTTGGTGGGTAAATCATTGAGCATTGTGGTTTATGCCAAAACCTGTTTGCATTTGCTTCAATTGCATTTTATTGTATGCAAATCCTCACCTAATCCACCTTTGCTAAGCACATTTATAGCTATATAGAGATGTGGAGTTGAAGCCATTGCCATATGTCTCCATCCATTAGTTTTTTTGCACAAAAGTTGCAACAATGGATAAAAAGTTACTGTGCAAAGTTTCAAGTTTTTTGTTAACGGAATGGGGGCCGCACAGTATTATTCATAACTGAAGTTATAAGTAAGTTTTTCACTGTCACGTTGCCAATCTTTGTGGAAATTGTACTCGCCATGTGTGTCTTCTTCAAGAGACGAGTCGTGTGTGACTTTGTCTGCACCCTTTCATCTCCACCTGCAGGTCTTCTTCAGAGCGGGGACTCTATCTAAGCTGGAGGAGCAGCGGGACGTTAAGACCAGGAGGAACATCTCTCTGTTCCAGGCTGCCTGCAGAGGATACTTGGCCCGACAGGCCTTTAAGAAGAGGAAGGTAAGAGACAGTAGGAAAAATCCCATCAACATATCTGAAGGCTGTTGGGCTTTCTTTCTACTGGTTTTGCAACCTTGCAACCTCTTTAACTGCCAAAATCATTTTCTGACAAACTTGTACCAGAGATGTAATTGTGATGACTTATTCTATCGACGTCAGTAATATGTATTTAAACACGTCTGTACACTTCACCTTACACAATGTGTCCATGGCGTTTGCCTATTTTCTGGTCGCTGTTGAAAAGACAGAGCAGTAGCAAGACACTGGTATGGACATAGGTACTTTTCTTCAGGGCTAGTGATGTGTTGATGTGTCATGATAAGCAGCCCTGCGTGAAAAATGTGATACCAATAAACCCCCCAATGTTTTAGATACTGAACAGCATAGTTCCTTTGTGCCTTAAATCGAGTTGTCTCTGCCACAATCCCAGTTGCTAAAAGAATAACAGTGATAGCAAGGGACCAATATAACATGCTTAATGCCACAGTATCAAGGTATTTCTGTCTTGTAGTATTAAGAGATAAGACAGAGTTTCAGCTGTTGTGGCATTTTGACTTGAAGTTCTTAATTAACTGTTTGGGAATACTTATTTATTTGTGGCCTTGGGAAACTACTTGAGAAATCTTGGGGGAGAGAGCTCAGTGCTGGCAATAGTAAAATGATTTCCTCTGAGATAAACTCTGCCATCTCTTTTATTTCCTTGTGGCTCCTTGTATCCCTCACCAGCCCCTGGTTCCCCTTCTGCTTTATCGTCACATAAAATCTAAGCTTCAGATCTCCGCTCCCAAGTGATCAGCTGTCAGTCTGTCACAGCAGAATGGACAGAGAGCTGTCAGCCTGCTGCTCCATTCCAGACGCATGCGTATATTTTTCTGTATGCTTGGGCAAATTACACATTTTGTGGATTTTTAAATGGAAATAAGTAAAACCCATAGACTGTGCATACAAATGAATGAAGTCATCAGTTCACAAAATAAACTCCTGTTGTGAAACCTTACGTTTTGCAGTTTGACTGGCTCCATGTCAGTTTTTGAAACTAGAAATTCACAGACGTCACCTGCACCCAGGCGCCTATTAGACAATACCAGCTGTCAATCACACTGGTGTCCACCCATATGTGCTGTGATTTGTCTGTTTTCTCCTCAATGGTAACACAACTTATAACATTGAAGTTATGTGTTATTGAAGAAGACCTGAAAGTAGCAATTCAGACCATTAACTCCTCAGAAACATTATAATATTTATAATGTTACAACTCAAGTAAAATGGTGTTCTCTCTGCAGCCTGCTGAGTCGCCCCCTGGAGGCTAATTGCTACCTTCGTCCTATTCCCTGGGCGTTACACATATTTTCTATGGCAGTGTCTTGTTTTTGTGGCAACATTGGAGTACCCAGAGTGATCCATTTTACATCACGACTGAGCAGCCGAGGCGGAGGAAGCACATGGTGCAAGTAAAGCAGGATGACAGCTTCATACAGTGGGAGTATGGCTGAAAACACCAGTTTTCAGTAACATTCAGAAGTGGATTCCACTGTTAAAAATAAACCTAAGCATTAAGTAGGACTTCACAGTTGTGTTTTAATCATGATCATGATATCAGCTTCTCGTACATGTGATTGTTTATGGAAAATATGTGCTCTGCCAAGAGCCATCGAGAGCTCCCTAG
This sequence comes from Solea solea, assembly GCF_958295425.1. NCBI lineage: Eukaryota > Metazoa > Chordata > Actinopteri > Pleuronectiformes > Soleidae > Solea > Solea solea. The sequence continues at coordinate 6,868,850 of NC_081140.1, read as the reverse complement.
TGACAGGGGTTCCACATTTGAGCTACTGTATGACTGCACATGCTCGTGGTGCACGAATCAGCTCCGATGTCACCTAAAATGACTTGCACATATAATAATATAATTCGCTGATAAACTGATTATGAAAGCAGTAATATTTTGCCCATCCATTATGCATTATCTCGCCCACTCACAACTCACCCATTTTTAGTCTGAATATGTTATTTTTTTTCATCAAAGCAAGCACGAGAGAAACCACACCGAATAGTCTGCAAACTGAACTATAATGCAGCAATAGAGCAAAACACAACATTTGAGATCTCTTACTGTATGTCATTATGACATTTTTTATACAAAAAAAAACTTTGATTCTGAAAGTGTGCTGACATGTATGGATTGTGGTAGGCTGCCATATTATAGTCGGACAATAGTAGACAAAAGTAGTCGTTGCATGTGCTAAAGTTTGGGCACCTTTCTACTCATTAAGAACTTCATTAGCTCATTAGGCCTTAAGACACTCATTAGCATGTGCAGGGGAAGGTCAGGGACAGTAGACGTTTTCAGCTGATGACAATTTTAGAGCTGATGATTCCTTTCACTCTTAAAACTTTGTGGCAACTATGGACTCCTCCAGGCAACTGACCTAACATCTGAAAAAAGAGCTAATTGATTTCCTTCAGAGTAGCAGGGGAGGCTGTAAAAAGACATCAAAGCTCGTCAAGCTTGAAATTTTCAGTTTGAAATGTCAAGGACGACCGTGGAGGACATGACGGGATGTGAAATCCCAAGAAGACTTTCAGGTTAGTCTGGGAAGAGAGGTAAAGCCCCCATGACTGTAGAGGAACTGCAGGAGGGTTTAACTATCACAGGAGTGCTGGTGATTCTGACAGTATTTTTTTGGGAAAATGCTTTAACCAGATGAAGTTAAAAACAAGCTTTTTTGGCCACAATATCTGAAGATGTGTTTGAAGATAAGATAAGTCACATATGATGGGCATTAAAACTGTAGTTTGTAACTTTTAAATAGAAAAAAAACCATTGTCTAATGAGTTAACACAATCCTGATGAATGATGCCTTTCAGCCACGACTATGACTAAAAACATACAATACCGCCCACGGAAAGTGAATTCTACCGTTCAAATCTTTCAGTAGTTTTGTGGGATACACACTATGAGCAAATTCTGAATGCATACATCCTGCAGTGAGTCAAGAAAGTAAAGTTCTTCACACTAATGATTCAAAGCACTTCAGATTCCAACACCTTTTACTGCATGATAAACCATTTGGAATGGTTCCCACAGTCCCTTGAGCTTAACATCACTCAAAATCTGTGGGCATGTCTTAACAATCCTTTGTGTACATGACAGTCGAAAATATCTAAACCGTCTAACAGACGGTTTAGAAACTTTTGACTAAAAACTACAAACGACACAAACTTTTTGACATTATAACGTAGTCTACGTGTTTACGCTTAAATGCCTCTTTTTCAATTGTCCTCAATCCAGCAGGAGTCACTAGAGCAACAACAACGATTAAATCCGTCCCCACAATCGCTTCCTACTCGCAATCAGTGTGAACAGTTTCTGATGGTAAACAGGGAGATGGCCTGCCTTCAATGATCCCTGGTCCTTATGTTGGTGGGCGAGTGCTTTATGTCGCTAATGTCGTAAATGTGTTTGTTGAAGACCGTCATTGCATTTTAGCTTTATAGGACGCTTCACAGTCAAATGAAAAGGAGTTCAAACCCAAGGAGAGACATTTGCATTGTAGCCAAATGAGCTTTTTGGATGCTTTACAAGTTGCCCTTGTCGAGGACTTTGCTATTTTCTTCTGTCTGCACACTGTGGGCCGTGTGTGTTTGTGTGTGTTGTTTCACCAGAGTGAGCCTGACAAGTGGAAAACCCAGCTGCTGCGCACTGACTGCCTCTTAAAGAAGCCAGTGGGGATCTGTTTACTTTTTCTCTCCGCGTGTGTGTTTGTGTATCCGAAGTTTTGATGTTGCTTGTGTGAGTTTTTTTATTAATTTGTTTGGTACACAGTTTTTGCATATCTTTGTGTCCCTGTCCTGCTCTCATTACCATGTCAGTTTGTTCTTTCTTGCCACACTGGGCTCAAGCCTGTCAACTAAAATGACTTTTCTAGGACATTTGGGTTTCACTTCACTACTGCCCTGAAAGACTAAGCGTGAGCCTCCACTCTTGGGGTAAATAGTAATCTCTTATAGTTGAAGCCACTTGGAATTTATTTCATTTTTTGTGACCACTAAGAGCCAATATATTGTAGAACAATCTGTTAAATCTATTTTCTCCTAAGCCTGAAAACAATTGGATTCAACACAGTTACGTGTTCCTAGATAAAAAAAGAAACATGGTTATGTTGTAGTGTCAGTGCTGATAAGCATCATGCTTCCTTTTGGTAGGGTTGAAAGTACTGTATCTAGTAGCTGTGGTGGTCTCAAGGAAGATATAGGATTTGGAAATACCAACACAAATACCATGGCTCCAGTTTAGGTACATAACTGGTGTAGATGGCAGCACCTATATTATGGCTTTAAAGTTCAGTGTGTAACATGAAGGAGGGTTTATTTACATAAATGAAATATACCACCATAAGTATGTTTGTATAAGTGAATGATCACTGTTAAATAATAATAATAAAAAAAAAAATGAAGCTATTTTAAGTACTTAAGGATAGGAATTTGCTTTTCAGAGGCTGCCATCTCGCGTAGCTATGTCTACAGCAGCCCGAACTGATGAGTCAGAGCAAGCATTTCCCATTTTTGAAGCAGGGGCTTATGCAAATTAAGTCGAACCGCTCCACCTATATGGTTTATGGTTCATAAGCCATAAACCCAACCAATGAAGGAGAAGGAAGAAACAAATTATTACAGTGGAAGGAGTGATTATTACAGTGAAGATGTCTCCCCCATCTTAGAATCACTAGAGTTTGAAGCTAGGGTTTGTAAGTGCCAGAAAAGCTAGTTTAAAAAGAGACCACATTACCCAAACCCTCACAAAGCTCCACCAAAACACTGGAAGTTGTTGCCCATCGTAGAACCAGCTTGTTGTGAAGACTTAAGTCACGCACAAAACAGTCCATCATTCCATGCGGCCTGAACAATAGAATTTGTACTGTACTGTGAGGGCTTCAGAAAACATTATCTATTTATTGATCGCTGTCAGTATGTGAAAAAGATTTCAACAAATACAATGAAAAGGTTTTTCCACAAACAAATTACAGACCCTAGGTTTAAAGATGAGAACTTTAATATGTTTTACGCTGACTCATAGTTTTGTCACTGATAAACATCCATGTAGAGCGGTCGATTTGAATACACTTATGCCTTCTTTATATCACAACACATATTCAATTAGTTTGGTACTCCATCTCGTCTGTTTGCCTGCCCCGGGGGAACCACCCCACCCCTCCAAGTCGTCCCTCCTGCCCAGGGGAGCAGCATTCAAAGCACTCCAGAAAATAAATGAGAAGGAGAATGAAAAAAGTGGGAAAGAACGGAAAGCTCGGAGAAAGAGAGACTGCCTCGCCATGCGGGAATAGACAAATACAGAGAAATCCTCTGGCTGCTTTGAGGCCCTGCAGTCTCTCTCCTCTGTCTCTTTCTCTTTCTTCTCACGGGGAATAGTTGATAGTGGAGGAGCATCGGGGATTCCACTGCCAGTCAACACTGAATCTAATTAAATAGTTTCCTAAAGGCAGAATTTCGTAACCTGGTTACCACAGTGCATGAAAGCATATTCCCCAATCACACTAGTAACCTGGCTAAGCACAGGCTAGAAACAAATGAAGAATAGTACTTAATAGTCCAATCAAGCCTAATCAAATATTCCAAGGCATCTTGGATGCAGATCGCAGATCACACAACAGTGGACAGTATGAAGACTTTTAACAGGAAGAAATCTCTGACAGAACCACACTCGAAGTGGTGCGGCCATCTGCCTCGGCCGGTTGTGGGGGAAGAAAAAAGAGATAACGATGAGAGATAAATCAACATATCAACAATAAAACAATACAACTATTATGTTAAAATAGAAATAAATAGGAGGAAAAGGAGAGAGAACAAGAGTAAGAGGATACATGAACCAACAGCAAAGAACAAAACAAACCAGTACAACAATAACATGGGTGACCAAGAACAGACTTAGCCTCCATAATAAAACCAAAAAAGTAAAACAAAAAAGCACAAGGAGAGATGGGGCCACGGAAAAGAGGTGGGGGACAAATGAGGAGGGGAGAGAAAGGGAGACGGGTGTATGAGAGAGAGGGAGAGAATAATTAGCAGAGGATGAAATCATAGAACAAGAGAAAAGTAAATTATAATAGTCCATGACTGTGCAGTGGGGCCAAGTTGTCTAATCTAACTAGTAATAAAAGCCAGCGAGAAGAGATACTGTAAGTCTTCCGAAGTTCTTTGAGTTGCACATAAGAAGAATCTAACCCTTTTTAGATGTATGTGCAGTTTTTTTTTTTGTTCTTCAACAGTTATATAAATTGTAGGGCTGCCTTGCTGTAAAGATGTTTCGAAGAACAAAGAAGAAAAAAAGAAAAATATTCTAGTGGCGTTTTTTTCACCTGACATGGACGGGTTTTGAAACCTATTATAACCTTTCAGGCTTCTTTTTGTGTTCGATCTAGTTAACAAGTAGATGAATAGTATGTTTACTCAGTGCAGCTGCTCCTCGACAAGAATATTCAGGGGGGAGGAAAAAAAAGGAGATGAATCATGTAATATCTTGTTCACATCACATGAGCGTGTGTGTATTAGACATCAAGTGTGTAAAAATGTCTTAGATGATGAGGGTGAGAGTGAAATAGTTCTTTAATGCTGCTGCACAGTGTTTTTTTTAATCTGGTACTAATCTAAATCCTCAAGAGGCCAAATAACCTTGAGAAAACCCCCAAACACAGGGAGAAAATACAAATTCCACACACGAGGCCTCGCTTTAACTGGGATTTAAACTTGTGACCTTCTTGACTATAATTTGACGATCATATCATGTTTTATGCAGACGATATCATTTTATATCCAGATTTTGTGATATAGACAGATGTTGCTGACATTAATGAATATTGAAAACCACCCAATGACCTAATCAGAGACTAGAAACAGACTTTCTCAGTTACATGAACCATTTTGTGGGGGAAAAAAAAATCCTGTAAACTCTCTTAGAGTGCCATTATTTCCCAGTCACACCAACCCTTATTATAGAATGCAGTCTGTTCCAAATGCGTGTTATGAATGGCTTTCCAGATTACCTGCAGTTAGAGGACATTTCTCTTGATGCCTCTTTAACAAGCTGCAGGTATAACACTGATGTTTGGTCTTTGCTTGAAACATTTGCGGAGTGTCTGATAAACAGCCGTCAGTGAATCCACAAATGTACAAATGCCGAACGTGAGCAAAAGATGCCGATGATTTTAGCTTTGTGTAGTCATAAAGGGCTGGTGAGTGTTGGTAAATCCTCTATTCGGTTATGATTTTATGGGACTGTTCATTTATCTTTTCTGTAGAGGAGACTTACTTGATGGAATGATTTGGGATATTTGAAGTGGGGTTGTATCGAGATAGTTATCCATAGTGTGTTACATATAAGTGACTGTGCTCTGCTGGAAAAAAAAAATCAGATTTGTCCTAATGTCTCTTGGTGGTGATTTAAGGATACCATTAACTTGACTCTGTCCTGGACAACAGTGCATCTTCAGTGGTGACCTAATCCTACGCGAGTGGGTGTAAATAAAAAGTCTTGCTTTATTCTGTCATCACACATTTTCAATAATCTGGTCATTGTTAGTTTTAGTAAGAGAGAACTTATATGATGTTGCACCTAAATATTGCAGTTTTGATTTTTTCACCCCAGCTTACTCGCCCAAGAGATTGATTTCCATATTGTTGGAAGTCAATGTTGGTTTGGTTAGAACAGAAACGCAGCACGGCACTTCAGAAGTAGCAGCAGTGTTCCATCTCTGGCTCTTCCTCCGCTTCATATTGCTGCACTTTGTGTTTGTGTGACAGATCCAGAACTTGGCCATCCGCTGCATCCAGAAGAACATCAAAAAGAATCGTGGTGTCAAACACTGGCCATGGTGGAAGCTCTTCACCACCGTCAGACCTCTGATCGAGGTGCAGCTCACCGAGGAGCAGATCCGTGGAAAGGATGTGCGTATACACAGACACACACACACACACACACACACACACACACGGCTTTGCACACCACTCTTTGTGAGGGCCCATCATTAATATACTGCATTCCTTACTATACCATAATTCAGACAGTTAGATTTCAGAGGTAGCAGGAAGGTGGGTAACACCCAGTATACCTCTATAACTTGGCACAATCATGGTAATATTTAGTTTATATGGTGTGCAATAAGCTTTATATACACTAACCTCACAAGCATGGTGTTCTGACACTAATCTCTCGTCTAATCACCTTCAGGAGGAGATCCAGCAGCTGAAGCAGAAACTGGAGAAGGTGGAGAAAGAGAGGAATGAGCTGAGACTCAACAGTGACCGTCTTGAGAGCCGGGTAAACACACACACACACACACACACAAACAAAACACACATGTGACCAGGAGAGGATTTAGCTTGTGTCTGAAAATACATGTGAAGAAAAATAAAATGCAGAATTGTAAATATTTTCATTAAAAGACATGAGATGGATGATTTGAAATCTAAATAAATAAAATATATAAGTATTGAACAGAGCATACACGACAATCTAACCTCACAAATTAGGTGAGGTTAGTACATTTCCCTGCACTGTTCACTTGCAATTTGCACACTTCACCTGCAATAACCTTTCTTGTTTTCTGTTTTGTTCATTTCTATTTCAATGTGTACTGAGAGTCTCGGGAGGACATTTGTTATGCTTGCATAATAACAATAAAGAATCTTGAATCTTGAAATTGCTATTAAAAATAATGTACTGAATACAAATTACGATACATCATGTGTGTGTGTATGTATGTGTGTGTGTGTGTTAGATCACAGAGATGTCATCAGAGTTGGCTGATGAGAGAAACACCGGGGAGTCAGCCTCCCAGATGCTGGAGACAGAAACTTCTGAGAGACTGCGTCTGGAGAGGGATATGAAGGACCTTCAGGTAGAGACATACGCACACGCACTCACACACACGCACAGGCACACACACTCACAGTGATGGCTACAATGTTGAAATCATATTGTCAGGCCATTTCTTCATCACTGTCCTCCCCCTGCTCCGTTGATCCATTTGATTCAGTTCTTGACATTTTTGACTGATGATTTTTTTGAGAAAATTCTTCCAGTCAATGCTTGGAAAAATGCAGTGAGGGGCTGTAAATGGCTTAGCTTTTAGAAAAGAAAGAATTTTGATACAGGGGAAATATGGTTGTTGACACAGAGGAGGAAAGAAGAAAGGCATATTGTAGTGGAATAGACCCAAAGTGTTAAGCTATGCTCAATATCAATATCGATCAACACGATTTCTTTTTTTAAGGCGTTGAAATCCTATTTCATCTTACAGCAGCATAGGAAGCGCATTGTTTCTTTCTCTTATATTTCTTCTGACTCTGACGGACGTAATCACAAAAATGCACTGACTACAGACATAATGCAGATTATATTAGAGCTGCAACTAACGATTATTTTCATAGTCGATTAATCTGTCGATTATTTTCTCGATTAATCGTTTGGTCCATAAAATATCAGAAAACCTTAAAAAAAAGTTGATCAGTGTTCGTCAAACCTGGAAATGATGATGTTCTCAAATGTCTTGTTTTGTCCACAAACCAAAATGATTAACTTTTAATGATGTCTTTGTTATCCAGAGCAAAGAAATGAAGAAAATATTCACATTTAAGAAGCTTAAACAATGGGAAATCTTTTTTTAATCATGAAATAAGCTTCAAACCGATCAATCGATTATCAAAATAGTTGTCGATTAATTTAGTAATCGATTATTAATCGGTTCATTGATTAATTGTATCAGCTCTAGATTATATGGGAGGGTAAAATTAGAAGAACTTGAAGTTAGATCTGATCACAAGTGCTTACAGGAGACGCATCCAGGATGCACGATAATGCCAGGTGTAAATGTGACCCCTGATCCACTGCTTGCAACTAATGGTGTGTTTTTGTGGCTGGCTTCTCTTATCCTTATCTCCAATGTGAGGCTTATCGTCATGAAATAGCTTGGCTAATGCAGGGCCATGATACATTTCTAATGTACTGGGAATCCACATGCTCTTCCTCTTCCTACCTAATATGTTAAAACAGTTCACGTTCCAGTTTCCTGCTGTTTGCGCGCTGAGCAAGTTCTCCAGTATGCTGATTTATCATCTGATGACATTATCTGAGAAAGCCAATAAATCCATCTCAAAGGAGTGTTGTTGAGATGTACTCTATTAGACCTGCTGGATAATTGGTATTGACCATTACAGAGTGCCTATTAGAGAGCACCAAACCAAATTCTTCACTTCTTTCCTCAGTATAACAGAGTTTGATCCACTAAAGTATTGACTGATTCACAGGAGTATCACTCCTGTAACAAATAAATCAACTGCAGTGACTTTTTCTGCAGGGAAAGCCAGCAAGCAGAGTCGGGGACTGGGCCCCCTTTGAATTGTGTTTGACGGGTTAATTATTCATAGAGCTGACTTCAGAAAGAGACAGATCATTATATTAGCCAGATACAAAAAAAAGGCTCAACCAATTGCCAATAGCTGATGTGTTTTTTTTCCATTGACCAGCCATAGTGCGGTTTCATTTTCTGTTTTACACTGACTTAACACTCCTTTCCTCCTGAAGCTTTTCTGATTCAATCTATGGAGACAAATGTGTTCACACTGTCATTAATAAATGTGTCATTTCTCATGTCCACCAGGGCAAGTTTGACACGATGAAGAAACAGATGGAGGTGATGGAGGCTCGACTAATTCGGGCTTCTGAACTCAATGGAGAGATGGATGATGATGACTCAGGTCAGACACTCATATTGTACACAAACTCTCTTCACTCTTTACATCCCTGCTACTGCTGAATTATAGCAAATATATTTCTGAAGGGCACTACAAATCGTTCATTGTGTTTATTTTTATTTTGATCCACATAAATATATAAATATTCTAAGAATAAACCGTATCAGAAGGAAAACAAGCTTTGTTCATGCCCCACCCCTTCACAAAATTTAATTAGGGTTCGAGCAACAAGGTTGCAAGAACCCTATTGAAACTGGAAGGATTATTATTATTATTATTATTATTATTCTTATTATTCCTTAAAGTAAATCGCGTTTTTGAGGCCTTTCCCATACCCCAAAACTCACAGATTTTTCTGACCGCATCAATCGTGGTGTAAATTTACGTCTGAAAAAGGTTCGGGGAATGTGTGTCGAAAATTGAATGTGGGAGGGGCCAATAAGTGCGGCGCCACCTGTCCAAATTCACCATGACCAACACAATTATCGCACATGCCCGAAATTCGGTACACATGTGTAGTGGGTCAGGATGAAGAAAAAATTACATTATGACCATGATCCAAACCCAACAGGAAATCCGCCATCTTGGGTTGATTGGCCATTTTTTGGCGATTTTGGCGAATTCGCAGCAATGGTATTTGAACTAACTCCTCCTAGAGTTTTCTTGCGATCACCTTCAAACTTGGTGAGGTCCCTGTGGACCAGTTGAGGAGCTCACGGTATCAAATGTTTTTTCAAATGTCGCACGGCGCACGAGATAGGGGGCGGCAAAGTTCGTGATGATTCTGATGTTTCGCATCAGAAAAACAAAACTCTTATAACTTTGCGATGGAAGGTCAGATCCGAACCAAACTTGCTATGATTGATGATGGGCCATGGCTGAAGACGTCTATGAAAAAACGGTGAAGTTTGAAAACAGCGCCTCCTTGTGGTGAAAGAAAATACACAAAAAAAAAGTTTTTTTACAATTTCGAGAATAACTTTTACACAGATAATCGTATCGCACTCAAAATTGGTGACAACAGTCAAAACACATGGTAGATGATGCCGGATCAATATGACGACAAATCGTTTAACGGTGTTGCCATGGCAACGACGCAAAGTCGGATTTTTGGGACAAAAAATCAAACTGCTACAACTTCGTGAATCCTGGTCCGATCTGAACCAAACTGGCTAGGATTGATAACAGTCCGGCCCTAAAGACGTCTATATGAAAATATTCAATTTCGAAAACAGCGCCCCCTGGTGACAGCAGACAATATGACAGCTTGTATTTCAATTATCTCCTCCTAGAGCTTTTGTGCGATCACCTTCAAACTTGGTGAGATCAATGTGGACGAGTTGAGCTTCAAAAGTTATCAAAAGCTTTTTAAAATATTGTATGGTGTACGAGATAGGGGGCGCCAAAATTGGAGATAATAATAATTTTTCACAACAGACAATGAAACTCTTATAACTTCCCGATGGAAGGTCTGATCCCAACCAAACTTGCTATAGTTGATGATGGTTAGTTGCTGAAGACGACTATGTTGCTGAAACGGTACATTTTGAAAATAGCACCTCCTGGTGGTGGTAGAAAATTCTAAAAAAAAAAACTGTTACAACTTTGCCAATCCTGGTCCGATCTGAACCAAACTTGCAAGGATTGATGACAGTCCGGCCCTGAACACGTCTATATGAAAATATTCATTTTGAAATACAGCGCCCCCTGGTGACAGCAGACAGAATTACATTTATAGTTTTTGATGCTGCTCCAACAGGGATTGTTGTATCCACTTGAAACTTAGTATGTGGGACCCCAGACCCTTCCTCAACATGTCCGTAAAAGGTCACCTCCCTACAGGAAGTGGAACGCCCGAAACAGGAAGTAAAGTCTTACATTGTCCGATTGACACGAAACTGGATATGTGAGTTACTGGACCTTCCCTGAACATGTTTACGGAGACGCCGTTGACCGAACAGGAAGTCGGCCATTTTAAACAGGAAGTGCCCTCTAACTTTGCCATACGTTATCCGATCTGCACAAAACCTTATATGTGAGTTAGGGGACCTGTCCTGAGCATGTCCGTAAAAGGTCACCTCCCTACAGGAAGTGGAACGCCCGAAACAGGAAGTAAAGTCTTACATTGTCCGATATGAACAAAACTTGATATGTAAAACAAGGGAACTTCCCTGAACACGTTTACGGAGACGAATAGGAAGTTGGCCATTTTAAACAGGAAGTGCCCTCTAACTTTGCCGTACGTTGTCCGATTTGCACGAAACATTTTATGTGACACCAGGGACCTGTCTTGAGCATGTCTGCAAGAGATGACCTCCCAACAGGAAGTGGAATGCCCGAAACAGGAAGTAAACTCCAAGATTATCCAATCTGCACAAAACTTGATATGTAAGACAAGGGAAGTTCCCTGAACACGTTTACGGACACGCACTTGACCAAACAGGAAGTCTGCCATTTTAAACAGGAAGTGCCCTATAACTTTGCCATACGTTGCCCGATCCCCCACGAAATTTGGAACGACATGCGCGGGGACGCCGCTGAACGGGTTCGAGCCGACCCACGCGGGTCGCCGTGTGCCACGGCTCCCCGCGTGCCTCGCGCTCTCACCCGTTCATTCACCGCGCGCGGTACTAGTTATTTTCAGTACTTGTTATTTTCAGTACTAGTTATTTTCAGTACTAGTTATTTTTATTATTATTATTCTTATTATTCCTTAAAGTAAATCGCCTTTTTGAAGCCTTTCCCATACCCCAAAACTCACAGATTTTTGTGACCGCATCAATCGTGGTGTAAATTTACGTCTGAAAAAGGTTTGGGGAATGTGCGTCAAAAATTGAATGTGGGAGGGGCCAATAAGTGCGGCGCCACCTGTCCAAATTCACCATGACCAACACAATTATCGCACATGCCCGAAATTCGGTACACATGTGTAGTGGGTCGGGATGAAGAAAAAGTTACATTATGACCATGATCCAAACCCAACAGGAAATCCGCCATCTTGGGTTGATTGGCCATTTTTGGGCGATTTTGGCGAATTCGCAGCAATGGTATTTGAACTAACTCCTCCTAGAGTTTTCCTGCGATCACCTTCAAACTTGGTGAGGTCCCTGTGGAGCAGTTGAGGAGCTCACGGTATCAAAGGTTTTTTCAAATGTCGCATGGCGCACGAGATAGGGGGCGGCAAAGTTCGTGATGATTCTGATGTTTCGCATCAGAAAAACAAAACTCTTATAACTTTGCGATGGAAGGTCCGATCCGAACCAAACTTGCTACCATTGATGATGGGCCATGGCTGAAGACGTCTATGAAAAAACGGTGAAGTTTGAAAACAGCGCCTCCTTGTGGTGAAAGAAAATACACAAAAAAAAAGTTTTTTTACGATTTCGGGAATAACTTTTACACAGATAATCGTACCGCACTCAAAATTGGTGACAACAGTCAAAACACATGGTAGATGATGCGTGATCAATATGACGACAAATCGTTTAACGGTGTTGCCATGGCAACGACGCAAAGTCGGATTTTTGGGACAAAAAATCAAACTGCTACAACTTCGTGAATCCTGGTCCGATCTGAACCAAACTTGCTAGGATTGATGATAGTTTGGCCCTAAAGACGTCTATATGAAAATATTAAATTTCGAAAACAGCGCCCCCTGGTGACAGTAGACAATATGACAGCTTGTACTTCAATTATCTCCTCCTAGAGCTTTTGTGCGATCACCTTCAAACTTGCTGAGATCAATGTGGACGAGTTGAGCATCAAAAGTTATCAAAAGCTTTTTAAAATATTGTATGGCGTACGAGATAGGGGGCGCCAAAATTGGAGATAATAATAATTTTTCATAACAGACAATGAAACTCTTATAACTTCGCGATGGAAGGTCTGATCCCAACCAAACTTGCTATAGTTGATGATGGTTAGTTGCTGAAGACGACTATGTTGCTGAAACGGTACATTTTGAAAACAGCGCCTCCTGGTGGTGGTAGAAAATTCTAAAAAAACAAACTGTTACAACTTTGCCAATCCTGGTCCGATCTGAACCAAACTTGCAAGGATTGATGACAGTCCGGCCCTGAACACGTATTTATGAAAATATTCATTTTCAAATACAGCGCCCCCTGGTGACAGCAGACAGAATTACATTTATAGTTTTTGATGCTGCTCCAACAGGGATTGTTGTATCCACTTGAAACTTAGTATGTGGGACCCCAGACCCTTCCTCAACATGTCCGTAAAAGGTCACCTCCCTACAGGAAGTGGAACGCCCGAAACAGGAAGTAAAGTCTTACATTGTCCGATTGACACGAAACTAGATATGTGAGTTACTGGACCTTCCTTGAACATGTTTACGGAGACGCCGTTGACCGAACAGGAAGTCGGCCATTTTAAACAGGAAGTGCCCTCTAACTTTGCCGTACGTTGTCCGATCTGCACAAAACCTTATATGTGACACCAGGGACCTGTCCTGAGCATGTCCGTAAAAGGTCACCTCCCTACAGGAAGTGGAACGCCCGAAACAGGAAGTAAAGTCTTACATTGTCCGATTGACACGAAACTAGATATGTGAGTTACGGGACCGTCCCTGAACATGTTTCCAGAGACAAACAGGAAGTCGGCCATTTTAAACAGGAAGTGCCCTCTAACTTTGCCGTACGTTGTCCGATTTGCACGAAAGCTTATATTTGACACCAGGGACCTGTCCTGAGCATGTCTGCAAAAGATGACCTCCCAACAGGAAGTGGAAGGCCTGAAACAGGAAGTAAACTCTAAGATTTTCTGATCTGAACAAAACTTGATATGTAAGACAAGGGAACTTCCCTGAACTCGTTAACGGACGCGCATTTGACCGAACAGGAAGTCAGCCATTTTAAACAGGAAGTGCCCTATAACTTTGCCATACGTTGCCCGATCCCCCCGAAATTTGGATCGACATGCGCGGGGACGCCGCTGAAAATAACTAGTACTGAAAATAACTAGTACTGAAAATAACTAGTACCGCGCGCGGTGAATGAACGGGTGAGAGCGCGAGGCACGCGGGGAGCCGTGGCACACGGCGACCCGCGTGGGTCGGCTCGAACCCGTTCAGAACCGCGCGCGGTACTAGTTATTTTCATTCTAATTGGACTGGACGAGTAATTCTGCAAAAAAAAAGAAGCAGACACACAGGGACAGACAGATGGCACCAAAACTGACAAACACGATGTGGCTACATTTATCCTGCTGTTTCTAAAAAAAAGTGTTATTAAAGTCTATTTATTTTTAGATATACCTTTGTCTGTCTTTGAAAAATACACTTTAATGGTTGGAGGAAATAACCCAGCAGGCTTCATAGTCTTGATTTGTGTTTATGTATAAAAATACATGAAAACCATTGTTCAACAAATTGCACCCAGAGTGTTCAGGATATTATGAGTCATAATGTTTTCCACTGTCTTCATTTGCATTAAACATGTGCATGTTATGCAGATGGACTCGGGCTTCTTGAAATCATCCCCTGCAAATGAGTTCTATTTTGAGCTGTATTTGTATATATTGAAAAGTGATTGATACTTTATTAAAGCACATTAAGACGTGAAAGAAGGGAAGACTGTAAACATGCTGATGTGACAGGAGGCGAGTGGAGGCTGAAGTATGAGCGAGCCATCAGGGAGATTGAGTTCACCAAGAAGAGACTGCAGCAGGAGTTTGATGACAAGCTGGAGGTGGAGCAGCAGAACAAGCGGCAGCTGGAGAGGAGGGTACGTGGACGCACTGCAGAGAGTTTCACTCATACACGCTTCCCACTTTTAAATCTGTTTATTTAGCCATCATGTCACGCTACTTCCTGTGTAATGTACAATGCAGCACTTACTGGTTTTTAAAATAGAATTAAATAACCTATGCTGTGACATATATGGTATGAGACACTTCTAAACTACATTTAAATTGATTATTTAAACTCAGTCTATGGCATGATTTTGTACTAACATACATACAGTCGAATTGTACATTGTACAAAAATGGTATGATGTGTCTGTGATTGTGCAGATCAGTGACCTGCAGGCAGATAACGAGGAGTCCCAGCGAAATGTCCAGCAGCTGAAGAAGAAAGCCCAGCGACTGACGTCAGAACTCCAGGACACCAAACTTCACCTGGAAGGTCAACAGAGCCGCAACCATGACCTGGAGAAAAAGCAGAGGAAGTCAGTGCAAACACACTCATATAGTGGTCTTACCTCACTCTGACATCAACTGTTTCATCATGTTATGATATTATTTTATATATTGATAAACGAATATACAATTCAGCGTCGTAAGCTTTAAATGAAACAGTATTGTTTGCCCATTTGTTCACAGTTTCACTTTTATAATCTCGCAAAAGGCAGCTAGAATATGATTTGGTCCAAAGCTGGTGTTGAGCCATAATAAGAACCTGGACTGGGTTGTTTTTCATGTCAGATTCCAAGGTGTATGTTTGTCTCTTCATTGTTGTATAAGTGAAAGCAAGCTTTAAATTACAAACAAACATAACACTTTTTCACAATATTGATCCAGATCAGTTTGTTGTTACACCCCAAGTTCCCACTCACTGAGTAGCTGTAGTAACAATTGTAAAAACAACATCTACTGTGTAGAACAGAGAAGTCTCTATAGGTCATTTGCTCTCCTGCGTACCTGTTTGAGTGTGTGCAGCCACTGTGAGTCCACAGTGTTGTTAACACAGACACATAATCTCCTTTGTGACCAGTTTGGCACATTTCATGAGATTTGATCCTTGTTTCTTTTGTGACCTTTCACACTTGTGAATTTTCCCTTCAATTCATACCTCATCAGAGGAACAGTAGTTTGACTTCATTAGTGTTTGGACAGTGTTAATCAGTGGCTTGTGTGACCCTCCACGTGTGTTTGTGTTTAGGTTCGACAGTGAGCTGAGTGGTGCTCAGGAGGAGGTGCAGAGGGAGAAGAGCCTGAGGGAGAAACTTGCCCGTGAGAAAGACATGCTGACTGGAGAGGCTTTCAGTCTGCGACAGCAGCTCGAGGTTTGTGTTGGTTTTGTACAGTTTGTGTCACCACAATTGAAATACAGTCTTATGTGTGAAAGGACTAACAAACTTTACAGAGAAAATCAATTTAATTTAATTTAGATTATTATATGTACCTATAAAATGCTCATTGCTGGAGGATTGTGTCTTGTGTTGCACTGGGAGAATGTATTTGTGCACTATAGAATAAACTATAGGATTCATAAATTAGGCCTGAAGGATTTAGGTTTATCATATTATATTTGTGATTTCTTTATGAGAGATTTTTTTCTTGAACCTTCATTTTGATGTTCACTGTTTATTCTCAGTTCCTAATGTAAATGTTATCCTGATATGCAGCTATTAGCAATTTGGTTTAAAAACAATGAATTATTCAGCCATATCACAAACATAGAAACTGGACAGCAGCATGGTGCAATTTATAGTTAACAGGGAATTATATTAAGAGAAATGTTTTTCCCTCAGTTGCTCTGGTCATGTGTGACTGTGAGACTGTTCAGTTGGAACTCTGAAGAATCTGTGTAAAAACAGACTATGAGCTCAAATTAGATTTTCAGACTACAATTAATTAAGGGGAAGGCATTAATCCCACAAAGTTACTAGGAGTAGGATTGCTCCAGTTGTTTGCCAACAAGCCAGAACCCAAACGAACAAACACTAGTGTTGAATAAAGAAAAACAGAGGATTGTCAAATGCAAATTGAATCGATGGATTACTATTAATGAAAATGATACAGAACAAACAAAAGAAACATACCATCTCCCTGGTGTTCTGAACTTGAGAGTAATTTGACTTTCCACACACTCAGCCACTCATGACCACAATGAAAGAAGAGAAGAAGACAAAAATCTAACTAAGAGCCCAGATACATTTTTATTTAGTGTTACTTAATAATATCTTATTCTCTTGTCCCATCCATTAACTTAAACACTTGTCTGCATAATAATAAAAAAAATGGTGTATATTTTGTCGTATGCCTTCACAATAGCTGTTCTACACAGTAGAGAAAAGTCACAGCCACATGTGTGAACTGTGTTCTCTTTATTCCTCCTGGCCTCTCTCCTCTGACCCTGAAGTCCAACATCCACAGTCATGGGAGACGGGGGCGGAGAGGCTCCTTGAGGAGCTCTGGCCAAGCTTATCACTTGTGTATCCTACAGGCTTTTTGGCCAGATAACACCATGAGCTCAGCATGATTTATAATACCGTTGGCTATGATAATGACTTCTGAGAGTGGATGTGAGATTGACTTCTAAAACTCCAAAAAGTCAAATGTAAAACTCCAAAAAGTTGAATAACTAGTTTTAACTTAAATATCAAAAACAGAAATAAAGATGATCATTTAAACTTTGTCCGAAAGAAAAAAAGTATAGCTTGTGAATCTCATAAGTTATACATCAAAATACTACATATGTTAGAGTTATAGCACCGTCAGTGCTTAGACTTCAGCTGATTCATTTTGTGACTAGAACAACTTAACACTAAGATGTCACATTTGGCGTCAGCGTGGAATCATGCAGTAACTTTAAGAATCTTTACACCCTGCACATGTTCCTCTGTGTAATTTAATCCCTGCTAATTACTCTGTACAAAGGTGTAAATCTAATGGAGGTCTGCAGGTGTGCAGATTTGAACTGTCGGTGTCTGCACAGCAGGAGTTGTAATTATGAATGGATATTGTGAAAATTAGTTTGTGTGTGTGTGTGAGAGAGTAGCTACCTGCAGAGCTGAGGAACTATTAGCTCAGCTTTCCCTCATCACGTTTAAAGTTGTGTGTGTCTGTTGTTCTATATCACCACTGTATGACGGTAACCATCTGTCCTGCAGGACAAAGACTTGGAGGTGTGTGCACTCAACCTGAAGCTCGACCAGCTGGAGGCCGAGCTGCAGGACCTCAACTCCCAGGAATCCAAAGATGAAGCATCGCTGGCCAAGGTCTCCATCCTTTCTTTTCATCCTCTTTATTTTCTTTGAGGAATAGTTTTTTTGTCCTATTCTGTAACATTTTTGTTGTTGTTATTATTTATTTATTATGCAGGTGAAGAAGCAGCTTCGAGACATGGAGGCCAAGGTGAAAGACCAGGAGGAGGAACTGGACGAGCAGGCCGGAAACATTCAGATGTTAGAACAGGTACAGACTCTTCTGTGACAGCAACAACAAAAACACTCTAACCTGAACTGTCAAATTAATTTCTTATACTATGAATTTGCTCTGGTAAATGAATTGAGAAACAGTAGCTACTGTACATATGTGGGTGAAAAAGTTAGCAGACTCTTCTGGTGGCTTTGTGCCTGAGCTTTTTATATGTCCTCATTAGCACTGAGCACTGAGAAGCACAGGGTAATACACAATATTACACAATGAGCTTGTTTTTCCCAAAATGTGGGATGTGGCCCACTGACGGGCCATGAAGGCATTGCAGGTGGGCCTCAGCCACTCACCAAAGTCATCAAAACACAATTCTTTGCCCAGCTGAAAATCAGTGTTGTAGAATTTTTAAGCACCTCAAACCTATTGACGTTGGGAGAGCTTCCCAACGTCAAGAGGTTTGAGGTGCTTAATAATATGTATATACGTGACCCACAACAATGATAATATCACAATACAGCAGTTTTGTAAAATACATCATCACAAGAATTCATCACAATATCTGCCTGATGAACTGATTTACACAAACTACCCCTAAAAAGAGTGCAGGAATTACATTGTTTTCACCGCTGTCTGCCATTAACCTGCTGTCAACGTCTGGTTCAACTATTCCTAGGATAAAGGCTTGTGAATCAAATTGGCAGGAAGTTAGATTACATTTCTTACATTTCTTACAATTAAACAATCACTATTTGTTGCCAGCAATATTGATAACCGTATTGCATCAGGGCAACGATATATTGACATTTTCTTCCAACCCTAGTCTTGTGTAAAATATTGTTGAAAAGCACCATTGAATGTAAAGGAAGTGTCTAAAAGGTGTCTATGGGTTTTTCCACTAGGTTTTTTTTTTAGTGCTAAAAAAAAAAGGATCATTGATTATTGCAGCACTACAGTGAGAATAAGTGACATTTTACAATAACAGTGTACAGTATGCGATGAAATGGCTGTGGAGACAATGTGGTAGTTTGAGGTTTAGCTCATAATTTTGCTTTGTCTAACACATACGTCGCTAGGTTTGCTCTCACCTCTTTCTCAGTGCTGTACTGCAACACATACGTATGTTGGCTGTTTTTAACCACAGAGGTGAGAGTGGGACATTTAGCAGCTAAAGAGGCTGACATTCCCGCCATGAGACAGGAGAACTGGTAGTGTGAGGTGATGATATGTTATTTCTGCTCGGCCTAAATTGCCATCATCGTGTCAATTTTTAACACCATCCTCATAATAGCTTGGCTATATGAGTCAGTCCAATGTTTTCTCTGAGCTCCACAGAGACACTAACAAACTGTCCTTTTAGTGCTGGGAATTTAAATATGACAGCACTGTGCTGATGAATATTTTATTTGTTTACTTGTGTTCAGGGTTAATTAAAGTATTACTTTTCTTGTAGCTCTTTCCAACTGACAAAAATAATCTGTCTCTGTGTTTGGAGATGTGTTAACAGTCATAGAGCCAGTTGGTTAAAGGATTAAAGCGCAGACAAACTCTGCGATTTGCTTTACAGAACAGACACGCTACCGTAACAGTGTATTCACACAATGAGGTCAGACACTCGGAAGAAGGAGATAGTAGATGAGAAGTTTGACAATTTTTGCAGCGTTGTCTCAGAACGAAGTTCAATAACCCAGACAAAGTGGTTATTTCACTTTCCCTGCACAGTAGTTTCACATCCTGCTCTTAATTTTATTATTGTGACAAAGCGTCTGCCTCTTTGGGTTTGAGAGGGATGGTTCCTTGTCTTGCCAACGTTAATCCTGACATTTTTATTGCCAGAAGCGAGAAGGCAATTTGGCAAATCCTGCAAGTTTCTGTAAAGGTCTATTCTATCCCAATTGTTCTTTCAACCCATTAGTCATTGCAGAGCGTATGATGTCTGTTTTTCTTTCAGGCCAAGCTGCGTCTGGAGATGGAGATGGAGCGTCTTCGCCAGACCCATTCCAAGGACATCGAGAGCAAAGATGACGAGGTGGAAGAGATCAGACAGTCGTGCAGCAAGAAGGTGAAGTTTATTTCACATACAATCGGTTTCTATTTTCTGTAGTGTACATGTATATGTATATATGCTTTTGCAAATATGTATTTGTAATTAATGCTAGTTTTAGGAATGGTCAAAATGATGACCAATTATTTTTAATTACTCTGAAAGATCTTCATTCAGATACACAAGTTTTCTTCACTTCTTCACATATAATTTCTTAAGTGCCTTTGTAGTTTTGTTACTCTTTCGGCAATCAATTCTGTTTAATTTATTTTTTACAACCCATGCCTCATTAGCCAATGCATACTGAGCTTTTTCCAAGCTAGTGAATACTCTACAAAGTGTCTTTCTGAGGCATTTATGCAGTGATGTATGAAGTAATGATGGAGACTTGTGAATGTGTAAATGAAGGGCACAAAAAAAGCTACCATTGACTTCAGTGTTATAATGATTCTATTTTTAGAGCCAATGTGACAATAAGATGTTAGTATTATGTCTTAAAATCTGGTACAGTTACTTTTAATTTTTATTTTTTTTGTAAAGATAGTCCTTTATTTACTTACTACTTACTTACTACTACTACTACTACTACTTACTAAAAGTAACTGTACCACATTTTAAAATACATAGAGAGACATGAAGGTAATACTGTCACTGAATAATACGTAAAAGAAAGCAAGAAGGAGACGACACAAAAGAAAATAAGAAAGATTAAAAAGGAAAGTAATAAAAATGATCAATATAAAAAAAGCAATAAATTCATTAAGATGGAAAACTAAAATGATGACATCACATTAAAAGTCTTCTCTTTATGCCAGTAATCACAATAATTGTTTACTGTCATAGGTCAGCAATTTTATGTACACCACTTAAACACACGTTATTTATTTGTATGTGATCAGAAAGAATTATGATCGTACTCATATCTGTGTGCCTGTTTTTGTGCTCGTTTGAATGTTTAGCTGAAGCAAATGGAAGTCCAGCTTGAAGAAGAGTACAGTGAGAAGCACAAGGTGCTGAAAGAGAAGAGAGAGCTGGAGTCGAAGCTTCTGTCGGCACAGGACAAGGTAACTACACCAGATACGGTGAGATGGATCCAGTCCTGTTGGAGCCAGACCACGATCTTAGAACATAACGCAGATCACTCCGTCTTTCTGATTTCAGATTGAAGGGAAAACTTATTTTAAATTGCCTGACATGTTCTAACAGGGCTTGACCTTTGTACCAGTACATTTGGAGTTGGATACTAACAGAATATTAATGATGTTATTTGTGCTAAAGCTCCAGCACTACTAGGTCTCTAGGTGCTGGAGATGTGGGGGATGCTCTGTAGATGAGAGAGTAATTTATACTCGATGAATCACACAACAAAAGATGCACCAGTGTTGATGAAGTTCAGGCTGATTTTGCCATAATTTGGCAAACTGAGTATACACACGTGAACTTTTATCAATTTCTTGTACTGGCAAAGTCCTACAGGAAATGTCCAAAACGTCATCATCATTGTCCTGTCTGTGATCACAGATAGAATTTGATAACAGATGATTGTTTAGCAGCTTTTTTGTGGAACATTGTCTAGTTTTTTACTGTATACATTTGAGTATAAATAAAAAATACCACAGACGTGAGAATCACAACTCACGTCTGTGTTAGTTTACATCAATAACATGGTTATAAAATAGGCAAAATAGCATTTTTTTATTATTATTATACTGTGTTTCATCTGTGTGTGTGTATGTTAAATGATCTATCTTAAAATGTCTTTGGTTCACATTTGAAGGTGTTGCTCTCAAACTGGTGAAAGAAATTCAGTCGTCTCCCTGATGCAGTGTGTTTGTGCAGTCAGCAAATGTGCCCTGTTTTTCAGGTGAGAAGCGGCGACATGGAGACTGAGAAGCGTTTGAGGAAAGACCTGAAGAGAACCAAAGCTCTGCTGGCCGACGCACAGATTATGTTGGACCACATAAAGAACAATGCACCCAGCAAGCGGGAGATCGCCCAGCTCAAGAATCAGGTACAGCCATGACAACACCGTTTTATGTGCAATACGTGAGGGTATAAAGTCAGCTGTGCTTCCTGTGTGATGTCGCCGATCACCTACGTCACTTCAAGAAGGCTTTTGATGAGGGGTTTTATTTATCGACAAACAGCCGTAACTCATGAGGCAGAGAGGACCATGTCTCTTACGTGATCACATACTGCATCACTTACATGAAGGGGTGTCCTATTTTACAGGGGTGGATTTTAACCACTCGTCCTTGTAACTGAGTTCAAGTGGCAAGGGGCAATGGCACTGTCAGATCGCTGATACTGAGAGACTGTTTATATAGCATGTATTTTTACTTTGATATTTCACTGACAGCAGCTTTAAAATAAGCTTCTGAATCATGTTGATGACTCACTGACTTGTAATAAGGGAGAAGGAGCCTCTTTCCTTCCCACTCTGCCCCTGAACCTCTGTCCTTGCCCTACGCAAATTTGGCGAGTTTGAGTTTTGAGTAGTGTGGAACTTTGTGACAGAGATTTCAATGGACACAATCGAACCAAGCAAAGTTCAACAGTAACGCCTAACTGACATTATTTAAAGAATTAGAATTCCTCAAACATCTGCTTTGATCATGGTGTCCTTGCTACGACGATGGCACATCCAGCTGGATTTACTCTGAGGCTGCTGATGTGATACATTTCCTGTGTCTGTTGCAGCTGGAGGAGTCTGAGTTCACCTGTGCAGCTGCAGTTAAAGCTCGCAAGTCCATGGAGGTGGAAATTGAAGACCTACATGTCCAGATGGAGGACATCTCCAAAACAAAGCAGGCGGTCAGTACACCTCTCTCGATCTCAACCTCTCACCCACTCAAAATCACATTCCGTCTCCTGGTCTGATGCCACCACAGGTGGCAGTTTAGATCTAGTTTATGGTCTAGTTTATGGCGTGTCGTTGTTAAACAGGAGGAAGAAGCTAAAGCTGTCACAGCACTTGGAAATGATCGTCACTGGTGTTCAAGTAGGTTGTACTTTGAGGATTTTATACGGCTGTGCCATCTGTGGTGGTAGGAGGGCAGCAGTAGATATGTCAAGGCATTGCCTTCAGCCAGAGATAAGAGGTTATAGGACACATCTGTTCCCTCACAGCTCATCCTCTTACTCCCACTGTGCTTCATTTTCTGGGAGAGGGTGGAGTGCAGTGTGATGGTTGCCTACTTATTTCCTTGCAAAATGCACTTTTTATTCTTTCTGAATGTGTTTCTTCCCTACTTCTTTTCCTTTCTTCTAGCCTCTACTGTGACCTTTACTTTACTTTTCAATCCAAGCTCTGTTCCCATGGCAATGTGGTTCCAGGAGTTCTTCTCACAGCCTTTTTCATTCTTCACACCCACATTTTTCCCTCTATTCATTTGCCCCCAGTCTTAATCTCTCTACTGAGGGATGGATCATTTGTGCATCTACCCTCACCTTCTGACAAAGAGTCAGTAAAGGATGTATCAGTAAAACATTATGATCCTTTTTCATGTTAGATTACAGTTCAGTGGAACAAATGGTCACTGAATGTGTATGTGAATGGCAAAACTGTAGTCTAAAGCACTTAAAGTGGCTGTCAAAAAAAAGCACTATATAAATACAGTCCATTTTTCCGTTTTCCATTTGGAACTATAGTGATTACACATCTAGCTGAGGAAGACAGCCTGCCCACTCCAAGTTGGGCTCTGTTTGAATATTCCTCCTATTTTTTTCTCTTTACTATTGCTAAGTGCCTGTTTATAGTGTGATCTGTTTGGTTTCCCCCTACAATAGGTTAACTGCCTTCAGATAATGTATGTTGTGATTTGGCTTCATACAAACACAAACATGATTGAATTTAAATGTTTTCCCACATGCTTCAAGGAAATCGTTACACCTGTTAAAGGTTAGTTTAATGCTAAACCAAAAAAAAAAAGGCCAGTTAGAGAAGTATTCATGGTTATTACACAGAAACCACCACAGGTGTCCCGGTAATCACTATACTTCTTGACGAAAACAAGGTAAATGATCTAACAACCATTTAAAGCACTTTACAATGCAGATTTGCCATTTACCCATTCACACCTCTTCACACACTCGTCACATGCTGCTACTAGCACAACCACCAGGAGCTTTATGGGTTGAAGAACACACAGTTATCAAACCACAAACCCTTTGGTTAGAAGATCCACAGCAGCCCTATAAAGATTGGTGCATTTGATTTTACCATGAAAATAAGTAGAACCATGCTCCTGCTCCCTGGTTATTACACAGTGTTCAGTCTCTATATTGAACTGGAAGGAAGGAAGAAAGGTTTTTTAATGAAGGTTGAACTCAAAACCACATCCAGAAACCATAACTTTAAACAACTACAGACCACACAACTGATTTTGTCACATCCTGACCTCATTCAGCGAGCAGTGATGCGTGTTTAATTTGCCTGAGCAGGTGATTGGGATTCACCTGCATTCACATAATGTGAGACCATGTACTCTGACGTGGGTCACCCACTTATGTCCCATTAACGTCATATAACATTATGTAGAAGGTATGTGGCCCATCTCTAACATCATTATTATGTTCCTATATTAGGCTTTGATAAGTAAGTTCATCTACAGACATAAAGTATCGCAGAGATGTTTGTTTTAAAATGATGCCTTTGGAGATGAACTGTGCTGCACACGTTGAGCCGCCTGCTGGGGAAGGTAAACGGCTGAAAGAATTAATGATGGATGTAGTTACTGTGATTTCTCTTTTTTCCTTCTTTTTCCTGCTAATGATTAAATCATGCGATTTCAGATTGCCCACCGTTTTTTGCCGTTCTTCCACCACTCTCTTGGCATAATGACAATGTTTTGAGAAAATTGTCTCGAAAGCTTTTCTTTTCTGCAGAGAGCCTCAGCATCTGAGTGGAAAAACATGAGCCATTCCACATAATTGAGTTGAGATTGTGCTGACAGCCATTGTTAAACGTGTTAAATGACAGTTTGATGCTACTGACTGCAATATTTGTTTGTTTTGACTTTCTTTTCTTTCTTTTTTTCAAGCAACTTTCCTATTTTTCCTTCATGGTCAGAGCTGGAGCTGCTTTTGAATTCATTGACGCTAAGGGATTTTTAAAAAAGGGGAAAGTGAGATAAATATAAATGAATTCAATTTACCTTCATAATCCAAATCCATGTTTCCAATTCTTTCTTTTTTTATTCTCCATTATGATTGGAGTGTTTCTGGGTAACAGGATGCCACAGTGAGCTCTTTTTTTGTCCCTGACCCCTGAGTATGCTTGTTTTGAGGGTTCATTAGCCTTTTCATACAGTCTCATTAGTGATAATTTATTAATCCATTTCCCTGCACCTCCAACCCCCCTCTCACTCTATCTTTTGTACTATAAGCCTGTCATTACTGAAATAGAATTACTCAAGCACAATTCCTTCTCTCAGCTGAAGGTAAGAGGCAGTCACTGTTTGTGTTTAGTGGGAACCTCAATAGCTCTGTTTGGCCCTGTGATCATGGGGTTTTGGGAGTTCAGATTCTATAAATGCTCTTCTCTGAGAAAATGCCTCTCCTCCTTTTAGTTACATTACACAACAAGAGATATTTGAAAAATAAAAAACGGATAATGACAGTCATTTAATTATGATTAATTGGGGGTTGCCACAATAATACCTCAGTTTAGAAATTTCCTTTAAAAAATTTCTGTTGTGATCCTACGACATGAAATATAATGACAGATAATGGATAAAGGACTATATTAAATAGTAACCAATAATTATATTACACTTGATTATTGCTACAGTCCATTTCACAGATTTTCTTCTGCATTACACAAACTGCAGTAAGGGATTAGTAAGGGATGTGATAGATTTTTATCCAGTCTCTGTGTCGTGTGTCAGCTAAAATAAATATTACAAGACTTGTTTGAAGGTTTTATCTTCTGGATAATTTAAAATAAGAATGTTTCCTGTCAGTATGCCCCACTTTTCCCTTCTGCTTAATTGCTTCTGCCGCCCATTAAGGTTGATATACAGTATATGAAGCATTTATATTGTTTATGTGCTGTTGATAAACGTGTACTATATCAGCTATAATAGAAAATTCTGGACAAGTAAAGAATCACCTAAAACTCCTTTAACTTCTAAGTTTATACAGAGCTGTACAGTTTATGACAATCAGCTCTTCTCTAATATGGTGGACTGTAATAAATTATTCTGCGTGTCTCTTTAGCAGACTGGTTAAATGCCTGACTCCCAACAATGCACTACACTGTGATCAAATGCACATTTCATGCTCGATCATGCAGACTACCTTTTAGTGTTTTCCTCCATGATTGCAATAAACAGATGTTACTAAGCTCAATCACAAATGTACTGTATTAGAATATAATTTTGCTTCAAATGTCATAATCGCATTACAGTTCAAATACAAAACCTTCTGTGTAATTATTGTCCGACATAGAGATGCCACAGCCGGGTCCGCATTTTGACACCCATCTTTGTTTTCCCATCTCTCCTTCAGCTGGAGGAACAGCTGAGTCGTTTCCAGAGGGAGAAGAATGACCTGCAGTCCAGGATGGAGGAGGACCAGGAGGACCTCAACGAGCTGATGAAGAAACACAAGGCTGCTGTGGCACAGGTCTGCTTTTCTCCTCTCTGTCACTTTCATATCAATATGCATTACTAGAATAATTAAAGTAAAAATTGCATTTGCTAATTAATACTTCCATTTCCTTTTGAGGGTTTATTCATTAAATAATTCCTTGATATTTTTAGTTAAAAATGGATATACAGACGTAACATAGCATTAATTACCTTTTCTAACTAGACCTCACAGTTGAATTGTTCCCTTTCTGAGATTTTCTGGTTACATTTTAAAAAGACCTTGATAATGATATAAAGGCCCGCCTCCTCGGTAGGGACTCCACTTCCGCCAGTGGTGGGCTGGCCTTGTTCCGGGGTGGTTGGTTCTCTGTCCGTGGTTCTGTCATCTTCTGCCCCCTTGGGCTGACCTTTTTAAACAATGCACAGTTGCACTGAAATCACCGGAATACTAAAATATAAAACCATTACACCTTTACATCACTTTTAATTACATATACTGTATATGAATACAAAAATCAGTGCATCAGCCACCCACCCAACACAAATGCTAATACAAACAAATAGACAGACAACAGATGAAGGCATTACCTAGCTGAAAATCTGTGTCCAACTCTTAATCAGATCCAGTTTACTTTGCATCATTCCTCACATCTACACACATTTTCCTGGATAGTGGTTTAGTAGTTTAGTCCTGCTAACAGACAGACACACGGACAGATAATAGGCACTTGGTTCAAAAGGCTGCGTGCCAATACTATGACCTAAAGACCGCCTTTTTGTCACTGTCCTGCTTTGTCCAGTTGGTCCAATGTTTCAGTAAGTTGGAGTGTCACGATCAGGACGTGATATCGAAACAAACAGCCTCCCTGCAGGTTCTGCCTATCACATCATGTTTACATAGTTTCATGTCTAAAATTTTATTTGGAAGAGGGAACAATCCCAGCATCAAGGTTTTTAGAATTGTTTTAACACCACCCAGCTCTGCCCACCGAGTCTCCCACATTAATATGAGTGTGGCTGTACAGACAGATGAGCAGAACGTGGAGTGGCAGCGCTTCCTTTCCTGATGGCCGATGAGTGATATGATGAGTGATTTAGCTCCGGTGGCTCCAAATGAATTCATCCTTTCTGTCTAAACAGCATAATTCCCAGAGGGACTGGGTCTGGTAGAGTGCTTCATCTGCTGTGTAAAAGCACTTGGCTCTTGACATTTCACACAGGTCACATTGAACTGAAGTGTATTGATTTGCTTTCATAAGACTTAAAAACAACACATTTCCAGCAGATTTATTTGTCCTGATAATGTCACTGTGATGTCACTATGTTTTACTGGATCTACTTTGAATCTTTTATAGTTTGGCATTTGATGGATACTTTTAGGACACGCGATTTATGCATACTGTATAGAATAAAAGACAAGAGAAAAATGTAATGTATGTTTACAGTACCATTCTGATTCCTGACTTTCCTCCCCCCCCCCCCCCCCCATGTTGTTTTTTGAACACAGTCAGCCCAGAACCTGGCTCAGATCAGTGACCTACAAGCCCAGCTGGAGGAGGCCCTCAAGGAGAAGCAGGAGGTTCAGGAGAAGGTAGATGCTGCCTTTCTGCTCCTGGCATACATCTGATAGTGATGGTCAGATAGTTGAGCATCGCAGTGCGTCTAAAAGCATTTGAAAACACAAGAAAGCAGTGAAGCAACAAAGAGTAGGAGTTCAACCCTTTAACAGGTCAGCTTTAAAAAGTAGAGGGCAGAGGAAACCAGCAGGACTCGTGTTAAATGATCTGTGTTTGGATTTGTGTTTTATTTACAGTGATCCACTCAAAGCACTTTACGGTTGCGGTTTTGCCTTTCACCCATTCACACCCACACATTCATACAGGGCATCTTCTGTATATGTAGCACTTTGGGTGTCAGTGTTTTCCCCAGGCCACTTCACCATGTAGCCTGGAGAGTAGTGTGACCCGCACGAACCCCTGAGAGAACACTAGTGTTACACTAGTGAGCTAGTGTTGAGCCCTTAGGTTATTTCACTGTGGGCCTTCTGATAGATGCTAAGAAAACCTTTGATTTACTTTTTGTTCAGTAAGTTGTAATAATGTCTTAGTGATATCTAATTGATAAATTCGTTGTATACGTTCCCAACTTGACTGACAGGGAAACACAATGCTGTGATATACAAGGAACTGGGGGCAATTGAACAATAAAAATAGATATATGAGTGTTTTACTGTAAGTCTTCCACAGCCATTGAGCTAACTTAACTCAATATTTTCTAAAAAGTCAGAGTTCTGTATGTCTTGTACATGACATGGCTCATGTTGCAATTACAAGTTCCACTTGAACAATAGACACAGCAACTAACAAGCCACTTGGTAGTGACAAAAAAGGAGTTGAAAGTGTCTTTGTGCCTTTGGTTATACTTCCAACAAAAACTGCCTCTGCCCTTGGACTCGTAGGAACTTGACCTACAGTACATAATGATTCATGTCTGTAGCTAAATTAGGATCAAATTGAACCCTCACTCAGTCTTGACACAATTTACGACTATTAAGATTTGAGAGGCCCAAGACTGAAGTTCAGAATGATGGGTGTCTGCCTCTGAATTGAGAATTCTTACCTTTTAAGATGAGGGTCATGACTGATTTAAAAAGTTTCAAGAACAGTAGCCATGTGCTTTTTGTGTGTTTGGTCTTTTCTTCAAGAAAGATAAAATTGACAATTTTTCAGATATGAAGTGCTGGGAAATTGGAAGGATTTTGATGGATTTTCTGCAGATATACCATATCTATAATTAGATCAGTGCTCTGTAGAACTCAGATTAGTAATTGTTGTTAGTTGTTATTATTATCTAATGTCAACTAAGAAGTTGAAGTTGTCACTAGTTTATTGTCCTTTTAAAAAGTTCCATTTACAAAAACCTGTGTAAAATGTGCAGCGCTGCCTTCGCTTGTTTCCTTTGCCTTTGCAAAAATAAATACAACCCTTGATGTAATTGATGTGTCATTCAAGCAGGACTGGCGCCTGCAATATGTGACAAAGATGGCCAACTTAGTTTCCCAACTCAGACAAGCAATAAAGCAGAACATGCTAGTGCTGCCATCCTTGTAATGACTATTGCTGAATGAGTATTTTTCTCTGTCAGACACAGCTGTACCTGACAAATCAAACCCAGTGGAGGGGAGGACAAATACTCGGGGGATATTTTGTCTTTGCATGACCCGTCCACACACCATCTGAGACCTCTGCTTAAGGGCACATATATCTAGAGACAAAGACAAAATCCTCCAGCTAGAGATCCTAAAATGTGTTTCACAGGTTTCTGTGTTATTTTAAAAAAATGGCAATATCTTCATTTCATCTAAGGATTTATTTCTAGGATATGTTGTCTTGTCTGTTCTAATTCTCTTTCAATAGGAATTCAGGTTTTTATTATAAATTATTTTCATGAAAATTATATTTTTAGTCTTATTTTTAATGGTTTTGTCTCAACATAATAATCCTAATTGGTGTAAATCTCATTTTATCATCTCATCTCTCATTCTAGTAAAAAAAAAAAAAGAAGCTATATTTCTAAATAAATAATTATTGGTTTAGCATGTTGGAAAATCAGTCAACTCACTTCCATGCAGGGGAGTCAAGATTTGGTTTTTCTTGCTTAGCATTAACATTGGAAGTAGGGAGGATGCAATTGGCAAACCTTATATCATTTAGCTAATGCCAAAGAGTCAGAGCATCAAATATCCAAAACACTCTGTTTTAGTTGAATTTATAATAACTGGGTAATGATAAATGAAAGTAATCAGGATCCAGAGATATGCAGAGTTTGGTGATGACAGTTGTAACATATGAAGTCTGAAAAGTAGTGAACCCCCAGAAACAGCCTTGCAGCACCCCATTTTTAATTGACATGCTTTGTGATGACACACACGGGAAATACTAAAAATAATATGATTCTATTTCAGCCACATCAAATAATATTATTAACATGTGCATGTGATTGTCTTAGATGCAAGCCCTGCAGAGCCAGCTGGACTTTCAGGAGCAGTCCATGGTGGAGAAATCCCTTGTCAGCCGGCAGGAGGCCAAGATCCGTGAGCTGGAGACCAAGCTGGAGTTTGAAAAGACGCAGGTCAAACGTCTGGAGGTGAGACCTAAAGACAGATAGAGAAGTGCTGGTCTTGATGGTGGTGGCAGACATCTGTGTGAGGTAGCTCCAGCATTTAGAAGACATGATGGTTGGTGGTGGGCAGCTGAAATGTGCCGCTGGGGTCAGAGAATGACTGCAGAAAGAGGAACAAGGTGATGTAAACTTCACATGAATAGCTGATTTTGCCTGCAACCAAAAGCACATGTAAACTCTAAAGGTTACCATTTGCACTTTTCCAGGGATACATTAAAAATGCTCTCTCGCCCACTGCTGAAATGACTTTGTACTCAATTTTGCAGGTTCAGTTTCACAGAGAGTATATGTGGTCACCACCAAGCACATTCCTTCAACTCCTTGTGCTACAAAGCCAAAAGAAATATATTTTTAGGTAGAAAAATAACGATTTTGGTGCTGTGTTTAGAAAATATATAGAAGCATGAGACTGGCTTCTCACCAGCATTAATACTGCAATGAGCGAATATTTCAGATTGCCTGAGTAGTATAACTCATCAATGCGAGAGGTAGCGGTGGTGAATCAATACAGATGTGAGGAGGCAGACTTACAGCACCCACTCACTAAGTGAATAGTGGACAGAGTGTCCAGTGTGGGAGGTAACTCACTGAAAAAAATTGATGCACCACTAAAATACACACGCACTCAGTGCAGAATTAAGACTCTGCACAACAGGAGTCATCTTTTTTTCAACACCTCTGAAGACTAACACATCCTGTAAGTGAGATAAGTCACCTGCACCACTCTGCTGCATTATTGATACAAACAAGGTCATCAATAGTTAACTTCTTCTTCTGAGTGGGTTTTGTGTTATGCTCATATCCATCTCATTGAACCACAACAGAAAACGGTGACGCACACTTTTGATTTTTTATTCAGGTTCCTCTGTGGAGGTCCATGACTAATATAACCTTTGGTAAACTCTTTAGATTTCCAGCGAAACATCTTAATATTCTATCATAAATAGTTTTTTTTTAGTTTAGTACAAACATTCTTGGTCTCAAGTGGATGAACTCCTTTCGCTCATGTGACTCCTTCACTTTTAGCAGGTTGAAATGTCTCAGTTATTCGATAGATAATGGCACGGGCGTAGAATCTGGGCCTGAACCTGGCCCTGGCAATAGGGGGTGGACAGGTTTTTAGAATTTTCGGGGCCGAATTCAAATCAAAACCTCCCATAACATGTAGGCTGTTAAAGGAATCAGTATTATGTGATCGGTGAATTTGAGTGACAGTTATGTGAGTGGCGTGGAGCAGGGAGGGTGAGCGCAGAGCGAGTTGCTGCGTTCAAGTGTCGCCGTTTAAATGGGTTTTAACTCAAACACATCTTTCCAATTGGCAGGTAAAAAAAAAAAGGCAGAGTCTGAGCTGAGTCCGAGGTAATGAGGATGTAATCAGCCCGGAGCCTGGCTCCCGGGCTGTCGGGCCCCTCGGGCCTCAGGCTTCAGTGCAAGGCTCTAGTATGGACTGCTAATAAGCTAATTTTGTCATACTAACCTGCCAAACAATGCAGGTGTTGTTTCAGGTACTAGTGTAAATGGTAGATCCGGTGGTAGCCCACAGGCAAAAACACAAATTTACCTTAGCTGCATTGAATTATGAAGTAAACACAGTGTTCAGATTAGTACTCAGACTGTGTTTGCATGCTGAATCATGTCTGTCCATTGTTGTGCAGAGTCTCGTAGCTCGTCTCAAGGAGAACGTGGAGAAGCTGATGGAGGAACGAGATCAACGCAGCAGCAGTGAGATCCGAGAGAAGGAACAGAACAAACGTCTGCAGAGACAGATTCGCGACGTCAAAGAGGAGATGGGTGAACTGGGTAAAAAGGAAGCTGAGGCCAGCCGCAAGAAACACGAGCTGGTAACAATCCATTCAGACACACCTACCCTTTTAGATGTGTCATCATGGCATTGATCACTGAAGAGTCACTTCTGTCTGTTGTCTTTCTCACAGGAAATGGACATAGAGAGCTTAGAGGCTGCTAATCAGAGCCTCCAAGCTGACCTCAAGTTGGCCTTCAAAAGGATTGGTGACCTACAGGCAGCCATCGAGGATGAGATGGAGAGTGATGACAATGAAGACCTTATCAACAGGTACAATGAAATTAACTTGTAGACTGTAGGTTTTGAGAAGTTTGAAGACTTAATATGAAGTGCCGCTTAAACAAGGACTTTCAAAGCCAACAGGCCTTTTTTCCAAAGATGAAATTGAATCATAAGGCACATGCCATTTCCATGTGTGGAGCCTAGTTTGTTGTGGTGTTTGAAAACCTAATGTTTTACATAAGATAAAGGTTGTTGTGTTAAGTTAAGGCAAAGGGTAACTGTGGCCTTTGTGTTACTAGAATATTAATTACGATATTATCACAACCAGAGTAATTCATATTTTTCCAAGAATAAAATAATATATACACAATATTGGTGAGTTCTTATCATGGTGAGTTATATTATCAGTGACAAACCCTCAAACTCTGTTTGATGGTCTTAGAAAAACCTTCAAGTAGACCTTAAATTGTGATCCCAAGTTCAACAAAGGATTTCACAAAAGTAAATATCATAGTCCAGATATGAATAGATGATTCTTTCCAGTGCTGTGTACAAGGCACTTGTAGGATGTATGACTGCTTTTCTTTTCAGGTCACCAAATCCTCCAAATACTGTCCAAAGGTGGTGAGACAGAAACCTTGAAACCTTTAAAGTTCGTAATTTAAGGAATTTGTTTCAGCTTTCAAGCACAATCTCTGTCCAAACCTTATGTAATGCATTCCCTGTTATCTGTACATTACTGCTATTATAGGTTACTGGGGTATTAGTGACATGTGTCATCTCCTTTCTCTGCACACACTTATCACTAAATGATTGTGTCCCATTAAAGAGACAAGGAGGTTTCTCAGCTCAAGCCTGTTGTCTCTGAATGAACGACTCAGTCAGAGGTGTTATATCATCCAGTAAAATCCCCTTGTTGTTTTTTCTTGGCTTCATGTAACAAAATACAAACACCTTCTGAGATCTGTGCTGAGCCTTGAAATGGTCCCCATGTGAATCTCTGCTCTGAATGTGAGGCACATGATCTGTATGAGCCGGACTAAAGAGATGCGATTACGGATATACTGATGGCAAATATTGATGTGTACATTTAAGAAAATGCAGTTCTCTAAAAAGACTTTCCTCCCAATTCGACTCAGTTGGTGTCATCACGGCATCTGCTAAATTATTTCCATATTTTCGGCATCCTTGACATTTTTATTTGATTCCTGTGTTTCATTGTTTTCCTTTGTGTTGTCTTTTGTTTTCTTCTGTTTTCTTCTGTTTCTTCCTCCACCCATCATCACCACCTACTCGACCAGTTTGCAAGACATGGTGACAAAGTATCAGAAAAGAAAGAACAGAACGTGAGACACTGCTCCCCCCCCCTCCCCCCACACCACCACTGGAAATGATGCAGCTTTCTACAGTCTTCGAATATTTAGTTGAGGTGCTGATAGAAACTAGAGCGAGAGAGAGAAAACCCAACGTTGTTCTCTGGGTTTTGTTTCAGTCCAGTTAATCCATCACTTCTGGCTATCACACTGCAGCAAAGAGCTGATTTTCCCAAGGAAAAATTCCCTCTGACATATAAAAAAGAGGATATTTGAACTACATCTTACTACTTTGGCAGATTTAGTTGTTTCTGGATTTTCTTTTAGACTCCTATGATTGTTCTCCACTATCACCGGGCCCACAGAATCAAAGAGTGATCGCTTAGTTCCATATCCACATGTGTTCAACAGTTCAAACAGAAATGCCTCATAGAAGAGGTCAATATGCTGTAAATCCAAAAGATACTTAATGCGAGTTTACATGCGAAGACTTGAGAATAATGCATCATCTACAGTGCGGAGATATTCCCTCATAATCCCAGTTTACTCCACTGTTCACTGCATGACCTCACATGCTGAGATGCATGAATACCACTGACAATATATGACCTCAAGCCAAAGCATGAAGCACAACACTCCCAAGCGAGGTCTTCCTCGCGGTTCTGCTCTATGTCACTAAGAGACTGATCCAGCTGTGTGCGTCGCCTTGCTTCTGTCTGACAGCGTCATGTCGGACGCCGCTGTTGTTATGTTTGAACAGCAGCCAACCAGTCAACCTCTCACTCCCCGCGGCGCTTTTAATTTTTCATCACCCTGCTCTGGAGCCTGATGGGACTGTGACTCAGCAGTGAGTGACTGCCCTCCTGACAGGAGTAAACGCGGGTGTGTTCCACATCAATCTTTGACTCGCACTTGCTTAATAATGCAGAATCCTCAAACACTTTTACAAAAAGCTGTCTCGCTCACACGGCAAAGCAGCACACACGCAGCTTTAACCTCTGGCTCCAGTCTCCCGCCTGTGTTTCATTATCTGACATTTAAAATTATTATTAATCTGAAGTAAAAATGTGCAGAGTTTTTTTTTTTCCAAGGATTTTTAATTAACTATTACCACACATTCCAGTAAAAAATACTAAACTCCTCCACTTCAGTTGATAGAAGGTAATGTCAAGGGGAAAACTGCATTGTGTCTGTCATGCATCAGTTTTAACAAGCTAACTTTCCAGACCATAGTTTATTTTCCAATGTTACAGCATGATTAATGTCAACTTGCTTCACTGTGGCAGTTTTATTCAGGTAACCTGCAGCTAAATAACCTATATAAGTATTAGGTTTTATATTTATTTTACATGCAACAGTAATAATTCTAACAGAAACATTTATCGATGTAATCAAAAGGGAAAACTACTAGGTGAATTTAGAAGCTGGAAACCTTATTGGCTACTGGTCTACATTTGATATAGCTTGCATCTGTTATTAGTTTTTTTTACTCTCCCTGTTTCCTCACAGCAAGTTTACAGACGAATATATAGCGTCGAAACAGAGGCAAAGTTAGAAAGCAAGTAAAATAAAGATAAGAAAATACCAAAACAGAATCAAATTGACAGTTCAATTCCCAGTGTTTTCGAGCTAGAGCTTTGAACAGAGAGGGTGGGATATCTTGGTTGCATTGTCAAAGTGAACCCTGCTATCTGTAGCTTCTTCCACTCAAACAGACAAACCAACAAACATAACAATACCATCCCACATGTACCGTACTCATTCACATGCTACCAGCACAGCCATTAGGAGAACCTTAGGGTGACGTGTGATGCCCGGGGACACGTGAGGACGAGTCCCTTTTGTCAGTGTGAAATGTTGTGGTCCTTCGTCTTGAATAAGACACCCAACGCATTTATTTTCCAGAGTTATAAATTATAAATGCCAAGATAAATTTGTTTACTTTTTGTCTGATGCTTTTACCAGCTTAGCTGTCACTCAAATGTGTTCTCAGCCTGCCCACTCAGCGGCATAAAGAATGAAGGAGCATTTCGTTCTGTCGTTCTTATTTATTCGGCATTTTACAATCCATTCATTCTTTCATTTTCCCTCTTCCCGTCCAATGTCATGTCACATTGACAGCAGGCTAAGCTATTTACTGCAGACGCACATCTCCTCAGGATTGGGTTCCAGATTCTCCTGGGAAATACTAAGGCTTTTCTAGACCAGGTGTGATATAGTATGCAATCTTTGTAGTGTATTGAGATTTTATCTTTAGGGTATCTACTAGTTGGATGTCCCTGAAAGTCCTCCAATTAAAAGAGACACTCTGATCAGAAGGAGCTTATTTTAACTGCGTGAGTGGGTTTTCAAACAGTCGACTCCACATCTCCACATTCCAGGAAACAGCCTGTAGCGTCAGGTAAAAGCTTTTCTCAGTCGCACTTTCTTTGCCTGCCCTGTTATATAAGATTATTTTCTTTAAAAATCTTTTTGTCCCGTTGTTGTCTAGTTATGATTATTTTAATGTGTGCAGTTCATTTCACTGCTCACTTCAATGGTAGTTTTGCTCAGTGAATATACAGTGCTAACTTTTCATGTACCACTGTGGTTTCCTGATTGTTTTTGAGAGGATTCATACGCCAGCATGTTCTCCAAAGCTGCAGGGACTTCACTCGGCCCACAGTGTCATATATCGCTGCCATAAACCGCAGTGTCTCTAAGACCCAGGGACACAGAGGAGTAGAACTGGGCAGGACGATCCATAGACGCTAATGATGAATCTAATAGTGTGTAACAGAGATGTACAACCAGTGGTGGCAGAATGTCACAGACAATTAATGTCTCCTCAGCCCTGTGTTTGTTTGCTTCCCCAAGGCTTTCAGCAGGGCTTAACTAATGGTATGGTGGCCGAGGATATAAATTGTAGATGACACCATGTATGAAGGTGCTCAATTACGTAGAGCCCACCATTGTGGTGTCGGCCATGGACCAGATTGGTGTCTCTGGACTCTGAATGCATCATGGAAGACATGGAAGAAATAATGACGCCGTTTTTTCTGCTGCAGGTTTTATTCAGCAACATTTCTCACTCACTATTGGACTATTGGGGCACTTTTCAAATGAGAAAACAAATTGGTATGATAATAAGTACACTTATTCTAATAGCTCTGTAATAGCTGTTTTTAATGTACATTTAAAGCAAAAACTATTTCATTCATACAACCTAAGGGCTGCAAGGTTAAGGACAGTGCCAAGGATTCTTTCAACATAAATAAGTGGAATTTAGCAATAAAATGTCTTATCTTGAATATGTAGACGCATACCGATTCATATTGAATTTGACAACATTTTCACTGCTGCAGTCTTCTCAAATAAGACTGCAGTGCTCAAGACAGACAATTGCCCTCACGTCATCATTTAAGAGGGCCCAATCTAATAGCTTTTGCTCATATTTTAACTGTAAATGTGTAACTGTGTTCAGTGTTTTGTATTTGCTGCTGCCTATCTTGGCCAGGACTCCCTTGAAAAAGAGGTTCTTAATCTCAACGGGATTTTCCTGGTTAGAAAAAGCAATGTTTTGCACATTGCTTCCCTCCTTTGACCCTGATCTTCTGCCCCCATCATTGCAGTCTATTATTACCACTAAAACTCACTGAACTACATACTTGAATCCCGTTGGACAAGCCATTGTTTGCATTCCCTCCTTTGAAATGTACAGGGATTTGTCTCTGACTGCTAATGATTTTAATTAAAGGTGGTAGTGGACCATTCTGACATTTGTCAGAAAATACCATTTTCCCCTCTCTTCCTCCACAAGATGGGAGGCTTTTAAAACCAGTGCAGATGAAATCGGGAGATTTGGAGCCACCCCTCTGATGTCTCTGTAGGACTATTAAGCTGTAACAACTTAATTTCAAAGCACCACACAAGCACTGAGCTTTGACAGCACTTAATGAGAGTTGCGCTCTTTTCATCCGTGTCAAATTTTATGACAAGCCCTCTATTTTACTCGACGGCTCGCAGTGGCTTGTGAACGTGTAATGATAATTGAGGGGAAAAACTGTGCAGTGCCCAGCTGTGTACCAAATCATTCTGTCAAGAACTGGAATTATGAGCTTATGCATAAGACTGTGTGTGTGTGTGTTGCTGCAATTTTCTGCCCTGCTGTTGTGCAGTTAAAAAAAAAAGTGTATCAGCAACCCAGGTGTGCATTGTTTTTATAGTCCATGTCATCTAAAATGATTGATTTACTATGGTAAAATTCATAAAGCAAAGAGTGGATATACATGGACATTTTCTTCACTTATGTGTTACACTTATTTACAATAAGAGATTTTGTGCGACAGACACATCTTACTTATCGACAACCAAAAGTCAATTTAATCCACTCAACAACAAAACAAGTGTACAATGTCCAGTCC
Organism: Solea solea; assembly: GCF_958295425.1. Classification (NCBI taxonomy): domain Eukaryota; kingdom Metazoa; phylum Chordata; class Actinopteri; order Pleuronectiformes; family Soleidae; genus Solea; species Solea solea. The sequence continues at coordinate 6,830,212 of NC_081140.1, read as the reverse complement.
AAGGTGATTAGACTTTCTCCGAGCAAATTGGCTGCACTGATACATGTGCAGTGACTCATGAAGTGGTGTCTTCATGAGTCTTTATTTTTCCTCTTTCTAGTATTACACATCAGCAGCAGCAGCAGCAGCAGCAACAACTTTCCTCTTAATGTTCAAATGAGTCGCTGCTTTCCCGGATCTTGGCAATACATTTGCTTTGTTCAGTGTTATCTTACATTTCAGGAGTGATGGACACTATAAGCAAAAGCCACACCGTTTCAAGTATTTTGCATACACAAACATTTTGGGGGAACAAGAATGGTAGAATGTTTGTTGGGTGGCTCGTTGTCAGCTACCTGCAGGACTATAGTATCACTCATCGAACAGTGTGGTGTTTATATCTCCACAGCCTGGCATCGGCATGTTTGGGTGTTTACTGCATGTGCTGTATTTTATCCAGAATAACTGCCTCAATCCTCCTCTGCTGCCAGACTAACAGATAAGGTCTTGTCTTTTCTGTCTGGCTGCAAAACCAGAGAAACAGACTGAGAAGTACAAAAACATTTCTGCCAGTGCTGACTTTCCCTACTAACTAACATTTTTTTTGTTTACCTAATTAGGTCCCTTCTAAATAAAGATATCTGTCCTGTCCAGTTCATATAAGCTGCTATTTCATCTTGCTTTTACTCTGCTTTCTCTTACTTGTTGTTCTATCTTGAACTGCTTGCTAGTCAGGGGGATTCTGACACAGATTCTGAGGTGGAGGATCGTGTGGATGGGGTGAAGTCGTGGTTGTCCAAAAGCAAAGGTTCTGCCAAGAACCTGTCAGATGATGGCAGTCTCAAGAGCTCCAGGTCAGTACAAAAACAGCTGCTATCACTATCTTTTCAGCGGCTGATGGAGAGCAATAGACTGCGTCGACGTTTGAATGCTTTTGGACTCTGGATGAAATGGTTTGCATGATCTGACTCAGGGGAAATAAAGCATTGGGTGCAGAATACTTGATTGAAATGAGGGTACTGCTGTTGATTAGATGCATTTTTCTATCTGCTTTTACTTTATCCTCACCCTTTAAGGGAAAAGGTTTTCTTTCTAAAAATCACACCACATCACTGGTGGGTTTATCAACATGCCCAATGGCCAGCTGGCATAGTCTACCTGAGACACTTGCTGAGATTAATGGATGTGTCTGCAAGCTGACAGCTTGAATTGCCCCAGATTTGTCTCCTTACGACAAGATTAAACTTCCCCTCTCTCAGTTGAGGCACTTCCAACTTGAAAAACTTTTTAAATGTCGCTTAGAAGCAGGTCCCCTTAGGCATAACCTGCCTGATTCAAGCTCGCCAACACTGGCCCCTACTGTAATGATAACTAATAATTCAAGTCATATGAACTGCTATCTGCACAGTTACATGGGAAGTCACTCAATTAATTCACATTTACTGTCATTTATATTTGAATGTTTATTAAATGTAACAAGTTACTTTTAATTTCACATGGGAACAATTTTACTAAAGGATAACATCAAGTTTACCCAAACTAAAAATCAAAGGATTCCCTGGGTAGTGTGAATTATGTAGCACCTGGGTTTAACAACAACAAAATAATGCAATATAACTATTAAATGACTCTCTCTCTCTCTTCCTCTCTCTCTCTCCCTGTGTATGCACATAGATTTTGTTTTTACTAGAACACAATTGCTGGATTTATTCTATAATCCTCAACTCTACCATTCAGGCATACACAGGAGAGACATTATTTGCACAAGTGCAACAAATAAGACGTCGCCGTATTGTGTCTTGACAAATGTGTGTCTCTGTACGATATCTGTAGCTTACTCACAGAATCTTGAATCTTTTCTTCAGACCATTATCAAATGTGTAACAGTCAAATTCAACAAAAGTCAAACATTACTGCCAACATTCTTTTCAATTTCCCACTTTATGTGTTTGTCCTCAGAGAGTCGTGCTGTTATTTTGATTTCTTTAATATCACTGTAAGAAATATCCCTGTTGGTCCCCAGGCAGTTTTCTCCAATTGCACTTTTCTGTTTTGCTAAATGTCATCTTTTAAATTTCTTATCATTATCATGATTTTTCATTTTATTCATCTTTTCACTCTCTTTCTCAACTCTCCTCCACCTTACCCAATGTGTCATCATTTTCTCTCCCACTTTTTTCATTCCTTCTTCTTCCTTTCCATTGTCTATCCTTCTAGATTTGCTGTAAATGTAGACGCAAAGGAAGGGAAAGAGGGTAAGGAATGGAAAGAGGTAAATAAGGATGGCAAAGAAGTAGAGCCAAGCAGGTCAATGTCAGTGATCAGCTCTCTTAGCTACAGAAAACGATCCAACCTCGACTCTAAAGGAAATGCCCTGTTCAGTGCCCTCAAGGAAAATGCAGAGACGGAAGATTCACACAGTTTCCTAAGGGCCAAACCCAAAACTTCAGATCTTCAAGACGACAGCTACTCTGTCACCTCCAGGAGAAAGTCCCAGGCAGGGGATGACATGAATGGCAGAGAATCGGTCATCTCCAACAGCAGAGCCAGGAAAGGCATGGATAGTCGGTGGGGCGACTTCGACAAAGAATCAACCATTTCATTTCCTGCATCAAATAGGGCATCCACGCGTCTTGGGTTGAGCCCAGAGAATGACGCCAAATCCACCATCAGCTTAGGTCTTTCAAGCCCGCTTGGACACCGCCAGAGCACGTCACGCCTAAATGAGGGCAGAAGTGGGTGGTCGGCATATGGTAGCAGTCCCAGTAGTCCTTGTTTCAGCAGACGCTCAGGGGGTCGCAGTCCCGGAAGCGTTAGCAGAGCTGATTCCCGTATGTCACTGGCACGCAGCTGCCGCCTGAGTGAGTTTGATGTTGACGTTGATGACAGTCGAAGTGTTGCCTTTACTGAGAGGTCAGCGGCCAGTCCTCACTCCACTGGCCGCAGTATTTCCATGCCACCGCCGCAAAGCCGATTCACTACTAATGAAGACCAAGTTGATAATGTAGATATCAAACCAGTCAGTCATCGCAACTACCTCGACCCTGACCTGGAGAAAGCCATAAATGAGGTGTTGAGTTTTAAGCCAATTAAATTTAAGCGCACAAGCTTGGAAGACTCCGAGGGAGAAGAAGAACAGTCCAAGACTGTTGAAGACAAAAAGAGTGTCCAGAATGGGGAGAGTTCTCGCCCTGCCAGTAGTGTTCGACGCTCTGCGTCCGCCGTGGACTGCATGAGGTCATCCCGCAGTGCTAGCAGCAGCAGTCGCCATCGCAGCAAGAGTAAGAAAAAGAAGAGAAGCCACAGCTCAGACAGTGACAGCTCAGATGATGGCCGTCGCCACAGGAGCAGCTCCAGGAAAGGATCTAAGAAGTCCAAGAAGAAGTCCAAGAAGAGGGATAAATCGTCGTCCACTTCGTCATCTTCAGATTCTGAATCTGATTCCGAGTCGAGCTCTGGTGCCTCCACGATTTCCTACCGAAGTGCAAACAGTGTGAAGAGGGCCCCGTCTCGAAAGGCTTCCAGCCCAGAAAGGGATGAAGAAGCTGAGCCACAGAGTGAAAGTCAGCCCCTGAGCAAAAAGGATGATAAGAAAAGAAAGAAGAAGGTGGACAGCCTGTTGATGAAGTACCTGTACCGGCCCGACAGTGACTGAGGAAGGCAGTAGGTGGTTGCCTGATGTGGACCTAACCTTAAAGAGTGATGCATGACCATCTAATCAAATGTTCAGCCTTTTCACAGTTTTGAATTCTCATTCATTGGCAGTGTGCAAGGCATGCTAACAATTTTTGACGTGTACTACTGTGTTTCCTTAATGTCGTGCCAAATTGCAATGACTACTATCTCTGTGGACCACACCTCTGGGGAAATGCTGTTATGGCTTAAAGGTGCACTTAATGTGGATGTGCCTTGAATTACTCCTGAGGTGTCACTTTGATTTATGACCCCTGAAAGGTAAAAATAACGGTCAATTAAGAAGGGCCATAATAAATGTTTCCTCCCTGCCCTCATAACTGCAGGCTTAATTAGACCTCGGGCATTGATTAACACAACACTGTGGTGCACAGCGGAGCATAATTAACCCTCGGTCTGCCGTCTTTAAGCTTTGTGACTCTAGAGTTAGGAGGTTTGTTTCAGCATCTGTTTTATTTCCAGCAGATTTGCTGTTATTCATTTAGGTTGTATTCATTTGACATATTTAAATGATTTAAGATGCAATCTTCATGCAGTACGCTGGTGTTTGACAGTTGTGCATGCTATCAAGGTAATGCACTGCATGAGTTTGCTGAGATGTTTCCACAAGGTGCTGGAGGACGGGCTAACCTCACCAAATGTACTGTAATGAACTACTGTGTGGCAGTGAGGAGACACAAGAAAACACAAGATCGAGACAAACACGAGCAAGTGAAGGCAACTGCAGTTTCATAAAACCAGCTCAGCATATTATTTAGAACACAAATGCAAACATGTCAACAAAATAATAAAATCACATGTAGAAGTATTGTACAGTGGAGGTGAACACAACAGAAGATTCTACTTCTTCTTCTGCAAACATTTCCAGCAGCAGACGACAGCATCACAACCTGTGCGCTGCCATATTAACAACAACAGTGTTGAAGTCGGGCTATTGTGTGCTGAGCAGGAAACCAGTGAAAGCAGAGGAGACCGTGCAGTTCTGTCACCGCTTTCTTGTTCGCTTGTTGTGGGCGGAGAGGAGACACACTGGAGACTCGTCGCATTGACACTTTACGCTATCCGATTCCAATCCAATCACAGGAAATGCATTTTAGTGCCAGGTGTAAAGGGAGCCATTAGTGGCTGGAAGATGTGCTGCAGCCATATCACAGGCTAATTGAGATTTTAAAAAATAACAACTACGTTACTTTACATCTTCACACACTTTTTTCACTCCCACTTTTAATGCAATGCATGTTTTGTCACAGCAGAGCACCAAGCTATCTTAGCCAGCGAACTACGTCCTGTCCAGTGTTGTAATAACATCAATGTCCTCTCTGTTCTCTCCTGCTCCAGCCCCCCTGGTCGAAGACACTACTACTTCACTAGATCTGACGAAGAGGAGGAGGAAGAAGAAAAAGAAGGTGGGGCGACCCAGGACGCTTACTACTCCCGAAACCGATACAGCAGCCAAGTGAAAGACGACGACAGTGAGGACAGGCTTTACGAGACCACGTCATAGTCTCCGCTCGCGCCGTCCACCTCGGAGAATGCGCCGTCACTCAGCCGTCAGTCTGTCTTGCATGCACAGCCGACCACAGCTGCGGTCAATTGGTCACAACCACAAAACCTGAACACTCTCAAGCCTGCGGGGGAAAGTCAAGACGATGAAATGATGTAGTCGTTGTTAACAACGCTCAGTCGGCTGAGGCGAATCCTCGTGGGGTTTGAGCACAGTTTGACAAACTACACAGTCATTTGGACTCTTCATTCATCAGTCTGCGCTGGCTGCCTACACACACACACACACACACACACACACACACACACACACAGATTAACCTCTCCACTCTGCTGGCTGCATGCAAGCAGCAGTTGCTTGGTTTGAGCAGCCATCGTGTTGAAACTCCAGTCATGGTTGTAACTGAGCCAAAGAACTTGAGGTTGTAATGATAATAAGAGTCTTTGTTTCCCTCTCTTTGTCTCCGTCACTCTCTCTACATATAGTACACCACAATAATGTATATTTCCACTGTACAATGTATTGCCAAAAAGCCTTTGTTCCAAGTACGTATGCATACTGTTTAATGTATTTCCATTTGATGCTAATTCACGGACAAAGTTCCAGCTTTTTCTTCCTCCTCTTCTCTTGGGATTTTTGGGATAAGTGCCATTTGACTCAAATGGGCTCCTCTACAGCTGGTTTCTCTGCAGCTGTGGCGCTTCCTGAACTGCTGCACTCTAAACTGAAGATGCTATCATTATCATCTGCTTGCTTTTTGTTTGCCTGAAAAGTTTTCTGCCTTTTGCCAGCAAATGATCTCTTCCTCATAGAAGAATAGAATTGCATCACTTTCCGCTCGCTTTTCTCTGCCTTGAAAGCAAAGCTGTTTTTTGTTTTTTTTTCACCCTCATTTTGAATCTTTTGTTATTGATGTTTGACAGATTTTCTCCTGCAGAGGACTGCCTTCCAGAAAATCAATTTCCATGGGTTTTATGCTCTGTCTTATTATATTTCGACTTGATTTGAATACACACTTGCCAGACATTAGTGAGGAGACTTTGTCCTTGTGCTTGTTGTTCACATACCGTCTGTGTTTTTGGGTTTGATGTGCTTTACCTTTCCAAAGGGAATTTATTTAACCTTGGGCACCAATCATTTGTCGTTTTATTACAAAAACCACTGAGCAAATTTTATCCTCAGCCACTATGATGAAGGAACAAGCTGGTGTTATCTGTTTATTTTTTTATTAAGTGAGCAAATCCCATGGAAAGACATAAATTGGTAATGTGTTTTCATCTTTAGGAATAGTATGTAAGCTCAAAGGTGTACTTGAAATGTTTTTCAGACTTCACATTAAGCCTTTGGTTCCATGTCGATACCATATACTATTTCAATTAGAATGCTCTGTCGAGTGCAGACTTCCACCAAGGCCCATTCTACACTTTTCTGATGGATCTGCACCAAAGTTAATGATGTTGTTTTTGTTGGCTTATGCTTCCATGTCTCCACAAATGTCTGTGGAAAGGAGTTGAGTACTTTCTTCAAATTTAACAGATACCGGTGAAAACATAACCACCTTGTCAAAGGTTCAGTAATGACGTCCTGAATTACTTGATTTTTCCATCAAGTTTGGTTTGAATGAGTAATTCAGTGTCTTGAAAACTGTCGTCTGAGATTTTAACAGTTCCTAATGACCTAGCTTAGTTTATTCATAGGAGAGTTTATGATATCACTATCATAAAGTTTGTATGCTGCTGGATCATACGAGTGGATTATGAAATGTCAACAGCATCCGTCTTGAGAAACAAAATCACATAACCTTATTAATTTAAACACACCCGGTTATAATATGTTGTAGAAAGAGGGATTTTCTTTCAAGTCAGAGAACAAAAAACCCAAATTCTTACCATTCTTGCATCATTACCTCTGACAGTGACAGTGCAGAGTAAGTCCTGTTGCACTTATACACTGAGAAAACATTTGATTAATAACTGACGGATACAAAAAAAGCATCTGTTTCAGAGTCAGGGTGGTTTGATGTTGGACAGGACGACAGTTGAGTCAGAGACGCTGATTAAAATGTCCGCTGCTTACTTTGGGATTTGAATTTTCATGGGTTTTGACGATGAGCCGAAAAATCTAGAATATCACCAGTCTTCTCCTTGAAGGCTTCGTCAGGTACTTTAACTTGAACTCCATCAACTGGACTCACTGCTGCAGCCTGTACAAGCAATACTGTGAAATCATTGAGGCTTCTTTATTGTCAGGTTTCCCTTTTATTCAAAGGGAAACAACAAACAAACAAACAAAGAGACGCAGTGATGCTTCCAAACAGCAAGTACTTGCAAGAGCAGGAAGCTGCATGTTCACGGTTGCTCAGATGTTACATCACACTCTTTGGTCGTCTGTCTTTTAATTTGCTGAAAATGTCATTTTGAAATCCAGAAGCGCTTGACCTGGTGTGTGGGCCTGGAAGCAAAAGGAAATCGTGGACGTTCTTTATTGTGGGAGAAATTTGGGCCTTCACCTTTTATTCTCTATGCAGTCAAATGTTTTTGTTCTTTTCTTTCTTTCTCTTTCTCTCGCTCTCTTTAATTGATCTTGACAAAGTGTCTGGCTTCAACAGGAAAACAAACGAACGAGCAGACATAATATTAAAGACTGCACACAGTATTTATATATAAATATGTGTATGATCCATGCTAGCTTTGAAAATACTTCATGTTTATTTTCAAATTGACCACTTGGTATAAATTTTGCATTATAGTTTAATATATTGTAAATAAATGATGGTGATTGTTTTAGTCTTGTGTTGGAGACTTTTATTTTTTTGCTCTCGTGTGTCTTCACATCCCACACTTTACTCTCACATCAATATCTTGTCTCTTTCTGACTTCTGTTAAAGAGAAAACCACTGAGCTGGAAGAATTAATATGTCGCTAAATATTAACGTGTGAAGCAGGAGGCGGCAGGATTTTCTGTTGGAGAAGCAAGTATAAAAAGTGGTACAAATAGTCTCTGTATACCACAACACTGGCTGTCTTTGGAGTGTCTGCCCCCTTCCTTCTTTTACATAATGGTATGGTCCTTGTCTGTCCTCACATGTCACTGGCCGCAGAAGATCCGGCTCTCCTCATCGGGAGTCCGCTCTTCTCAATTCACTACAAGAGACGACGCGTCACTACAGGAAATACTGGATATTTAGGTGTTAGAGAGTTAGAGAGTTTCAGAGATGGAGAGGTTGCAGAGACGACCATAACACAGTCCCATCATTAGACACATCATTAGTCACCTGGCTCCCATTAGAATGTAACATCAAGTGTAAATGTAGACAAATTCCATTAACCCCTGATAATGCATGTCCTATGAGGTTTTACTAAGATAATCTGTCAGAGTTCACCCCTAAATGTGTCAGGGATGAATCCTTACAGCCGCTAAAATAAGTTAAAAAATAATAATAACCCATAGTGATATAATAACTAGAGATTGCAGATTTTTTATAATATTTTATACTTTGATATAATAGGGATTATCTCAAGGACAGGAAGTTTAATCCTCTAATACAACACATAATCCACAACATAGAAATCAACTGCAATGACACGCCTGTCCATGTACTTGATTTACACCTTCAACGTCAGCGTTTAACTTTCATGTTGACCAGATCCGACTTTTTCATAAAGAGATGAAGAGATGTTTCTGTTCATGTTGCCTGTAAATGAATAACTCAATATTGAGATGTATCATTAAAACTGTGTTTGCATGTGAGTGTGTGTGTGTGTGTGTGTGTGTGTGTGTGTGTGTACACAGACTTCAAAGTGCTCACACTGCCCTTGAAAATTGTGGAGTGAGATGAAATCTTCCTCTGATCAATATTCAATCTAATATTTTGATATGTGATGTGAGAGAAGTGCTCTGCAGCTTCAGATGAGCAGATGAAGACCATCGTGTTGATAAATCAGATTTTTGTGCATTACATTTTTACATTTTTGAAAGGTTTAACATCTGCGGACTTGAGTTTTTGCAATAGTTTTGCTTTTACTTTGAAGACGTTCATTATTTTTGATACTCCACACTCGTCTCTCGCTGGGATCAGAGGGACATCGCGTCATGTAAGGAACATCTTCACTCTTCTCAGATTTAGGTCCATATTAACACTTTGTAAACAGCATGTTTACCATTAAAAGATACATTATAGAAAGTCAAAATGCAGGTCAAGCAGGCACAACAGATTATTGACTCAAAGTCAATACTGAGACATGTTTATCTTCAAATGAGTCAGTCAGGTAGAAACAGTCCATTGCTGTCAAATGTAACACAAATCAGATTAAATGGAGGGTGTTGGATGATTATATCTATATCTATAAATAATCTAGACATCAAGATGTGAGGTAAGCTTAATCATACTTCACATCTAAGCTTCCAGTTTTAAAGTGAGGATAAATGACAATGAACTAGACAAAGTTCAGGAACATTAAATGTATTTTGCACTTCCAATAAAAGGTTGAATCAAAACTAAGGGTAAAATAAATATTATTATTTGTATAAATATTATTTATACAAATAAATAAATACAATCTTTTCCTGCTTCGTCTCCTGCTTACGTTCCTATTTACATTACTGTCACGTGACTACACCTGTTTTCAACACTGTCATAAGCAGCGACATGTGCAGACTTATTAAATAAAGGCACTACACTGTACACACACAGTGATGTACATGGTTTGTATTTATAGAAACACTCAGAGCTGCTCGACACTACAGTTCTGCCGTTCACTCGCACACGTATGTGCAGAGCATTTCTTTTCGCTCGACCACCGTCGCGCTCAGTGAGCCACCTGCCAAGTGAAGCCTGTCAAGAGAGCTTTTAGACAGTTAAATGTATGCAATGAACGTCTGCTTGTCTGTCTGTTAATTGCATAAGAATTGCTGCAGCATTGTAATCCAACTGTAGCCTGACTGACAAGCTCTCAGTCAAGCTCCACCCTCGCTTTTCCCGAACACGGTTAATTCTAGTTTTAAAGAAACCCAAGACGATTAAAAACCAGCGGGTGATTCGTGAAGCTGGAGTTGTGAAGACAGGACTTCAGTCATTCTGTGTTTGTTTGTATAATTCCACAAAACTGAGTTTTTGCTGTCTGTCCATTTACCTGACAGACATTTGTGAGGCATCCAGGCCACTTTGAGTCCAACTCTGGTCCATCTGAGGTGTGTTTGTCCAACTGTGAGACCATTTTAGTAAACTAAACCAAACTAAAATGGTCTCACAGTTGGACAAACACACCTCAGATGTACAAACACAATAATAGTTTTTTTTGTCCAAGGTCATGTGTTTACATAGACTGATCTCAATGTGTTCATCCGTCTCCAAGTGCCCGGATATTTCGCTTGATTCAGCTTTGATGTAAAACTCATCTTCCGAAGAAGTCTGTTAAGTATTTTGTGAAACATCATGTTTGCTTATTGAAAGTTTCCATATTTGGAAGAGTGTGGGTGGAGCCTGATTATCCAAGACCTTATCTCCTGCTTTATGTCCCTAAATTAGACCATAGTTTACTAAATAAACACCATGCTGGATTGAAGGGGCTATAACCTCCTCAGAATGATCCCTGACCAGTGGAATCGCCTCCTGATGGACTTTTCAGTGAGTACAGGTTCCAGGATCTTCAGCGTCGGCTTCAGTTTCTGCACGCGAAGACGACGCCCATTTGTAAACACAGTCTATGGTATAGTCCTAATCTGGCAGCCAGCATACAAGCTGCAGATTTAAAGACAGTCCACTACCCTCAGCTTGTTGCAGGGTGACTTTTGACCCGTTCTCTCCACTATGTGCTCATTAACTGTGGCTAATGAGTATAATTAAAAGGCCTCCAGCTGAAATAAGTTGATCAAAATGATGCCGGCATAAGACTAATGAAGTCAAATAAACATTGGCTTCTTCCTTCATATGGACTCGTAAATGTATGTATTTAATTAAGCATCAGTTGTCGGCCAAGGATTCGGCAGGAATGGCTGCATTGTGACATTTTGTCAGTGGGAAAGTGCGTGCAGAGGCTGAGAGTTCAGGCTCACGCTGCTTTCTCTTCACGGGTCAAATACATATTGCTCTTTATCTGTTTGCTCCCCGCCTGCAGAGAAGTCTCACTGATGAGCACAACGCAGCAGGACGCAGCCAGAGGCGAGGTCAGATCATCTGTGGAGCTGGTAAGTGATAGTGAGTTCTTCCTCTCTGTGGCTCTTCTGAAGGAGAACGTCCCCCACACGGCAGGAGCTGCAGCTTCACCCCTCACAGCTTCTGCCTGGTGGCGAGGAACTCTCGACCACTGCTGCGCTGCCCCGGCGCTTCCGGGCGGAGAATCGGACACCGGGATGAAAAACACTCCCTTCAACAGCCACGACTTTGCTCTGTTTAAATTTGTTTTAAGAACGCGGCATAAATAATTCCTCTCCCTCCTCTGGCCTGTTTCCCTAGAAATGTCCCTGCACTGGTGAAAGACTGCACATTATTATCTTTTGTAGCCCTCTTAATCAAAAGCACACGTGGTCATGAAGTATTCATGAGGCGAATGATGGAAATTAGCCTTTTAGCTATTGTAGCACATCTCTGCCTGCAGAGAGGGAGCGGCGAGGACACACAGACGGTGGGAAGGCGAGCACGTCTTTTCCCCAGAGAGACAGACAGTGACAAGAAGATGTTGTAAAAACATGCCGTGCCTTCCGCGCTTTCTTCCGGCTGCCTCGACGCTGAGCTCATTACCCTTCCAAATGTGGATGCTGGTTCTCGCTTTTCCCCTCGGGCTCAGCGGCTGACAGTCCGTCTTTTCTTTCAGCTTACTTGCAGTCAGTTCCTCTGACCTTGTGTCAAGCAAACGGCCAAGTTTGAACTGTCATCTGCTTTGGAGGGCAAACCACTTGGTGCTGGTTTATTTTCAACATGAGGGAAGAACAGGTCAAGCTTGAGGCCGGAGGTCACTGCCTGTAGCAGGGCCGCAATTAGGCTGGAAACCATGAATGAGGTGCTGTGCTGGGGTCAGAGATGCTCTCTGTTTCACCCGAGGGTTGTTATAACTTCCTCCTACAGTGAGTGAGCTTCAGTCAACATGTTTTATGTGCATTTTCAATTTGTGCAAAAAAAAAATGAACTGAATTAAAACAGAAAATAACAAAAAAAATTCTTGAAATATCACAAAAAAGTGGGAAAAGTTGTCGTATCGATGAAAGGAAAATGGGAAGAGAGCACACTGATCGTTCACTGCACTGGAATAAACAGCAGGTGAGAGAAGATACGTGTGTGGACTGATGAGCATTTTATCAACTTTATGCAAGAAGCAAAACTTGCTACGATGAAGCCTTTTTCACATTAGCTGTCGCAGATACACCGAGGGATTTTAAACCTGGGTGAATACACTAAAAAAAAGGCAGATAACACCTTTCCCATTGCCAGTGGTTGTTTTCACTCACTTCACCCATAATAATGGCAGACACGGACTTCTTTCACTGGAGTAAATGGGCTTCTAATAATTTCAACCCTTAAAGTCTTCGAGAGGTGAAAGTACAAAGATGGTTTTCTGTCCACAAGCATCTAGAAATAACATCTAGTCGTAACAATAAAGCCGACTGTTAGCGTTCAGTGTTAAGACGTCAGGTGCAAACAGCTTTTAAAGCACACAGTGTTCCTTCAGCCACATGAGTACTCTGCAAAGCTGACATGCAACCATATGGAAGTTTGAGATGGGTTTTTTAATTTGCTGGCTCTTTACAGATGGCAGCATATGGAAGATGAAGATTAACATCCAACTAAATGAGCACGAAATTTCTCACATCATGTTACTCAGACTTGACGGCGGGTTAAAGGTGTCGGCAGGAGGTTAATGTTCAGTATAGTTAGTATAGGCTGGAATAGATGTATGAACCTTTGACACGGGATATACTGTACCAGCGTGTATATGATATATAAGCACAGAAGACATTTTATAATTGCAGTTCATTCAGTTTTATCTGCAGAACGTTAACGCCCTACAGCTCTAAAGTGTCTTCACAAGTGTCATCTCTCTGTTGTGCTGTCAGACCCTGTACCATCTGTGTTCACTTTGCAGTAACCATAGGAACCCTGGTTTTTAGGTTGCTGTACACAAACATCGCCGCAGTTTTCTAAACATACACCCAGCGTCTCGTTCTTGCCATTGTTTCCACACGTGATGTGATTAAATCGTAAACTTCCAGCGACCGTTTGAATCCTCTCTGCTTCTGTTGCCAAGCTGACATCATAACGTGTGATTTCCTCAGGTATCCTGTCAGTGAAGAGCGTTCTCTTGACAGCATCTTCATCATTATTTTCGAGTTCTGTAACAACAGCGTGTCAAACTGACACAAACAGCTTTGCTTAGGGCTCTAATGAAACGATTCCAAGTCTTTTAGTACGTTCTCGTTCTTAAATGGAGCATCTGCAGTGCAACCCGGTCTCTGCAGACATGGCTGCACCTTTCTTTGACTCCTCTATATTGACTGTTTACACAGAGCTGGCGCTCAAATTCAACGTCTGAATTTGTTCCCTTTTCATCACTGGCACTCATCTACTTTGCTTTGCTCACATCCCATGAAGAGCTTTCTCGTTACGCCTCTTTGACGGCTGCTGCTGCTGCTGCTGCTGCTGCTCACTGATGTCGGATGAATGACAGAGATTCATGTAGCATGCGGTGCCTGCTGAGATCTTTGGTCTCTGCAGATCACGCTGAGGATGTGGAGACTGTTGCCGCTAATCTTGAGAAAAAAAGTCCACAAAGTGCACATTAAAACTATGAAGAAAGAATAGAGAGCAAATATCAAGTCAGTTGACTTTTCATTGCCAGTGTTTTGGTAATTATTACTCAGGATTTAGGGAGGCGACGATTGTACGATGGAAAAACTTATATGTCCCTGCTTTGATTTAGGATTATCATAAATATGATTTCCCGGCAGCCTTGACCATAGACCAGGAAGAAGGTCTTTATATTTAATTTAACTTAACTTAAAAAGTTCAGTTATATTTCTTCTAAAGATCTAAAAAACAAAACAAAGAAAAAATAGTAGCAGCATGGATATAGTAAAGTTATACTTTAATATCCAAAGGACGTCCAAGTAAAATACACTTATATTTCATATTGCTTATACATTTGTTTCTGTATTATTGTTTACTTATAATTCCACTGTCATGCACTCCTCTTAAGATCACACACCGGAGACTTTATTTCCCGACTTTTCCAAAACACAGTGAGTCAGTAGCAGCTAGACTGAAGAAGAAGAAGAAGAAGAAGGTTCAAGATGACTGACAGCCAACATGGCCGCCAACTGAGGCCTGTGAAGTCAGTGCTGCTGGGCATCCATTGAGAATCCTGACGATCCAAAGCTGCTCCTCCACCTCTGTTGAAGATGTAACGCAAGCTTTTACAGCGGAAAGCAAATAACCAAAGATTTCTGTGGAAACTCAAACTCTATCGCCAGACTGCAGTCGCGTAGCAGGTGAGTTCAGGCCTCACACACAGCTACACATATACACTCATTTCTTTCATGTAAAGACCACAGTGAGAAAAATTTATTTATTTATTCGTTTATTTCAAAACATACAAAAGAAAACAAATGCAGATGCGCATTGGTACACAAAATCTATCGGTTTAAATGTTCAAAAAGGAGTGGGAGGAAGTATAAACTTATTTATTCCCACCCCAATTTCCACAACTCAACATAATTTTATTTATTTAGCTTCCTGCTTACCAATCCATTCATTAATTTCTTTTTTATACAATATCCATTTTCTCTAAAAATGTATGTCTTTTCTTATTTTATTTTCATCATATAATCTGTGATTATGGGCTTCCTTCTTCTTCTTACTAGTTACTTACGTACTTGACGAAAATCCCTTCTTTATACGTCTTTTTGAACAGAATCAAACTGTTACTCATCGGCTGCTGGTGGACCGGTCTCCTCCACCTTTATGCACTGCGCTTGCGTGTTGCCTCTAGTGCACAGCTGTAGATGTAGGTGCAGAGGTCAGGGTCAGCTGATCCTCGGTCACAGCTGTGTGTGTGTGTGTGTGTGTGTGTGTGGTGTAGATGAGGAGGACAGGTGAAGCAGAGTCTGGAGGAGGCTGCTGAAGACTGACCTCATGTCAGGGCTCATCTCTGGGGTTGTGTAGGAGTGTTTGGAGAAAGGCCTGTGAGCTACAACTCTGCCCTCTGAAGGTCACCAGCAGCGCTCCAGCTCTCCACATCACACTGCGGCCAGCTTTTCCCCCACACGTGGTGCATGTTTACAGCTCTGTGCTTCAAAGAATCTTAACAGGACCTAAATTGATTCAAATCGAGATTTGGGGATTAGACAAATTGGACACTCTAAATTGACCGTAGTAGATGGTTGTTTGTCTTTATGTGGCCCTGTGATGGACTGGCCACCTGTCCAGGGTGTACCCTGCCTTTCGCCCTATGTCAGCTGAGATTAGCACCCTCATGTGGGGAATAAAGCAGTAGAGGATGGAGGGTTACTCTTTGTCACATAGCTGCATGTACAAGCTGCTCTATCTCAAAGTTTAGATGCACATTTTAACATATTTAATAGAAATGTCTGCATAGCACTCCTGGCAGTTTTGCACAGCATATATTTTTGTTTATAGTAAAGTGAGATCAATGGCTGCTAACAGGCTGGAGTGTGACTGAAAACACAAAGTTCCACAAGTGAATTCTCCTGATCTAAAACCCGGTTGTTTTGCAGTTTGATGGGACAAACACTTCTTGGTGCCGCCCGCCCCTGCACTGCTGCTGTATACACTCAAAGGCTCCCACAGTCAGTGTGATAGTATTGTTAGAGGGACACAGCATTTAAATAATGTTTGTTTCCATTCACAAAGACAAAAACAGAGGCAGAGTAAATAACAGCACCAATAGGATTTAAGGATTCAAGGGTTTGAATACAGATAAGATATAATTTTACTATATATGTCTATATGTATATATATATATATATATATATATATATATATATATATATATATATATACATATATATAAAAGCTCCTCCTCAATAACAGTATAACAAAAATGACTTACAGTTATGCTAATAGACAATGTTGTCAAGGTTTTGCTGTGAGACAAAGTGAAAACTGCTGCAGGCAATCCCATTTTTCTGGGGATTAGCAACAGACATAATCTCACACCAGTTTATGACTGCCATAAAGGTCATATTTTTCATCATCCTCTTTATAAAAACAAACGTGTTGCAGATTTATTGTTTTTATAAACGTAGTTCACTTATGTTGATGTGACGTATGAAACAACATGGTAGAGAGTTAAATTCAAACGTTGTCTAACTGTAACACTGGGGCTCCCAGTGTGCAGGAAATCTAGTAGGTATTTGAGGATCATGCCGAAGCGAGCAATTTGAGATTTGGAGCATGAAGCACTTAAACTGGAAATTCACATTGGTAAAACAGAATTTACCTTCTCTGATGGATTTAGTGGCCCGAATACAACCAACACTTGACTGTGTGTGCAGGGAAAGAGCAAGAGTTTTCAGATTATCCCACATAAACACTCAAATACATTGATTTGATCAAATGAACATTTTGGACTGCGTGTCATTTCTCTTCGCAGTGTCGTTCATGTGTTCTGAAAGATATTTTTCTCTGCTCCTCATCTCAAACTGCTCCCTCAGGAATGACGCACACATTTAACACCACAGCGATTCCGGTGACACTTGAAGAATCTTTGGTTGTTGTCAGTGAAGGACAAGGTCTCACCTGGCAACCGACACACACACACACAGACTAGTTTTTATGTCTTAGTGAGAACACATCACGGACAAGACACATTCTCTAGCCCCTTACCCTAACCTTTACCATCACAACTAAGTGCCTAACTATTACCTTAACCCTGAAAAAGCCCTTTAAAGTTGTGGGGCCCAAACACTCAATTGTACGTTTACTTGGACCTCACAAAGACATGAATACAAGTACACACACTCTCAGCTTAGAAGAAGCAAGACTTTAGTTCTTTTAACAGTCATGCGGCTGTTTGCTGAAAAGGTTAATGAAGGACACTGATGTTTTTCAGAGAGAAGCCAGGCTGGTGAACGGTCTCGTGGCCTTTCACTGCACCATCAGCGAGCAGGATACATTCCTGTTACACATTTCTGTCCCACACATCACCACGACGGATATGAAAAACCTACGGCTGCACGCTCACTAATCAGTATCACCCAAAGACTCAACAGAGGCAAAAACGGACACACTTGCCAGCTGACATAGGGCGAAATGAACCTCTGCATGTTTTGGATGTGGGAGGAAACCGGAGAACCCGGAGAAAACGCACACACAGATACAAACTCCATCCCAATTTATCTCCTACTGGAATAATTACAGATGCAGTAAAGATTCTCTTTTTTAAAGCAGAAAAAAAATAAATAGATCAGAACAAACACAGTGTTCTTATGTGGTGCTGACTCTGCCTTTATGTGATGTCGTCAGTTTTCTCATTTTGCTCCTTTCATCTATTATGAGACAGCAGAGCCCTATCATTTATGTATTTAAAGCACAGCGGAGCAACTGCAGTAAACACGAAAGAGAACGAAGACTCCAGGTGTGAGAAATGGCGCATAAAGGAGTTCAGCTCGAGCGGGATGCAATCTGCTGTTCAATCTGTCTGGATCTACTCAAGGAACCGGTGACTATTCCCTGTGGACACAGCTTCTGCATGAACTGTGTTGAAACCCACTGGGACACAGAGGATGAGGAGATGATCTACACCTGCCCTCAGTGTAGGCAGACCTTTGAACCACGGCCTGTCCTCATGAAAAACACCACCTTAGTAGATTTAATGGAGCAACTAAAGAAGACTGGACTCCACACTGCCCCTGTTGGTTATTGCTATGCTAAACCTGAAGATGTGGCCTGTGATGTTTGCACTGGGAGGAAACTGAAAGCTCTCAAGTCCTGTTTGGTTTGTTTAGCCTCTTACTGTGAGAAACATCTTCAGCCTCATCATGACTCGCATCCTTTAAAGAACCACAAGCTGATTGAACCATCCATGAGGTTCCTGGAGAACATCTGCTGCCGTCATGGTGAGGTGATGAAGATGTTCTGCCACACTGATGAGCAGGGTGTCTGTCACATCTGCTCCGTGGATGAACATAAAGGCCACGACTCAGTGTCGGCTGCAGCAGAAGTGACAGAGGAGCAGAGACAGCTCCAGCTGAGCAATAAAGAATTCCAGCAGAGACTCAAGGACAGAGAGAAAGATGTGAAGGTGCTGGAACAGGAGGTGGAGGCTTTCAATTGCTCTGCCGATAAAGCAGTGGAGGACACTGAGAAGATCTTCACTGAGCTGGCCCCTGAGCTGGTGCGTCTCCTGGTGAAAAGCAGCTCTGATTTGTCTCAGCAGATCAGATCCCAGCAGGGAAGTGAACTGAACCATGTCAGAGAGTTTCATGAGAAGCTGCAGCAGGAGATCGTCGAGTTGAAGAGGAAAGAAGCTGAACTTCAGCAGCTCTCACACGCGGAGGATCACAACCGTTTCCTACTCGGATTTCCGTTGACACATTCCTCCGGCGTCACTGTTCGTCCTCTGAGCTGCTTTGAGGACGTGACGGCAGTTGTTTCACAGATTCGAGGTCAGCTACAGGACGTCCTGACTAAAACATGGACAAACCTCTCGTTGAAAGTGACTCAAGTCAAACTTTCACTGCCTCAACCAGAGCCCAAGACCAGAGCTGAATTCTTAAAATATTCACAGGAAATCACACTTGATCCGAACACGGCACACACATGTCTGTTGTTATCTCGGGGGAACAAAAAGGTGACAGTGACGAGAGAAAGTCAGTCTTACAGCGGTCACCCTGACAGATTTACCTACTGGTGGCAGGTCCTGAGTCAGGAGAGTCTGACTGGATGTTGTTACTGGGAGGTGGAGTGGAGAGTCGAGGGTGTCGCTGTCTCAGTCGCATACAAGAATATAAGCAGGTCTGGGAGATCAGATGAATGTGTGTTTGGATTAAATGACAAATCCTGGGTGTTAGACTGTTACCCAAACAGGTTTGACTTTTATTTCAACAGCGTCAACACTAATGTCTCGGGGCTCGTGTCCCCCAGAGTGGGCGTGTACCTGGACCACAGCGCAGGACTCCTGTCCTTCTACAGCGTCTCTGACACCATGACCCTCCTCCACAGAGTCCAGACCACGTTCACTCAGCCTCTCTATGCTGGCGTTGGTTGTTATTATTATGGCGACACAGCTGAGTTCTGTCAACTCAAATAGACTCTGATGAGTTAATTATTCATTCTGTTTTCATCTCTAACTCGTTTGGTCTCAATGCTGTAATCGCCTGCCAGTCAGATGTCGAGGGCGGGTACTTTGACGTCCTGTCACTGATGCTTGAGCTTGTTGAAGTGGAGCTGGAATCAGTGAGTGAGATCCTGACTGTTCTCCACAAGAAAAGGGAAACCTGTCTTTGTTCTACATGAAGTTTGGTGAGGATGAAATGAAGAAGGAACGGGAGCAGTTGGCGGAGGGAGCCAGACTTCAGAAGAGTGAGAGGAAAAGACAGGATTTGACAAGCTCAGGAGGAACAGAGAGCGGGATGCAAGGGTCAGGAGCAGACATGCTGAAAGACGGTGCGTGTGTGGCTGGTGGAAAACAGCCAAGGACAGAGACCGTTGCAGATTCTTAAAAGAAGCGGCTGTGATAAATGTGTCAACAGCACCTTAAAGAGATAAAGTTGCAGTCTGCTCTCTGACCGGGATCATTTTGAGGAGTCTTATCTCTGCATTGACATCAAAAACTAAACGTATGCATATTGTCTTCAGGAGGTAAACACACAAAAGAAGTCATTGTAATTAAAAATCACACTATCTTATGAGTGAGTACTGTCATTAGCACCTACTTTATTTAAGGAAACTTTATTTTCCCTGTGATTGAACCTTTATGAGTTTTATCATTTTCATGGTTTGGTCACGCATCTCTACCCTAAACCACATAGTTAAACTCAGTCACAGCCTTGTCTTGTTTCCAAGTTTTTACATTTTTAATCAGTGTAATGTTTTCTCTTAATTAATCTACGGAGATTTAATTAGCTGTGACCTCAGCACTCTATCCTATTATATTTGTATCTGGTTTCTTTAGTTTGTTTTGAAACTAAATGTCAAACCGGCTGTTTTGTCGCCGTGCTGTACAACAAATCTACCTATGGATATAAATAAAGTACCTGAACCTGAACCTTATTTATTAAATGTACACATTTTGGTTCTTTAAAACTTAATTTTTTTCATCCAAACATTTATTTGGCCTGTTTTACATGGATACTCCTATATCCATATAAATAAATGGTTTATTTGTAGCTGTAGTGTGTGTTTCATGGTTTAACAGTTTTTTTGTTTGCGTGTCCGCAGTGACATTTCCAAGTTCAGTCGTGATGTAAAATGTGTCACACAGCGTGGGTAAAGTGAAACAGCGTCGCACGGCAACACTATCGCTGAAAACACCGAGAAGATTCTACTGTTAGACATAAACGAGGATATTCTCGGCGTAAAAGACAGACGAACAACACTTAAAACTTACCAAAGTATTGTGGAAAAAACTCCTGTCACTCTGTCTCCTGTGTGCATGAGTGACCGAGGAGGAGCACTGGAGAAGAACTAGGTCAAATCAGAACACTCAAAATGCAGATTGGAGACAAACCACAAGAGTTATTCCTTATAATTTGTTATTATTAAACTCTTTAAACTGATGAAGAAACATGTGAACAATTCATTTGGCTTCAGACATAGTAAACCTCAAAGACACACTTTTCCATGGAACAACCAGAAATCACAACTTTGACCTCTTATGTGATGATGCCTTTGATCTCTGTGACGTCATCAAAAAGGCTATGAGAGAATTTCTTTATGGGGGACAGCATAATGATTATGAGAAGAATTAAGACACTTAATATCACATTAAAAAAAAGAAATAAAATAAAAAAATCTTCTTTTGATTACAAAATGAGTTTCTCTCTTGAAATGTTTGTTGTAACTTGCTGTTAGGTTGCCAACATGCTATGAATTGTGGGTAAAGCCCTATAAAGATGGCCGTTAAAGTGACACAAAAGAGACAGAAAAGTTCCATCTGTTGCAGAAGTGCGTCATTGGTAATGAGTAATATACATATGAATCTATCAATGTCTTTGTTTTTACTTGATCCTGTTTTGACGACAGGGTAAATGTGGGCAGAGCAAACAAAGTGCATCGTCTTCTTGAGCAATAATCATTGTTAAGGTTAAACTCTGTGACCCTCACTTTGAGAAACCAGCACACTAATAAAAAAAACCGGCTGATTATCAAATAACTTAAGTTCTCTGTGTTCACTCTGTGTGCGAGTGTGTAGGACAGGGAGCATCTCCAGTATGTGCAAACTTACTTGTATGATAAAGGATTCTTGTTTGTGGACTGGATGCTATTCTAGAAACTTTGTTTCTAGAATAAACACATTGTTTACATCACACGACTGACTGGTGACATGCTGTACTGCACAATCTTCCATCAGTCTACCACGGTCTCATCTGCAATGTAAACAAAGAGGTGACACAAGATATTGAGTTGAAAATGTTACTTTAAAAAGTAATTAGTTACAGTTACTTCTCCAAAGTAAAAGTAACTGAATTAGTTACTGAGTTACAACTTATAAAATTAAGTAGTTACTAGGGAAAGTAACTATTGCGCTGCTTTCAAGTACATTTTAAGTGCTCAAAGAATTCGGACCTGACCTCTTTAACAGAACAATTATTTATGATAAATCTGAATATTATAATGAAATGGACACTTAATACAATAAACTAATTGTTAACTAAAATTGTTTCATGAGGTGGAGAAGCACTTTTGTCCAGGGCATGTGCATTTAACATATAAATTCTTTAATTTAATTTAATTTTATTTATTTTAATTCAATTTAATTTAATTTAATTTAATTTAATTTAATTTAATTTTCCAGAACTCCCCCCCCAATCTTGTTGTAACCCCCCAGTACAATGACAATAAAGGTGAATCTGAATCTTACAATGCAATTTCACTGGACCCCAGCCAATCATCATTACTTATGCGTTTGTCTCGTGTGCCCTCACGAGGAAGAAGGGTAGAGAGATTTAGTTGGTCTGATGAAAACCGCTTCAATTACCTAATATTTAAAGTAATGCGCCACATTTTTTGGCAGTAATGGTATTACGGCGTTATCATGATTGAAACAGTAATTAATTAGATTGCTCGTTACTGAAAAAAGTAACGCCGTTTATTTCCAACACCGTTACTCCCTTCACTGGCCAGGCAGGACTTTTACTAGTATTTTTTGTCTCTGTGTTGAACTGCTGAGCTATTCTGCAGCAGGTCTCTGACCTCTGCCATGTTTTTTGATGTCATATTTCATTTTTTCTTCCCCTTCTTCTCTCTGGGGGACCAGTGTTGTATTCTGTTTCAGTCACCATCACCTCCTCCTGGCCGCTCTCTGATTGGCTGGACATAGCCGGAGTTGTCGCAGTCACTGATGCATCAGAAAGCCGCGCTAATCAACCAGAGGGCTTTTGATTTTTTTTTTGCCAGAAAATCATAAAGTTCTTTTCAGGTGCAATCAGTTGTTTTTACACAGCCATTTATTTCGATTTCAGTGGGGTTTTAGAAGGTAGATTTCCTTCCAGAGGGGTGTTTAAGTTGGCCCAGCCTGATGATTACTAGTGGTTGAATATATTCATTTGCATGTTTAATGTACTTGTAATTCTTTAATTTGCATAATGGTCCTTTGCTATCAGTCTGAAGTCACTTAGAGGCAAGGGAGCAAATGGCTCACTGATCTCTGCCATTCCCCTGCATAATTTCCTCATTCCTGCTGATGGCCTTGGTTGGCATCGATTGTAATAGGCCGTCTGATTGGTGATTTAAATGTTTACCACTACATGGACAAATACAGCCTCCTCTGATTCACTCCAGCACAAATGGTTTCATGGCTTATGACTTTTTAAACATGTACTCAGCTGGCAGAATGGTGAACGCTGCGAAGTGAGAGCGAGGGTTACAGAAGCATGTAATCATACAGGACAATAAGAATAAAGCTTGTTTTATCACGGATGGATCATTTTACAATTGCACGACACATCTTAGAATCTTGTCGTTGATAATGGTTCTCTTGTCAAAACAATAATAGTGCTCTTCTTTGGTAGTAACTTTTGACAACTAGACAGCTGAGCGATCTACGCATACGTCCGTATTTCATCCGTTCAAACGCACAACTGGATGCAATATAGCAGCACTGCAGACTAACTGTATTCAACAGCGTTGAAACAAAAGTGACAAAAGAAATCAATACTTCAAATGCGGCTCTACAGCTTCACATCCAACTGCTGTCAGTGAAATCATTTAGTTAAAATCAGTGTTAAATAGGATTCTATATTCACAGTTTCAGGGCTCTGACAGTAGATCGAGAAGAAGAATCTTTTCCGCTTTATCCAATTAGGAGCCAGAGATTTTTGGCTGTTTGTTGCTGAAAAAATTCTACTGAAGTAAGATATAGGTGAAAGGATCAGCAGCAATGAATAGCAAGTTAGCCAAAAGAACACATTTTTGACAGCAGCTTTAACCCTTCAACACTGAGCACATCGCAGATGACACATTTATCTTTGCGTTACAGTAATTACAGTAATTAATTGCACGTCAAAGTTTTGTGGTAATTTTACTAGCGCTGTTGCAGGAAGCCGGCGAATCGGCGTCTTTGTCACCAGAGAGAAGAGAGCTGGATACATGTTTCTGGACAGTGTGACAAAGACTCAAACCAATGTTATTTTAAATGTTTACACTGTTCAAATTTCAAACTTAACACGTAAAATCTGGTGTTCATGTACAACTCTGACTTTTTGTTTTTCCTCATTGTAAATTGTTAATACACTATTTCATCATTGTAAATGTATTATAAATGAATGAATCATAAATAACTGCCAGATACTGAAAGTTATTCTGGAAAAATGGGCAAAAGCACTTTTTCTGGCAATAAAGTCCAGATGGACATTTTGAGGCCTTAAAGTGTTAGGAAAACTCCTCATAATGTTAAGATTATGACTGACAGAAGTACAGTATTTTCATACAATCAGGGGTAATGCAAATAACATTGTTTTGTCTAGGCAGTGAAACACACAGTGGTTTGATTGTTGTTAAACTGATTCCAAAATGTTTAAGTACACCGTTTGTAAATTACAATACAGTTGTTGTTTAGGTGAAATGTCGCAAGAAGTGACGCAGCTGTAATGACATATGTTCATCCCAGAAAGAAGCGTCCATTTACACTATAATGCAGTCAGAATATGATTTATTATTAGTCATCATTAAACAGCACATGAGGCCTGGACATTGAACAGTTGGCCGTGATTTAATATGTGTTGCTTCTATAGCTGCTTTCAGACGTGCACTTATATCCACTGAATAAATTTGTCCTGGTCAAATTTCCTGATAACACAGAAGGAAAATGTCACAGCGTTCTAACTCATACATGAGTTCATCTGGAAGCTGTAGACAGTCACCTGTCAGGCAGTTGTGTGTGCAGAAGCAATTTCTAAAGAGTTGTGTCTGAAAACAGCTTATGATTGGAGATCACGTTTGTTATAGCCACTGTGCAGTTAATTAAAAGACCTTACATCCTCAGATCATGCACTGGCTACATGAATTTGAAGACAGCTTGATGATACGCTGATACTCGAGCACCGGCTCAAATCTACAAAGCTGATTTCATCTTTCCCTGGAAGCGTTTGATGCGGAAAGGTGAAAGGTCATGGGAGGGCACTTGTCCCAGGCTGAGTTCACCCAGGAGCTTGCCGATGATTGGTCCAAACTTGAAGCCGTGACCTGAGAAAGGGAGAGAAGTCAAGAAAATAAGCGATGTACATTCACAGGTCATTAAGCCATGTCAGATGAACGGATGAACTAATGAAAGTGAGTCATGCTTTTGCACCTTGTAGCCTATAAATAACCTGCATCTCTGGGCTTTTGTCTGAGTCAGGCGTTGGATTCAAGCCACACATGAATGGACGCATAAAAGAAGAGCAGAGCTGTTGCGATGCCTGTCACCGAGCATCTATTCACTTTGGTGAATCGGGACTAAAATCTAAGTAAGGATGATTTGTCCTTTCTTTGCATAAAGGTTTGTTGTGCTCAAGCCCAGGGTCTGAGATGAGAGAGCATCTATTTTCAAAATGCAGCCTGACTTTTCCTGTTGCTAAGGTCTGAGAGGAAATTTTTTTTGAATGTCAACTGGGCTTGAAGAATGCAGCTCATTGCCATCTGACAAAGGTCTCAGAGCTCCCCTGGATTCTGTCTGGCTTTGAAGTCATAAAAGCTTGGCTCCGACAGTTTGGCCATGTGAGTTTTCATCTCCCCACCGAAGGAGAAAGAAAAACCTCAATAGATGGCCGAACCCACGGGGTGATTTTGTAGCCATGGCAACCCCCTAGCATTTCCTCTAAAGCACTTGTGTTGGGCTTTGATGACAAATGCACAATGTGAAGGAAGGGGGAGGAAGGCAGCACACTTTTCCTTCTGTTTTATGTATAAGCCCTTTAAACTTGTCAAATATGGTCCTGAGCTTCTTCTTTTTTTATAATGCGGCTGTTTGAGAAGCTACAGTGCTGATAATAATTAACTTATCAACTTCCTGCACGGGGACCAGAAAAAAATCTATATTAATAATATTACATTGGATTTATTAGGCTTAAGATTCACTGGAAACATTCATGGGTCACGACTACGCTAATGAATGTGCATTTTAGCCAAAAATTAAACAGACAAAGTGGAATTTATTGGGTTCATCCAGGTCTTACTCTCCCACTGATACTGTGTAATTTAACCTGGCAGTAAAGGCAGATTAAACACTTTTCCACTGGTAAAAAAACAGATCTAGTCATTTTATGGCCATAGGGTATGGGGTATATTTTCCTTTCACACCAACCGGCTGAGGCAGATGGCTGCACATCTTTGAGTCTGGTTCTTCCAGAGATTTTCCTCTCTGCACTGATGCCTAGTGTTTGCTCATTGTGTGATCTGTTGGGCAGACTCCTTGCAGTATTTGATTAAGCTTGATTGGACTGTGCTATATAAATAAAGTTTATAATTATTATATTATTATATAATGCAGTCTCCATGGTAAACAACATTGTACTATATTTGACAGGGAGACCATCTGGTGAGATGGCATTAGCATTTAGCTCAAAGGATTTCTTAACCTAAAGCACAGCCTCACATACCTGCTGGGGCTGCTGTTGACTAGTCATTTATTTCTCAATTTGCATCTCCCAAGTGCTTCTATTGTTTCTCTGCAATGTGCACATTTATGCACATGCACACTGTCCTGATTTACAAGTGGTGGTAAGACCCAAAAAAAAACACCCAATCAAGATATGCAAAGTGTCATCAGAGGCAGAAAGGGGGAAAGTGTTAGACGAGATGACATGTTTTGAAAGGACACTCAGTTTGGGAGCAAACATGTTTGTCTGCCACTGCACGTCACAGAAGATAAAACGGGAATGTGCCATCCCTGCTTTCTACACAGAAAATAATCATTATATATCATTTCAATGAAAATGACAGTCAGAGCGGAGGTACTGGCAGTTTTCAAACATCTTCCATTAAGTTTTATTTGCCATTAAAACACAGGCATGAAGGGTGATTCTACACAGAACTGGATATTTTAATATAGTTATTGTTTTTTCTTTGTTGATGTAGATTGTTTGATAAACGTACCGACATTTTCCTGTTTGTGTTGCTTTGATCCAGCACTGTGTGGGTCTGTTCCCCTCCTACCTGTGTGTGTGTGTGTGTCTCATTTATTCACCCCCGGTGCGTGCAATTACTGCCACCAGGTGTCCCAAATAATATAACTTAATATCTGTAAACAAAACTATGACATGCCAACAATCAACATAAATGGCTCCTATAATTAGTGTGCGTTATATTCATTTGTTGTTATAATTGAACGGAGATATGCTGCACCATGGTCTGGCAGATGGTCAGACAATCTCTACTAAATGACTTCCTGGAGAAAAACCCTGCACCGAGATTATACTGTATAGCTGTGTGTGTGAGAGACGGGGCGTCCTTCGTCAGCTGCATCGTAGACAGTGGAGGATAAACCTGCTGGATCCTTTGTTGCTTGGGGATGGAAAGACACATTTGTCATCTGTATTAGTTTTGAAATGGGTCAGCAGAGACACGGTGCTGTGAGGCAATCAGCCTAATCCTAATCCTAATCTTCTCCAACTCCAAACCAGAAACATATCTTAAAAGTAGTAAAAAATGATATCTTTGTTTTTGTTTTGCCCAGGTAAATCACCCCAATCCCTCACCAATCTTTGTCATGACATGAAAGCACTCCAACTAACACAACAGAACAAAGTAACCATAACAAGCAAAGCATCACACTTGTTTTATTTGGTGTCAAAGCACATTCATGATCTAAGGCCTCAGGAATAGTTAAATCATTACTATGCAAACCAGTGGCAATGCAAATCTTTCGACTTCTACTTCTGAGAATTGTGCTCCACTGCGAGTCGAGAATTGTGAGCAGGTTATTAATTTCAGATATAATTAGGTGAAAGACATGACAGCACGGAGAAATGGAAAAGTGCCAAGATACACTGAAGGTAATTGTTGGAGAAGAGAGGAGTTCTTCCACCTTTCACAATGGACGGAAACTAATTAAAAGTTAAGGATCTGTGTTGTTAGAATATGTGGATGGTTCGGCGTGTCCAAAGAGACAGCGCTCTGCCGCTCTGCGATAGCGGCGGGATGATCACAAGACAACAAGTCGTGCAGTGACCACAACACAACAGCCTGATGAAGGTCATGTAGATGACAGCAAGTACAAGTACGGATTGTACATTATGTCCATGATTGCTGTGAGTGATCTGAAGTAGGTAGGTTTGCTATACAAGCTGATGTGGGATCAGTTATAAAAGAACAAACCTGAAGGTTATTATACAGCTTAGCCTCATGTCATAGGTTATTATTTTTCTCTATATTTAATCACATTTATTTCATTTTGACTTCTTGGTTGATGTTTGGTGGGTTCGTTTTTAAATTGAAATCTATTCTGCAGTGAAAAAGCTATAAAAACACCTTCCTCATTGATTGTGGTGTATCAACGAGCAGCCACTGAGTCATTGGTACTCATCGTTTTAGTCTCCAGTACATAGCTGATTACACAATTTGAAGGCATTTTAATAAAGACCACATTCAGACCTGTTTCTTTTTACAGTAATTAGTAATCATATGTTAATTTATTCACAGCCACCAGCACAGCATTAAACACTAAACGCTATATAATCTATTTTATGCAACAGGTAAAAGTGACTTCATGTTACAGCAGCGTGAGCAGATCTTTGATTGAGCTCCTCTTGTCTCTTACCTCTCTCTCTGTAACTCTGATACAAATGTACATAGAATGACAGAACAGGAATCTGATACATTTAGACCGCATGTACTTGAATAAAGGGCAGATAATACGTGTTCACAGGAGACACGTCGGCTGACACGGTATCGAGAGTTGCACTTGTGTCTGAACAGAGTTGTTCCTGTACACTACATTTGCTGGCTGTTGTCGGGGGGCGGGGGGCTCCCTCTCAGCTTGAGGCGCCAAGCAATCACCATCTTTAGCCTTTCTGTTAAAAATGGCACTGTGCAGGTGAAACACTGCATTACTGTTTTCTGCCCCCCCTGCAGATACAGATATGATCATCTCCTGCTCCTGCATGCAGCCTGGCCTGGACTTTAGCTCCCCTGTTTTAAAGGAGTGCTGGTCCCTCTTGTACTTAAATCAGGTGGGCTTGGCTGGGCTTCTTGTGTGTGAGCTTTTCAAATGGACTTTCAGATTCATAGGTTTTTAGCCCCTTGAGAAGTGTTCCATATATTTTTATCTCGCCCCACCGGTATAAGGCACTTTGTCTTATCTGTGGCGCAGTCTTATTCAAGGCAATCCTATCTGGGACTCTGGTCGTTTCTAAAGACTTTCATTGCCGCCACCATGCCAACTGTGAATCATGAGGTGTTGCACAGATGTGACAGTGACAGCTTGATGAACTTGTTGGTTTGGTCAATAAAAATGTTTTTTTTTGCATGTTTACATTTGGGTTTGATGAGCACAATGTTGCACGGCTCTTGTACAGATGCAATGGCAGCAGGTTCACATGGAGGCAGCACTGGACAGAGCAGGGAGTAGCCTGGGGCCCTGAGTGTGTGAACTCTAGACTACAATTATACTATGATGGCAATCCCTCTAACGAGACCCCATACCACTGTCTCACTTTGGTTTGATTCAATTTGGGCCCTTCTTGTCCAGTATTTATCCTTCTTTGACTGTGACCTCAGAGCTCTGACCTCTTTTATGTCCGCACATGCACACATTCCCTGCTCTTCAGGACTCTGTGCCGTCACTTTGTGCCCTGGTGATCCTGGATGAACAGGAATACAGTGATGCTGATTCATGTGGCTGCTGCTTCTGCTGTATCTGTGGATCTGGCCTGGCACACATCAGAACCAGTCTGGTTTACAAGGAAGTCGCTCCTCTCTGTCTCATTGTGACTCTGACATTAACAAAATCTCCTTGACTTTACCGGCTTCAAATTGCCAACATATTTGTGTTGGTTGTTTTCCTGTGAATAATATTTGTGGCATTTCAAAACGAGACACTCTGTAGATTCTACTCAAACAGATAGAGTAGAAACATTCACAATGTCTTGTTTCAATGATGCTTTAGGCAAGTACTTGGGTCCAAGCACAAAAACAAATCTTAACAACTACTCAAGAGCTTGAACTTTTGTACAAGATGGTTGCATGCATGGTTTTCGATCACAGAGACCAAACAGAAATAGAATATTAACATCCACAGCAATAGTCAGTGGAGGATACACTGCACCTCACATTCATTTTAGAGACTATTTCATTTTTTTACAAACATTTTGTACTACTAGCTACTATGGATTTTAAATTAAACATATTGTTGTTCATTTACTTACAAAAAACCACAGAGCTGGTGGTTTCACTATCTTTGGACGGGGTGTTAAGCACTGTTGGCTCACCGCAAGAGGGTTTGTGGTTCGAACTCCGATTTGACCAGGCCTGACTGTATTGAATTTGCACAACTCCAAGGAACCTGGCTTCCTCCCAAAAAGACAGGCTAATTGGTGGTTAGGTTAATTACAGATTCTAATTTGACTCTTTGTGTGAATGTGAGTTTGTCTATTTCTGCATGCTGATGTTGTGATAGGCCGGTGACTCACTTCTCTCCTCTTATTCAGTGTTACCTGAGACTGGCTCCAGTTTCACACAAACCCCTGAAAGTATAAGTGGGATAGAGAAGTTTCCCAAATGTTTTTTTATTTGGAGACGGCGTTGTAAAAGATCATGATCCTGTCATGGCCCTATCAATGATAGGCCGTCTGCACTTTGTCAACAAACTTAACTTATTCCGGTAAAGTTTTTTTTTTAAAGTGTCTACATTTAGACTCAGCTGGGTCACAGGAAGCCTGTTTTTGCACTATTAATTGCCAAGCATGATCAACTGTGCATTAATAAATAATGTCCTCTGAGCTGGAGCCTTTTATTAGTTCCGCTTAGATTCATTTTTCCCAAAGTGCCTGGGCAACACTTCCCTTACCCTGCTCCATATGTGCTGCTCAGCATACCTGTACTAATGACTGCTGGATGCTTCACCAGGTATTTTTTTTCCCCCAGACGAGCTTTAAATTACCCACCGCTGCCACTTCAGATAACCTGATCCACATTTCAGCAACTGGTAATAACAAAAACTTTTCAGCACTTCAAGTCCCCGGCAGCAAATTGCAAAAAGAAGACGGTATTTTTAAATGTTAGATCTGTGTGTGATAGGCTTTTTGTCTTCATTTCATTTTGACTCCTCACTCAGATGTTGTGTCTCTGACTAAAACATGGTTCAAACTAAGTGACAACAGCACCGTCTCTAAAATTAGCCCTTCAAGCTACAAAGAGCTAACTATTCTCAGGTCTATCAATCTCAGTGGGGAATTTGAGTGTCTTAATAGTGACTATTTTAGTTGCAGACTCTCACCCAGCACATTTGTTTTTTTACCAATTGTCAGTTTCAGTAGCTACAACTGCGTCACAAACCAACAACTACTGATTTATTGCACATGATTGATTCAAACTACACCATATGGTACAGAGCTTATAAAAGCCTTTACCCCCAAACTAACCTGGCATATTCATATGGCCATATTAGTGCTTCAACTGCAGGGCACCTTTCATCTGGTTACCTGTTCACATCGTCTCTTTAGCTCCCTTTAAAGTTAGAAACCCCAAAATCAAACCTCACCAAATGTCATTTGTAAAACAAGAAAATGGACCTGACATTTTAACACTTAGCTGCACACTAACACACTAACACAGCACAGAAAGAGAGTGAATGGTAAAAAAAATCTACTTATAGTACATCAGAAAGGATATTGTCCTGACACTAATATGAAACAATGGCTCTCCCCCCCGATATATAGGTTTATGCTAAGCTGATATCTTAGGACTAGATGATCATTTTTATATTACAATAGCTATTCTTTATGGACAGAGAGGATACAAATGTGACTGTGATCTTTTAATGAGTGCTGAGTGTTGCATTGTGGACTTTCTGTGGTCTCAAGAAGTTGCTAATTTAATAAGTTGAGTGAAACATCAAGTGTTTTTAGTCCAGTTTAATCAACAGGAGTTTCTAACGACTGCTGTATCATAATCTGCTGCCACAGGAGGAAACGTCTTCACTACAGAAATCAACCAGTAGCAAAATATGTCTCTCTAAAAAGACTGAAGAAAGAGCCGGAAATATTAAATGTCAAGGAGAGTAATTAGATGAGAGGAATGGACTCCTGACATGACTCAGTCAGCTGATTTGTGACCCCTGGGGCATTAAGCTGTCCATAACTTTGATTTTGTTAAGCAGCCAAACTCCATAAAATGGTCAGTGTTTGTGGGAGGATGTGGAAAGTTTGTTGTTGGAATCCATTTACTGTAAAATCTAGATAAATCAATGTTATTTAGCACAGAGCGCAGTGCGATCACTCACAGTTAGGAACGTTTGACGTTTCTTCGATACGTTACAAAGTCATATGAAAAACACAATGCGCTGTTTTACACAATGGCCGCACAATCACGCATCTCACGCACACACACATGCACACACACGCCTGGACTCTCCAGAAACCGAGGCAATATACTATATTCTTATATTCTTGGAAACGCCTTGTCCAAATACCAAAGATTATTTCAAAAATGCTCACAGACCAAATGATTTATTTAAGACCATAAACACTTCTGCTGAGTTGTACTGACCTGAGCTGTCCTGAGTTAACACCTGAAACTTTTTTTTTTTATCAATAAGGCCAACATTAAACTTCACACACCATCCCTCATCAGTAATTTAAAACACCTCACTCTCATGCAGTTTTTAGTGATTTTGAATCCATCCTTCTTCCCCTTTTGTTTGATGCACTGTAATTTCTCACACGAAGGCAAGTATGGCTCATTACCATAACAAACTCAATTTGACACATTTGGCCCCGGTATTTTATTTTGAATAAACTCCACCCTCTAAAGATGACAGCTATATCCCATGTACCGCAGACAAAGTGAAATTTAACCTTGGATCCAACTGCATTCTGTGACACCCTGTCTTTCTCAAAGTTATATCCAAGGAAGAAATGTCCTTTCAAAACCTCTCACAATTAGTATTCAGAGTTTGCATCAGTACTGACTTGGCATTACTCAGGGAAACAAATGATTTATCACTGTCACCTGACCATGTCATTTTTTTAGGTTCCCAGACCCTTTTTTAATGCAGTTCATGTGACATGTTCTTGGTGTGGCTTAAAAGAGCTGAAGGCAGGACAAGCCTCTTGATTACCAATGTATTTTCAAACTATAATATGATATGATATGATATGATATGATATGATATGATATGATATGATATGATATAATATAATATAATATAATATAATATAATATAATATAATTTAATTTAATTTAATATAATTTAATATAATATAATTTAATTTAATATAATATAATATAATATAATATAATATAATATAATATAATATAATATAATATAATATAATATGATATGATATAATATAATATAATATAATATTAGGAGAATGAGGGAAATAACTAAATATTTCTTATTCTCCTGCTGCCGTATTCTGTGGAGTACAACAAGTCTATATTCTAGGCCTATAACGTTCTCCTTGTATGTGAGCACATTGGGGTCTGTTTTTAGAAAACACAACATTCCTTCCATTGCTTCATTGTTGATAAAATGCAGCTGCATTTCCCTTGAAAAGCATGATCTACCATTTAGTCTGAGTTGTCTTTAAGATGCATAAAACCCTCATATTAAACAACAGCAGCAGAAGAAGTCGCCTGCTGTTTTAAGCGATGCTCTTTGCTTATTATCTTTAAATAACTGTACCATGCAAGGAATCCTGGAAACCAATTGTGTGATGTAGACTTCATTGGCTGCTTATATTGTCTTTCACTTAGTATGCTATGTTTATTCTTTGTCTTATTTTTAAGCCTCTCATACTCAGGATGAACCACTGCGAAGGGAAAGGTTAGAAGATAATTTTAAACCACCACATAGTGTATGTGTTATTATACAGTAATCTCTTTTGTCGTCTGCAGTAAAAGACCCAGGGTTAACTTAGGAAGCACAATAAATGGAAACTGGAGGAAGTTATGAAACATGACATTTAAGCTGACATTGAAGAAAGAGAAGACACAACAAGGGTCAGGTGAGGTGAGGTTACATATACAATATTTGTCCAATAGGGAAGCTCCACATTTCATGACAGTGACCTTGACTCTGCCTGGCTCATATTTGTTAATGGCAATCAAATCATAGCTGGTAATTTGTTCAGGTCATTTATGTTCATCATCTGTCTCCATGATTCATCCGTGATTGACAAGAAATACCTCAGCCTAAGACATCGTCCAGCTACAGAGACTTTCTTTCACCCTGCAAGAGCTCCTTCTTTCCATTTTGTTTTCAAATTCTATAAGAGCAGATACAGTCAATTGTGAGCAGTGGGTTTGTCCACAGTTTGTCAGTAACAAAAATGAAACTCCTCTCTATCTTTTGAACATTGGGAGACTGTCTTGAATACTGTCATTACTTCTCACAGCTTTGCTACTACTATATCCAGAAAGAGGAGCCACATGTCGTGTACAGAGCACTAGTCTATCTTACCTGGTTATCAGTTAAATGTAGTTAATTCAAAATTTCCCTGATGTGTTTTTAAAATCCTCTTCCTGTCCTTCAAAAATCACTCTTCCAGTGTTGTAATGTAACAATGTACAAATACTTTGTTACTGTACTTAAGTATAAAATTCATGTATCTGTATTTTACTTTGTTATTTATATTTCTAGCAACTTTTACTTTTACTCCTCTACATTTCCTAAATAAATTGTG
The DNA here is from genome assembly GCF_958295425.1 of Solea solea. NCBI lineage: Eukaryota > Metazoa > Chordata > Actinopteri > Pleuronectiformes > Soleidae > Solea > Solea solea. The sequence goes on along the minus strand of NC_081140.1, from coordinate 6,795,540 downwards.
TATTTTTACACCACTGCATTTCCTCTAACTAGCTTTGTTACTCATTACTACCAAATAAAAGCAGAAGAAGAAGAAGAAGAAGAAGAGTTGGTAGTGGTCTGTATTTATATAGAGCTGTTCTAGTCTTGATGAGCTACAGTTTTCACCCACTCACACACTTCAACATGGGGTTAAGTGTCTTGCCAGGAATTGAACCCAGAACATTCCAGTTGAAAGACAACTCACCCTACCACTGAGCAACCATGGCTCAATCCTAACTTTTTAATACTTTTACTTCAAAAATGTACATTTTATATCAGAGAACTTTTGATACTTAAGTACTTTTACTTAAGTAATATTATAAAAAGTGACTTCAACTTCTACCAAAGTCATTTTCTGGTCTTGTACTTTTACTCAAGTATCTTTATACTGGTAAGACTGGTAGATTCTGAAGAGGACCTACAGTAGTGTGTTATGACCATATACACATATGATAACCTATGATATTCAATAACTGCTGAGCATTGGAGGCAAAAGAGCTGTTGTATCCTCACAATCTTTGAAGAAGCAACTGATGATGAAGAATTTCATTTCATTTCATTTCAGGAAGGACTAGAAAAATATGCATGCATGCATGCAGGTGACATTTTAAGCAAAATATACATGATTACAGCAATATAATTTATGGTGATATGATTTTTATGTCATGGGGACTTAAGTACACTGTCGTACCGGTGAAGGCTTTTGTGCTGATGTCAGTCACTCTGGCATGCTGCGTAAAAAAGTTGACGCCTCAGTCAAGTCAATTCAGTGGGAAGGATTGTGAGAAACGTCTTTTCCCAGTAGATCACTTACATTAAACCTACTCATGACTCATGATAAGATGATTAATGCTCTTCTTCCTTCTGAGCTGGTGAAGGAAATGAACGTGTGCCTATGACGCCTTGTGTTGCAATGTGAACAAACGTCTATTGTGTCTTTTAATTTCAAAGTACCCGGTTCTTTGCTTCACATACATACAGATATGAACATTCTTCAAACACCCACACATACACACTCATTTGATCTTAATCTCCTTTCACAGTGGGAGATTAGGCGACATACTGAGCTGATAATGTAAAACAGTTTAGTTCTTTGCTCTCATTTTGAAACTAAATAAATCTTGCATTGGATATTTTGTTGTAAATGAACTCCCTGCATCTTCTGTGCCAGTCAAATGGTAACATGATGTACTGTAATAACTTAGGTGATCCTCTAACTGTCCATCTAACATCATTTAAGTTTATTTGTTCCAGTACTTTAGTTTACAACCAAGTGCAAACTTATTTCATTTTCATCAGGCTGAGCTGCACTTTGTGCTTACTGCTAATGAGCAAGCGAGACGACCTGTAATCTAAAATAAAGAAGATCAGCATTGCATGTTAGAATTTAATGCTCAGCAGCACTCTTAGAGTAGACTCTAGAGTCAGTGTGTCAGTATTATCAAACAACACTCAATGAATTGAGCAAATAAAAATTAACCACAAACCTAAAACACACTAATTGCAAATAAAATATCGATTTCGTCATTCAAAATTATTGTATTTTATTGGTCTGTAAATACGCTTTTTTGTTAGCGATTCTGTCCCTGGGCCTTAGGGAGATGCCTGCTGCTGAGTCATCTGACAAGGTACTATATAATAATTGTAAATGTAATAATTGTAATAATTATAATAATTTAAATGATTGTAAGTACCTAAGGCTTGTCAGATTATCTTTGAGATATTATGGACGAGTTCCAGACTTCCCGGTCCATTGAGCTGTTGCTTCAAAACTCAGTAGCCAATCAGCAGGCAGCTTCCTAAGGCCCGCCCATGGACAGAACACATTTGGAGTGCAAATGCAAAAGAGTCAGAGCAAACAAAATTCCAATCATTGCAAACAAAAAGTGTATTTTCAAACAAATAAAATAGAATAATTAAAATGTTTTATTTGCAATTCTTGCTTGCTTCGTGAAAAGTGTTGTTTGAAAATATCGACCCAAATCTAATTCCATACACTCTGACTTTGTGTGATGTTGTGGTGTTTGTACCTGAGAATCCTGCTCCAATCACAATTTTGTTGTAAGTAGGGTGGCAGTCCAGCACAAAGTGACGGTCAGGAGTCAGCTGCAAAAACAAGAAAACATGTATGATCATGACGTGCTGTTGGAAAAACTGACCCACTCTGACCATAGTGGTGTTTGTTTCATATGGACCCTGCTCCCTACTGTTCCACACATCTTTTTTAGTATTTTGTTGTCTTGTTCTGTGGAACATATGCCTTGAAAAATGATCTATACTACTAGAAGTCTGGTGGTTAATACACATTACATACAGTCAGTTATATAGTTCACCACTGACTCAAATAGCCTCATAGCTAATTTGTCTTAATTTGAACCTTCTCTGGCATTAAGAGTATACAGTCGGTCAAAAATCCTCTGCAAACGAGACATTTTTCTTGTCTTCATTGCTATGGTTGCCATAAGAATGAAGACATTTCTGATTGACTTGCACATGGACTCAGAGCTGCTGTATATGGAAACAAGTGCAATGTCTGCATATTTATTCAAGAGTGCTGCAGCATTCTTTCTCCCATATCTTCATTTCACTACATACAGACATTACAAGTGAAACACACTGTACCGCCCTTGGAAACATTTGACAAAGACACATACTCTCTCCATACGGCCTTTTGCAGCTGGATCTGTCTTTGTGTCTTTGTGAATAATAGGAAATGTGATGTAATGTGTTGAAAATAGTCTCGCAGAGAATACATGAGAACCTCTGCTCTCTGGGAACTCAAACATTTCACTGCAACTTGAGAGACACATGTCATTTAACTCTCTGTCCTGTCTTAAGAATCACTGGTGATGGAACAGCTCAGTGGCTGTGAAGTGAGAAAAAGAGCGTGACTGTCAGGTTTTTCAGTGGCATTGGACAAGGTCACAGATATTATGTTTTCCTCCAGCCTCAGTATGTGATTGTGGTAAGAGCAGCTCGCTGTGTTGCTGGAGGGCAGAGTGGCTGCACAATGCCTGCACTACTGCAAACACACACACACAAACGCAATCTGCCACCGAAGAATGGCAATGTGAAACACATCCACCAGTAAATTATATACACACAGACTGAAACCTTTAAAACAGTAGACTCAAATTTGAGTTTACCTGCAGAGTGATGAACTTGAACTCATTATGACCTGTGTTTATACACATATAGTACTGCACAGGTGGGAAAAATGCTGTTGAATAAGAATGCTTTTGCAAATATAAGTTCCAATTGTTCTTTTTATCAATTTACAAAATCCATCAGAGTGAGCTAACAGAAGACATTCTAAATCCAATCAATATCTGGTGTGTTCACCCTTTGCCTACAACACAGCATCAATTCTTCTAGATACACTTGCACAAAGTGAGCGGTTTTGTAGGACTGAAGTCAGGTCTATGATTAACTAATTATACCAAACAGGTGCTAATGATCATCATTTTCATACGTAGGCTGACACACAGTCATTATCTGAAACAGAAACAACTGTGTAGGAGGCTTAAAACTGGGATGCTATTTCCCAATGACACGCATAACATCACACCCCTTTGCAGAAAGAGGATTACAAACACTGCGATATTCAACTGTGGATACTTACTGTATACATGCAGCTCTCCACCACCGCAGGTTCAGGGTGCAGGCCAGGGAAACAACGGGCGATGTAGCGCTGAAGGATGTCAATATCAGACCTGTCTGTCTGCTTGTCTCTCTGGTCTGGGTCTGTCATACTGCCTATATGGTGGCATATCTACAGAAAAGATGTTATTGTCAGTATCCTTTCTATATAATATATATATATATATATATATATATATAATATATATATATATATATATATATATATACACATATATCTCTCTATATATGTATATATATATATATATATATACATATATCTCTCTATATATGTATATATATATATGTATACCAACATACAGTTATCACAATTTGTTATATGTATATTCACACATGTTCTACATCTGTATGGTCTGCATCTATATAATAGTTCTTTGCCATTCACCTATTCACATATAATTACTCTATTCACATAGCAATTGGAGTGTAGTGTCATGCCCAAGGACAATTATCTGTATTCAGGGATTGAACCACCACTGTTCTACCTGCCCCCTAACATTTGTCTGTGATTATATTGAGCATAAACTCGACTACTTCAGTTACTTGTGCAGTTTCTGTCTCGATATTCACTGTCACGACCATCGCCACCAATCAAGTAGCAAGTCCAAGCAGTTTAAGCCCAAAAGTCTTCATATCCACAGCAAACCCAAACCTATTCAGAGCAGCAGGTGCACCATCTGTGCAGTGACACAGAGCAAAAGAAACCACCAGCACAACTTCTCTTGCTCTCTTCACTGAAGGCTGGCAGGCAAAATTACTCTCTCTATTATTATCTTGACGATTTGGATTTAGATGTGAAATGAGTTTGTTGTAGCCCTTCATTTAGTGACAGCGACTCATAAAGCATGTACACAAACATGTACTGAAACTGCGAGTGCATGTTCACCCGCTGTCAGTGAAATCTATTGGTTCAAATCTGTGACAGCCAACCTAGGAGAAACGTTTCCCAAAATATCCCACGACACTTTGTCGCATCACAAAGCTCTGTGCTTGTGAAGTTAGGCTGTTTGTTGGTGAATAAATGCAATTTATCAACAACAACTACATTCATGACGTAGGGAGGAAGGAATGTTAACAGCGACAATGGACAGAAAGTAATTCAAAGACAACATCACTGACAGAAATGTTCAATGTTTCGCATTAACATCACAAAATCACAATGCAAATAAATAAAATATCAGGTGTTAATATGAAAAATAAAGCAATCTATACTATACTACTATCTATCTATATAGATAGATAGATAGATGTTTAGATGTTTCTTAAGTCTATACATTTCAGAGTGATCATGGTAAATGTTCTTCGATATTGTGCAGCTGTTCTTATTTGGTGAATTTGATGGAAAGAAAAGCATCTCTCTCTCTCTCACACACACACACACACACACACACACACACACACACTCACTCACTCGCACATGCACACACACTATGTGACTAATTATAATATTCTTCTCTGCTACATTTTCTTTCAAATGATGTTAAATGGTCCCATCCCTGGGCGCACAGTAGCTTTGGTGACTGTGTCTCAGAGTGAATAGGAGGACGTGGCATCGCCATCTGTGCCCCCTCCCTTCTATGCATGTGGTCTGCTATTAGGCTGTGAGCTCCCGCTGGCCTGCCATGGCGCCCGAAATAGAGATGTGTCATCGAACGCAGCACAGCTCCCACAACTCATCTGATGTTGAGGACGCGTTTCGCTTTACCGATGACTTTGCAGCTGTTAGTGGGGAGCAACTGTGTCCATGTGGCAACATGCCAGCCAAACTGTGGGCCATCTATGTCTGATAATAATAATAATAATAATAATAATTGCAAGAACAACATCTGTGGTAAATTGTCTTGATTCAAAAGAGAGTATATTAAATAGTGCACAGTTAGTTTTCAGCCCTCCAGGTTTGTGTTTGTAAAAATAAGCACTGAAAATGACCTTAAAGCCTGATTTATACCCAACTCACTCAACACTGTAACAAGCAATGTTTCAGTCATCTCAGTCAACCCACACATCTGTGCAAGAAACCAATCTGAGAGCACAAGGGAGTGGTTGTATATATGATATGTGTAAATATAGTGTGTGATGTAAATTTGAACTTGTCACATAATATTTATTACCAAGCTCTGTTTGCCTCAGTGTGCACACATTTAAAATAAATCCACATTACTATAGTCTACTGTAAATCCTCACCAACAATATCTGAGGTGCAGTACAGAATCTAGAATTCATTATGTAAAATCAAAATGGACGATCAGTTGTGTGATGCACCTTCATCAGGCCCGGGTACTCATTGGAGGGGAGGCCATAAATGTGCTCGTCTGTCTCCTCGCTCTCAGTCGTAATGAAGCTGGGGAAGCGCCGATTCACGTCATATGATCCAGGAACCTTCTCTTTCCAGTAGCACACGTTGATCTTCATCACCTGTCATAGAGAGGAAAAACAGTAAAGCCATAACTACCAACACATTCTCCAGCAGGGACCATAAATGATATCAAATCAAATCATTACATTCTTATTAATGAACACTATGCCTTTAATACAATAATCTGAGATGCTGATCACACAGCATGATTGTTGTAGGTGAACCTTGGAGTTGTCACAATAAAAGGCTTCTCTGAAATGTGCAGTTCTTTCACGCAGCACAATTCCACAAGTTTTGAGAGTGCATGCAGTTGTCATGGTAACTTCAGGAATGTCCTCCAGAGCAGTTGCCTGTGAACTTAATGTTCATTTCTCCATCAAAGGCCGAGGTTATGAGAAGGGCAGACATAAGACAACATATATAGACAACATCCACTGTTGTATTTTATTGATGATAAGTTGAATGAACAGAAATATTGTGATGGATTCCTTTAGAAACTCTGTCTCATGTTGCAGCACAATATTGCGAGGGCCTATGTTGCAAGGATCTGTACACAATTCCAGGAAACTTTTACCCATCAAGGCCTTGTTAGGAAAACTACCTGTGTATTATTATTATTATTATTATTATTTCTAGCCTCTTATCATCAGTAACTACAGCACCAGGTATTTGTACACCAGATTTCACTTGTTAAATTTGAAATTCAAACAGTATAAAACATATAATATTTAAAATAACATTTGTTTGAGTTTTTGTCTCAATATCCAAAAACTATATAAAATAACGTAAATGAATAAATAAATAAATGAATGAATGAATGAATGAATGAATAAAACATTACGCTTAAATATGCTCTAAGCCTAGACATTCAAGGGTGGCTTTTTAATATGACCAGTCCAAGGAATCCTGGAGTAATAATCATGCTCTTTAATCAGCCTCTTGATATGTGTCAGGTGGATAGATCATAGTAAATGTGCTCACTAATGCAGATTTTGATTAATTTTTTAACACCATTGGATAGAAATAAGCCCTTTGTCTGCATATAAGAAATATTTCAAAACAAAGGTGTTGCATTTATACTTATGTTGAATGCAATTTAAGTAATCTCAGCGAGAGAACACACTCCACTCAGATAGGCAAGACACTTTTATCAATCACTGGCTTCTGCTTCCACCACACTTACACCTGCCTGAAGTTTTATAGTCCTCTATGTAGAGTAGACTGCAATGACACTATGACTGAAATCCACCAGCTTGGCCCATAGCCACATTGTCCCTTTTAGGTCTTGCATGAGCCCCACAGAGTCTCTTGAAATGATGTTCTTCCAAAACATTGTGGCAATCTACAGATTATTCAGTATGGGCGTCCACACATGCAAAAGTCTCACGCATTAAATATTTATTTTACAACTAATCAATCCTAAACTTGTTGTTATGAGAAGCTGTAAGCCTGAACGAGTACACGCAGGCATAAAATTAGCAGCCTGGTATCAGCACTACGACTACATACTGGTTAAACCTTCAAACACAAACATGCATAACAACAACTATACACACCCTCCGCCTCCTCCTCCTCCTCATCACGTTCTTTTTGTCGCTTCAATAAAAGTGCAATTACAAAGGCAGCACTGCGGCAGTATGGTGAGAATCAGGACTTAATGAAATGTACACATGGTTATACAAATGACGTCGATCTGAAGGTGGCAATAATAAGGACACATTGTTCAAGAGCTCTCAGTGTAATGAACCAGCCGGCCGTGCTCTCGTTCCTCGGGACCATAAAAATTCAGACTGAAGTAGTCTGGCGAGCCAATGAGCTCCGAGTCTGTGCTTTTCTACCTGTTCACTCAGGCATGGCATAGCCCAGCACACACACCCCCCACACCCCCAGCTTGCAGCAAGCCTGAATAATGCAATTCCAATATCAACTCTAGCTCCCCACTAACAGCTGTCTGCTTGTTTTTCCATCACTTTTTTCTTTTCAGAATGTGTGGCATATTGCAAGATGGAGAAAAAAAAACCCAACCCTGCCTTGCTGACTGCAGTTGAATCCAAATGTTTGGACATTACTTCACTCACAGACGTAACACATATAAATGATAACATCATCGTTATGGTTTTGTCATATAAATGCTTACCAAACAAACAGAATATGATCATCTAGTCTCATGTAACATTTTGAATGTCCTCAGCTGTGGCTTTAATGTTGAAGTGTGAAGTGCCCACTGAGCTGGAGCATGACCTTGAATGATGTCATCAACAACAATGTAAAAATGGGCCTTGTCCTTATTTTTTATACTATTTTCACTGCCTTTTTTGCCTTTATTAAGACTCTAATAGTCTAATTTACAGAGACATTAACATGTTTTTTTTGTCACTCATGTACATCAACATGTAGCTCATCTTTTGCAGATTTTTTACTTGTGGTTACCTGTGGGCTCTGAACCACACAGCTACATCACAACTCTATTTATTACCTATGGTCCAGACCATCTTTGATTCTCTACCCCAGAGGTTCCCAACCACTGGGTCCCAATCCCCACTGGAGGGCATGAGGCACTTTTGATTCCATGAATTCATTATCTACCCTTTTATCTGCCACATGAGGGTCACGGGGAGCTGGAGACAATCCCAGCTGACATACAGGTCGAGAGGTGGGGTCCACCCTGGACAGGTCACCAGTCCATCACAGGACTGACACACAGAGACCAACCATTCATGAACCTGGTTAATTAGGGGGTTTCAGTGTGGTATTAGCCTATATTCATTATATTTTTGCTTAAAGGATTTCACTTAATGACTGAGACTTGATGCACAGGTGCAGTTATAGACCTCTGACCTTATCTGAGCATTTGTAATGGTGTAAGTAGGTATATTTTGTTTCCTTTCAATATTAAGTATAAGCATTTCTTGGGTTGTTACAGTGACTATTTTGTATTTTGAAGTGACTGGGTGCGATTCAGCTGCAGCAGGGCCCAGCAACCTTCGATGTCATGTCTGTGTGAGCGAGTGCAGAGCGGATTGCTGCCTTCAAGTGTTCCCGTTTGAATCGGTTTAAGTTTAAACTCAAACACGTCTTTCTAAATGGCAGGTTAAAAAAAGCCAGAGCCTGACCCGAGTCCGAGGTAATGATGTAGTATTTGGCCTGAAGCCCGGCCCTCAGGCTGTCTGGCCCCTCGGGCTCCAGCACAGGGCTCTAATTCTCGCATTAACACCTACGATCAATTTAGAGTGTCCAATTAACCTCTGCATGTTTTTGGACTGTGGGTGGAACACGTGTGCAGAAGAGAAAAACCATACAAACGTCATGCAGATTGTGAACCCAGGTCTTTTTGCTGTAAGGCAACACCGCTAACCGCTACTTTTAAGGGTGTAATAATTCTAATATGTAAAATATAGATGATTCACCATTTAATGTAATAAAAGTGAATATTTAAACGAAAGAAAAAGAGAAAATATTCTCTTTTTTGTATTATTCATTTACGACTCGATGAAAAGAGTGAGAAGTTTTTTCTGTCTAGACTTTTGATTTTTAAGCTGGATTTTAAAATACATTTTGGTATTTACTTGGAATTGTGCATTGTGCATTATTATGGTGACTTCTTGTTTTACTTTGGGTTCACTTCCTGTTTCCTTCCAGTCTGATGACCTAATTAGTTTCACCTGTGTATTGTTTGTGTTCACCTCATTGTGTATTTAGTTTCCCTGCTCTCGTGTTCAGAGCTGGTTTGTTTCTTCCTTGTTCTTTGCTGTTCCTGCCTTTTTTCTGGTGTTTATCCTTGACTATAACTTTTTGCCCATGTTGTTTTTATTTAATTTAATTTTGTTGGATTCCTTTTGGTGTTGAGTCTGAGGTAAGGTTTGATTTCTGTTGTTACTACTCAAGCAATGACAGGAACGATACCTTTTATATAAGACATATTCTCTGTGTTTACACGTTTGTGAAAATATTCAGTTTTAATTTCTTTGTTTTATTACTAAAAGGCATATTTTTATAAAGCGTATATGTTGCACACGTGGCAATTGTCTGATTTTTTTCTCCACTATTAATGCTTTAGAAACGTAATCTGTCAACATGGATGGCCATCATTTTTGCAAGGAAAATAAAGGAGGAGCAGAAATGAAAGGAGAGGACAAAGGCCCTGGTCACAAACGGTGTGAGACATGTTCACCAGCGAAGGTACAGTTCAATTAAAACTTGAACATTTGGGCTAACTGCATTTTATTTTTATATATATGGGCTGATTGTTTTGTCTGGCCTTGTACATGTGTATGTGCAATGCATTTCCAAGGATCATAATATTCACCAAGATTCACCAAACCTTTAAAAGTGATAGTTCTGCATTTTTATGCAGGTTTATAAACATTAAAAGTGCGGGTACCTCGAGTGGCAGCTGTAAGCCGGTGTGGGCCAGCAGGCTGTTAGCCCATGGTCCAGCGGTGATGACTACACTCTTGGCTCGATAAACCCCAGCAGCGGTTGACACTGTCACAACAGGACCAGGCTTGATGTCTGTCACCTTCTCGTTGTCTCTTATGATTCCACCCAACTTCTTAAACTCCTCCTGGGAAGAAAGATGGACAGAATACGCAAGCTTTTCAGTGTTATTCAATAAATGGGGACTTGTGTAGTGATTTCTCTAGGGGAAAAATATTGAGCACGGATTGGATTCTATGATAATTAAAAAACTGAAATCAAGTTTTGCTGTGGGAAGCTTTTTGGGACATTTTTGGTAGAGATTGTGCCATTTGGAGATTCTTGTCCACATAATTTGTGTTCTAGCTTTTCCTGATATATATGATGGCATGTGATATTAGGGATGTAAAGTTGGAGAAAATGAACAATTATGGCATAACATAATAGCAGAACTACTTTAAGTGGATTAATGTAGCTTATACTTGTTTGGTATGGCCCTGTTGTTGTTTTTTTTAAATTCTCAGATGTGCCAATTACTCTGCCAACTGTTTCAGTACAACCAATTATATCAATATAATCACAACTGTAATGCAATTTGCTCCGGAAGGAGCATATTTTATTATGAAAGCTGCAATAAGCAGTTTAACAGGCTGGCAGCTACAAACAGCAGTACAATAATCAATAAACTGTTGGATAAGATCAGGTTTATGCACAAAACAAGCTTGTGGTATATTTGCCTTGTGCAGATAAGTCACACAAGACATTATGATAAGGATATGGAATTACAGAAAGCTGATTTCTCCAGTGATCCTCCTTTAGAGACAGATACCATCTTGGCTATATGTCCATGAATAAGAGTTTCTCACCAGTTTGACACATTACCAACAAACAACAAAGACGTCAGACATGTTTGTTACTGTGACAACTGAGATGACAAGAAACAAGATTGCCTCAAGTGACAAACAGGCTGAACAATAAAACAATGACAATAATAATCACAATACATTTCCTTCAACGGCAATATAGCAAAGCTTCAGTTTATATTTATGATATGTTTAATCACTTTAAATGTTTTATGTCAGATCAGTGATCATTTCCCTTAAAACCACAATTATCTGGTTTCTTTAACATTGATTCAGATATTTTATTTCATTTTTAGCAACTTTTATTGCTGTGTTGACTGATTTTGAAATATTCTAAATGTACTAAGTAACTTCTGAATATAAAGAAATGTCCATTGGACTCAAACCACTGTCAAATGAGCTCACACAATGTTGGTTTAGCCTGTCCCCACACGACTCAGTTTTTCTCAGTATGGCAGTGTTTCGATCTCCTGTGGCCCAATAATATTGCTGCACTACAAGCACTACTAAAGGAAGTAGTATGACTGAACTAGATCTGCAACTAACAATTATTTTCATAATGGACGAATCTGTCGATTATTTTAACGATTAATTGAGTAATCGTTTGGTCCATAAAATGTTGATCAGTGTTTGTCTATCAACTAGATATCAACTATAACTATCAAAATAGTTGACGATTCATTTAGTAATCGATTCATCGAGTAATTGTTTCTAGACTGAATAGGCACAGTTTCAGAAGGGAATTCTATTGCTCAAAAAATCTAGCAGTTCAGCTGTTTGATGGGATAAATGGCTCCGCCTGTCCCTGCACTGCTGCTGTATACACAAAAACAGGACACAAATATTGTATTGTTTCCTTTTCACAAAGACCAAACAGAGCAAACACAATAACATCGTCAACAACAAAAAACACCAAATGTGACACATTGAAGCTTTTAGCTTTTAGATGAAAAACATTGACAAACGTGCCACATTGACTCAATGGAAAAGTATCAACTACAACATTCATCAAGGTTTGATATCAAAGGCTAATAAAGAGCGATTGCATGAAATCTACACAAAATGTTAATTTAGAACTGACAGCTGATCCATAAAGCAAGTGCCCCAGCATCAGTCAATTGAATGTGACACCTCAGTGCAACAACAAAGCAGTATGTTGTGGTTGACTTGGCCGCCACAGTTGACTCCTGTTCTCCCCCAGTGCTTTTTGTCAGCGCTGACAGTGTACACTAATGTGAATTTATTGCTGAAGATACCAATGGTATGAGCTGTTATTAGATTATAACAATGGCCATGGAATACATTCAATGATCCACATCTTTTTTTTCTTTTTGGTCGGCCTTTTCTCTGTATTTACTGTGCATGGAATCAGAAAATGTTTTGCTGCTTTTATGTAACATTAATATCACAAGGTTTGCACTCATAAGATCCTTGTCTACAGTACATCAGATGTCCATTTTGTACAGTTAGGTTTTTGTAAGTAACAGACAATGTACTGTATGTTTGTTTGATTGTAATACAACTGAAATGAGCTCATTATAGAACAACCACATTTCCATGTCTGATACAATTCCTTTATGACAACCTTGAGTATCTAATGCTGACCTTTTTTTAAACCTGTTTTAAACTGCTAAATTTACTATCGAGCCATTGCAAAACCACAAATAACTGGTTTGAAATGGCTCTATTTTATTGAAGCATGGACAGGTAGATCCTCTAATCATATCCTGTATGGATCATGATTCAGGGGTTAAAGGTAGCCATTAGATTACTTTCCTACAGTTTTACTTAAATGGTAAGGGATCGATGGTTACATATTGAAAGCTCCAGCTCTTGTTTGGATCTACACCAAATGTAATGGGTTCTTTCTAGGCCCAAACACCACCTCTCCCCAAAGGTTCATGAAAATCCACTAAGAGACTTTCAATAAACTTGCATCAAACAACCCGACAGACATCCGCTTGAGGTAAAAACATTTGTCCTGAGGTATTTATTAGGTCCAGACTCTGGTTCAAAGTCATTCACTTCCACTCACTGCACTAAAACTATTTGGAGCCGCCCTCCCAACACTCTACAAATGTCAACTGTCTCTTACCTGTACAGTCTTGAGTACACGGTCTGCATAGAGAACTCCAGCAGTAGTGTCCACCAAAGCTTCATCTCCCTCAGTCAGGGTGACATTGGGGATGTGCTGGCTGAAGTTCTCACGGGTCAGGGTTACTATAGGAACCTTGTTCCTCTGCAGGGTGCTCTTCATCATCTGGTAAGTCTGGCTGTTCTCAGGCCCCATCACCAGGAGTCCTGTTTGTCTAAGAGAGAAATAAAATGAAGCTTGTTAAATCAATTATCAAATGTAACCAGGGAATCTATTATCACCTTCAAGTCGCTCTTAAAAACGGTTACATTTATTGGAATGTCATTTAATACAAACAACTATTGATTGGATGGTCCTGACACACATTTACAGATGAAAGGGCATTTTCCCAATTCTCCGACAACTATAGGCTCGTTGACTGTCGACAATTGAACAACTAATTGTCAACTAATCTATGATTTGATGTTTACTTGACAATAAACATAATGTCAACAGATGATTAAGAATGTATCATACTGTATTGTGAGATGATCATGTTAACTTTTAAGTGCCAGATTAATCCGAAGTAGATCACACAGCAAAGTCGTTTAATGAAAACAAAGCAATAATAGTATTTATTGTCAGTTAATTTTGTATTGGATTAGGGTTAGAATCTGTAGACAACACTGAAGCACAACGTATAGTCTGCTGGCAGTTGGTTAATTGTATGTCACACAAATAAGTGTCAACATTGTTGTCCAGGTCAGCTGGACATCGTAGATATTGTAGGTGACTAATGCAAACACCTTTCAAACTATTTGGTATTTTCCTGACATTGGAGTTCTCTTTGTTTTCCTGCATAGCTTTGGCCTTTTCTCTAAAACACCATGCGGAGAATTCTTAGTCTGGTGAGCACATCTGTTTCTTGTGTGACGGCCACTTCTTTTATTAACAGCAGAAATCAAAATGCTTGCAGCTATTGGAAAACAATTCACAATTTGAATAATAAAATAAATGTGAATAAATAATTGTCATTCGTCACCCTGCAGCCAGTAGATGCATTTAGACTGGCTTTGCAAAATATTGTTATATGTGGTCAAAGCTGGAGTGAATTTGTTATACACACGTGTTCACACTGAATGAAAAGCATCTCTTTCAACACGGTGATATCCGATTACCAGAGTTTGTTCATCCTGTATGTCACGGCCTTCTTTTTCCTTTTGAATAAAATAGATATTACGTAGCAATTGACTGTGTGACAGACTGGTGACCTCCAGTCGGTCTCTAACTTAGTGTCAGCTGGGATTAGCTCCAGCCCACTGGCCATGACCCTAAGCAGGAAAGCAGATGGATGGATAAACTAGATGTCAAACAGTGCTGTATCACATGTATACAGTGTTAATAGAATTTTGATAGAAATGCATTAGAGAGGGATGCTTTTTTTTCCACATGAGCTTTATATATGGACGTATTGTACTAATTAACTTTCAAAACCCATGCATGTGCTTCTCTGTGCACATTTTGTTGTCATGGTGTCTTTATGGAATAGCATCTTATAATTTGCTGTGTGTGTGTGTGTGGGCAGGTTTTTGAGCAGCTATCACAGCAGTAGTACTTCTACAAGTATATGATTACATATCGGTTAATTTTAGTTACTCATCTGACTGGAAACTGAGTCAGAACATCTGATTTCCTTCGGAAATGTTGATGACACTTTAATACATGATAAGACAACATTTTCCAACAGAAAATCAAGTTTCAAAACATCTCACTCTCCTGCACCAAAGTCTATACATACAATCAGCGCTGATCGAACTGCAAACACGTTGCCAACAGCCAATGAAAAAGAGTAGGTGGGACATAGGAAATGACGTCCGAAGACAATGAAGTAGCGGGAATATAAAACAGCAATTGTTTGTTTAAACTTTAAATTGACGCTCTCGTAGACATGGTCACTCTTGTGAGAGTATGATGTGTTCAGTTGGCTTCAGTTTGTTTGGAAAATCATGCAGTCTGTGATCCCTCATCAGGCCTGACAGTTAAATGTGTGATCCCCAGTCTTTTCAGTCATCATGAAAAAACTCTGAAATCAGTCAGTGTAAACTCTAAGTTTAAAAAAATTGGTAATTCTCAACCCAACTCAACTTTATTTATAAAGCACTTTAAGCAGCCGTAGCTGAGACAAAGTGCTGTACAAGAAATAAAACAATAACAATACTAAAACAATAAAACAACAAAAATGTTAAAACAATAAAGATATTAAGAGAATAAAAACAATAAAACACTAAAAACAAGGGCAGAGTCTCATGCTGAGTTGAAAGCCAAGGAATAAAAATGGTTTTAAGATGGTAATGACTATGAAAGTTGTGCTGTGTGTCCCCAACTTTATTTTGTGTCACTAAGGTAAATCCAAATAAGGTATTTCAAACACCAAAGTCACAAAATAATACTCCTGTGTGCTGTGATGTAAAATCAGATTATCTCTATGACCTTTGGTGCAGAGAGTGAGCAGCTTACAAACCTCAGAAAAAGCTGTCTAAAAGTGAGATAAAGCCAAAAGATCTCTTGGAATTAAGCAGGTGTACATTTTGTTGGGAGATACTTTTTTAAGTTGCTAAAACATAATCCACACTGGAAGCCATGTTTATCATCCAGCCCTTCAGCCTAGCCCAAGACCTACCATCGTTTATCATTATTAATGCTGCAGCATATATTACATAGCTCCGAAATGTTATAGCCAAACAACAATCAAGTTTTTGACTGATTATCTTGGCAAGTTTCCCAAAAAATTTAAAAACAACCCCCTCATTTTGCAAACGTGGTACAACCTGAGATGCAAACCAGACTGTAAGTAATTGTAAAATAAACATTTGGAGAATGCAGTGCAGGATTAAGACTTTATAATGAAAGCTAAGTCGAGGAAGCAAAAAAGCATTTTGACAATACCAGGGAAGATATGGATGCGATAATGCAAGTGCACTTTGTACGTGGCTTGCTAGTGGTCGTTTCAACATCAGCATTTTATGATTTGATCTAATTTTAACACATGTCTGTGTGTGTGTATGTGTATATATATAACTGTTTTTATGTGAACCTCTATGCCTCAAAGGCAGGTTTGTTTAGCCAAAATGCTGACATCCTGGTTTTTCTCTGTGAAGTATGATTGCCATTTAGGTAAAAAAAAAAAAAAAAAGGAAACAGCTGGTGGGAACGGTAAGATTGTTATTGACAGTGAAGTTGTAAGTGTGCATTTATGTGAATTGTGGTTTGCAATTGCAATTTTGCGTGAAAAAAATTATCCGTAATCTCATTCCCACTCCAAATATTACTCCTTCCCTAGATCTGCATTTTTACCTACAATGACCTTTTATATATTAGTGTGTAACGAAGACCCCAGTTGTTATAAATTGGAGTTAACCTTGGAGATAATCCTATCGAGCATAACTGTGCATTAAATTCCCAGTTGACGGTCGTATAGCTGATTACTGCAGTGTAATAGGTTGTGAAACACAGGCTGTAATTCACTAATCTGCTTGATAGATGACTGATTCGAACTTTGCCAGCAGTGTATCCTGAGGGCTGCTCCGACATCTGTCAGTAGCCATGAGGCACAGACGAGCCAAGCCAAAGGCTTCGTCCATCCATTAAAGGATTTTATGACCGCGTCTCATGCCTGTGTGTTTTGTGTGACACAAGTAAAAGCAGTAGATTGGATAGATTGTAAATATGATGCCTCGTTTAGTTTGCCTATGAAAGCAGGTGATAGATCCGTGCCACCAATTCAGCCAATGCACATATGTGCACACATCGTCATGTAGATGTAGGTGATAAAAATGCCTGGAGGGAGGATTTTAGCTTTGCTCTGCGGCAGATTCCGCGGCTCCATCTGACCCAGAGACGGCAGCAGAGGCAGAAGGAATTGCCCACACCAACCTGGGCATTTCTCATTATGATGCCAGCCCAAGGGCACAGGTGGCTTTTAAGTTGTGGACCCACCAGTAATGAGCTGTAGCACAGGGACAGGAAGGGGCACCTGGGAGCATAATGTGGGCGTGTCTTGGTATTGTGAATCGTTACCCTGTGAATGATGAATTGGTGTTAAATTTGACTAGCTGGTATTTAAACAAACAGAGGAACTTGCAGTGCAGCTGGAAGTGTGTGCACCGTTTGATGCCACTGCCATATTTGTAAACACACAAACTGCTCCAGGAATGAGAATGAGAGGTTCAGCAAGATGAAAAAAAAGCCCCCGAACCTCATTGAAAGGCAGGGGAGCTGTCAAGAGGTGATTCAGTGACACTGGAGGTAATGAGAAAGTCATGCATTTATGACTCCTGTGGATTGAGTTGCAGTTTTTGTGCTTGCATAGCACCTTGAATGTGACAAACCTCTGTGTTCCTGTAGAGCTTTTGGTGTGTTCTGTTTAATGGGTTTTTGTTTCACTGTGTTTCTGCTGACTGCTTACCTGAACAGTTTGACGCCTGACTTCTTCTCCAGCTGAGCCCACAACTCGTAGCACTCCTCCATCATGTGGGTGTAGAAGTCCTGCTCGTAAGCACTGCGTATGATGCGGGTTTGGCCATGGGAGCTCCCTCGTGTGTGGGGCAGGATAAACTGGAATTTATGCACATGATATCATTTGATACAAATGGAATAACTTTGATTGGGAAATGACATGATGCACAACAAATAGCATTAAGTATGGAGCTTGGCAGTATCAACATGTCTAAGAAAAAACTGTACAGAAAGAAACTCTTTTGAACAAAAATGAAAAAAGTGTGTTATTGTCCTGTGTAACAAAATATACACTACTGTATAATTAATTATGCAGATACTGTCCAAGTGCTCCACGGACACAGCATGTTACAGCCTCCACCTCTGCAAAAATCCTAGTGTCTTCATATTATATAACAAGCACTAAATTCAGTCAGTTTGACGTTTGTAATTGAAACTGAGACTTAACCCTACTACTGCTCAGAGAGAGTGAGAGGGCTATACTGAATGTTCAGCATGAGAATAAACTCAGATCTGATCATTCTCAGCAGTTATGGTGTAAAAAAAACATTTTATGTAAATACAGACATGAACGTTTATCTTCTGCTCACTTCTGTGAGGGATTCTCCATCCCCAACTGGAGCTTCCTTAATGTCTTTCTCTAAATAAGTGAGCTGCTATTTTTTGTTTTACTAACCAGCACCTCAGGAGAGGCTTGACCCAAGTCTATGTCTGTCACCATGTCGCTACATTCAGGACTTAAAGGGGACATATTATGCAAAATCAACTTTTTAATCATTTTAATACTTATATTTGGGACTCTGGAGGCCCTACCAGTCGTCAAAGTGTGGAAAAAGAATACTCAGTCCTTTTTTCGTGGTCCCCCTTAGTGTAAGTATAGGCGATAATACACATGATGTTGAATTCTCTGCGCATTGTGACGACAGAATGCGCATTTCACCGCAAATGTTGCCATCCCACCAGTAAGTTTACTCAGAGAGCTCCACCTTAGCTCCACCTTGTCCCTATAAAATGCGAGAGTGCAGGCGAGGGAGGAAGAGCTGTATTATGTCAACGCGGAGGGACAAGTGTGCTGTTGGTGGCTGCACAGTGGAGCACAGTGTTTTACACTAACTTCCAGCCTTAGAGGATTTTATATATGAAGCTAATGTGCCGGATAAAGTCAGCAAACGTGTGTTCGTGTGTTCGCACCACTTTGCATCAGACTGCAGCCAGCGGTCGCCGTGTTTAGTCAGTGACCGAATTTCACCGACGTTCAAACACACACATTTTTAAGAAAAGGTCAAATAGAGCTCATAACTGACCATTCTGACACGTCCTAATTAAAAATATTTGTTCATTTGTACGTCCTCCATGACCGGAGCACAGACTCAGTCTGATACAGTCACATACAGCGGCAGTTTATGCAGCTCGCCGGTGGCGATCAGCGGTGCTGTCCCTAAGTCTTTTTAACTGATTTACATTTGGGCAGTGTTCAGCTTGATCCTTGTGTCGGACGTCTCTTCCTGTGACGCCACTCTCGCTGTTTTCCACGCACGCTGCCATGTTGATATTGTCAGAGAACTAGTGGAGGGAGGGGGAGAGGAATAGAGCTGTAAAGCGCTGTAACGAGGACAAATCAGAAACCCCCTGGAAGAAGTGGGTGAGTGTTTGCCTGTGTCTCATTTGCATGTAAAGGGACCAGGAACAAAACCGAGCGTTCTGAAAGGGGCAGTTTTGGCAAGGTTATTGAATTGCTATGGTGCTTCATCCTTATGGTATTTTTACCAAAGCATGTCACAGACATGTTCATTAGGACACCAGGGAACTATTTTAATTGGGGAAATAGGGTATAATATGTCTCCTTTAAGTTGTGCCCACTGCTCAGACCGGAGAGAAAGCAGGGAGGAGGCGGAGCGAGGTGAAGTTGAATGAGAACCACAGCGAGAGTAGAACTGGCAGCAGCTCTAAGGGTATGAGTTTAACGTGACATTAGTGATATAATGTTTCATTCTGTATCGCCTATGAAAATATTGATTTTAAATTATTTGTTTGGTCATACAAAATTAAATCAGTTATGGCAACAATTTGATTATATAAAAAAAAACAATACTGAACATTTTTTATCAATGAGGGAGTTGATAAATCTTTTTTTTTTCCAATGACGAGATTTGCTGTGAGGATTCTTGAATGCATCTTGCGTGGGAATGCATCCTGAAAGCATCTCTTTAGCTGCTCCTCTTCACAGCTCAACATGCTGCGAACCCCGCATTACTCTTACTAGCTCTCATGTGCTGCAGTCTGTGTGTTTTCTTGAAGTGGAAACCTGGCCCTCAACCAGATTCTCTCTGAATGCAGTAGTAATTTTAAAGTCTGTCGGGCAGGTTTGGCTGGAGCAACAACACCCTTTCCTCCTTCACAGATCATGGTGATATTGGTTTGAGAAAGCATACGCTGATGCAGGACGGAGTGTTATAATACCCAGTGAATGTCAAACTGCTTTTTTTACTTGAAATGCCCATCCTTACAGAGGTGAAGAAATGCCACAGAGGACAAAACAAATCTGAGCCATCGGTTTTAACATTAAAGTTGGGTTTACGGATAGATTATTGCATGCTATTTACATCAGGGAGGGATGTTTAAGGTGAAGAGGCTCTGTTTGTTCACAGCTGCAATGGGGACTCTCTCACTCCTCAGTTCATTCCGTTTACAGCTGAAACACATACAGAATGTCTCCACTTACGATGCACAGGTTCCTCCGGCACACTGGTATGAGCGAGTTAATGACATCTGATTATTCTGACTGATCACTGCACATGTTTACAGTATCAGTTTGTGCACTTCGCTGCAACAATGACACACTGCTGTGCATAGCTTTTACACCTGAGCAGTGCTTGAAGTGGGCCAGCGCTTTTTAATTTTACTATTGTATCGATGCTGTGTTTAGGTTATCTGCCCAATTCATTATTATGGCCCAGAATAATCATTTCTCAGGATGCACTACTTGACGTTCACCCATTCTCACAAGAGTCTAGTGTTTGTTTCTAATATCTAGAGTTTATTGTAAAACATGAACAATATCTGACAGACAGATGATCTGCTGTGGCGCCCCCTAAAGGGAGAACCCGGAAGAACAACAATATACTGTATATTAAGTGTTAATGGTTGGTTATATTCACTGACTCACATTTGTGTCATGGAGGACAGCATCTAACAGGACACCAAATCAAATGGACTGTGTGATTGAAGTTCAAATGATTGTTGGAAAATGTTAAAGATAATCTAAATATACAAGTTGGCAAAGCTTGTATAAAGTCCAGTTTTTAGTTATTCTAATATAGACTAAATATTTAAATAAATAGTTGTGATTATAACTAACATCTTATGGTATATTTTATTTACTGAGGATGTTATAATTTAGTGTTTAATGGTTTAGTAATGCCGACAGATACATTTCCCCATTTCAAGCACTGCACCTGATCACCCTTCTAATATTACTTTACGTACTCACGTAGTAATGTAGTATTTACATCACTCTTCCACTATTGCATTAAGTACTCACACTGTAATGTAGTATTTACACCTGAGTACAATTGTCTAACATTGCTACTAACAACGGTACTCGTGCAATACTTTTAAGTACGTGTATGCAGAGCCGGATTAAATAAATGGACTATACTAGGCAGACTATATTTTTTGGGCCTCCCTCCATCGATGTTATTTATAAATTGAAATCTGAAACTTACCAAAGTTACTAATAAAAGTTAATTCACATTTTACATAGCGTAGTCTTTGGTTACGAGTTGGTTCTTTGTATGCCAAAATAAGTTATGTGTTGTATATTAAACCATCAGACTATTTTTTGATTTTTATTACCGTATTTATACGTTACCACAAGGCTCTATTAAATGCTATTAAATTATCCTTATCCATTGCGAGTGTCATTGTTAAGGCAGTAGTACCAGTAAATCACCAATAGGTGTCAGCATTGCTATGTAAACAGAGCAAATAAGATAAATGTTGTAAGCTATTGCATTTTGCAGAAAATCTTAATTAAATGTGTTGATTAAATTTTATAGTTTAATAAGTAGTCAAATATACAAAGACCAAAAAAATTTGCAGTAAGAGAAACTGTGCTGTAGTGGTAAAGATGTTTATTTTCATGGACAAGCATCACCTCTCTTCCATTGTCTGGTATTCAACACTCAGCAGCTCAGCTCCTGGCCTGGACTGATGTTTCTCTGGATGGTGTACTGTGCAGTGTTGTTTTTGGAAGCCATTCTAGATTTTGTCTTAGTTTTAGTCTTTTGGACTAAAACGCTTATTAGTTTTAGTCACGTTTCAGTCATTTCTATATGTGATAGTTTTAGTCCAATTTTAGTCACGAAAACTCAAAAAAGTTTTAGTCAGTTTTAGGTTTTTTTTTAAAGTATAGTCTTTTAACAAATCCATTTAGGTCAATAAGTATTGGAGATTACTGTTGGGCAGAATACTTTAATCGCCATATTTCAACTTTTCAAGAGTTTTTTTCATGAATTGATGCCGACTTCAACAGTGTCACATAAGTTTGACATGAAATTTCTTCTGCCGGTGGTGCACCGCGACCGACTCTAGATCGGCTTGGAAGGGCTCGGGGCGAAGGTGGTTTACAGCGAACCCACTCGCTGCGGCTTCTCCCGCCCGCCTGCCCCCAGCGCGACTGTCCTCAGAACACCCTGACAGCGTCGCGTCATCAGGACGAGGAGCGTAAATAGTCTTGAAACATGTACACATGTAAAAACACAAACTTTGAGCTTGTGGTGAGTAACGGCGTCCAGACATTATCTACCGCTTCATGTTATGTCATCATGCTATGGGCCTTACGTGTGCACGAGAATACGTGGCTGTCCTTAAAGTTAAGTTCATGGTGCGTTCATGGTTTAACGCGTATTTCCACCGGCTCCACTCTCCTCGCCACGTCACGGTTTGGCACAGAGTGAAGTGTGGGACACTTACCTGCTCAAGTAAAAGAGTCTTCTGGTTCTTCTTGGCCAGCTCATAAGCCGCGAACGAGCCCTGAACGCCGGACCCGATCACCACACAGTCATACTCGCCCTTGGTAGACATCTTGTCCAAGTTTGATAGTAAGAGAAACTACTTCACATCATGTTCAACACACTGTTCTGTAGCTGTTAACGCCCAATACAAAGTGGAGGAGGAACGAACGCGTGTGTATAAAATGTGGCCTGAGTCTTGACTGCCAGGAACACAACATCAAACTTTTGCAGCTCAGGTTTTTGTGAGACTTTGTTTGGTTATGGTCTGGATTGAGGACACAATTATTTTGAGTCTGCCTCTGCGCCAGATTTGGATGGACACAGGGAAAGTGGGGAGCTTAACAAGTCACTAGTGCCTGACGTTCTCTGTGTAGGGTAAATAACACAGATTTATATATAGTTACAGCAACTATTTAACTATACGATTTCCTTCATGTTGTTCATCCACCTGTTCCTCTTCAGGAATGGAATGTTTTTTCCTTGATAAACTTTTTTTTTATTTTCATTTATTCTGTCATGAATACACCCACAACTTTTTTTCTGCCAATATACATAATAATGATGATAATGTTACCATAATGAAATTCAAGGTTGCTCTGTAGCTGAGCATTATTTTTTTTTTAAATAATAAATGCATTTATTATAAATGTACATTTAGGTTAAGTTGAAAGAGCAGCAATTACTGTTATTACATAGCTGTCAATCCTAAAATGTTATAGCCTCTTTACACACTTGATTAATACAACGTCCAATAAAAGAATAAATAATAATATAAAACAAATATACATAAAGCTTAGTTATACTGTATGCATGGTGCATTGTGTGCAAGCTATTTCTGGCAGTCACAGGGTTAAACCATTAAACAAGTTAAACTGTAACATAACTGCATTACAATGAAAAAAGGACAAAGTCCAGAGGCCACTTCAGTGCAGCAATTGGCTAGTTAAGGTCCAACTCTGTTGTTATGAGGGTAAATATATTTCATATTATTATGTTATGCTTTTCTGGTCATGAGGATCAAGTGCTTTACACCACAGTTTTACCATTCACTCATTAACACACACACATTCATACATGTATGTAGCGCTGCCATGCACCTTTTCACACTCATTCACACACTGCTGGCCCAGCTGCCATGAGCGATTTAGGATTAAGGTTAATGACCAAGGATCCATTGACTCGCTCGATGCACCGACTAATCTACAACCATTCTTGTTGGCCTTATATAAATATATATGAATTACATGATTGATTACAGCATAGTAAGAAGCTACAATTCATTTTATTATTTAAATGTACGTATTGTAGCCATACATAAAACACCTGAAATATTGCAATGGTATACTGAATCCTATAATCAGCTTTATACAATTAATGTCAATTGGATAAATTCCTGTTAATATTACACATAAACCACCTGGCTGTCTGGCTTATTTATTTATTTCTGAGTAAATCCAAGTTTGTACAGATTTTTCATCGTTACTGTTTTTGCTTTAAAATGAAGAAAAGGCAAATGTATAACTAAAAAAAACAAAACACTGTATAGTTGTACATGAACACTAGATTTCGCATGTAAAATTTGAACAGTATAAAACATATTTAATTCAACATTTGTTTGAGTCTTCGTCTCAATGTCTAAAAGCAGAAACTATGTACAGGCGTTTTTCCAACTCTCTCCTCTCTGGTGACAAAGATGCTGATTCACCGGCTTCCTGCAACAGTGCGAGTGAAATTACTGTGATAACCAAACGTTGGCTTTAACTTGCAACTTCTCAGCTTTCAGAAACCGTTGGAATGTTTCCGATAGCACAAACTGCAGCGTAATTGCGGTAATACAAATTGCACTTGTTCGAACATGTCGTCTGCGATACACTGTGTTAAAGGGTTAAATCGTTAATACACTATTTTAACATGCAGTAAATGATATTGATAATTATTTTGGAAAAATGGGCAAAAGCACTTAACTCACAGTACATTTTCTGGCCCTTTTCGTGTGAATAATAAGAAAAAAAGGCCAGGTGGACGTTTTGAGGCTTAGGTGTTATACATGTTTTTAAACTTTAACATTTTTTGAAACAGGGTCGGAAAAACAGCCAATTTAATCAAAAGTGATTCTTACTGGGAAGAGCAGTTTTTCCTCTGGGCATGGAGAGATTCAAAGCATTTATCATCAATCTTTTTTTTCCATCCACTAATTCTGTGGACAGCTAGAGCCTCAGTCTGAAGAGTTCTCATTTGCAATCGATCAGTGTTGCAATATCTTGTCCTCAATGACCTTTCCAATAGAAAAGTACAGAGGTTAGGATGTCTCTTCTAAAACCATAACTTCACCTGAATTGTGAAGGCAAAAGTCGACAAAGTTCTATTCTAATTTATCATGTACAGCTGCTTGTACTTAAAAAATAGCTTTCAATATTTTTACATTTATATATAATAATTCACATGATGTTGGTAATGTGCATTGGTTACATTCATTTAGTTGTTTCCTTGTGGCTGAATGAAGGGACTTGAATATAAATGTTGCCATGTGGCATATTGTTCACTGAGGATGGTTTGATAGTCCATTTAATAGTCATATTTTTTTCAGGAGCCTTAACCTTTGACCTGCAACCAAAATGCAAGGTTTGAGAATGATGGTGGTGATTAAAATACTAATATTAGTGTAAACACCACCACCATAGCACCAATTCATCTAGATCTGGTACGAGGGGTTTAGACTTCTAATGGGAGCTCCTTTTAATCAAGTTTTAAAAATATCTGAGCATTGCATGAGGACATTATTACAAACCTTTCCTTTAATTGAAAAATGAACCTTAAGGAATTTCCAGAACTCACTGGAGGTTTTGTATATCCCATCTCTACTCGGAATGCATTGGCCTCCTTCTTGAGGATGATCAGACAATACCTTGGATCAACGATTTTGTATTAATTACTGACTATAATTAAGATGAATAATAATACTAATATTAAAAATATTAAATAACTTTGATAATAAAGTTCCCTTCCCTGATTCAGTCTCATTAATTTAGTATCAACTTAGATTATGATTCATAATTATGAAGGACATCTAAATTGATTAATGGCCCCAAAAGTATGTGGTTTAAGTATGTACAAAGCTGAATATTTTTACATGATTTTTGAAATATGTTTATAATTCATTTTAATGGGGAAAAATGTGCAAAAGATTTATTTCGTCGATTCAGAATTGTTTTTGAAAGAAAATGAAATGTAATGGACAAGAAGAGCCAATGCACTCACTATTCACAACACTGGACGAATAATCAATGCAAAATATAAGCAAATGTATTAAAATATAGGAAAAATTATATATAGTATATAATTAAATAAATAATATTACATATATTAAATTAATATAAATTACATGTGTCTATATACATGTGCAGGGTCCAGAGCTAAAAATAAGAATGCAAACATTATTATGAATATTATATTATTTTAGAAACATTTTCAATTACTTCACTTTACTTTATTATACAGTATCTCTTTTTTTACTCCTTTAATTACCTCCTTTTAACTTCTAAATTCTGTTGTAAGTTTTATATCTGAAACTGTCTTGTTTCTGTAACTATATGCACTATCTATGCTGCTATCTTGACCAGGACTCCCTGGAAGAAGAGATCTTGTATCTCAGTGGGACCTTCCTGGCTAAATAAAGGATAATTAAAAAATAAATAAATAAGAAATGTAGAAGCAATAATGTCCCTATGGATTAATTAGCAAACTCTTATCTTATACATATTCAGATGTTCCTCTCAACCTCCCATCAAGTCTGGCATAGCTGCATAACAGATCGCAATTATGGGACACTTGCTCCAAATGCCAAAGCATCCATTAAATAAGATGGTATCATTCAACGTCACAACTGATTATTGTTGGCTACTTGGGGGCAGAAAGTTGGGCATGCACTAGTGTGACACATCATTTCGATGACAAGATATTGTTTTAATAGCAAATGCATCTGCACCTCTTACAGTGAACTCTAGTGAGCACATTGTTGCACCACAGTCGTTATAAATAGCTTGTTTCCAATCAGAAAATAATCAATACATTGAATAATAAAGTGCTGAAATTCTTTGGTGCTTGGGCCCAATGTGCCAGATATCAAAGGCAGAAAGAAACAACACATTTTTAAAAGACGGCTATGAGATAATTGGCTAAAAAGGCAGGTTCATGCTTGAGAGGAGATGGAAACAGGAAGCTTTGGAATGAATCTGTGATTGAACGTGCAACAGAGGAGTTGTCCTGACAGTTCTTTTCCTAGCTGTAGCCTGATTTTAACAAGGTAAAAGCACATTTGGATTTTAAAAGTGAATGTGGTTGGTTTACTTATGCATTTCCTGTAAACTACTGGCTTACTGAGAGTGTGCTGTGCCTGTGCTACAAGAGTCAAAGCCCAAAACAAGTTTTATGTCCTCAGGTCTCATTATTCAGTGGTTTTTGCTGGTTGTGTTTTCACATTCACTGACTTGGCAATACCCATGGAATGTAACAGCTTGCTGAGGACACAAATGTGGATGAGGATGGTGAAGCATGTGGTTTGGTCTGAGATGTGACGTCTGGCTGCTGTCAGGATCTGCACTCATTAAAGACTTGAAGACATAAAGGACATAAAAGCCTGATGAAATGTTTTGGATGAACATTTGATGTTCGCACAGGCCTTTGTTTCAATTTCTGTGTTTTATTTTGAATTTGTCTTTTAAGTTGTCATAATATTCGCGTTGAGGTTCTTCTACTTTTCAAACAGTTTGGAGTTTCAATCAGGTTTTCTTGCAGGTCATCGCCCGTTGGGAAGGCCAGAGCTTGATCCCCAGCTCCACTAGACTGTGTCCCTGGGCAAAGACACCTGAACCCAAATTACTCTCACAGAGATGCGTGACAGAAAAAGCCCTGCATGTAAACGTGTTGGGTGAATGGCAAAACTGTAGTGTAAAGCACAGTGGTCAATTCGTTTTTTTGGTTTTGGTTGTTCCCTTTTCACGACCTGGTCGGAACAAGGGCATTTTTTTGCATGTTCTCTGTGTGTTTGTGGGTCTTCTCCTCCCACAGTATTAAAACACACAGAGGTTAATTGAACACTCTCAATTGCCCTTAGGCTTGAATGTGAGAGTGAATGGTTGATTTTTGTCTCTGTGTTGGCGACCTGTCCAGGGTATACCCCGCCTTTTGCCCTGTGTCAGCTAGGATTGGCTCCAATGATCCATGACCCTCATGTTGTGGATAAAGTGGTACACAAAGGATGGATGGATGGATGGATG
The DNA here is from genome assembly GCF_958295425.1 of Solea solea. Classification (NCBI taxonomy): domain Eukaryota; kingdom Metazoa; phylum Chordata; class Actinopteri; order Pleuronectiformes; family Soleidae; genus Solea; species Solea solea. The sequence goes on along the minus strand of NC_081140.1, from coordinate 6,767,345 downwards.
GATGGATGGATGGATTTTACTTTAGATTCTCCTTCCTTTGTGTGTGTGTGTAGTGTTACCTCCAGCTCTATTGTTTTCCCTGATGGTCCTCACCTGTTCCTAATTGTTTTAACCTGTGTCTCCCTTTAGGATTTAGTATCTGTGTCTGTATCTGTGTACTTTACTCCCTGCCAGTTTGTCTTATTAACCTGGCGACCTTGGCTTTAGTCCTGGGTGTTTTGATTTTGGTTGCCTGATCTCCCCACTGGTTTACAATAGTTGTTTTTTCTTGCCTCTTCTACGTTTGGGTCCTCCCCGTTCTTAAAGCTTGAGTCCATAATTTGTTCATATCTTATTCTTTGAATTCCGTCTCCTGTCCTGATGGCCATCAAGACTGAAAGTCACTATAAATCTCCATGGTTCCCACCCTTTCACATTGATAGGTTTTATACCCAGTTGTATCAATCAAATGTCATATAAACAGTATGATCATAACGTGTTTAATTTGTTTTTGTCCTGTTGTAAACTGACTCATCATCTTCAGTGTTGTACTCTTTAGAAAGCATTATGAATACTGCATACGCTGCAGAAGTAGATGCAGATTTTTAATGTTAATCCTTAATGACCCTAATGGAGAAATAAAGTCCAGCATACAACATACAACAGCATTTGATAAAAGAGGCTCTAACCACACCTGGAGTATGCTATGTGAGATGAATTGTGGGTAAACAGTGGCCTGTGAGGGTAATGGCCTCTGTCCTGGACAGCAGGCTGAGCAGATGGATGGTGAGGAAGGACAGATCTGCAGAGGGTCGGATGGTCAAACACCCCGCTGTTCCACCGTGTCACATACACACAAGTGTGAACCTCCCCACAGTCTCCATCCTGTTATATTACACCACACAACATTAACTCCCCTCGGCACACATGGCAGTAATGTTGCATATTTCAGAGTATTTATGTGATACTATATTTCTAAAACTCTAGACAGGAAGTTGTCGTAGGCCAAAATGACCTGGATATTTTTCTTGCAGTTATTGGTTTCCATTTATTCAATGACAAGGTGAAGATTAAGATGTGTTGATTTGCCAAAAATGATTTCAGCACAATAGGGTCTGAGTAGGGGTCTGAGCAGGTCCAGTGATGAGGTCACTTTTTGGAGAACAAAAACAAGTGTGAGAACAGGAAACAGAATGGAGCTGGATGTGCCAGAAAACACATTGTAAAAGGTCAAGATAAGGAATCATGAACTTTACTCTGGGCTTGTTGTTTTCTATCCATATTTATGTTACTACTTCTGTATGATAATAATAGGTTTGGCAAAGTTTGACACCTGGAGCACAAAAAACCGAGCAGCTCAGTGCTTCAGTTAAAAAACAATCATGAGAATAACAGAACAGTGACTACCAATCCCACTGTGTGACAAATGCCTGCGTCCATGGCACCAGAAGATTCTGCAGGTTGACAACATGAGAGGGAAGTGTTGCACAACAAGAATTTAAACCAGGCTTCATACGGCACTTGATTGAACCACACCTGACAGGTGATGCAGTTAGTCCATTCAAAATCTTATGTTTTTTGTTTTTTTTCCAAAACACTACCATGTACTATTATTAATTTTGTTATATCCTCTATATAAAGTGGATGGATGTTATAAAAATAACTAATTCAACAAAAAATAATGATATCTGCCTTTTTCCACAAAGCAAAAGAATATGAAAATATGTATTTATTATATAACTAGAATCTAGAGGAAAGCAAGATGCAAATTAACTAGGGAGCTCTCAAATTCTTATATTATTAATGAGTGAAGTGGGAACTTATGTGTTGACTGAAGCACAATGCTGGAGTCACTGCTTGTTCAAAAATAACAACACATTCGACAATGCATGTCGTGCATGACTGATGACTAACTGTAAGTTATATTTATTTTCCAACATGATTTCAGTAAGAGACGTGCGCTCAAAGACACCCCTTACTATTTTAATAAAGAAAACATTTGAGGATGACTTTGGTTTTTCGCCTGATCCTCTCCTACATCACATCAGTTGATTATCAGAACATGTCTCGTCAATATTGCTACTGATCTTGCGACTTCCAACATCAGTGGAAACCACCACGAACCAACCGTTTTAGTGACTTTCCAAAGCTCCATAGAAAGATAAAATGAGAGGTTGGTGCGCTGTTTATGATGATATGGGAGTGTTACTGGGACACTGAAATCACCATCTGCTGCTAGTGAAAGTTAATTCTCACTGGGCACATGGTGGAGGCTTGCTGCTGAGGCCCCAGCAGTCCACGTCCCTCAGCTGGTCGTGTAATGTGATGAACAGTGTGTGTGTGCTTGAAAAACAGTCCTCTGCTCTGCAGCAGGGGAGAAAATGCAGCATCAGGGCATTTTCACTAAGTACTGCCACCGTCCCTGACATCAGGGATCCTGGAAACGGCAGGAGAGAAAATGTTTCTGCAGCATAAAATGCACTCATCACCCTGTGCTAAAGTGACTTTGACATCTTGCATAAATCAGGGCATGTGCTCAGGCGTGTGTTTTGACTTTGCTGACCAGAAACAACCATATTAAATCAGAGCTGTCACAAAATTATAGGGAACGAATCACTGCCAATTTCCCGAATTGAATTGCTTCTCAATCACAAGGTCTCACTTTCCTATCGAGAATAAATGTTGATTCAACCAGGGATATTTCAGTTGCTGTAAAAGCCATATTACTATTTGTCAAGATATGGATTTGTACAGTTACTTGGCAGCAAAAGTATGTAAATACTCCTTTATCTGACACCTTATTACATCTTAGCAAATACTTGTCAGAGGAGCAAGACAGCTTTTCACCCCCGTGCCAAGTTGAGCTTGTACATTTTTCGTTTTGAAATGAAGTCACTGGCTCTAAAGAGTCATTTCTTGTCAAGCTTATACACTGAATGCAATTAACAGTAGTGGTAATGTAGTTTACTTGAGACAGTTGCTGATACATACAAGTTAAAAACTGTCTTTCTCCTAATGAACTCTAACTGAAAGCTGTTGGTCGTGATTTAATAAGGTACAGACTAAAGGAGCATTTACAGTTAAGTAAAGTAAATGGAACTAAATCAAATGTGACATTACAGTTACGGTTCCACTTTTGCTTGGTTTTGAAAGAAATTCTCAGAACTGAAAACCTTATGTCCAACATCTCTGGATTCATGAAAGATTTAAAAACAAAAACAGACATCTGCCTTTAGGCTTGACAATGCCTGCAGTGGAGGAGCTCCTGGTTCAGGTTCACTCTTTTGCCGAGGTCAGACTTCACAACTTTTTCTGTCTGTTATAATGGTCACCGTGGCAGAACAGGCGATCACAGAGCCATACATATGTTCACGGACTTCACTGACAGACAGAAGCGGCCAATCATGACGGATACAGTGACGATGGAAGGACGGGTGGCAGGCAGGCAGGACAACGCTGAGACTTCAAAAAGAAACAAATGATGGCATTCAAAGCCCTTTGTGCGATTCTTGTGTTCTCGTGTAGTAATCACGACACAACTCACAGCACTGTGTGCTCCCAATCTCACAACCTACTAGCAGCATTCTGTTGGGTTGTTGGTCACTATGCGCTGCATGGAATAAAAACAAATCATTTTCATGGCATGGGTCCTGAATCTCTATGTGCCAGCTCTGGCTATAATTGGGTTAATAATGTGCAGCCTGACCTCCAAATTACACAGCAAGAAGTTGCAAGAATAACAGGGTTACCCACAGGAAGACTTATGGTTATTATCGCAAATTGGATCAGGGTCTGGTTGTTGCCAGTATAACCACTTATGTCAGAGCTACTGGTCTATAGTGTTTGGATCAGGTGGTTTCTTTCAGACTGGGATAATGGTGGATGGTGGTGGTTTTCCACAGGACATGCAGACTGCATAAATTGGTGAAGACTTATTTACAAAAAAAGAAAAAAAAACACACCATGTGACACTATTTACTGAAACTTCCACTCAGAATGTGCAAATGCAACATTTCCCATGGTTTGTAGGGAAGTAAAATAAAATCTTGACTTTAAAAGAATTAAAAAAAAATAAAATAACACTTTGAGAAACAGTTTTGTTTCAGCTCCCACTTCATTGTTTGGAAAACAACAAAGGAAGTGGGTCTGCTGTGTCTTATTGCTCTCATCGACATCTGCTGCATGTGATCACCTTCTGTTTGTTTTTACCAAATCTCTGACCAGCTTCAGAACATAATGCATAGTATGAAGGACCGAGAGACTTGATTTCTGTCTAACAACGACTGCTGTTTACACAGTAGTGCTAATTAAACGGTTTCTCTACCCACGCAGTGGCGGCACCAGCTGGTCATCTTACACTTTTAACAGCCAGAGTGACTGATCATCTTGTCTGTATTTATGATTTATTGTGTGTGTTGTGGCTACTCTATATCTGAATCATAGCCAAACTTTTAGCCATGTGAATTTCTGATGTGATACAGTATATCGTGTAGCAATTAACTGTGGATGCTCAAAAAGTGTGTTGAGGCAATGGTTCATCACACTGGAGGCGTGGCAGCTGATGCATTTACACCCAAAGTGCAAGACAAATGACTATATTTTGGTTCAGACTATGATTTTTTTTAAATACAGATGGTGCATTTGTTAGTGAGTTGTCAGTGATGTGTGTGGCTCTTACTGCTCATGAAGCTGCTGATGCAAACGTGTTTCTTCCTTCTACTAAACTCCATGTTTTATGAATTTGAAGCTACGAGATAACAGACATGTTAATTTCACTCTCATCGACAGTCGGCTCTCTGCAATTTGGTGTTGGGCAGAAAATCCATGACATAAACTAAACATGTGAAAAGGTCAGGCAAAAGTAAATTGCACCTCCTTCAGGTTGGAGTGTTACTCCACTGCTATTTACCTGCCATTTACTGCTGGCAATGTATTCTGAGTCATACATTTTTTAAATATCAAGCATTTCATGTAAATATTCATGATGACCGCCCATACCAACAGGACAAGTTTATGCTCTGTAACATTTAATGATTAACTGAAGCAGCATGAATAATGAACAGCTTGTCCCCTGCCACTTCAGTTTCAGAGGAGATGAGAAGTTGTGCAGGCGGAGACCAGTGTCATTTGGCCATGATAATGTGTAGCTCCAGTGGCCACAGCAGAAAGAGAGACAGCTCTGACCTGAGGAGTAGTCTCTCCACTCTGCCCCTGCTGTGTTAATGGCTCAGTTTAACTGCTCTTCCCTGCACAGGAATTGCTGGCGGATTAGTTGCTTCATTCTCCCTCTGTGGCCCCTATTGTTGCCAGGTTTAATGGCCGCTTTTCGCCCGTCAGATAGATATGGGCTCACAGAGGAGAGACACGATTACCTTTGATTCAGGAAGATGTTTGTGGATAAAAGTGCAGGCTGCCTGCTTGACTTGCTTTTGCTGTGTGTGCAAAAGCAGAAACCGTGATGATGCAAGTGTCTCGCTTCACACTCATAAATTAATTTTTTCTTTTTATTAAAATATTTAATCTTTATATAAAGGAAAACCTCTGACCCTCTGATTCTTTGGCAGCAGATATTGCTGTTAAGCCACACAGCAAACATGTGTCATGTTGTTCCCATACATGTTAATATAGTTTCACACCATATAATGTGTTTAAACCGTGTAGCAATGCCAAATTTGAATTTTGTAAGATAAAAAAAGTGACACCGCAGGAGCTTAGTGAGCTGTTTTCATGACCATGTTCCAGGACAACAAAAGGTTGCAGTGTGGTTAGTTTTCAGCTTAGATTTCAGCTTATGGTGGCAGTTGCAGAATATCTTTCTGCACATCTTTTGCATGTTGCCCTAACCCATTATTTTTACCCCCATTTCTGAGCTACTTCCCTTTCAGTTCTCCACCATTTTTTCAGGCATTTAAACCTGAAAAACCTATGGCTATACCATCTGTACTGTTCCTGTGTGTATTACTGTACAATGTATAAGGATGAATGACGTTAATCTGTGAGGACACGCACAACCAATGCGTCCAAGTGACACAGGATACATGACGCAGTCTTTACACATACACATATGCATGGTTAACAGCAAGTATATCCTTGGATACTGCGGCGTATTTTAGACTGTAGTCTCTGTTGGGGGGATGGTGGGACAGCTGTTGTTGTCATTCCCTCTGGACAAAGACTCTGTTCAGACCTGGCATTAACATGTCTCACGTGATCCACTGAAAAGTGGACAGCTTGAAGTGCATGTGTTGAATGCACCCGCAGCATATTAAATTGAGATTTCATATACATAAGATCCAATCACAAGGCCTCACTGGGAATGCATGCAGGGAGAGATTCTAATGGCAGACATGAACTGACAAACATAGAGCAGTGATTTAGAATTTGTTGATTGAATTACTGAAAATGCTGCATTTTAAAATGTGCATTTTAAATGCATGTAAATAACAAGTCTAAAATGTAAGGGATCATTGGCAGAAAATTATTGCATTACCAACAGGTTTGATTCTGTAAGTACAAGTATAAACAAATATCTGTTACTATTGTCTGAGTCCATGCAATGCTGACTCGGCCTATCAGTTCCAGATGACACTCCTGCTGCACACAGGAAGTGATTTGTCCTATGTCAAGACAGAATGGAGGAAATGGCAACATTGTGTGTACAGAAAAATGGCTGAATGAGTATAAAGAAGTTACTATGAAGTTTTGTAAAATCAGAAATGAATTCTCCTACACACAACAACTGGGGTTGCAACAATGAATCAATAATAAATTGTTAACTTCATTATTCACCATCTATTTTTAATAATCATTCATCGGTTTCAGGTTTCTTCTCTCATCTCTTTTTTGTTTGTGGAAAACACAGAACATTTGAAGTCATTATCATTTTGGGTTCTCTGAAACACAAATCAGCTTTTTATGGACAAAACAACCTATTAAGTATTCCAGAAAATAATCAGGAGATGAATCTACCTCTTTCAGCTTCTCTCTTTGGGGGCCAGCGCAGTGGATAATATGCCTCCATCTTGCTCTGTCCTTTATGTCGACATACTTGTTACACTAACTGTCCTCATGTCCTCCTTCACAACATCCATGATCCTACTCTGTGGTCTTCTTCCTTTCCTCCTGCCCAGCAGCTCCATCTCCAACATCCTTTGTCAAATGTGTTGCTGTCTCTTGCATAATGCTCATTATTAATACTATCCATCCTGGTCACTCCCATGAAAATCTCAGCATCTTTAGCTCTGCCACCACCAGCTCCACCTCCTGTCTTTTAGACAGTGCCGCTCTCTCCAAGCCATACATCATAGCAGGTCTCACTACTGTCTTGTAGACTGTCCCTTTCATTTTTGCTGCTATCTGCCTGTCACCTGTCTCCACTCACTCCACCCTATCTGCACTCTCTTCTCTCCTCATCCAAACTCATCCACTTTTGCAACCCTGCTGCTTCTCTGTACCACCTGTCTCACTGTCATTCACACAGGTATTCTGTTATGCTCCTGTTAACCTCTTCTTCTCTCCAGTACATACCTCCACCTCTACAGGTTCTCTCCATCCTGCCTCCCCCCCACCCCCCTTCACTACAGATTACAATATCATCTGCAAACAACATAGTCCACGAAGACTCCTGCCTGCCCTCATCTGTCACGGTGTCCATCACCATTGCAATCAAGAAGGGGCTCAGAGCTGATCCCTGATGTAATCCCACCTTCAGATTGAACCCATCTGTCACCTCAACTGCTCACCTCACCACTGTCCTCGCACATGCCCTCTCTCCCTCAAAGACACAGTGCAGCTCCTTCTGGCCTCCTCTATACGTCTCTATCAGTGCTTCCAGAGCAGAAATCGCACTCTTTCTTGTCATGAACCATTGCTGCTCGCCAATCATCACTTCTTGCCTTCACTCAGCTTCAGCAACCTTTTCCCACACAATATGTTAATATCTGGGTGTCGAGCATTTGTGAAGCGCTTTGTGACATTTACTCTTCAAAGGTGCTAAATAAAATACATTAATACATTGCGGCTTTGTGAGGGCTGTGATATATCTGCTGAGACAACTGTGCAGTATATGAAATACCTGGGAAGACGTAACAAATGAATGATTTGGCGTCCTGGTGCAGGTTTTCTTTTGCCACGTGTGTCTGAGTGTGTACTTGTGGCCCTGTCTGTGGATTATTCAATGTTAATCATAGTTTAATAGTCTTATAATAGTCTAATCATAGTCTTGTCTGTTGATTATGTCCGTATACATTTGTGGGTGTGAAATTTACCAGAAGGTCTTGACTCACATCCCCCACAAAACATAGCATCAAGCAACAGTTTTCATGCCTTTTTTTTCTATTGGTTGACCTTTGCATATGTACTATGCAATAAATGCAGTAAAGTACATAAAAAAAGGTTAAAAAAAATAATAATTTAGCTATATTTTTCCAGCATACGCTTAACAAGGATTGAATCCTTATCCTCATTTAACTTCCGAAAGTTTAGTTACATTGAACTAGAGGCTATACTTTCATTTTTGTGTCCCGCTATTTAACATAAAGTTGTAAATGATTTTATTTTTTCCCACCCATAATGCACCTCAATCTGTTATCGCGACACATTTTACCTTCTGCAGCTGGTGTGAAACGCTGCCTTGACAAAGATGCTACACGTACAGTAAGATACCGTATATTTCATCTTTAAAGCCGACCCAGCAAAATAAATAAATATTTCCAACATGACTGTCTTTGTATAAAACAAATGAGGTTCAGGCCGAGAAGCTGCACGTTCAGTAGATTTCATTCCACATGGACGAAACACTGCTTTTCTGCTACGAGGCATGTCCTTCAAATATATGTGTTCCTGCTGCCAAGTGTGATTATGGTGCTCTCTCTTCAGACACATGGACAGAATGCTGTGTTATTTCCGGCAGTGACGGATATGTGGCTGCAGGTGGACGGAATTTAAAGCCTGGTGACATTCTCTTGTCACCTTTAAAACAGAAGGTCTCACTGTGTAAAGGCACATTACACTTTTTATTTTAGATCTGACTGTGTTCTGCAGTGTTATAATCTGCTACAAGCACAGTCGGTACAATCTGCTATTTGCCTTGGAAATAATTACCTTAAAACTAACCTTCAACATCTGAAATGATAGAAATTACACTTTTCAATTGGCCCTCTGACATTCTGTTCTTCAGCACTGCAGACTGCACAGCCACTATGTTGCAGCAGCTGTGCTGAACACAAGCATTGTATAATTACATGATAAATACACTGAATTGATTGATAGCACAGGTTATAAGGCTGGGTTGACTTCGTCAGGCGTCTCCAAGTTAACTAGTAACCATGTTGTGCAGGCATTTTGTAAGGGAACTGTTTATCTGCAACTAATTATTTATGGAAACCTCAGAAATATGCACAAATGAATATATTCAGTTATTTTTGAAGTGTGGCTGTATGAGGTCATGTCATATCAACACATTCTTCAGTGAGTGTGCCGCCACCAAAAGCCCTTAGAGATTTTAACATCACGGTGCACAGGTGTTAGACCACTGTTGTATCCATCAGTGAGTTCAGCATGATAAATCCTTGGTTCAGATTTACTTAAGAGGTATAACCTCACCAAACAAGTCAGTAGACCAGCATCCTCCTCAGGCCTGTGAGTTTAAAAATGCAGATTTTCTCAAACTTTACAAACTTTCATTTTCAGCAGAAAAATGCTGTCACCTAAAAAAAAAAAAAAAAAAAAAAGCTATCCTGCTATTCTGTTTGGGACTTCACATTTACTTGCATTTCCTTATCTCTAACCATATTCTGTTCAAATGTAACCCCAGCCCTAACTTAACCACAATTCATATTTTACATGCAACCTTAACCAACATCTCAGAAATGAGGTTTGGACTCATTAGGGCCAGACTTTGGTCTCTATGAGGACTACTTGTCTGTCCAAGGTCAGTGTTTATTCCATGCATGATTTCTTGTCATGCAACTGTCATATCTGAAATTATTATGTGTGTAGAGTGAACCATGCAGCTTTGTTTAAATGCCCTATGTTGTGTCTGCTCTTAATAATGGTGTCTATGAATAGCAGGTGCAGAGCCCCGCCCTCAAGTTGAACATAAGTATGTGAGTGCACAGGTGTCCTGAGGCTAGGGCAAAGTGAGTTGGGTAAATATCAAATTTTGAGATTTTTCCTGACAGATATTGCAACTATGATTTGGTTTATGTGTCATAGTCTGTTACCTCTTTTTTATATTTGAAGGATTTGTGTTGTATTTTCATGGACTTTGGTTTTTCAGTGGTTCTGTTTCTGTTGGTTTCTTGCTTTACTTTGTTGGTTATTTCCTTGTGTGTCCATTTTACTGCCTGTCTTTTGTCTGATTCCCTCCTCTGTGATTGTCTGTCCTGCGCTGATGTGTTTCACCTGTATCCAATCCTCCTTGCCTTCCTCATGTATTTAGTCTCTGTGCTCCCACTCTCCTCTGTCAGACTGTCTGCTTTAGTTCACATCTTTTACCCCCCTTGTGTTTTGCTGTTTTAAAATTTGGATATTGCTGTGCACCTCACCAGGTTTTTGAACTACTTTTCTGAGTAAGTTTATTAAAGTCTCTACTAAAGTAAATATGCATTTGAGTTTGAGTTCAAGTTGAGTTCAATATTCAATCAAATACATTTAAAACATTATGTAGCATTAAAGCTCCAGTGTGTAACGCATGTTGCCAAAACACTGCTAGTGTTGCTACCCTCCCAAAATTACACCGTGCCTCAGGTGAACCCGTATCGTTTCCTGACAGGATTATTGCCATATTCACGCTGATCTCTTTCAACATTTGTTTTTGTATCTCACCACCTCGCTCATGTTTCAAAGAACCGGGGTCAATTCCTTAACCTAAAGCTCCATACTGCCTCACTTCACTAGCGTAATATCTGTTATGCTTCAGCCTTGCCGCCGTCTATTGTGATTGTAAAAAGGAACACTCACACAGTCATCACAGACACAAACACAAACATAAACACAGAGAGTTGTGTGGAGCTGATTGTGTTAACACCATGGAGTGAAACAAACAAAGGCATCGAGTGGCCGTCGTATCAGTACTGTGACGTGGTGTCTGTCTTGGTGGTGTATTCAGTCTCTGAATGATAATTTAGGTGCATGTAAGGTTATCCCATCAGGTGTTTGTATGTAATCATCTTGCTCTGTGACTGTGTAAGAAAAAAATATTAATAACACAATCAATATTTCAGTCTGAAAATATCATTTTCCTGTAATATTTTGAAACAGGTAGGTCACAGACTTGTGGCTGAGGAACATGGTGAGCTTTACTGGCTCACAATGTAGACAATGTAATTTAAACAGCCTGGGTCAGACTCGCTGCATAATGTATAACCTGATATGCAGCTTTTGCAATTTGCATGGGTTAGGGCTAAAGCCTGGCAATAAAGTAATAACAATAATTATTGCAATATAATTTTTTTAACGGTAACATACAAAGGTCACTATCAATATATAGAACGACTGTAAATGTTTTACCTCAGATGTGTTAAATTTGTTTTCTGTCAAAAAAAAAAAAAAAATAAACCACTTTCTTCAACGTTTGCAAAAATATTATAATAAATATAGATAATCCATCTTTAATTTCCATCGGAGCTGTCACACAATGACAAATCTTCCATGTGAATGGACAATATAGTGCAATCTTCTTGTTGCAGATGTCATATTGTGATTGGAAAAAAACATTAACAGATGTTCTGTGTTGCTGTGTATTTTCACAAATGGCAGATTTGTGGACATCAGTGCTTCATCGGGCTAGTGAAGGTGGAAGATGAGTTGCAAGTAGGTTTTTCTTTGGGGTTGAACAAGGGATGATAAGCTCCTCAAACAACTAACCCACACCGTGAAAGTCTCAGTCCCACTTTTCACTGTGTTAAATCTATGGCATCAATCTAATCTTTCTTCCTTTCCTCTGAAGACTCTTTGTTGGTTATTAAGTGTTTGCAAGCTGTGCTTTCTGCTTCTGATGGGATTTGGATGAATGACGAAGGTTTTCACTTTTTCAAGCAATGGAAATTAACAGCACATGCTTGTTCACCTCAGAAACTAACAAAATATGGAAGTCCTGGTTCTCCATTCACCATGAAATGAGTGTCACCCACCCGAAGCAGCAATACTCCCATCAGAAAGGCTTTTCCCGAGTGGGGATTTTTTTTTATATTAATGTCAGTGAGCGCCCTGAGCTGGAACACCGGGGGGTCAAAAAGTCGAACATCAACAAATCCTCCTGTACATTTTTAATGCTCATCCATTTTCTGTGGAACTCTCAAATGATCAGTGACAACTCGTAATGTTCTACGCTTAGCGTTAATATCACGTTAACTGAATGTTTCGAGTTAATCCTGATCACATGTTTCTGTGGAGACATTTGTCATAAATTATGGCACAAACATTAGTTTATATTAAGTACTAAAATCTTCCTTATTGCTCCATACTGATCATGTGAATGAAATGGAAATTAGTGCTGAATTTCATGGCAGTGTTGTTAGTGTTGTGCATTCCTTGCTGTGCATATTCTCTTCACATTACCCTCGTAAGATTAAACGCAGTGAATCTACAGCTGTCAATATTAATTCCATTCACAATCAGTTTGTTTTGAGACTGACCTTGTTTCACTCAGTTAAAGTGCTCTTTGTCTCCTTGTCCTGCATGCACGTCAAACATGGCTCAGCCAAGCTGTCAAACTTATGACGGCTTGGCTGTAGTGAGTGAAAAACACCACAAACAAGATTCTGATCATGGATTTATGATTTGAATATTTATGATCATAAAGGACGTGATTGGGTGGTGTTATTATGGAAACAATTATGCAATCCTCAGGGTGAGCCTGTTCTAGTTTGCAAAGTCACTTGATGATAAATTACTGTTGTGTGCACATTTGTTTTTACCTTTTAAAGCAAACTTTGATTTTACTGCACAAACTTCACTCTGTTTCTTCACTTTCTTTTACTTTCTTATGTGGTTGACATCTGTGATTTAGAATGAAATGTCTCGAGGCTAGGCTCAGTCTTGGAATTACATTCTCTCATTTGTCATGGTGCATCATTAGGTCACATTTCCAACAACTTCAGGACTTTGGCTCATGTTCAATTGTCTTTAGGGCATGGCTATGATGTGATTGATGTTGGATGTCACACACGGTGACCTGCTGCTCTTTGGACTCTCAAGATCGGTCGGTCCCTTGCGTCTTTTCCTCAGCTCTAAAATCCAAAATAAATATGGTCTCTTCTGGTTTTTAAAAATGCTGTTGCTGGTGAAACTGTAAATACCTAAAGAATACCCACTCTCAAGAGGAAAACAAGTAACACTGGAACATTTTCACTGCAGTGTGAACATGACCACCCTGGCCACAGAGCAGAGAGAGGGGGGGAAAGTGACTGAACCCTGTTCACCAAGTGGTAGCATGGCCAGACTGTGTGCAGTGGTTCTTGAGTCAGTGTCATTTGAAACACAATTGAAAATGTGATTTGAGGTTAAGTTTGATTATCTCTACATTCAGGTTGGTTACCAAACTAATAATAATACTATCTTTGCACATAAAACCTTGTCTACTGAAGTTTCAATGAGGAATACTGCTCCAGTTTATTGTCCAAAAGATGTTTCTCCAAATCCCCCATCCAAAGAGACAGGCCTGCACTGCTACAATAACTTTATAAAGAGCAACTGGGGCAATCTATCCTTTGTTCCGAACGGGAAATGCATTCAGCTCAGCTGCATGTCTAATAGAAGCAGCCATGACACAGTCGCTTATTAAGACAAATAAGCCTCAGTACTGGAGCAGAGGTGCAGAGGAGCCTTATTGTGAAGCTGCAGCTAGAAGGCAAGAGCTCCTCAGCCGCTCAAGCTGCTCTCTTCTGATCTGAAGGGAATGGATAAATCTGTCACTGTGCTGTGTACTACTTGTTGTAGAACCCACTAATTATTATCTCACACACTTCTGGCTGCTTGCTTAAAGGAGTGAACAAAGAGAAGAGTGCAACTTTAGTGAAGGGCCCATGTGTCACATTCACATGTACACAGTACACATAGTCCCAGCACCACAAGGCCTTTTCCAAGGGACCTACCCTCCTCAGTTGTATTTATTGTCCCTTCTATTTAAAGTGAGAGTCCAGGATTTTTTAAGTGAGGTTGTATGAAGTAAAGACACATAGTCAACACTACTGTGTGCATGCCTGCAGTGCCGGGAACCAGCCTGAGACTTAGAGACTTGCTCTCACTGCCACTTTAGCAACAGAACAAAGGGTTAACAACTATACTGTGTAACTTTTAACTGTAAATAAAACGTGATGGATTCAAACCATTGTCAAATGAGTCCACACCATGCTGATTAAGTCTAGCAGCACCACGTGGCGTTCTGTATTTGTCAGTGTAGTGGCGTTTTGATCTCATGTCGCTCACCAATGTCATTGCACACAGGACACGGTTCGTTTTAGCGACAGATGGAACAGGTTGGTGTACGACTGAAAACCATGAAAAGGTTATAAGTGGTTACTGTATGCACACAAACACTCCTTCAGTTAGGTGAAATGAAGGACGCAGCATACAAATGTTTCATCATTTTTGTTCACAAAGACCAAGCAGAGGAATAATGGCAATCAGCTAATGAAGGTTATGCGCTAGCACTTTTAGATGTAGTGGGTTTAAGATTGCAAAATGATATAGAGTTTATTAGCTGAACCTTTTAGCAAGGGGCTAAAATGTTTTGTCCGCGTCCCCAGTGGCAGCCATGTTTTTCTGATCAAAAGCCAGATTGTTGCCTATAATGGTGGCACACAAAGAGTGCATGTACAGTACAGTCACTTTTCCTTTAATGTATGTAAATAGACCTCATGTTGTAATGCCAGTCCATGACTTTCTCATACAGAGGAGTTGAATCACTGCACAAAAGTGTGAAAATGACGACAGATGTGTTGCTGAGATGAAACACCCTGTTTAGAGGCTTGCACTGACACAGTGAGTCATTCCTCAGTGGTGGGGGCGCAGCTGCAAGGCTGGACAACCACTGGGGGGATGTGGAGCACCTTGGCTGCAAAAGGCTGAGAACACCCAGAGGCATCCGGTGGGTTTTAAGTAGCCAGAGGAAAAGTGGAAGAATGACTCAGAACGGGCTGACAGAGGGCTGCTGATGCAACACTGTCAAACCAATGTGTGCTGAGTCAAAGCAGGGAGGCAGACACATCCGAGGCAGGAAGGATGCAGATTTCCAAGAATAGGCTTACAGACAAGATGAAAAGTTACACATCACAGAGCGGAAAACATTCAACAATTCCGCCCGAACCCCCCTAAAAGGCCACCGCCTATACTCATGTATGATTCATGGGTGTTCCTTCATCTTTTTATGCAGACTTGGCTATTTTCAAAGAGCAAACATGTTGATGAGCAGGTCACTGCATTACTAATCTCTGTATGAGACTGGTTCATTTACAGTGGGCTGCCTTCAGTTTTGTTTCGTTTGACAGGAAATCACCCCAACCCAATAAATATGAGATGTCAATGATGAAAGAGTGGATTCAAACATTTTCAGGTGTTCAGTTTATGTTATGGACTTTACACTAAAAACATGGTTATACTGTAGTTAGAATGCTCACCATACAAGGAACAGACAGTTATACAATACAAACATATCTATTCTCTCAGTCTTCTCCTGATTGAACTTCTTTGAAATTGAACCATTTAAAAAGTGGATTTGATCTGATATTTTCCCCAGTGTCACATAATTCTTTGCTTAGTTGCCTAGTTAAAAATAGAGGCTGGAAATTGGCAGTGTATAATGTTTTTCCCAGGTAAAAAACAACTTTTTTCATAAACATAACATTTTTCAAAAAATAATTCTGGGGCTGTCATATCTACAATAAATTAGAATTCCAAATATCACTACTCTATCCTGTATATAGAACCTATACATTTATAATGATAATGCTGCATTTTTTTGCATTTGTCTCTTTTGGAAAAGCAACTATTTTACAATGATACAGAAAATTACTTACTGGCAGAGTGCTTCAGAGTTTTACAGTTGAAAAAAAATGGTATTGATTTAAGGGTGATGCTAATATACAAGAAATGCAACTCATCATCAAACATGTATCTGTTGAAAATATCTGCGTAAATGATTCCAAAATAGTGTGAAAAATGGCTGTAAAAACAGCCGGCTACATTATATTATGCACGTTTTACTCTACTTGTAATTTATGTTATGAATTTGTTGTGTTAGCCGCTCCTTTGGAAAAACACACTCACTGGGAATTGTAATGTTGCCCCGAACCCTAACGACTGATGTTTTAGTCTCTTCTATGACTTCTTCTGTAGTTCTTGAAGTCCCACCCCCTGCTTATAGTTTTGCCCCCTCTTCCAGTTTGCAGATATGCTGTGGTGGCCTTTACATACCAGAAGGATGTAAATACTCTTTCACAACTCTCTCCACTCTCCCACTATTTCTGCCATTTCCTTTTTCTTCTTTGTGGGTTTATTCATCAGGTTTATATGGGCAAAGCCGAATAATACAGTATACTGTATGAAATACCCCTAACTAACTACTAACACTGCAGCTTTAATAAGACAATGTCTTGGGCCACTAAAATCAAACAATTTTTATGCTTATCATAAATACTATTACTTCATCTAATTTCTTTTATAATAATATAATATCTTTATTCACCTATGAATGGGATTCAAAAACGTCCTGAAACGTGTGTGAGTTGGAGAGAGAGGTCTAATAAAGCACACACACACACACACACACACACACACACACATACACAAAACACTTCCCCCCTTTGACAGTGTGGTGTGATTTCACTCTGGGTTATTATGACGTAGAAAATGAACACAGCCTCTGGTTTGTCCCACTCATTTGAGCTCAATTTACCGCGTGTGTTCCATTGGCCAACACTAGGAGCTGTCCGTGGTGCTGGAAGCACGGCGGCGGAGGCTCATATGATCTCAGAGCAGCAGCAGCAGCGGCGGCAGCACTGTCTCTCTCTCCCTCTCTCAGCCCTCTCTCTCTCTCTCTCTCTCTCTCTCTCCCTCTCTCAGCCTTCTCGCTCTCTCTCAGCCTTCACTCAGCAGAGTCTGTAGTCTGTGGTCGTGGTAGCGGACCGAAACTAAAAGCTCCCCTTGTCTCAGTGAATGAGTAAATTCACACGGCTGAAGTCAGCTTTGTGAAGAGCGTCCAGTGTGCGCGCCTGTGTGCTCGCTGATCGGCGGAGCTCAGTCAGTCTCTCAGTTCTGCTAAAGAAGAAGAAAAAGAAGAAGAAAAAAGTGTTGATTCCTAGGACGTTCGTTCACACTGTGCCAAAAACTAGAGAAGCGTAAACAGGAGCGAAAACATGAAGAACGCGATGAGAGATTGTTTTCCTCTCCTGCTGCTTGTTGTGGTGACGGTGCTGACGGATCCGGGCGCTGAAGGTAAGAATCGCGCCCACCAAAAAAACATTTTCTCGCCTTTAACAAAAACCAAAAAACAACCCCGCAATCATTTATTGTAACATACATTTATAAATATAATTTTGTCTGTTTTAAATTCTTCCCCTCGTGCGAAACGTGCTCGTGTTGCGAGCTTTTCCACCCTCGCTGCTCCTAAATGAGATGTTTTCTCTTGTGGATCTTTGTCTTCTCTTTCCGTTTCCCCCGGTGTTGGTCTCTCCATGTGCGCACACAGCTCTATTGATCCCCCCCCCCCACACACACACCTCAATGTAACAAACACATGGTCCGGTGTCTGGTCACATTTCATACGGGATGTTTTTATCTCATGTTACACTTTATACAGCACACAGCGTCAAAACCCCTTAAAGTTAAGGCTCATTCACAGTTGCCTCAGGAAGTGTTCAGACCCCCCACACACTTTCCTCCACACAACTGATTGATTGCTGTACATTTAGTTTTTGCTGTGTAAATCAATGATGTGTAATGACGACGTGTTTCACAGATGCTCTGTGGGGTTTGAGTGTGGGCTTTAGTGGGGTCACTCTTACTCTTAAAAACATGTTTGCCTCAGGTCATTGTCCTGCTGAAAAGTCACCTCAGTATCAATTATTTTTCTCTGTATGTTGTTGCATTTATCACCTTTTCCATATAGATAATTAATCATTTTAGAATTCACAATTTAAATCAAATCAAACTGCAATTCATTCTATTTTAAATTGACTGATTATTTCTTCAGGCCAAATGGTCAATGGCCAATTATAATTCAATTAATTAGCAGATTACTTATTTATGTTCTCTAATAAATGTTAAGCAACTTTGTGGATCACATATCAGCTATAAAACAGTATGAGTCGTATTTCGACCATGGGTTGCACTGATTTCTGTGCTGTGTATACGAGTTAAACAAGCAATACATGCAGTAATGGAAACAATTCATATCATTAAGTTCTCATGCGGATGCCATTGGGCATCGAGGGGCTTATAGTTTGATGGAGTCATGTGAGAAATCTTATCCATTATGTTTTAAATCTGTTAAACAATGAACGGAAGGTTGACGCAAAAAATAAAATTGCAAATCTGATCACAATAGAAATTGCAAGTAAGCATTTTCCCCAAATCCTTCCGACCTAATAAATAGCTAGATAAATGAATGGTTAGATGGAGAGTAGTATTTTATTGATTCCAAAATTGGGAAATTCTCATGACCCATACTGTGAAGATCTCATCCCCCAACCAAATCATATCAATCCATTGATATGAAGTGGGTTTCATTCTCAATCCTTTGTATGTTGAACTGAACGTAGTTCCTCTGTTCATTCATATTTTCAGTTTTAGCTTTATTAGATAAGATAAAGTTTCTGTGAAATGGGAGGGTGTGTGTGGGATGAAATGATCCTTGACTGCTGACTCTGACCTCTCTGGGTGCCTGTTCAACCAGGTCAGCCAGTCGGTGAGCTTTGTTCATCTTACTGCTTGGTTCCTCATGAATCAAAAGTCCCTCTTGTCTGGTTGACTAAGCCTTTGAAGAGTTTTGGTGCGTCTTCCGGGGCCTTTTTGCTCCTCTGAAGACTCAGAAGCTTTAGTAGTGGGTTAAACTCTCCTCCTGATCAGTGCTCCACCACAGTTTTCTTGGGGGAAGTCTGCAGAGAGCTCTTTGGTCATCACGGTTTTGGTTGTTGTGCCGATGTGCAATGGGATTTGTGCGACAATGGTGGAACTGACTATAACTTCTGAGGAACATGGGTTTATTCATAAAGTTAAATCCACAAATTAATTAAATGTGCAAAAAGTGAATGGGCCAGAACACAGCACATAGAAAACACTGTCCAATCATACATCTTCTTATATGTGTCAATAGTTTCCTTATCAGGCCTTAGTGTAACATTTTGAGAATAAAAGGATAAAGCTCGAGACGGGGGGGAAAAAAGGCTGATAAAAATGTCATTTTCAGGCCCTGCAATAAATGAATAAATAAATAATAAATAAATAAATGTGTGCCAAATGAATGCAGCCTATCTCCTGGTCCTCTTGTCAAAGTAGTGGAATGGCTGATAGTGTTTTTGCAGCCTGCTTGCATTATTCATATCCCCTGACAAAATAGAGTTGGCTAGAAAACATGGCCGATGTCAGAGAGAGATGTCCCCCTGGATAGTTGAAGCGATTTGAACAGTCACTCAATATTTTCCTCGTCCTTGCACCACAAATTAAGTCCCTGGGATTTATTAATAAATCTGTTGTCATACTGTTAAGTGTGTGAATAAAAAAAAATCCACACCAAGGCCTCTCTGTATTGATACGAGAAATGGAGCTGTCTGAAAACAAACTCAGGATCGGTCTCTGCGTAGATGCCATTCACTCACAATCTTGATATTTTTGTTTATTTGTCAAACATCCCTGAACCTATTAGGATGAATTTTGGTGGAAGGATGAGGCGAAGGCCAGGTAAAAACCCATTATATCAAGTCAAGGATATTAACGGGTTTCACTTTGATGAACATTTTCATCAAGTTCTTAAGGTTATTTGGATGTCGAGGTAAAAATGTAGCATTCATGGTGCAGAGTTCTGTGAGTTTATAGTCTGGTGCAGATTATATTTCTGTTTGGACCAATTGCTTGCGTGTGTGTGTGTGTGTGTGTGTGTGTGTGCGCACACTGTGGCTGCTGACATGATCAGTGGTCATGTCAATTATATTGACATGCTGTTTTTATTCCTAATGATTTGGATGAATTTTTTTGATTCTTCAGAAGCATATCAAACATAGCCACAAGAAAATAATATTAAACAGCCTCAGGGGATTTAAAAGTAAGCACATTAAATTCAAAACACTCTCCAGGACTAAGACACAACAAAACAAATAATAATTATTACTAGGGAAAAGTTTTTTTTGTTGCCACCAATAATGATTGTAAATTGGAAGTCATTTGAGCAGTGATGTTTTATTCTGTCGTGTGATGCAGGAGGATATGATGATTAAGTCAAATCTGTCTGTCATCATTAATTTTGTTTCCAGAGTAGAATTATGTTGACTTCAGATGACTGTGTTTGCATTTTAAAGCCAGGGTTCGTAATTAAAATCCAGTGTTTTTTGGGAGTGAGGGTTGACAAACAGCCTTGACAGTCGGGGATTGAGAAGTATTAGTCATATTTTATGAAAGCGTAACATGCCACTGGTCGCGTAGTCTAGTAAAGTAAGGTCTGTAAGATAAGCTAGACTCTAGTTAATTAAGGCCTGTATGCTAAGTAAGGGTCTAGCCAAATGGGTTCTGAAAGCTAAGCTCTTGTGGGGGTTTTGTCATCTCCTGACGATTCTTGTTTATTTAATTAATGTGGATGCATTGGTTGTGTGTGTGTGTGTGTGGTTAGTAATTGTGTGGAGAATAAACACACATCAATGTGAGTTTGTTATGTATTTCTGCACACTCTATAATCAGAGCAGTGTCCTAATTCCATACTGCGCTGCTATGTCTGTGTGTTCCAACAGGGCCAATGCTGAAAATGTAATATAATATATAATATTTCCCTTAACAGAAGCCTTTTGTTTCTAAACCTAACCACATTCGTTAGCCAGAGAATTGTTTTTATCATCAACCACATTTCTTCATTTGTGTGAAAAGAACCACAGCAGTTAAAACACTATCACTCTAACGACACTTAGTTTCCGAAAATGTAACTTATGAAATATAATTGAAAATGACGTTTTCGGGAGACAATGCTGTAACATCTGAACTCTCAGATTCACACATAGACATTGTACAGCTTTGCATACAGTATGTCTTTCAAGCCTTTCTAAACTGTCCACCCATCTTGCTCTAATAGTATCACTGACACAAAGTGGTACTTCACATTTACATCAGCCAACCTTCACCCTGCTGCCCGATTAGTCTGTGTGCAGCAGTGCCAAGACCCTGCGGCCTCTTTTCCTGCCTGCCACTTCATGCTATGATACTGATTGAAAGCTCCTCACTGTCACTGATGCACACTACAGTGTTATTTGAGAGCTTCACTCATAATACAATGAAAAGGAACGCTTGAAATAAACGTACCATGCTTTGAATAGCTGTTTCCAAAAAAAACACTTATTATACATTATTTTACATCATAATTATGCCGGCTAGAGTTGATTATCAGTAGATGACCTTGAACCTTGACCTTGCCGAAAGGAAGATAGTGTCCCTCCACATATAACTCGGATGGATTCAATGAATTTAGAAGCTCAGTGGTGCATGTTTTATCCCATTCACTGCAAAATTACACGACCGTGACATCATTTAAAGCGTTTCCAGACCATAACTCCAAAGACATAAAGGCAAACACTGGCGAACGCTGTGATGGATGTCATAACCAGAACCTATGCAGCAAGTTCATTAGCAAACAAAAACACAATTCTGGGACGTGTCTGGAACTGGAATTCTACCAGTGGTGAATGAAGATGAGAAATACACACACACACGTACATACTGTATTTATAAGGTAAATTTTCATTGAGGTGAGATACAAATCAAGACATGGGCATAAAACCTTTCCTTTTTCATTTTAATAGATAGAACAAGATGTCCATAAATGTCCATAGATTCTAGATACTGTCACCAAATGCCACCAAATGTTACCTCTCACCAGTAGATATTAGAAATACGATATATAAGTAAAACCCAAATAATGGGTCTGGTCTGTTCATTAAGATTCTAACAGTATAATCTTGTTTTTGTGAAGCTCTGTTCATTTTTATTGATTATTACTTTACATCTTCTCATAGTCAATTAGTTAGTGTCATAATTATTCAAAGGCAGTAATTGTGTGTGATTCCTTTACACATTTTATTATTAGAAAAATATTCTCTTGTTTTCAGGACATATCAATTGTGCACCCAATGATCTTCTGATGTTTTAGGAGTTCAGCAGTAAATCTTAATCTAAAACGATTGCGGGGAGGATGTACTAACAATTTAGCATGTTTTTTTTAGTTGTAAATCCATCGCAACTTTCACTAAAATCAGTTTGTTACAAAACAAACTGCACGACTGAAACCACAGACTGTCTGCTGCAGCAGTCGTGAGTGAAGAGTAAGAAAAGTAAAAATGTCAGATTTTTGATTTCCATAGGTTCCCATCACACCAACCGGAATGTGTGTTGATGATATTCCAAATATTCAAATGCATGAAGCAAACACTCCCAGTTGGGACCGTTCAACACAAACTTGTAGCTTCAGTCAGACAGACATCTTTAAGTAAATCCTTAGTAGGTCCAATGGTAAAGTTTCTCCCCCTCACTTCTTTAATTTCTCTGTTTTTTGACTGTTCATTCTTGTGCTGCATTTTTTTTTTGGTCCTTATTGTTTATTCTCTTATTGTCTTTGGACTTAATAAGAATGTATATAATTTGAAGATCAATCAAAATATTTGTCTGTGAATTACTTGCACTTTTGTGCCACTTATTCACATTATTCTAAGTGTGGAATAAAGGATGTAGCGACTGCTCGCGGTTGCTTTCATTAACCATTTTATTACCTAGTTATTGCTTTCTGATGTGATTGTTGTTGACATGGCTGTCTAACTGAATGTGTGATGCTGCTACCTGACCCTGTCATGGCGAGGTCTGTTTTGCAAAGCGGTTTTAAATGTTAATAGTTCTTCAGTAACTGAAAGAGAACGCAAAATACAAGAGCCTCTAAAGTAATTGTACCTGTATGCTCAGCATCTACTCATACACTGTTTTATCGAAGAGCTTTAGAACATCTCAGCCTATAAACAAGTTATATATAGCACTTGTAAGCACTGCCAATGTACTAGCTATTAGACTGATGAAGTATCTGCGCAGTGCAGTAAATCACAGTGCAGACAGAGTCACTCGTGAGGTGACAGTGTTGCTGTTTCAGCTTTGGGCCGATTTCAGCTCCATGAGTGATCAGCCCTGTGTCTCCTTAATGGTTTACCCTCGCTGCTACGCTCACTGCTGATTGCTGCTCTGCTATTCATCAGCACCGCTCTCTCGTTCTCTCTCTGGTTTGTGAGAGAAGGCGTTCAGCGAGCAATGCTGGACCTGAAATCGCAGCGGTGTTGATGATGCCCTTGAGGTTTTGGGGTCACCATTTCTGTCCTCTTTCCTTCAGATTACTGCCCAGATAAATATGTTGGCCCCGACTGACCTATAGCAAGCGATGCCCCCAGAGTCCCACCCCATGGGCTTTGCTTGCGTTGCTGCTGCCTGTCATCACTGTCAGTGCTCTCTTAGGAGAGCAGCCTCAAACTAATGGCTGCTGCAAGGCCAACAACATTAACGGCTCAGTGCCCCCAAACAGACATCCCAGCAGTGATGGGGCTCAGGAAGCAGATGCTCAGTCCAGTTTGAACACCCACCATGTGCACACACACAGTTTTGACATTCATTCATTTGTACAGCTAAAACCTCACGCCTGACCCATAGACTGTATAAACAAAGTGGACGTGATCTTCTAGTTGATCACACATGGCACATATGGGTGGACACCTATGTCATTGATAACTGGTATCGTTCAATAGAAGCCTGCGCTGTAGGTGACATCTGTGAATTATTGGTTGCAAAACCACAACGTGGTACTGGTTGGGAGTCCACGTTCTTCACTTGGCCTGACCTTAACCATGGCCAGTTCATGCCTAAAATATAACCATAACCCAATTCACACCTTAGCTCTAACCTTACCCAGAGCCTCAGAAATGATGTCCTGGCCCCATTAAGACTGCTCTGAAAGTCAGTCTTTAAACATCCTGAAGAACATGTACACACACACTGCTGGTTTTTTCACTTTTGCCTCAGCACTCCCAAGTCTTTCAAACTCACAACTCCGATGTGATGTTTTTTTTTTTTTTTCTCTGAGAGGAAACGCGTGTAGGTTTTTTAAAGTGTGGGAGTTTAGTTACCCACACACAAGTGAAGGTGCAAGGTCTGTGTCAACTGAACACCAACTGTGGTCGACTATTTCACTGACAAAATACAAATATTAGTTTTGGAATTGATGAAACTCTCATGCAAGGATGGAGCAAGGACAACTACAACCATCCACAGGCCACTGACCTTCACAAGCTGCAGATTACTCATGCAGCAGATGCATGGTATTTTACACTGAAACATAGCATAAACTGAAAATAAAAGGGACTGGCGTTCTGTTCTACTTACACCTCACTTCCCCCCCATATGTCTGACTTTCACCATACTTTCTTGTTTTGTTTTTTTTCTTGAGATCTTGTGGAAGAAAGGCATTGTTTTTTTGTTCTTGAATAAGTTTCCTTCAAATCAAACTATAGCCAAACTAAGACTGAACAAGTTGCCGCTTACTATGTTACTGAACACCTTATGGGGTTCTCAAAGATGAAGAACGTTTGAATATGTTCCTCAATATGTTTCCTTTCTAAGGTGTCTGGAGATTCTCATTCATCCATGTTCTCGTCATTACAGGTGTTAAAAAAATCTAATACCACAGAGAACAGGGTGAATTAGAAGACCAGTTCTGACCTCTCCTGATGAGGAATGTTGATGTTGGTCATAGGTGACAATACTGAGATGTGACCTCTGTGTCCTAACTGGTGTCTGTGGCCCTGAGGTTACTGCAGCCAATGTTTTCATTGAATTATTATTATTATTAGGACCTTTGCACCAAATGCATTGATAGTCATCATCATAATCATGCTGGTAGTCATCGCTGTGGCAAAATGGCTGAACAATTTTGGGAAGCATATAGATTCATATCACTGGACATGATATATACTGTATATGCCTTTGTTTTATACTTGTGATGTGCCTTTCTGCATGGAGTTTGCATGGAGTCTTCCGGTTTCCTCCCACATTCCAAAAACTTGCAATATGGGGATTAGGTAAATTGGACACTCTAAATTGACCATAGGTGTGAGTGTGACAGTGAATGGTTGTTTGTCTCCATGTGTCCCAGTAATGGACTGGCGATCGGTCCAGGGTGTGACCCCGCCTATCGCCCTATGTCAGCTGAGATTGGCACCTGTGGAGGATAAAGGTAGAAAAGGAATGGATGGACACTTGTGATGCGTTCCTCCTCACAGGTTGAGGGGATCAATCTCATATTTAATGAGATACTGTACGTCATCAGACCTTGTTGAAGCTATGCTGCAAAAATTGTGGGTTTCCGTCACATGGCATGACCAACTTTGAGGTTCTGCCATGAAACAGGAAGTTGCTGTAAGTCGTGTTTGATAAGAGTCCTGATCTGAAGACACCTACATGTCAATATTGTGACATACATATGGAGCCACAGCTCCATCATCATCTCATCCATTTGCTACACACGCATGCAATAAATGATATCTTCCTCATCCATGTATTTTTTTTTGCATTTGTGGCAGTGCATAGCTGTGTTAGATTGAATCCTGAAGCATCAGCATAAACCTGCTTTTGAACATAAATAATCCAAGGGAGAACCAGACCTCTGTTCTATCATATATCATATGATGATGGGCAGATATCAGATACAGGAGCCTCTGGGAACTTTACCAGCTCTTTGCTCCTCCTGGCTTTTTTAAGTTATAGACCACTTCAGTCATTATTTCTCTTGTCTGTGTGATTTAGAGTCACGGCTCAAAGGACGACAGTTGGTCCATCACTTTTGTCCAAACAGAAATATCTTGACAACTATTTAATGGCTTTCTGTCCACTTCTCAGCTGAGGCATCTGACTGACTTTGGTCTGATGTAAAATGTGGTACTTTGATGATTCTGAGCTTTTTGGTTTTTGATGTTGTATTAGTTTCTTTTTTAACTCTTTTGTTGTGCCGTGCTCTGCATTCATGGTAACTGAGTTTTTATTTTGTGTTGTATTGTATTGTGTTGTAATGAAGCTGCCACGGGATTCAAAATTACAAAGACGTTGTAATGTATCGTATCACATCAGTGTTGTGTGTGTGTGTGTGTATATATAGCAGCACTATTTATAGAGTTTAGGTTGTCTGTAGTTGTATTCTTCATACATCACACAACATCTACTCTAAATAAAAGAAAAGAAAAAGAAAATTCCTGATCCACATCTACACAGCTGCTTTTTGTCAACTAATCATGGCATGACTTTTATTTTGGAAAAGAAAGGACTACGTGATCAAGTTCACTCTTAAATGTTCTTTAAAAAAAAAAAAAAAGTTAAATAAATTGGTTTATTTACATCCAAAGACTTGTTTGTTGGTGGATTTCACACATTATTAGTGAGAATGACTGGAGACAAACTGTGATGGTTGCTTGGCAGAAACTGGTGTTTTGCGGACAGCTCCGATTTCCACTCCAACATCACAGAACAAACACATTTCCTTTTAAGTCCTTATTTTTACAATGTAATCATAGCGATATGGGGAACAGGCTATTTTCATAGCTGAAGGGCAAGTGTTCACATCATTCTAATCTTCTTTTAATGGCATGTCATTTCCATGTACTTTACACCTGTGTGTGTGTGTGTGAGAGAGAGAGATATGCAGGCCTGCAAGAGCTTAATCAAAAGATTTACTTTGTTCAGATTAAAAATAAAGCAACTTGAAATCTTTTTTTGTGACTTGAGAAGATGATTTTCACACAACACATTTTTGCATCATCTTCAGTTTTAAGTCACCATTGTGCCTCTCCTGTGATAAGCAACACTCTCTTCCTATCACCCCCACCGACACACACACACACACACACACAGCCTGCTCCCACACCCTTCATCATCCCTGCCACGGCAGAAAAGCAATTTGCTCTCGGTGTCACTGATCTGATGCAATCAGCGCTGCTTCATGCTTTTGAATAAGGAAGAGACAGCCGAGAAGGACACTGTGTTTAATTAAATGACGCACTTTTGTGAATGTAATGATCATATAATTTGGGTGGTGGAGGATTGTGAGGTTCCGTGTTCCACACCTGCTGTACGATTATGACTGATTAACCTATCCAAACTCGCCTGTTGATCTCAACAAGGGCTATCCAGGCTAATTGTCTCCAAGCCTTTTCCTCTTTTGAAGCGCTCTGTTGGAAATGAGTGTTATCAAAATTCAGCACTACTCCCTCTCACAGGAAATGGGGGCACTGGGTTCTCTACACAAAGCTCCTGACACCTCCTGAGAGGAGCTGAGGAGGCCTAGGGGTGGAGTACTTTCATTTTCCCTTTTCTCCATCAATCACCCCTCTTTGCATAACAGCCACTCTGAAGCGAGCAGTGCGCTTGTGAAGTGTTTACCCTCATCTCTGTCAGTCAAGGCTGGTTTCCTGAAGGCTGCGTTCATGTGCTTTACAATATCTCTGTCTCCTCCCCAGTTTGAGATTCCTTGCGACTTAAATTAGAGACGTCGCAAGCGGGATGTGATGTGCTTTGAACTGCACCTGCTTTATGTGTCAGCATCACATCCCACATTCTGTCATTTTTGAACATCGCTTCAGCTCTCTGGTGTATTTGTCTTTGAAAAACGCAGCGCGACGCGGATAGACGCACAATGAGCTGAATGTCTCTCATTTGGCTGTAGCACTGACAAGAGAACATTCTCCAAATCCAATTCCGCTCACAGATACACTTAATTCCACGTTACGTCTCGGAGTAATTCCCCAGCTTCCCAGCTGCTGCAATACTTAACATGATCTAATTGATTGCTGTCATGCTGCGGCTGCCACTCAACGTCACGCCCCCCAGCAAATAGGGATATTTCTTGCAAATCAATGGCCGGTTTGAGTGATGCTTGTGTTGACGTCTTGCCTCGGCCTAAAGAGCCAGCAGCACTCTCTGCCTCTTTCAGAATAATATCAATGAATCATGCAGCTCATATGGCCTATAACTGCCACAGACCGACACAAGCCGCTGCGGATTTAATGGACGGTGATCAGCAAGCAGGAGGCAACAAAATATTCACTATATATCAAATGGTACACTAAATTTAATAACGCTTCACTTGAGCCCCCTCTTGTTTCAAAAGACAGTCGGGTAATTAGTTGCTATTTTAGCAGGCAACGCTGGATTATCTATACTCCAAAGGCCTGAGCTTATCTGTGTGGCATTTACTTGTGGTAATTTGATTTGAGGTACAATCTTACTTGCTAAAATACATGTAATAACACTAAAGGCTGCATTTATGGGAGCAAAAAAAAAAATGCTCTGAAAAAATTGACTGAAGTGTATCATCTCGAGGTCAGTAGGCTCTGTGTTGATGAGGATGGACAGATGCACATGCATTATATGTGATAGATGACCAAAGGTGTCCATACTGTTATTTGAAAACTCTGTGGATGCAGAAACCTTTGGAAAATAATGACGCTGTTCCCGCATTCACTACATGATTGGACTGGATTCGCAGTGACTATTTTCTGTGACCAAAATCTCCTTTAGAGACCTCAGAGGAGAGGTTGTTGAAAAATGAACCTTATTTGGTCAAATTTGGACCTTTGCATCATTTCAGTCCACTAAAAGCCCACTGAAGTGTTCCTTCTCTTTCTCTCTCTGAACAACCCTGTGATTGGTCAAACTCTTGAAACAGAGCCCAGAGGAGGTGCAGAAATCAAGTTCTCTCTCAGATCACTTGATTTACACTATACTTTACATCATGAAAGACTATTATGGAATAATTATTATTGTAACAACAAGAGTTCCTTCCCATCCCCAGCATTAACAGCGCTGTGTATTTATAGCGGGTGTGTTTTTGGGTGTAAACACATCAGAGTGTCATGTTGTTGTCAGATTGCTGAAATCTTGTCCGATAGTGTTATAATAACGGCAAGAAAAGAAAATGATGTAATAGTGCCTAATATAAGTCCATGTGACTGTGTAGTTTGGTTGAAATTTGTATCTTTGCCCTTATTGAAACAGTGGGAAACTTTGGCAGAAGTTTGCTCTCCCTGAGTGCATTACATCTATTTTCTTTTTGGAGAGGACTTCATAGTTGCATAACGATAAATAATCACAATACGTGATATTAGGAAGTTAACGGCGCTGTATTGATCTGGCAGCAGCGGCGCAGAACCGGTGTTTGTGCAGAGAAAAGGGCCTGTCCGCTCTCCCCTCATGCACTAGCACACTGTATACACCTGTCTAATTGGTGTTGGCGTCTGCTGTGCATACACAGCCAAGGTTCTCTCCCCAACGATTAGGACTCTGACAGGCTGGGCTCTCTCTCCCTCTCTCTCTCCCCCTCTCTCTCTCTGACTGCTGCTCCACATCTGTGGAGCTTTCGGGCTAAAGAGAGAAAAGTCACAGTTTGATCCTCATTGTCAAAGGCAAAAGACTTATGCCTCCATACATGTACAGTGAGAGTGTTTGGTGGGGAAAAAAGAAGATTTTTGTTTTGGAAGGAAGATCACAACAAGTGAGAGGAGAAGTGAACAAGCAAGGCCCCCGCACTGCTTATATTGTAATAACATGTTTCTTGTTGCTCATTCCTGTCGACGTCGTTGTTGTTCAGTGGAAACAAGGAACACACAAAAAAACTCCAGTGAAGTTTTAGTCTGTGTTGTGGTTAAACTGTCGCACTAAAAGTCCAGACGGGAAGTCTGTGAAATGTCTGAAATATCAGTGTGCGCGCATCTTGCAGCAGAGCAAAACAAGAGAGACAAAAAGGCAAGAGACAAAACTATACACTGCTGACAACGCGTAAGGTGCAGTTTCTAAAAGTGCAAATCCTTTGCCCACGATCATATGCCATTATCCATATCTGCAAAAACAGTTTCTGTGTTGCAGGAAAACATTACCATTTATTTTTTATTCCATTTTCATATAAACACATTTTAACCACTTTTGGCTGCAGTGAGAGAATAAGGGTGTGAGAGTGAATAAGGGTTAAGACAGCAGATTGGTTTTAGCACAGCAGGAACCTGGTTAGGGCAAAGAAAAGATCATTTTCTTTTCTTAAAGCATCAACATCCTCTCTCTTTAATAAACTGTAACGTCCTCTTAACAGTGCTACAAAGCTCTACGGATGTCTCACCATGTTTTTCTACACTACCGACATGTCCTTTGACCAGTGAGACTTTTGTCTTGAATACCTTGTACAGCCTGTTCAAATATCTAGCAGTCTAATAAAGTGTTGCTGGGAGTATGAGAAAAGTACTTTAGTTAATTTAATCAGTTGAAAATTAAATATAGAGAAGACTGCTATTGATTCTTCAAACTTTCGGTAATATTTAGTTCTGATCTTTTGCTGATTTTTTTATTTTCCTTATTAGAAAATGAGTCGTTGTTGTTGTTTAACCGTCTGCTTAGAAGTGTTTTTTTTTTCATGTGGCTGTTCAGGACCTGCGTGGCTGTGTTTTCAGACTGATGTTCAGTTCCTTAATTGTGCAGCATGCTCTCCCACTTGGGTTTCTATTCAGGGTAGATTTTAAAATATTTTTTGTACATAATCCTGATGCTGCAGACAAATCATCAGCAGTGTTGACATGACTGCACCGATGGAATATAGGGGTGAAAACACATTTAGTGTACTGTATATAGAGAGATTCACTCATTTTACATGACTGATGTGTAATATTTGAGCATCACAGTTAAGCATGCATGCCTATTCTATAGCCAGTCTCTAATTAAACAGATATTACAATAATGGAATATGACATATGGTATTCATAAAGTTACTTATTAGTCCAGGGACTAGAATGACCAAGTCATCTTGGAGCCACCCTTGTCTTTTTTATATCCTATAATAAAAATGTATACTTTCTTTGAAGTAAAACTGGAGATGCATCTTTAGCTGGACGCCTCAAACTGCTTTCTGCCATCTTGTTTTCTCTGTTACTACTCAACAGCATGTCGTGCATGGTTCATACCAGTGTTCACTATTATGTTCAAGTGGAACTCGTAATTCACTTTCTAGTTTGGTCTGGGTGGGTCGGTCAAAAGAAGGCAAATACGACACCATTTTAGTATTTTAGTAAACTATGAACAACTTGTTGTCTGTTTGGTTTCCACAAAATTTTCCTCTCCCTTCCTTCATCTTTCAACACACAACTTGTTTTAATGTTTTAGTGAGGACATCTCATAGATATAATGTATTCCCTACCCTAAACTTAACCATCACAACTTTAGTGCCTAACCTTAACCCTTACCCTTATCGTAATCTAAACCCAATCCTAAACTATGTCTTAACCTTAAAAAAAAGCCCTTTAAAGTTCTGGGACCCAGACAGAATGTCCCCACAAGCTCTAAATGTCCCCACAAAGATAGGTTTGTATGTCTTTCTGGACCTCACAAAAATACAGGTAAACACACATGGAGTGAGACTTCACCTATATTTTATTTTTTGCAAAAAACCAAACCAAAAAAAAACAATAACCAAACCAAAAACAACAAAATCTTTCTGGAGGGATCCCTGCTCTATAAAGGCAACCTTCTCCTCATGCTGACCAGAGCAGTGTTGTGATTTCCAGCAATCAGTGCCTCAAGCCAGTGGCATTCAGCTCAGCTGGTTGCACGTAGGAACAGGCTAAATCCTGGAACTGTAAACTCTATTCTTTTGTTTTTGCAAAAGTGCATTTGATTGTGATGATTTCTTTTGGGAGAGTAAATTACGGTAAGTTAATCAAGTTATGTCATGATGAACATGATGTGGAATGCTCAAACGTCGTCTCATGAACACTGTAAACGATCCTGGTGGCACCAACATAGAGCCACGATAACAACACACAGAGGAGTGTGACATCACTCTGATGAAGACATTAATAGTATTAATGTTTGATATGTGACGTCACACTCTTGAGTAAAATGATTTTTCAGTTTCCACTGAGCTGGAATAACATATCTAGAGACTTTCATCATGTGTTTCTTTGATCATAGACATTAATGTATATTAATGTATATACATCTCACGAGGTTGTTGCTCGTCTTCCAGGGAAGAGTTTAGTTTTCAGTGTTCAGGGTTCATCACGCCGTCGCAACAAACAGCTCAATCATTGTAGACTTTACAGGTTTGGGCAATGGCTCAAGAAATGTTCCAGTTGAAGGAACATTGATTGGATTTTTTTAGATGGCTTATTTTGCTTTGGGATAAGGACCGGGGCAAGAAGAAGAGTAAGAGTACTTTCTACTGATTGTTTAAACAAAACTAAAGCCTTTAATGGACATGAAACTATCCTGTTTGAACGTTGATACAAATGGTGCTTTAGCGATGAAGTGATTGAGGACGTGGGCTATAGCTATAGATTATAAGATACAAAGCCCTTAGATCAAATATTTAGATAAGTTGTCTAAAGATGAGCGATTATTAACTAATACATATCAATGTATTGTGAATTTACTAGGGAATGAACACTGGACATACACTCAACAGATGAGTCCAAGCAAATAATGATGTTGCTTTGTATTTGCTGATAGAACACATGTTTGTGCACATGCTGGCAGCAGTTATATATGGTTATTCTATACAAAAGTAATACTCAGCTTGTTGTGGTTTATACGCATATTTTGCAGCAGCTGCAGCTCAGGAAGCTCAGTCAGTGTGGAATAGTGATGGATAGAAATTGTCTGAAATATGCATTTATACATAAATGCTCTATGAATGTGTATACGAAGAGGTCACTGTAAAAGGCTATATAAATATAGTCCATCGTATAGAAATAATATAAATATTAAACATTTTGGAGAAACGACAAAAGGGCCACAGATAAAGTTATTTACATTTTTATTTACATTTTAGATTTTAGACATATAGCAATCTGTCTGATGTGAGATGTTTGTGCAATGTAAGTATATTACAAAAAGGATTAAAGGCACCACCAGGGAATATAATCTCCTACACCACATAGATTATGTTTTTGACTGCATTTGTCGGTTTACGAGCAGCATAACTCCAAAAGTAAGAGGACACATTTGGATGAGAATTTCTGGAAATGTAGGTTATGGTTCAAGAAAGAAATAGTGAGATGTTGCTGGTGATTTGGATCCAGATTCAGGATTTTATTTAAAATAAATTTCATCCTTGCCAAATAGGTGGGTGGAAGGGCACTGTGGGGAAATGAGCGGCCTTGCTTAAGGTTTACAATCTCTGACTGCTTTCTCTTATTTCTGAGTTTATTTTAAAAATAAACACCGACAATTAAGTCTGAAGAATTCATTGTTTTCAAATCAAAATAGGACTTTGGAACGATGCAATTAGCAAATCTCGAAGGCTGCAATTCATTCCTTATGTTTTTGTTCTATGCCAGATAACAATTACTGTTGCTAGTCAACAACAGTAATACAAATGTGTTGGAAAGAATTCATATCTTTAAGTTCTCATGTTTGTATTAATATGTTAAGGGTCTCATTTGGTAATTCTCCACCTAGTTTAAAACAGTAACCGTAACAGGTGCAGCGGTGGATAAGTGATACAGTGGAACATCCTTCACATGGAAGGTTGTGGGTCAAATCCCCGGCTTCATTAGTCTGCCTGGGAAAGACAATGAACCACTGGTGTGCCCGCAGTGTATGAATGGGTATGATGATAGATGTGTGATAGAAAAAGTGCTACACACAGTATACTGTACGTGTTGTATGAATGTGTGAGTGTAAAGCCGTCTTAGTTAGTGGTCATGGAGACTAGAAAAGTCCCATAAATACAAACCATTACATGTGAACTTAAGTTTTACTTCGTTTTGAAGCTTTACCAAAACAAATTAAAGTACAAGTACAGACTGTGCAGATGGTCCAAAATGAATAAGAGAAAAATATAACCACATACAAATGCACCTCAATAAATATCTAACTAATTAATTTTTTATAAAGAAATGTACTGTTATAAGCTCCTTTAACTTTCTCTGCACTTCCATCAGACAGAGAGGTTTCCCTTTATTACTCATTCGCTAAGTACCATTTTATGTTACTCTGGTGTTTGTGTTAAAACTGTACGGACACTTGCTTTTTTATAATAACACTTTTGACCATAAAATGTGAAGTCCATTAAACGCATAGCTTTTATTAGATGGAGGCTCCAAGCTGCAGAGGATACACTGAACGTCCCATAGATTTGATTAATATGCTTGAGCAGAGATATTCTTTGTAAAGCAGTGAGGAGGCTGATCAGAGTTGTTCTGTTGATTACAGCACAGTGCATGTGGAATGGTGACATCTGTGAGGCCCGGGGGCTGTAATGCTCTCTTTAGTACAGTAGCACTGCAGATGATCACAGCCATGCTGTTGCTTGTTAACACTGAGCCAAGCCATTTGCTTTAAACTGAGGACGATATGAAAGCTGGGACTCGCACAAGCTGCTTGTTGCAAAAACAGTGGCATACGAGTGGCGAGGATGAAGTAAAAAAATGGAGACGAGCAGAAGCTGCTCTGAGGTGCAACCTGGTTCTGCGCTCCCATTCTGCCCCTTAAGCTGTTTTTGTCTCTTCACGGATATTAGACTGATTATTCATTCAGCGGAATGTGTATGTGTGCAGACAGTGTATGTGTGTTTGCGGTATCAATTTATATATTATGCTGTAAACATTAAGTCAGAGCCCTTGTGACACGACTGAAGTAAGAGATGTATTTCCCCTTAATGTCTGTTTTTTGCATTTTAAAATACAGCTGCTCATAAATTTGTATTAATCACTTCAGGGTGCCGTTAGAGCCGAATACAGTTCACGTAATGAACCAACAGTAAAATGCCACTGACAGTATAACCCCCGGCTTTCATCCTTGCAATAATAAACATAAAGCATGTAAGAACAGAGACACAGAATCATGTCAGAAGAAATCAGCCACATCATTATTTACCTTCCGAGTTGTGCGACAGGCTGCAGAGCAGCATCTAGAGCTAAAATAAATGGCTGCCAAAAGCTCAGAGTTGCAAATCCCCATAAGTAACACAACTGCCCGGCTTTTGTGTCGAGTTTTCCTGAAAGCAACTTGCAGTGTAGTGAAGCGGGGCAATTGGGAATTTGTGAATAGCCCGGTGAAAGAACTGAAAATATTATCCAGTATTCTTTAATAAAAAAAAACGGGTGAATGTGTAGTCTGAAAGTTAGGAGGACTCACTCCTGACTGCTCCTCTCGCCATCCAAAATTGTCACCTGCTTCCATTGACGCGACTATTGAAAAACATCTTCCTGACAGTGAGTGCTATAAATTACACATTGTACAGTATAATCAGCAGAAGGGAGGAGGGAGCATGGAGGCGTAAAATGACTGAATGCAACAACGGGCTGCTGATAATTTGTGTGTCATTGGGGAGAAAACTTCCACATGATAATGAGGCATTCAATTTTCTGGCTCTTATTTATAATTATTGGTTACCATGGCGTTGGATTATAAAGGCACTGCATCAGGGGCTGTATTGGGTTTTAAACTGACACTGGCTAACATCTGTCTTCTACAATGGGAATAGATAGACTTGTCTTTAATTCCTGGGTCAAATGACTCTGCGACACAGGCAATTTTTATAGGCTCTGATTCCAATAACACAATCGTTTATTGAGGTTATTTTACCATCTTCTACTTTATTTTATGCTTTTGTTGCTTTTGTTGCGTTAGAATGAGTCCTTCATATTGGGTGCAGGTCCTCTTCTATGCAAGCTGTCATGTTGCACTGCCTTTCTCTCTCTTTCTGCAGCAACAAACAAACCAGACCCTGTCCTACAGAGGAGTTGTTACCAGAGGTGGAAAATAATGAATTACATTAACTCACAAAGTAATTTTATAAAATTTGTAATTTTACTTTTCCATTTATTGTTTGCTTAACTGCCAGCATTTATGTTTAGCGTATGTGCTAGGTCGGTTTTGTGTAAAACTCAGGCGAAAAAATCCACTCTGGATGTAAACAACACCAACATTTGCAGAGATTAGGAATCACAGAAGGTCTAAACATGGAAAAACAACCCACCCTGACAATAAAGTCCAGTCACGTTGGCGCCTCTCAGGAGTGTCATCCCTGTAAATACGGCTGACAGCAGCCAAGAAACCATCATTAACACAAACAATGCAGCGAGGTCGACGGCCCGAATGAAAGCGAGACGATTCCTTCTAGACAACCGCATTGCTTTTGAACGCCTACTCACTTGACTGCTGCCGCCATCATGAGTTATTCTGTCTCATTCATTCCACAGAGATACTGGCTTTTCATAGATTGATTGAAAGCCTCATGCTTAAAGGAGCTGTGCTGTGCAGCTGACAGCACCATATCCAGTAATGGCTTCTGGGCCACACTGCTGACAGAGGGTGCTTTCGGTGTCATTCTTCTCAGCCCCTGCATGTAACCCCCTAAAAATTACACTAAGGATCTGAGGATCCAATGTTTTCTATTCATTTTCACTACACGGCCAACCTGTGGCTTGTCTTCCGGCCGATGCAGGATTGAAATCTTCAGTGGTGAATGGAGTACAAGGCCAATCATCACTTTATTCCTGAAAATGTATTGAAAAGATGAATATGAAGTTACCTGCCCACAGACCGGTGCTCTCTGAAGTCCCTTGTTGCAGTTTGTGACATGTTTACCTTTCCTCGTGTGGTGCAGTGCAAAGAGGTAAACACTCCCTGCGCAACCTCGCCAGAATGTAAATGCATGTCAGCCAGGTGTCTCTCGGCGCTGCTGTCTCTTCAACCTTCTTTTTCTTTAGTGTTCATGGTTGCTGTAGCAGGGAAACAGTTGCATGGAGAGGTACGATAAAATATTTAACACTGTAGACCTGATTCTGTTAGTTTCAAAGTAAATGTAGAGAGCACTGGTGGGAGAGCTGCACCGGTCCACAGAGGAAACAACAAGGTTTCACTCAGCTCTGCCTCATTTCTAATAGATCATTGTATAATATATGGTTATACCTGCAAGAGCAGGAGGTTACAACACACCACAACAATCCTCACTTTGTAGGTGTCTTATTAAACTGAAGACGTCTTCCGTTGACATTCTGAAGTAAACTTATTATTTTATTTTATCTCTCAGAATTTCTTAAAGGGGAAATCTGATCCTCGAGCGATGTCGTCGGAGAGTCTCGGTCAGGGTGTGAATCTCAGTCTCTGCTGTGTCGGCAGTGATAAATCCTTTATTTATGTACAGGGAAATGGTCCAAGTTATCTTTTTTTTAATCATGTGACCTGGAGCAGTGTGGAATGTCTATGAGTAAAGAGACATGAACAATAACCTTATCATTTGCCAATAAGTGCTTTGTATTATGGATTGAATACAGTGTACTATACTATTCTGGTTACTAATAACTGCAATCTAATGTAAAGTATGTAGTGATGTGTCCTAAAAATCATTTTCAGTTATTAATCATATGGCAGAGTGATACACTGCATCGAGTGGTTTCAGAGTGGAGGTTATAGAATGCATTCAAATAACATAATAAACATATTCAATGAACAGTACAATTATAAATACTCTATTAGTAGTAATATGATCTTCCATAATGTGTATTTAGTATCATAGTTGGCCCTCGGCCTCACAGAAACAGGGTTCCCACTTTGACTCAGTGCTTTCTGTGTGGGTAGAAGCATGTTCTTCCCATGTGTATTCGTGTTTTCCACCTATCACCATCCCAAACACATGCATATTGATGTTATTAATGTTGTTTAGCCAAATTATCTGAAGGTAAAAACAAAAATGAGCTTATCAGAAACACCCAATTGCACAGGGAAATGAAAATAAATGTTCAGTGATGTTTCTGGAAGAGACAGTAGACGTGTCACAAAAGATAAAAGAGGCAAGCGAAATTCAATCCAAGCCATTGTCACAAAGGTTGTAATGGTGATGAGTCAGCATAGTGGATATGTTAAATGGCCTTGCATGGGCTTCTTTCAGTCTCACATCCACTTCCCTCACCCTATTCCTCACAGCGTGACCTTCCCACCTTTCTCAGGTGTCTCAATGGGGGTGAATCTCCAAGGAAAGGCAATTTAGAACAGCATTAACTGCAGCGCGACCTCTGACCCCACACTACAGCTGTAAGCTTCCTACACAATGGACACATTCACATGGTCAGCTGGACACACACGCGCGCCCACACACACACACACACACCCCGGGGACTCCTTCACCCACTGACCTCTCAGCAAAAAGACGATTAGCGCAGGCTGTGCCGCGAATGCTCGAGATTTTTGTTGTTGACCTTGCAACAAAACTGCGTCGTGCTTGAGACGCTTTGATAATAATCAGTGCATATTGTGAGGGAGAGTGAGTGCGGTTCACTGTGTACATAACAATTGTGACTGTCAGATTAATGTCATTTTGGGATTAATATGTATATTTTTTAACGAGTCTCATCTCAGATAGATGGATTGATGGATGGAAGGAATGGTTTGAGATAAGATAATGCTTTGTTTTTCATTCACACATAAATATGCCTTGCGTCAACAATCAGTGGAGTCGCCCCCTGATGGCTATTCAAGAGAATACAGGTTTCATGCATTCCCACATTAGCTTTACGTTCTGGTCCTGGGGACTTTGTCCATTTTATAAACACTAATGGCAACACATTTCAGGAAAAAACTGATAAACATCCGACCACGAGACAGCACCAATATTTAAAATGTAATTCTTTACCGTACCATTTTGTTTTTCAATGATGGTGGTGGAGAAGTGATTAACATGTGTGTGCAATATACATTATTTACATTGTCATCAAGCTGTTCATTGACCCCTGCTGACCTGCAGCATATAGATATGTGCTGCATCTTCCTTAACATGGTTCATCACAGGATAAAAGTGATCACTCCGAACAACTTTGTATTGATTTGCAGTGCCTCTTTGCTCGCAGTTGACAAATGGATCGAAATCATGGCAGTAAATTAGCCGCCACAGTATAGTAGAGTCACAGGATAATAGGGGTCAAGCATTTAGGCCTCACTAGTCTCTTGGTGTACACCTCATTTGACCAGAGCGGTTTTTTGCACTTTTTTCCACATCGCTGTGGAATAGTATCTATAGTCATAATGCCACTGAACTCTGAGATGAGTGTTCATCTTTGTAATCAGGGCTTCATGCACCGGAGCGCCACTAAAACATCCCTCTCTGTGTAACTGTGGACGGGTTGTTCTCGCTGACGCGGAGTTATCACATCCTGCATGTGCATGGACATTCTCAGTCACATGAGGAAAGGGAGCTCCTCAGTTTCTCCTTACATTTTGCTCTAATGCAACAGCAGTGTCAACAAATGTGCACCGTCTAGCACAATTTCAGACCTTATTTACTGATGACGTGCACATAAATCCAGATCAGATGTCACATGACACCACTCGGTTTAAAAGAATATACGTGACCGAAGCTTCTGTGATTCTCTATCTGACGATGACACGGTTCTGTTGCAATGTTTGTTTCTCCATTATGTTTTAATCATATTCTTAAAAGTCAGTTACAAAATAATAATTTGGTGTCACAATTTAATCCAAAATGTTCTTTATTTTCCCAAGTTAGTCTGTGTAAGACACAGTTGGAAATCTCCGTTGGCCAGATTGACAATGATTCATCTATTCCTATTTTTTTTTTTTTATTTTTAGACTTTTTATTCGTATAATCACAGTTTTAACAGTCAAAAGAAAACAAGGTTTCACATTATTTGAAGAAACCATTCACCAATCAGGAGTTAGTAGGCACACAGTCATAGCAACAACAACAATGATACACAATGAAAATTGGGAAGAAAATAGTTTGAATATGTATAAATACAATTAGGAATAAATCCCATTGCCATAAACATCTTAAATAAACAATGAACAATGGACAAATGAAACCTGATGAACAGTCACTGCCCAGGTATCCACAGCTTTATCTTATTTTCTATTCTTATAGTTTTTATACTTGTGCTTAAGATCTATACACACTCGCAGAAATCTGTGTTGTATTACTGCTTATTGTCCTAAAGAAGATTTTCTGTTACGTCAGACAATAACGTTTTTTTTGACTCTACAGTCCTGGTGCAGGAGGGAAACCGCTCCCTGAACGCTGCACACGACCGTGTTTCTGTTCCACATACAGAACAGACCTCATCATGTCCTGTGTCTTTCACACGCCCAGATGTTAAAAATGGCGCCAGTGCCTTTTGTGTTGGTAAACAGTTTACTCACATGTCTTCACAGGCTGCAATAACAGCTACTCCGAGCTCTATTTTCCCTGAAATGAGCATAGTGTGACTTGCAGTCGATGCACACTGCCTGGTGTTATTGAGTGCATACCAAATGCACCTGTAGCAGTTTTGTGCGCATGGTCATCTGGTGCATCTGAGTTCAGAGGGATCAGATTCTGTTTGAGAAGCTTGAAAAGGTTTTTATTTTTCCGGTAAGTTGCAAAATGAAGACTCAGCAGTTCAAACATGCCACCAGAACACAATGTCTGGTTTAGGAGTTTGGCAGTTGGAAGAGATGTTACAGAGACAGTTATTGAATTGAACTTTTCACTGTGTGTGCGCCCAGAAATAGAGCCCTCACAAAGTGCACTCTGGGGAAAGTGACAGCTTGTACTAAAATGCCATAATATGAGAGAAAAAAAAAAGAACCTCACTTTCATGTTTCACTCACTTTCCACATCATTATTTACATCAGACATTTGGATATAGAAGGAGAAGCACAGGAGCTCTTTTAGCTACTGTTTAAGGTCCTGGTGTTTTTCATTTTAAATATGAACAGAGGCATCATGAATAATATGAGCAGCACAAACAAATACCCTTGCACAGTAGAGCTAATCAAGGCAAATTGAAGTTGCAGTTTGCAATTACCGAAGGCTGCAGTTTAATTGTTCAATATCTGATTGTATTATGTTCTCTACACATTTACAAAACGTGATAAACACATGTTGGAAACAATTGATGTCTGAATGAATTGTGGGATATCTATCAACAGAGATTGGATACAATATTTAAAATCATGATCGATGATCACCTAAGAAATTAGAATTGATGTTTTTTTATTATCTTCCTCTTCCATTGAGTCTTGTTGTACCGGAATTCACTTTCTCAAGTTGCTTCAATGAAATGTTTTGATGTGCCATCACCACACAATGTGCCACACAATCAATATTGAATTGCAGCTGAATTTAAAATCCAACAACAAAGTCACAAATCAAGTCACAACCGCAATACCTGTTTGAAAAATTGGTCTTAGATAGTTAATTGTTCGGCCTCATTGCACAGGAGCCAAAAACATTCAGGTGGTAGTTGATCACGGACACATACAGAACATTTAAAGAGTAAAAAACCTTTTTCTTATTTTGTTAACGACTGAACGTGTTTAGCTTGCAGTCTCCTCAAGTTCACTCACTTCAATGAAATAATTATTCAGAATTATTCAAAACTGAAACACATCACAGTCTAATTATTTAAAATATACACAAATCAAACATCATTTTGCAACATAACCACAACCGGAAACATTTTGCGATATTTGTTTCAAGCGTTCCAAAATGGCACATTAAATGTTTGGGTTACACAATTCAGTACTTTACTTTTTATTTGACTTTAGTGCTTCAAACAAGTTATTTTCCAGCATTTGTGTTAGATATACAGTAAATATGAAACGTTCAATCCCCCTAACCTTTTCCCCTTGGGACGAAAAATATGCCCCAAAATGAAACGAAAACACAAGAATAATCATGGACTTTTTTCAAGAAACATTTTTCTTGTACAGCAGTTTAAATTATCTTTATTATGTGTGTTTATTGTAATAGTTGTAAAACACGTAGTAAACTTTAATCTTTGCATCAGTGCACACAGCCTGCCGCACAATATAAAACCTCAACCCGGAGCAAAAGTACCTCCCACGGAGGGTTGAGCAGAACAATAACTGTTTTCACACACAGCCTTTATGAAGCAGCAATTAGCTTGTTTCTCATGGCTCATTGACCTTGCACTGAACCCACTGAGGTCTGTCTGCAGAAGCCCCCATTAGTTTCCCATTAAAATGTCATCAGAGCCAAGCCACTGCTCTGTCTCACCTAGGTCACTATTGCGAATCATTGCAGACAGCAGAATATGTAATACACCAAATGCTGTGTTACTTTTCACGACTGTAGAGTTTCATTTTTGTTCCGCCAGTTAACATAGCACAGTGGTATTAGCGATGTCGTCGTTACAGTGCAAATAGTATAGTTCCACAAGGTTATTTAAAAACATGAAGAAAAAGAGAGAAAATGGTGATATGTCTCATCTCACAAAGCTTGTCCCTGTACTTGTCTGTTGAGGTTGTATCTCTGGTTTGCAGGAGAAAAAACTGACATACTGTGTGTAGCTGCGAGCTAGTTTAATACACAGCAAAGTAGATCGCAGATACAATTTTTAGTAAAGTTAAAATGTAAAGCTAAAACTGGGCTGGAATTTGGTTTTGTTTGAAAAATGCAATTGCAGTAAGAAGAGCAAAGGACCTATAACATGATCCTGGGAACACCATAACAACCTGAACGCCTGTCTCTGCTGTTGTCTATGGTGTTTTTATGTTGTAATCCTGGTTGCCCAGACTACTGTTTGTAAAAGTCTCCAAATAGAATCCACTCTCTGTTTGAGTTTTGTGGAACAAGCAGCTTCCCCACGTGCTGACAGAACTGGACGACTTAAATTTGTTCTAAAGTTTCCACTTTTCCTTCATCGATGTCTGCAAATGTGTTTGTGTCGGCCACTATGGGTCCGCTGTGACACAATTTCGCATAGCTTCTTGATTAAATTACAGTTCTTTGCATAGATATTCAGTCTGGGTACCATTTACCTTAACTGTGCTTTCTTTACAGTGTGAGTAATGTATTACAAATGCAAATTTTAACATATTTGAATCGTATATCTCAGACTCGTGTGTTGAGCTATGAGCCTGACACCTGGGCTATTGTGTGTACGTGACTGATGTATGTGCTGTGTTACGTGTTTGCAATGCTGTTACTGGCAAACAGTGAAGTAAAACAGAGTAAAGGTCAGTGGGTGGGATTAGACTGTATTTGAAATTCATGCATTCTAATTAGTTTTAGAAGATTTTATCTTTTTGTGTTTATCTCCACCAGT
The DNA here is from genome assembly GCF_958295425.1 of Solea solea. Taxonomy (NCBI): domain Eukaryota; kingdom Metazoa; phylum Chordata; class Actinopteri; order Pleuronectiformes; family Soleidae; genus Solea; species Solea solea. Next base: position 6,724,047 of record NC_081140.1, on the reverse strand, counting down.
AGCATCCTGATCTGAGTTGACGTTAGCTAAATAAAAAAGGAGAGCAAAGAGGTTGAAGGTCATTTCTTTTTCACAGCAGAGGTTAACAGACTCCACTGCTTGCACTGCTGCCTTAACCTTGCGCATGGTATCTTTGATGTCGGACTTTTTGTGTTAGCTCATCTTTATAACATGAACTAAAGAAAACCTAAAATTATATGAAGGATCAGAAAGGGCAAAAGGGTGAAAATGGAGCACAACGTGGGTAGCTGTTTGAAAAAAAAGATGCAAATCCACCAATTTACAATTCTGAAAATACCATGGAAAACAGCAGCTGAATCACACCCAGTGAGTGTGTTTTTATTTTAATGCAGAGTGCTTTCTGTTGTTAACCAACACTGGGGTTTGTTTATGCAGGATTGCAGATGTTAATCAGCACCGTCTTGATTGTGATTGGTGGGGCTGTGGGTAATGCCGCCACAATCACCATTAGACATTTGCTTTATCATTACCAAGAGGCTTCGAATAGCTTCCCTGCAGGATGCCTGGGGAAAACATCATCAGCCCTGATGGATGACTTGTTTTACTCTAGCCCGATCCAAAGCAAAAATCCTCATCAAGATCTACAACATTACAGCTGCAGAGACGGCCCTTCCATCTACATCTTGAATATAATTCACAGCCAGCATTATCCAGACTTTTATTTCCCTCTAGATTTGAACCGGAGTCTATAATGGCCGGAAGCAATAGATATATATTAAACAGACTCTTCCTGGAGATGTCTGCTTTGCTCATATTAATAGTGAGGGGACCTCTCTTTGCTCCAGGCAGTTACACTCCTGTCCGCTTCACAGTCATTCGAGAGCTTCTTTTCTTAGCCCACATATACTGTACTTCACTATTGATTGGTTGAGTCAAGCATATTAGCAGTGATGGATTGCTGTCATAGTGCTCCACCTGTCACTGAAAACGATGCAGTTGTCAGTAAGCAGGAGAGAGAGGCTGCAGTGTCAGCTGCTGGTGCTGCGGGTCACCTTTGGATAACTTTGAGTTTTAAAGAACTGTAGGCAGGACACATGCTGCGACACATAACCCCGTACTCCCACTGGCCAAACACCCATGTAAACATTAAATGGGGGTTTTGGCCAGTGTGAGTAAGTCGATTAATCCGCATTCAATTCCATGATCAAATGAGTCTGCAAGGCAAGCTGGTTTTTAATGGCTTGGGAATTAGTGGGAAGTAAACATGCTTTCTCTTTGTCGTCGACTGCAAATTTGTCATTTCAGACGCATTTATCTGAACTTAGCACAACATTTTTCTTTGGTTTATTATTTCTTTGTTATAACAATGCTTCTTGGCAATCAATTGTTGCAAAGCCTGTTTATTTCCCTTTTAATTGGTGCCACATTTGTACCATACACAGAACCACACATAGAACCATACACAGCCACAACAGCCTGGCACCTCGTCCTCATGCTGGTCACCAAGATGACAAAGCTCGGACATCACAGAGCGAGGTTTATCAGATGGTGCTTTTTCCACTACCCAGTTCCAGCACGGCTCAACTCGGCATGGTTTTTTTTTTGCATTTCCATTAGCGATAGCACCTGGTACTGGTACCTGGTTTGGCGTGGTTCCAAGCGAGCTCAGTGACTGTGTCAGACGGAGTCTGCGCTCCAGTCATGCAGGAAGTACTGAATGATTCTGTGAACAAATCCTTTTAATTAACTGAGTCTAATGATTCAGTTCATCAAAACAGCTGCTTTACAAGTCACTTGTTTGCATGTGTCGCGTACGAAACACACATCACGGCAGTTTCATGATTCCCGCCCATGTTGAGGCGGTAAAAAAGTGATGGAAAACAAAACCAAACTGAGGAGAATTGAGCTGTTCCGTGCTGTGCCGAGTCGTGCTGGAAAAGCACCAAGAGCCTACCACCAGAATTTGGGAGTGAAGAGGATGAAATGGCCTGCCTGCGATACTGACCTCAACCCCATTGAACACTTGTGGCATCAGCTTGTGCCAGAGTGACTAACACAACCACTTTGGCTGACTTGTAACAAATGATGGTTGAAGAATGGGATGCCATCCCACAGCAGTGTGTGAGCAGCATGAGGCAAAGGTGCCAGGCTGTTGTGGCTGCGTATGGTTCTTCCACATCCTACTGAAGCCCCTGTTTGTTAAATTAATAAATTGTTAAATTGCCAATATGTCTTGTTTCTTCAGACTTCAATTGTCCAATCTGATAAACAACACCAAACAAGATGCAATAGCAGAATAAGCTGTTTGGCATTAACAGAGAAGATTTGGCAATTTAGCTAACCTTACTTTTTTACAACTTTGGACAGTGCTCCGTATTTTGTTTTTTAAATGTACTTCTCTGTATTTGCTTTTATTAGCGCCATAAAATTGTTCACTCGCCATAAAGTTTGAATGAGGAAACAAAGTAAAATGTACCAAATAACAGCGTCTGTAACGTTGTGTAGTTGTTTTCTCTTTCCTCCGACTCATTATGTTTCTGTCTCATCAGAGCAGAGCAACCACCCGAAATGGGGTTCATTGCAGGTTAAAAACTCCTGCTAATTTTAGTGTAAAAGAGGCAGTGTTATTCCAGAATGAGAGAAAAAAACAAAACACTGATAACACTGTGTATCTCTATTTGGATTCAAATGTCACATTTTAGTTTTGAAAATAACCAGAAAGGATAAAGTAAAGGCTGCATTTAAATACAGACTGTTCATCATTCACCAATTATTATATTAGTTACTTGGTTTGCTTGTGAGTTTACATTTCCCTTTTTTCTGTGACACTTCCTTGTGTACACACTGATGTTGTTTGTACTTTGAAGCCCATAGATGCAAATTTGACTCTTTATTATTCATCATCTGACCAACAGGAGAATGTGCACATTTCTCACACACCTCAGACCAGAGAAATAAGTGCATTTCAATCCAGAGGAGTGAAGTGATTAATACAAATCCTATATAAATATTAAAAGAAAATCTAGTGATGTGTAAAATTATAAAAATGGCTAATAATCCCTTATGTGTGATCAACCTCAGTCTTTTTAATAGCTTTTCATTACACTTCTTCTTATTTTTAATGTATTGTTTATGATGAGGCAGTGCATCTCGTCACAATAAATCACAGATTACTGTTTGGAAGTTTGATTATCAAGATTTCACTGGATGGTGGCACCAGGTATTTGTGTTTAATTACTTAATGGGACATGATAAATAACCTTCTGTAATGACAGTAACTGTGACAGCGCTGTAATGTAGAACCTCATCAGTGTGAGGCATTTAGTAAAAATAGTCTGTATGCTCTGCTGTTGTTTTAATTAAAATACTGGTGGAGTGGGTGGGAGTGTTAACATGCAAATAGCTTTAAGTGAGTAACTGTGGGAGTGAAAATATCTGGATTCTCACAAAATACAAACAAATTTATAAATCCAACCTACAGCTGGTGTTTTTTTTTTTGTTTTTATTAAAGTTATTGATGAACAATTCCCCAATAATCTTTGAGCTAAATATAAATCAAGTGGTTTGAGAGTGAACTACACTTCTGCATCTCTCACAGGTCAGGTTCAGGGAAAGAAGATGCTCCAATGGGTTGCTCTACTAAGCAGCTGCCTGTACACGCCCATTCATTTAGTGGAAAAGCGAAAAGAGTCAAAAAGAGAGTTGGATAATAGAACAATTTGTCAGCATGGGTGGAGCATTTCTGTGATGAAGACATCATCAGTTTGAGAGGCACAAGCATATGTCCATGCTGGTCTGGTGGGAGGCGCTCAGGATGGACCATCCTTTCCAAAAATGACCTGAGGATGAGACTCAAAATCATCCGTTTTTCCCAAAATACAGTGGGTCCACCAGACTCACGAACACTGGCTGAGTAACACAAATATGAACAAAGGTTAATGACAACACGGTGAACACATTCCCTTGACTCACTCTGTTTGCTTCATGTCTTTCAGTCACCTGACACAGCAGGATGAAACCATTCTATTAATACAGAAAACAAGGAGTTTAACATTATAGGAATTCCACATTCACAAAGCCAAAGTCTTTGAATATTTAATGATTTCATTTATGTTAGATGCAGAGTCCATCAAGTGTGTAAATACAAAACAAAGCCCCTTTATGACTGTAGACCTCTTCAAACTTAATTGTTTTTATTTAATTATTTCTATTTCAACTTTAAATATACTAAAACTTAAACGTTGCCACGATGCCTCATTATTTGTGCTGTAATACATTGTAAAAAAAATAGATTGAACAGAAAAAACGACCATTTTTGTTAAACACCGTGTGTTTAATCTGCTACTGTGTGATGTTAGCGCTGTCATCTCAGAACATGACATTTCCTGCTTTAGTTAAGATGTTGGATGAATTGATTTCTCATCTGTATGATTTAAAAACAGTGTCTGTTGTGTATTTCATGTCACCATTCCCTAGTTGTTGTAAAATGTAGGCGTTTTGCTTGCACATGTATCTGTGTCATTTCTTACAAGCCATTTTCAGACTTTTATTCTGAAAGAATTGGGCGCAGGCATTCTCCAGGGTTTGTTTACATTATGATGAACGCACCAGGAGATCACAGGCACATTCACAAAAAGCACAAAAGCAGGAGAATGTCTTGAACATCCAGACGCGGTGGCGGAACCTGCCATGAGCACGTAGGAGGCAGGACATTTGCCTACTCACTTACGGTTAATCATCCGGAGCTTTTCCTCCTGCGTTCTGACGTTGGCTCACAAATTTGACCGAGAAGCTGGAGACAGAAATTCTGGGAAATGTCTGACTTTTTTTTTCTTCTCACATACAGTTGATACAATTTCAGGAAAACATCCAGAATCCAGTGCACACAATCATAGACGTGTCTGTGTGTGGCTGCAGACATTTTATCACCCTGTGTGTGAGAGCAGGAGAGGAGGCTCTGCACCTCGTTCCTACAGTGTCTGGGTTTTATTAATCTAAATAGGAGGCACCTCACACCAAGCCATTTCTCAGCCGGCTCTCTGGAAGCTTTCCATTAGCAAGGTGAAATCCCCTCTCGGCCCTCGGCTGACATATTACTTCAGTCTACTCTCCCAAGGTCACAGCATTTCACCAGAGAGACCGTGTGACAGGTGCAGCCTCTCTGGAGGCCTCCCAGACTGAGTGAGTGACACTTCGGTTGGGGTGAAGGAGACGATAATATCTGGTGTTTATCCATCACCTCAAGGCTAACGACTTGTATGCTTAGTAAATCTCCCATTTGGCGTTATGTCTCTGGGCAGAGCCTGCAGTTCTGTCTCTCACACTCAACATGTGGTGACGGCAGCAGTGAAGGGAACTGTTCAGATGTCTCAGACCGGGAGAATCTTCGATGGTGACATCTTCACCTGTCTGCACACCTCACACTCTTCTTCTGAGACAGTGTGTTCATTCCTTACTTGACTTATATATTACTTATAGAGTCAGTGCGGTTATTCTCAAAGAAAAAATGGTTTGCAGCCTTTTAATCAAGATTTATTAAATGCTGTATGAATAAAATGAAGTTGTGATTAATAATAGTCAGAATTGTTATTGTGCACATAGTTGCTCTTGTCATGATTTATATTCTAAAGTGTTTTTTTTAGGTGGCACGGGTTTCTCAGTCACAGGGTTTCTGAATAAAGTTGCGAGAAATGTTTCTAGTATTTTACTTCTTGCTCCAATCAGGAGCCAGAACACCACAAAGAGGTGGTCGTCTCTGCTCTCCTGTCCGCAGAAGCGCCACAGTCACCTAATCTCAAATCACTCCTGGCTGTTGTGCCTGCAGTGTGTGTGAATGAGTGTGAATAATGTGTGACAGAAAAAGGTCACAAAGTGTGTTTTTTTTAAACTTCTTAGATGTGATGTGTATGTGATTTACATAAAATGTGTTTGTTTTGATTGTATAAAGGGCCGTATTTTATTTAAAAATACACCCTGATCGGGGAAAAGGGCCTTTCTGCATTGAGTTTGCGTGTGCGTGTGTTTTCTCCCTCAGTCCAAAAACATGCAGAGGTTAATTGGACACTTGTAATGGACCATAGGTGTGAGTGTGAGAGTGAATGGTTATTTGTGTTGGCCCTGTGATGGACTGGTGAACTGTTCAGGGTGTGACCCCGCCTTTCACCCTGTGTCAGCTGGGATTGGCTCCAGTGCCCTCCCCCCTGCAACCCTCATGATAAAGCGGTAGAAGATGAATGAGTGAAAATGCCTGATCAACCCTGATGTTTTTTTTCCCTTTTAACTAATTTCTGTGCTGTTAATTTGTTTGTTTCACCATTCATGTGCAAAGGCCTTAACACTATATATATATATATATATATATATATATACACACATATATATATATATATATATATATAACCCATTGATTCACTAACATTTGCCGTTTTGCATATTCAGTATGACATTGTAATGGAAATATTTCTTATATCTCCAAAGTAGTGTTGATAACAGCATTGACTGAGGAAATTTGCTGCTGCATCTTTATCGCATTGACCAAAGAGCAGCACATGTAGAACCTCTTGGACATTAAAATTGTCTCTTGTCTTTTTGCAGTCATGTCCGATGTATGTATGTAGTGGCAAAATGTACAATATTCATATTAAATGAAAAATGAAAGTATACATACACCATGCATCTGTAAAAGCCGAGGAACACATCTTCTATTTTAAAAGGAGTTCATTGTCCTATAGACTCCCGCGACATCTTTGTTGATCCTTCAGGTCATCGACACGTAAAGTGTTAGTGAGACTGACTCTGTCTTTTACAGGGTGTAACCGTTTTGGCACTGAGGTGTCAGATATGTTTTACATCAGGTCGGGTTTTTTGTTTGACAAAGCCCCCCAGATCAGACCTGCTATGATCCTTCCTGCCGCTATGACATGAAAGTAGATGAGTTAACCTCTGACCTCAGTGAAGGGGACTTGACAGCAGAACAGATAGAGCAGATAACAAAGACAAGGCAGTAGAAATAGACACATGACTACATAGCTGTGGTGGTACCTTGATGCTGTGTTGAGTGGGAGGGCTGTGTTTGCCTGTGAAATGAGAAAATCAAGCAGAACTCTGCTCTCTATGCCCACTAAAACAACTGCTCACTGTCATCATTTGTTGTGTTGTTTAACATCCTCACTCCGTATTATTTCTTTTAATTGCCATTATCAATGGCATTAGATGGAGTTGTAAATACTGAAAGTTGCAACTGTAAATGTAAGCAATTGGAATATGCTGTATTTTGTGTGATATTACAAGGTGTTTGATGTTTTAACTGCAAAAACTGTGTGGTTTGTCTCTTGTGCTGTGATTGGCTGGGTTGGGGTGTAACCCACCTCTTGGTCAAATAATTGGCACCAGCTCCCTGGGATGAATGGGTACTCTTTTTTTTTACAGAGGTGATTCTGCATATTTTTTTTCAGCCAACACATTCACGTGTGTATTCAGTTCTACCTATTAACACAAGCTGTAAAGTAATTGCAAAAGCAAGTTGTTAGAAAGCAGCGCCGTGTTCCACCACGATGATTTACAGACGCTTTAGCAGCAATGCTGACTGACAACCTAAGAATATGTATCACTTCCATATCTTTCTTTCTTGATATACGTACAGTATATTTTTTGCCTTTAATCATTAGGACAGAGTAATTGTGAAATGGGATGAGAGAGTTGTATACAAGTAGCAAATGGCCACAAGCCAGAATTCAAACTGGATCTCTTCAGAAACAGCTGTCCTAGATGATCCATCTGGTACCCACAACATAAAAATTCTAATATGAAATTGAAATAAACATCTATAGAATAGTGTAGAATCTTCAAATACACTGTTAGATAGTTGGAGCAACCTTCAACCTTTTATAGCAACAACATATGTATTCAAATATGCCAAATAAGGTAGGTGCAGTAAAGAAATAAACACAGGACTAGAACACTTGTACCACAATGTTCCATTGATGATTCCTTACAATAGTTTGTTTAGAGCTCTGAGTTATTTTAAAATATGCATAAAAAGTGTTTTTTCAGTGGTTGTGGCAGGCAGTATACATTTGTGTCCAGGGTGACGGATCCATTCAGAACTGGTTGCCATCATTCATTGGAGGTGGTCTCAGAATTCTTAGAATTAAACTAGATTCATCTTATGGTATTTCCTAGTTTGTACTAGATGAATCTTTTGCAGTGGAAGCATCATAGTCTTTTCCACCATGCAGAAAAGAAATGCGAGCATCAGTTTTGTCTAAGTCGTTCCTCAAACTGTACGTCTTCATCAATGTTACCTGAAAGGGTATAAGCGCAGACAGTATCTTGTGATTTAATGGAGCAGAAACTGGAGCGGAGAAGGGCTCTGCCTCTCGCTGAAGAATTTAGGTTCAGTGTTCGTAGAGGGAATACTGGTTGGTCCAAATCCCCCCCGGGTCCCTCGGGGCACTGCTATTGAACAGGCTGCGCTAGATTAATGATCTTTAAAGCTGATCTTCGACTTCTGGCAGTGTTTGACTTTTTGAGCAGAGTGTGACCAGTGGACTTTCCGCTGAGACCCCTAGTCAGCTCAGCACTCTTTAATTAACGGGAGTCATTGCACAGGAGAGCAATCCATGGGCTTTACTTAATACCTTAAACACAGCTCAATAATACCAGCTGGATTTCAAACAGAGCTCCTGATAGGGCTCCATGGAAAGTCTCTTGGTCAGACGAACGGTGTAACCATATACATTTCCATATAAACACATACAAAAACATATAGGCAAAAAAAAGGCCCAAATCCAGGCTTATTTTAGGACAATTGTATCGTAAAGAATTAGACTCATTTAAAGTAAATAACAAAAACAAGAGCATCTTTGGTCCATGTGACAACTTTAAATTATGTTTTTGAAGCATTCACTCATCCTTTATTATCATTTAGTTGTCAGTTTCTCAAATTAATAGACTGAGCTTCATGCTGCTGCCAGTATTTTGTCTCTCCTCTCCATTAAAGCAGAAATAGCACCATTTATGTCAATGGAAATGTCAAAACTAATTGCACAGTGTAAGTGCGACAGAAAGGAGACACCATCCACTTTGATATCTGTCCCCTTTTCTTTTACCACGTTATGTCTCAAACACCTGGACTTCTTTTCACCACCTAAAAAAAGACGACTGATTTCACAGCAAAAAGAAAATGCAGTAGGACTGCGACCAAAACAAGGAGGAGTGCTTTCCATGGTATCTGTCCACAATGAGGGAAATAGCAGATGGTGGATGAGTTGAATTGGCAAACACAACTCAACCTCACAAGAGAAAAACCATTCTGTCGATGGAAGGTGAAGGAAGCGAGTGATTGGAAAAGAGAAATGTGCTACATCATTCTGACTCCCACAGTTTTACAAAGTATAAATATTACTCCAACTGTAATTACCAGGCAGTATGTTTTACTAATCAACAACTTCAATCTTTTACCAGACACAAAACAGTCTGCATACTTCTTCCTTTTCCTCCATTAGCTCCAAAGTAGTCTAAGTAGCTTCCTCTCGAGTCTTTACCTTTACCAAAAAATCCATCCCCGTTCTGGGAACGTGCATTTGTGACATCAAGGAGGACCTGTAATTCACAGAATATATATAACAAAATAAGAAAGATAATTCTAAAACACATGAAAGAGTAAATAATGCATTACCAAGACCGGACATTAAAATCTAAAACACTGTACAAACAAATTCATCTCATTCCTTCTTGAGTAGTGTGATAGACATTGGGATAAATGAGAGCTTGATACAGTTGTTTTTTTAATTTGCTTGCTCTATAGTGTCTGCCTGAATGTAATGGAGTCATTAGTCATTTATAATCCTTTTACTTCAGAAATGATTTTATCCACAGGAGTTTTCCATTGTTGCGCTTCAGATCAGCTCCATATTTATGAACATGTGTGTTTATCTGCCACAAAGGCCACAGAAACAAATCTTCAAAGTGAAGGGTGTGAGGAGTAATTATGTCTGTGCTCATCTGAGGGGTGAACCTCAGGACAGATAATTGCAGTCCCTAAATGTGATTAATTTAATAACCTGCAATGAAATCTCTCAGCAATCAAATAGCTTTTTAGCAGTACTTCCTGCTGCAGCTTTAATTATTCATGTTGGATGACGATTCCACGTTGGCTTTCATAAAATCCCTGGTGCGATTGTGCTGCGGTGTGTGAACCAGTTTTGGGGCCAGAATGTCCCAACCTCTGCCACATTTCACTCAAGTGACACTATGATTGCCACAGCAAAAGCTATTTTCCCCTGACATGAGCTGGAGCTCCAGCGGCTGACTTGAATCTTGGGTCAGTGACTTGTGACAGGCAGAGGGAGGAGGGTAAGTCTGTTTTAAGTAGCTGCAGCAGAGTATAGTGCCATAACTCAGCAGCCCCTCCAGACGTGGCCGGCTCTTTTAATCCCAGTACAGGAAAGAAATGCCATTATACGTACAGAGCTTTGATCTAAGCAACCTGACAGTGGAGATACTCTACTGCTCTCCAAATCCCCACAACATTGCCTTTTAGCAAGCGTATGTTTATATAAACTCATGAACTGTTGTCTAGTCCAATCTGGCATCGACAAAGATGTCATTCTTTTATATTTTCATAGAACTTCAGGTGAAATTGGGTTTAAATTGGGTTGATTCTCATTTTCAGGTTGCTAAAATGTGTTTTGCAGTGGAGGCCGTCTGTCTTGGGCCCATCCTACCAGATAAGCATGGACAGATGCACATGCTCCATGCTGAACGTGACAGATGACCAAAGGCTATCTCTCCCTCTCTGAAAGGATCACTATTTTCAAATCATGATCAAAAGCTCCACCAGTTCCCTGCTCAGTGTTCACAGCAGCTGTGTTTGTCATAAGATATTTGGCTTCTGACCAGATCTGGAGATTGTTTTATCTGCTACCTTTGCTACCTTGTTTCCATTGATATTCTCCACCTGTACACTGGGATGTGTGGAAGATTTGCTACCTAGCCTTGGAGGATAATCGTGAAATCCCATTAAGCCTCTTGTGTTTACTGAGACAAAACAGCAGCCTTATTTAATGCCTCCCCTGTTTGGAGTCCTGGGTTTTCCTGTATAACTTGTGAAAAGATGGGGATGTGTTGATTACTTGCCGGCTACATGGCTCTGCTCTGCCATGAGAGAGAAATCAAATTGAATTTGTACATTTCTCCTCACAACCATAGGAACATCACTATGTACATTAGGAATGCCACATGCGTGATCAAGGTGTGCACTTGCCATGCTGTGATGTGTCAGCCCATTCTCGTCATAAAAGCCTGTTACCAAATAGTCCCCATACTTTATGGAGTATTTCCGACACAGGAACTGCTAATGCTGCAGAATTCTGTAAAGTCTTTCTTTTTTTCTCTTTCTTTCAACGTTTGAAATGAGGAGGCTCAAATGTCTTAAAATGTTGTTGCATGCAGGAAAACACAAAGAAATGCTGTATCGTTTCGCACCAGCATGCATGATGAGTTTACACTAATTGTTTGTCCTCTTCTGCCTCCATTAGTAAGTCACTTACGTTACCTTGTGACTTTGTCGTCTTTCTTTCAGTAGCAGAAACCGACTGATGGAGGGATCCGTTGACCTCATTGGCCCATTTTCTTGCGCGCTCTCTCTCTCTCTATATATATATATGTATATATGTATACATATAGGGCTGTACGGTTGGTGTAGTGGTTAGCGCTCTTGCCTTTGCAGCAAGAACACCTGGGTTCGAGCCCCGGTTGGAACAAGGGCCTTTCTGCATGGAGTTTGCATGTTCTCCCCGTGTGTGCGTGGGTTTTCTCCGGGTTCTCCGGCTTCCTCCCACAGTCCAAAAACATGCAATATGGGGATTAGGTAAATTGGACACCCTAAATTGACCATGTGAGTGTGAGAGTGAATGGTTGTTTGTCTCTATGTGTGTGTGGCCCTGCGATGGACTGGCGAACTGTCCAGGGTGTACCCCGCCTATCGCCCTATGGCAGCTGAGATTGGCACAGCACCCCCGCGACCCTCTGGTGGAGGATAAAAGCGGTAGATGATGGATGAATATATATATATATATATATATATATATATATATATATATATATATATATATATATATATGTACATACACTAACACTAAGGTGGATGTAGTGTTATGGTATAGTGTTGCAAAACCAACTCAACTATTGCAATTTGACTTATACAGTACCTTGTCAGATATTCATTCCCCATCAACGTCTATTAAAATAGAGTCGCCCCGGAAAAGCAGAAGGCTAAATGTCTAGTCTATCAAATAAACTATGTATCAAATGGTAATGATCTAAAATGTGTTGTGCTTCAAAAGAGGCTAAAAGGACATTCTAACAATTGTCGTAATCTGTAATGTCTCAGGAATCACAGAAGAGCCAGCTGTGTGTGTGTGGTGCCAAGCCAAAGTGTAGATGTCTGAATCCTGTCATTCAGGTAACTAATGAAGCTCCAAGCACAGATAGTGGCACTGAGCCCGGCTGATGAAATGGGATGATATTGGATTAGTACGACAGAGAAGTAGATGGTTTAAAGCTGCCGTGGAGCAGCACCTCTCCTGGATATACAGTAGCCAAGGAGTCACAATAGTTGTATAGAATTTTTCCGTTTTCTCCTCCTCACTGTCCCGGTGTTGCTGAGGTGTGGTGAGCAAATAAAAATGTCGTGGAGACAGGCAGGTGATAGAGTGGGGCAGTCCGGTGTGGCCCATCACTCACAGTAATGCCTCCATTAGCTCAGAGTGAGTGCTGTGTGTATGTGAACATATAGTGAGTATAAAGCTGTAAGTGTGTCCCATCCTAAAACAGACACAGAGCCAGTGACGTAGCAAGACCTTTTAACTCCATTTCTACTCTTAAACCGTGCATCCCCTCGCCTCCTCGGTGTCAGTTAGACTTAGCTTTAATTAGAAGTAAAGCCCTGACACACAGGAAATACATGTATATTTGAATATTTTAAATTGTGTATGTATGTGTGACATTTATGCAGTGTGTGTAATGGTAGATAGTCATAGCAATCATGACTTTTCTATTGGCGTTTCTTCTCCTGAGCATGAAACATTGGCAATAAACCACTTTGAACACTGACTCTCTTGGGTTCTGTAGTTTTCCCATCATGTGTTAGCATCACATGTGTCCAGCAGCTATACTCTGTGGTGCCAGATGACAGTTTTTAGCATCCATTATGTACCTTTTTGACCTTTAACTCTCAATGCCATTTGGTACACTTAAGGGGGGATCTCACATGGATATGATGTGAGTGGTGCAGCCACTTCAAAATGACCTTGACACAGCCACAGAGACCTGCAGGAGCTGGGCTGTGTGCAGAAGTGGCTGATCAAATGTACATGTGAAAAGTAAGCAGGTAAGCAAGCAAACATAAGCAGGTGCTGAGCTTTTGCCTTTGCTCCTCGATGGGAACGAAAGTCCATCACTAGCGGAGGATTAGGGCTGTAAACCTCCACTAAAAACTCCAGAAGCATTGTTATCTACCATGGTTCCTCAATGTGAGCTTTAGCTTCTCTAAAATAAACCAATCTCTTCCTTTACTTTCAGGTTATTTCCAAGTCTCTACTTACTGTTTCTAGCAGGAGCAAAAATAACACCTACTATTTTCCAAAATTAGCAAGCATATGTAAATATAAACACATGTAAACTTGCTATTAATAGGCAAATGACTCCTTTTCCCCAAGAAGATTGTATTATTTTATTATTTTTTTCCATCAAGTGAATCATATTTAACGTCAGAAATATGCTTCACAGACAATTAATCAGTCCTGCAGCAGAGCAACACAACAAAGGAAGGTACAATGCCGAGAGCACTGAAAACGTATCCTTACACTTCAATGCCTTTCATTTCAGACCCTCTTTCAAAATGAATGGTTTGCTGCTTAAGCTGCAGAGTCCAGAGCTGGACTGCCAAAACAAGTTGGATGAGGAAATTAGTGCATTTACTTGGATGTCATGTTTCCACTAGCCTAGTGCCAATCAGAGCCAGCGCTGATCAAATCCTGTGTCTGTTGCAGAGTCATTTTGTCCTGGGAGTGAATGCCAATTGTATCTATTCCCATTGCAAACTCGAGATGATTAGCAGATGTTAGCGGGTGTTTGTGTCTTTACTGACCGGTGGAAAAGGGGCTTTAATGTTTCTATCTGGCTCATTTGCCAGATGAGCAAAGCTCGTTCAGTAGGTGTCAGTTTCCATAATACATTTAAGAGTCAGCACGAGCAGCTCTTGGTATTAAATGTTGTTGAATTGGATTAATATTGCAGTCAGTTGATGCCAATGGTTACAATGTGTCTATCAAAGATGCCAGTGGGTTGTTTTTATTAATTAAAGAATGCACTAGAGCCTCAGAGTGTGCTCTGTGTCTTGTAGAACAGTGTTAGGGAGCATCGAGCAAAGTGAAGAGGTTTTTGTGTAAGCAGGTCAACATGAGACTTAAATATAGCTGACTGTCTGAATGAGATGTTTCACACTGTGTTAAAAGCTGCTGTTGTTCTCTGTTGATCAGTGACCTCTCAGTCAAATCAATCAGATGCTGAGCACATGTCCCCTCTCGCTATTTAAACTGAAGGATTTCACTACAAAGTGTCACGAGAGAATATTTTGGTACAACTCTCACAGTCCATTTGGTGCACCTGTGACCTAATTTTGACTTTGCGTACGATCCATCTTTTCTTTCTCTAAACTCATTTTTGACAGATGAATATAAATTATTAAACAATAAAAGAAAAATCCCTCTATTGAAACAAACTTTTTTTTCCCTTGAACAAAGGAGACGGAGCTGTTTTTCTTCACAGGTGTCACCTTGTCTTCTGAGGCTTCATAAAAATCTGCTTTGCTGATGCTGCACTCTGAATTATTTATTCAGCCTGCAAGTAATCTATTGTTCTTGCACACTGTGATGTGCCTCTGCCCTTTTCCTGTGACTTGTCATTGAGGAAGATTGTTTTCATACCTTTCATTACACATTCAGTGCTGTGGAGACACGGACGGCATGAGGTGTGAGATTTAATGCTTAAGTCAGCAATGTTTGGTCTAGATTTGTTGCTCCATATGATGGTGTAGACGGGAGCATTTGCTCTGTCGATGGCTGAGTGAATGTAGTGGATGACGTGTTGTTCGGTAGACAGTTGGCTTATAGGTTCATTTAAGCTCAACGTTGGATTCAGGAAACGTTGATTAGTGATATAAACAGGTTCTGTACAGCACTGGGCAAAGTCTCAAAGCACCACCAGCTTTCTTGGTTTGTGATCACTGGCCTTTGGATTGGAATGATAAAGTTGGTCTCATATATATTGTACAACATGTGCATGTAATGCTCAAACATGTCTAGAATAAACCTGGTAGAGTAGACCCTTTTCACAGCAGAAGCTGTTTTTTTTTTCTGAAGAAAGATTGTTTTCGAACTGCACACACATTTCCCTTATTCAATGAACGTGTTCCAATAAAAAAAATATACTATAGTGCCCGGTCATAGCATTATATAAAATAACTATAACATAGCCATAACAGATCTCTCAGATATATTGTAAGTTTTGTACCTGAAATTGTCTCGCTTCTGTAACTATTTGTAATATCTACGCTGCTGATCTGGACCAGGACTCTCTGAAAGAAGAGATCTTGTATCTCAATGGGACCTTCCTGGCTAAATTAAGGATTAATAAAAAAATAAAGCACTTTTCACCTAACACATTTTAATGACTGCTGTATATAAATTCACAGTGTCATAGGCCCATCTTGAAACACCAATTTTTTGAAAAGTTTACCCAGGAAAGTTCTCTGGGGAAAGTGAAACACATAACTATTCTAGTGCTTATACCCTGTGAGAAAGGAACCATGACAAAATCCATCAGTTTAAGGTCAACCATCTGTGATGATCCCTCAGTGTCATTTCTCACCATCTCAGGTGTTGTATTATACCCTGACTTTCTCTCATGAAATCCATCTCTGTAATGTTGGCAGTTACAATCTCTTCAGGTTCTGTCAGCTACAGCGCTAGCTGTGTCAAAATTGTCATTGCATTGACACATTATTGCTTGAAATCTGCTCTTTATGGCTAATGAGTGTATGCAATTTTAAATATTTTGAAATATGCACCATTTTATATTATATAATATGCTAAAGTGAGGTTGTGGAACATAGGAAACAGTCCTCATGGTTCAGTGGAAGCCAATAAAAATGAATAAGGCCACTACACCCAAACCCCGACCAAGCTTTCTGCCCATTAATCTGGTTTTGTAGAACCTCTATAACGGATATGATGTCAGCAGTTAAATAATTGCCAACAGTGTTATATTCTCAGTTACAACAATAAAACACACAGTTCTAATTTATACCTCTTATGTTATTTTTCTGCTGACTGAAGGCCACTGTTTCTCATGTGAACCCATAATAACCAGCATCATCCATCATGCCCAAGTGATGGGGAAACATTGTCTCACGGCCACCAGAGGATGGTCAAATGAAAATTGGAATGTATTGTTAGAAAATTGAAGTTGAGACTTTTGCCACTTGAACACAGTTTCTTGTAAATCAAACAAACATAAAGCTGCTGACAGCAATATCATATTTTGGCTAACTTTTTTTTGCTGATGCTACTGTTGGCATTTCCTTCCCTCCTCCCCACATCACCTCATGGGCATGTTTGATGAGTGGTGGGGTTTATTATCCAGCAAGCAATCAAACCTCATGAGCAGAGAGCACCGCCTCTTTTTCTGGAGTTCTTGCTCCTGATGGGATACAATGCTTTCAGATGAGTGATTGCTTTTAGAATACAGAGCTGTTTAACTCAGATTTGAACCGACATATTTTACTGTTATTAGCTATATTGAGCTGATAAGTCATTTGTTTTTTTGTTTTAAATACATATAACCATAATATAACTGGCAATCTGTCCATGTTGCGCCCTATGTCAGCTGAGATTGGCACAGCTCCCCCGTGACCCTCATGTGGCGGATAAAGCAGTAGAAGATGGATGGATGGATAATGTCTCAAAGGTTATGGTTAGAAAGATATGACATCATGGTATCAGAATACTGAAGTACTGGAAACCACACATGAGTAAAAGTACTTCACCGTTACTTTCAATTATCTTTTTTTTTTCTCCTTCTCTTGGGTTTGCCACAGCAGATGATCCGCATGTTTGATTTGGTAGGAATTTCCTGATGCAACCCTCACATTTGTTCGGCTTAATTGTGTCTAATTAACAGTGTAACAGTCTAATTAACAGTGAGCAATTGGGAGTGGGTACCCCCCATTTATTGAATTATGAACTGTATTAAACACCTTACATTTGGACCATAAATTTAAAAGGTAAATGTCATCAAAGCCTTAACAATTTAAAACATAATTACCAAAACCAGAGTCTTTTGGTGATGCCTGTTTGGACTGTTTCAAATGTCTGTGTTGCACTAAAACCACATAAAAAAAATGCAAAGGGAGGCATTGTATCGAAGTAAAATTATGCAACCTATTTAGGACATATAGAGTTGAGGTAAAAGTGAAATTTGTTTTAAATTTAAAAACTCAAGGGAAACTGCTCCCCAACAATATCTAAACCACTGCCTCAGTGTCTCAGAGGCTGTCTGTAAAAGTCAGGATTATGAAGATTAGGAGGAAACCTTTCATGGATCCTGGAGGCAGGCAGTGACATCATGACATCAGGCTGTCTCAGTTCCTCCGGTGAGCCCGCAGAGCTTTATCAAAAGACAACTTTAGGTTACAACCATTGTGCAGCCGTCTCCCTTTATTTACCTTCCCTCCGTCACACATGACGTAAACTGCAACGCTCAAATGTTGCTTGCAAGAAAACACAACACGGCTTAACTGAGAAACACTGAGTGTCATATGAGCTTAATCAGGTCTGAATGTAACTGACATTTGTTCATATTTATTTAAAAGCTTTAGGTTCTGTAAAAAAAAACTTCATTATATAATATCATCATCATTATCAACATATTAATATTGAATTTCACAATCTCTTTTTATAACATAAAAACATAATATGGTGCTGTGTACAGGAGGACAAAGATCAGGGCCTAGTTTTGTTGTCTTTTGCTCACTGCTGCCTGCGGGTCACACACACACATCCCACAGTAAAGCTGCTGCTCCCTCAGACTGAGTGTCCATCCCTGTTAGTGTATCCAACAATCCTTTTTGTCAGTCAGATAGGAAACAAAGGCCAAGGACCTGCACCTGCACATCCTGCCAACTGCCAATCAGCTGCCGCAAGCCAGCGCTTTGCACAAACAAGCTTATTGAATTAATGTTAAAAAGCAAAGCGGGCCCTGAGCTCAGTAATTATAAATCAAGAGTAATCAGCGGAACATAATTGATTTGGTAATTGTGTTTGCTTTCTTGAGCTAGGCCCAAAACTTTGTTGGCATGAATTAAGGATGCTGTGATTGCTGCTGAAGCACTGCGGCGTTATTGCATCCTGCTGTTCATTTGTTTCAGCCAACGGTTACACAACAAAGAGAATTTCGTTCATTCGTCATTCAAAGTCTGACTGAAACTTCACATGTCCAACACATCTAATTGTGATTCAAGTACTGTAAGATGAGAATTCTTTAAGAACACGGTCAAATATAATACAACTGCTATTGTACTGGCTCTAGCGGGCAAGTGGCATTTCTTAAAGAATAGTAGATGTATGTACAGCCATTATATCCTATTCATTTTTGATGGGAAGTGGATCTCCAGCAGGTTCACTCGGCATCAGAGGCAGGAGGCCAACACCTGTCTGTCACCGATGCAAGGCCGAATGAAAAATACACAAGTACAAGTACAAGTTTTTTTCTTGTTTTGTTCAATGTATATATATATATATATATATATATATATATACATATATATATATATATATATACACACCATACTAGAAGTGTATGTTCACACATGAAATCAGCTCTCTGTGTCACAGCTGTTAGTCACAGTGTCGATTAGTGAGTTACCGAGAGAGTTCACTATTATTACCACCATCTAAAATACAGACATGGAGGGATCTGATCAACCAAGATACTATGAAGAGAGTAACACATTTAATGACACACCTATTTTTCATTAAATTGTTATTTTTTATCACCTAAAAACAATGATATTGGAAGATGATACGACTCCTGTGTATGTGCACACTGAAATAACGTGAGTTTGTATCACGGAAAACAAAGTGCATGCATGGATGAATTGACTGGGTAAATAAAAAGTGTGATGGATAGTACACAGAGTGGATTTCTCCACTTCCGTCTGTGTAAAGGCTTGAGTTGTTTTAGTTTGGAAGTGAGCTACAACTAAATATTCTTATTTTCAGTGACAGATTATCCTGAGGCTGATAACATTTGCATATAAATATCACTTGGACTGTGTTTACTTTCTTCTCTGACACACAGAGGAGAATGAGTCAGACTAAATCAGTCAAAGCCCAACTTCGGGGAGAGAAGAGAAGAGAAGTGAGATGTGATGAGGAGATGAGAGAAAATAAGAGAGAAGGTGAGAGAGGAACAGCAGCTATTCCCAAATGCCAAGTGTGCTTTAGCTGAAATATCTTTCATGTTTGAACAGTTCACTTTTAGAGAGCTAAATTTTACTTGTTTTAAATTTTTTATCAAGTGACATTTAATGCTGGCAGAGGGTTTCCCCTCATATTTCTGTAATATTTTGTCAATTGTATTGCTTTTTTAATGTTTTGAAAACTAGGATTTTGATTGGGATTAACCTCAACCACACTGATCCAACAACAGCTGTTTTCCTCCAATAATTGTTCTCAACATAGGAACACAGGAAGATCAGGTACAATTATTATTTTTTTGGGGGGGGCTGTACCCCTGAAACTTCATACCAAGGTTAGCGTTTGAACCAGTACATTTTTTTCCATTCAGTCCCACAATACCTACTTATACCAGAGACACTCACTAGAGCACAGTGTATGTGAGTGTGGATTAACCCACAGGAAATAACGGACAGTCAAGTTGGAGAAGAACGTTTTAAGAGATGCACATTAGGCAGCCTGTTTTTTTGTGCATTTTTGTGTCTGACTGTAAAAGTTGGTTTATGAATGACGGATAAATGCAAACGATTACAATGGAAATAGATTCAGTGACTAGATTAAGATGTTTCAGATCAGCAGATGTTTCTGCTGCACTGGAAAAAGTGGACATGGCAGATGAGACATGTGTGGACTATTATAATAATAGATGGAAAATAGCCAAATGCGACCACAACCGCTTCAGAAGCAAATTGCAGTCTATATTGGATGATTCCTGTCTTACTCCCAATCTGCCAATATGTACAATATATATTCAGCTCATCTTCAAAATAAAAACAGCAACATCAGTTGCTCCTAGACAAATTTAACACACAGAATCTTTCAAAATAGCATATAAGCAAAATAAAAGATGGTAGGGATGTGATACCAGAAATGTTTGAATTTTAAAAACCACATTGGCAGCAGCTCTGACTGTGCATGTTGTGTTTATTTTGACACTATATTTGTACAAGTTGTCAGTGCTGGTGTAGCAGTGACACCAGCGCGCTATTCTCCATCCTCCCTATCCTCTCCTAGCTTTTTGTTTCATCTGTACCTCTTCAATGTCTAATGATTAAACTGCATACAGTGGCTGAGAGAAACATATCCAGGAAGGCTTCAGCAGGGTTTCTCTGACACTGCTTTTCCGTCTTGTTATCTCCATCCTGTGTAGCTGCCTGTTGCAGCAAGATGAGGGACTCGAGGGGGGCAAGATTGCGTGCCCATCTCCGATTGAATCAGCGGTTGTCTGTTGTCAGTTATCTCGCGTGTTGGGGAAATCATCAGGTAGTGCTGCTCAGGTTTTGTCTGACACCTCGATAAGACAGACGGAAAGCCTCGCACTTGAACCTTACAATGATGGCTTACTCTTAGACAAAAAAAAGACTAACGAAGCCTCCCTACCGCAGCTTCTCTGCTCCTGGTAATTCAAAAACAATGTCCACATGCTGCCCACTTCTTGTATCTAGCTACTTCAGATATTTTAATTATTCTGGTAGCTGTACTGATGTGAAGGTTGCTCAGTCGGAGAGTATTTTAATCACGCCACAGTGAGATACATCTTTGCAATCTTTTGTAATTGTTTTAGGGTTTGATTTCATGGTTAAATTCACCCATAAACATACAACTAGCTTGTTTGTTTTTCTCTTAGATTTGTCCCTGCGGCTATCCTTTTCTCACGCTTCAGTAATTAAAAATTGCATTTGGGAAATCAAGGATTGCCTCCATTCTGGTGAAACAAAACTAGAACCTTGTAAAACAGCAGTGCACTGTATGGCTTATTTTCCTGTTGACTGCCCTCACTGCCGCCAGTGTCCCTTCCTGTCTCAAGTTCAAGGGTCTGCACAATGTCAGCGTTTCATCTGTGCTCCCTTTGGTCTCTCACTCACTTGAATGTTGACAGTTTTCTCCTTTCCAGTCCACTGACTTCACTCAGATGTCACAGACACACGTACACACACACACACACACCAGGCCGCCTGGTTCCTCAAACAGCTACATGAACATCTCAGTGTATTCCCTGCTGGCCCTCTTTGTGTTTGATCCACTGAAGTGATAGCTTGAAGTCTGAATTACTATTCGGGCATCAATAAGCGTGGTCCGGTCACAACTTTACAGCAATGTCACACATGGTAGTAAAGTGAATTTCAAGTGAAGTAAGAGGATCCCACTTCCTTGCTTTGCTCACACAAACATCTCTTTTCGCTCGCAAAGACCACATGTCCTTTAAGGAATATTTCACCGATGGAAAGATGAATGTCTATTAAAACTGGGTCATCTATGTAGCAGAAATGTGAAATCAAAGTGCCTTCTTGGCCGAGAAAGGCAGAAAGATGTAATTTTGGCTCATGTAGATGAACAACTCCCAGCATGCACTGCGCAAAGATGGTGGACACCGTGTTTACATTCTGGGTATGAGGTGAATGACACGGTCATTTGACTCCGCGTAGGGCAACATTGGAAAGGGAAAAACAGATGTTTTTACAACTCAGTGGAAAACTGAGGGAGGGAAGCACAATTGTTTTAAAATTACTACCGCAATTCTAGCAATACAAAGCCACATGTGAATCAGTGAAGTATTCCTTTAACTTGAGTGAAAGCACTTGAACTATATTTCATCCATCCGTGCAGCCATCCTTTGTTCCAAAAAATGAAGGGGACACTTTATCATCACAGGCTTTCATTTTCTGTATGACTTTGAATCCAGCCCTCAAGGGTTTGGTGATTATGCTTTCCATTGATGGATGTCACATTCTTTTGTGTCAAGCAATTATATACAGTCTATATCAGCTAAAATATTTTGTTCATCACGTTTTTATGTGTGATTTAGTTCAGCCCTTCATTTTCGAGTAGGACATATCCCTAATCGTTTGATGGACACACAAGAGGACGTGTCTATGCCAAAAACAATTCATCAATATACCAGTATACAAATTCCTCAAAGAGGATTTAACATTGAGATCAAGTGCAAGACTTAATGGCAAGTGACCCCCACACAGGAGACAATTACAGTCTTAATATCCACACGGAAACACACATACACTATTTCCCTGTCTTTCTCCTGGCTCGGTTCATTCTGTATATTTATTTTATTTGATTTACTTTATTTCATATATGGTCCTGCACTGATTTGGATTCAGTAGGTCACATGAACTAAATGAGACCGCGGTAGTTAAGAGTGATGGGGTCGGACATTGAACGAGCCGTGATTGTGCAGCTATCACTGGGTGGAAACGGAGGAGGGTGCTGCTACATCTGGAGGGGAAGACTGTTGAATATCCAACCTGAAACTATTTTTTTATTTTACTAACTATTACTAATTTAATAATTCTTCCTCGTTCATCTCGGCGATAGCTTGGTGCTAGATTTGAACGAGAAACTTTTACTCAATGCACAATGCCTGGGGCCCCTGTGATTTTTGAGAGTTATGTGACAGCTACAGATTCCTACTCATAACTGTGGATTCGTATTTAGTCGTAACTTTTTGAATCGTACTGTGGATTCGCATTCATAGACTCTTATCTTACCCATTACACCCTCATTTCCTCATTTCTGCCAAAAGCACAGCAAAGTGGATACAGCACGATTACGCTGATAACATCATTTTCATCTGTAGATCTGTTGTTAATATATGATAAATAAAACTATGTCAGATAGTTCATGGTACGTGATGGAGATGACAAGGATTGTCACCATGGTAAACAGGTTGTCTGTATCCACCACCAACATCACTATCAAACCCCTATTCCCTCCCCCCTTTTCTCCACCTTCCTATCACCTGTTCCCCTCATCATCCCCTCATCATCCCCTCCATCCAGCCTTCTGCCACTTTGCAATGGCTCTTCTCTCAACCTGTCGGAGTGGAGAGGCCCATCTATGGGCTTATCTTGCTCCGCCGGAGAGCAGTAAACACTCATTTTTGTGGCTGTCAGTTTGGTGAAGGCGGGCAGTCGTGTGGAACACAACGCAGCATCACCAGCATTCCCAGCAGTGGAAACAAGGTCTGTGTTGAGACTGTGAAAGCCACTCTTTTCCTATTTTCTCTTCACTCCCAGCATCGCATTATTGTTTCTAAACCTGCCCCATAATGATTCAGAGGTTTTGTTTGGTGTAATTTGCTCTTTCTCGCTTCTTTTAGAGAGCATGTCTCTCTAGATGTTATGTTCATGTGGAAAAACATTTTGATTTTCACATTGTTCAGACAAACAAACAATATTGAGCAGAGTTCATGGCATCACAGCACATTTATATAAACCAATGAAAGGGAATTGCTTGGGCTTTTATTTAAAATACATTTGGATAAAATAATAAATAAAGCAAAAATCTGTTTTTTATGAGATAGAATGCATTGCATTCACACGACCATGTGAATGGGATAAAACTATGGAACATATTTGACATGGAAATAAAGCAATGTGCATGTTTGAAACTGTTTTAAAGGAAATACTGTATAAAGATTTAATTCTCAGGTAATATAGAAATGAAGTGAATGCTCGAAGTTGCCAGGTTGTATAGGGACTATTATGTATTTGCTGCACCTTTGAAGAAAACATATGTACATTTATATAATATATAATATTGAGAGGAAGCACACTTTATCTGTTACATAATAATATATGGAGAAGGGGTGGGAGCTATTAAGTTATACGTATATCTCAAGTATGCAACTTTATTTATTTGTTCTGTATATTTTTTGAATATGTGTCTGCCATTTCCTTGTGGTACTTGCTCTGTTATCTTATGGTCTGTATTTATATAGCTTGATGACCACTCAAAGCTGCTTGACACTACAGTTTAGCCATTCACCCATTCACACCCATTCACTCACACTTTCATACAGCGCATCTATGTGCAGCACATCACTCATCTTTCATACCCATTCACACGCTGCCGGCACAGCGTGTGGGTTTAACATGGGGTTAAATGTCTTGCCCAAGGACATGCTGGGAATTAAACACACAACCTTCAAGTTGAAAGACAACTACAGGTCAATCTCTGAGCTTCTATGTAATGTGAACTAAGTTTAAAGCTGAGCATTTCATCCTACACCTTTGACCAAAGCATTTACGGGACCAAATTTAACTTTATAAATATTAATACCTCCCTGAAACTGAGCTGCTAATGCATGCTCACACAATACAATGAAGCTTTGTATTAGTTCATGCAGGAAATGGTCGCCCGAGTCCAGCTGTAACTGGCTGACAGCCAGCTGATTAGTCTATCAATCACAGCTATTGTCACATGAAGGCAATCCATTTAGATGACATTCCTTCTTCACTCATTCCTTGCTACGCTAATGCTGCCTAAACTCTGTCGCCTCCACATTTCGAGGTCAGAGTCAAACAGGCGCAGAAGGATGCTTCAGCGCCTTCTTCTATAGGGGTTTCCTGCATTGTACGTCTTAGCATCTTAGAGTGGTGTGTTCCTGAGTGTGTTAACAAGGTGGTTTTACCAAAGTTCTGGATTAGTTTTCTACCAACTGTAGACCGTTTCTCTGATGACGAGACAAAAATGTTTTACTCTCCTCAGAAATCCTTTTATCATCTGCCTGAGTGGACAGTGAGAACAGCAATCCATTCCTCAGCCGATGTGTACATCCAGTACAGCCTGCTCATTAGTTTTCAACCAGATCATGAGCAGAAAACACTCATGCAGGTGAAATCAGCCACTAACATATGGGCTTTGATGATTCTGGGCCCACAGGTCCTCTGAGGGACCCCATTTCAGCTGCTAATGGTACAGAGAAATGGGTTTCAGGCATAGCAGATAGTATCTTTGTGTTTTTGTCTGGGGGAGATGAAAGGAGGCCAGGCTCCATGTATGTGGCTGTGAATATTGGGACTCGCTGCCTTTCTCATCTTCGCTCCTTTCCACAGAATTAATGACAGCAGCTCTATCATGCTATGGACTGGAGGGTGCACAGTGGGGGCTGTGAGTGAAAGAAGGGGGATTACAGTGTTCAATCCCCAAATGGAATTATTTTCTGGTTTTCTTTGAAATAACTGTGGGGTTAAGCTCACTGTACACAGCTATGTCCTTCTCTTTTCTCTGGTTCTCTGTTTCCAAACTCTCCAGCTTCAAATCATGTTATATTTGTCCTGTAGATTGTTTATTGTATTTGTTTTTATCCATGTTTGCTGCTGATGTGATGCACTGTGACCTTGAGATGTCCTGGCATTAACATGGGTGTTCATTTGTTAGGGCATTTAAATTTTGGGTTGGGTGGGTGAGTTAACTGATACCTGTACCAAGTGAAATTGATACCAGTACCAAACAATCACTTTTTCTGTATTAATGAAAATGTAGATACATCTGTGAAAAACAAGTCCAAATTTGTCAATTTCAACACATTTAACAAGGGCTGCAATATGCAATAACATGGTTGTGTATTGCGATGATGTGACATTTAATCACTTACAAATAAAAGCTTGTGTCTTTAATATGTATTACAGTAAATGACACACAAATAAGCCACATTTAAGATGAAAGATAGATATAACAAAAACAAAAAAATTACATTTAAATTCAATAGTCATCTCACATTAATTCTGAGATATAATGCTCTGTTCACGCATATTGGTTATTGTTTTTATTTGATGGAGACATTGTGGGTTTACCGTTTTATTTATCTTTGCACCAAACTGTAACTAAATCTGTGCCATAGAATTGGGAGGAGGATCTCCTCTCTGACAGCTCAGACCATGGCTCAGACTGGTCAAAGCAATGTTTGCATGATGACCAGCACACCAGGATGTCCCCACAACAGCAGGGTTTCAGAGCTGCAGCCACAAAGACATGTACAAATTCAAATGCTGATATTTCAGCCTGATAGTCATTAGAGAAGCACTTAACTCACCATGTTTTACTTTTACTTACCTACTGTTAGAGACCAGAAAAGGGACAGGGAAACCTGCTACAAACTCTCACTGTATGTAGATGCTCCAAATGAATGGTAGAAGAAAGGCCGTAAACGTGGTGTGGCACATGTTGCTGGGGCACTAGATGTGGCTTCTTCACGTAGATGTGGTCTCGGGTACATTTGGCACCACTTGATTCAATGCCAATTGGTACTCCTAGGTAACAACGGATTAACACTGACCTTGTCAAGTCCAATATAGTCCTCAAAGGCCCTAAAGCCTGGTCCTAATGAGGCAGCATCTAAAGTCTGAGGCTCTGATTAAGGTTATAGACTGTGTTCATGATAAGTTTAGGTTAATGTATTGACTGTGCATGGCATAGTTTGGGGTTAAGGTTTGGTTAGGCTGTCCAAATGAATAGAGGTTGATGCAGTGAAGTACAAACGTGTACATCAATTCTAACCTGCCATTAGAATGCAAGTGTCCTGCTCTAATAAATGCAAATAAACACATATGTCATTTTTTTTTCTTGAAGACCAAATGTTTTCTTTCAGCAGTCGGACTGAGGCAGATGGCTCTGTTATCAGAGTGTGTGTTTGTGAGCTTGAAATGAAGATTTTACCAATTAGAAATATAAATTTAAACATCAGGTGGGAGGTTTGGATAAAAGCCTAATAAATGGCTTTCAGATAGAGAGAGAGAATTCACTGCAGAATACACGGTCCAGAACTTTCCCACGCACACACAGAGCAGCCAATTATTAAAATAACAACAAAATCACAACAACATGGAATTCTTTTTTATTTTTTTTATTTCAATTTAAAATGAAAAGGCTCCAACAATTACGATCACCCAGCAGTAAACAGCCTATATTGCAACAAATGTATGGCTTGTACTTCACTATGACAGTAAAGTTGCTAATGGAGTCTGCAGTGGAACAACAACTCCTGTGTGACGTACTATTCACATTGACTTTCATGGGCTTTGGTACAAGGAGTGAGCATTTTTTGTCTCCAGTAGAGAAAGGCTGTTTCAAAGCTAGAAGAGGTGGTAAACATATGGCTAAAATGTGTTCTCCCTTTGATGGCAGCCATGTTATGAATGAGAACAAGTGTCCAGATCCCAAACCTGGACCCTCCCAAGACCTGAACTATCTCTAAGAGTTGTGACTGTTTCAAACTGACAGTTCCTTTCAGTTCACCTGATTTTGATATACCGTGTGCAGCGTATGTGGGGAGTGTTTTGGATAGATAATGGACCTGTGCTGTCCTGACGCTAATTTGGAGTTTCTGGACCTTTTTGCAGAATTGTTGTAATGACTGCTTTGTGTAGCATTAACCTCCTGCCAATGGAATGATAATCTTTTATTTCTTAGTGGTTTTGCTAGTTGATTCATCCTTCTAAAAAATAAGGAAATTTTAATTTAAAAAATGTTGTATGAATGTGAGGCATAGTTTTTTTTTGTATTTTTACTAAAGCACCCTTGAATGTTTTTTTAATGAGTTTGAGAAAACAATCTAATCTCTCCAGCCTCCATTGGTGCTTTTCTGTGGTGCTTCTCCTTCCCACAAGTGAAGCAGGGGGAATACTTTTGTGTAATTTTCACACTTTTGCGTGCACTCACACGTATGCTTTATTCTTGCCTGATAATGGTCATGCCTGATGCAGTGTCACGGCAAACTTTGTTGTAAAGAGTTACTAAAGCAGTCGTTATGTGTTTGCTGAGTGCACTCTGACCCGAGGGCAGCGAGCGGGTGAGTGGCTATGTTTCAGAGCTCTGTTTGGACAGTGCACTATTGAGCTTAAACTCATGAATGCACTTTTAATTGGATAGAATGTGCCATAAATATTTGCATACATAAGATGTGATTGAGGAAGTTGATTCTCTCCTCTGCAGCTGTTTTCTACTAACAAGAAACAACAAATGTGGAAAAGTCTAAACAAACATTTATTTTTGTCTGACTGACGGTGAGGTCAGGTATGTGTCTTAATGTTCATAGCTGATGTCATGGCTGATATAAGGCCCACTCAGGAAGTGAATGTAAGTAACTATATAATTTTCTCCAAAGGTTTTCTTTTTTTGCTTGTCTATGCTTAAATGCAGCTGCAGAGTTTTCAATGAAAATGGAGCCAGCAAAGTTTTTAAACACCTCGATAAAACACTAGGATATCCAGGGCAGAATTTATAAAGAAAATAGAATTATACGGATGTAGCCTAAGTCGTGTTCTCTCTGTCCTTGTCCTAAATTAATGACTTTCTATTTTTGCAATATTATGAGTCTATATTTTCCATATAAGTGTGTCTAACCCCCACTTTTTTTACCCTTTACCACCAGTGTTAATATAGTCTTGCTATATTGAGTTGAGGAGTAGCCTAGCCCGCTGTCAAGACATTAAAGTATATTAACAAATGTTTACCGACCAACACGCTAGGAAAACATATCCTCTCTGGGCAGTGATGAGTGTATATACCTGTGTGTGTGTGTGTGTGTGTGTGTGTCGGATGATCCATCACATGGCGGCAGCCACGGTGGTGAAGTGCTTGATCTTCCCCCAAAGCTGCCCGCCGCTGATAGGTCCCACATCTCACCACCCCTCATATTTCTTCATCTAATTGGATTGCAGCTTGTCAGCATTTCATTTATATACAACCACCACCTCCTCCTCCACATTTACGTCGTTCTGCTGCTGATTACTTAGCTCAGGGCTTCCCGACACTGCCTAAGTAATGACTCTGCTTCCTAATTTCCCCTATACATTCATATTTGTCTGCTCCTTGCGTTGTCCTCCAGCTGACTCTCATCCTCTCTCTCTGTCTCACTCTTTGTCCGTATTTTCCCTTTTTCGGATATACGAGTGGTTATTTCCTTTTACATCAATCATTTTTTTGTTTGCAACTTTCTGATGCAGTTAAAGGGTATTTGTCCGGATCTTGGAATTGACAGAGACAGCAAGTGAACAGATCGTATGTGACAGCTGCTGGACACTGACAGTGCAGCTGAGGCACAGTGAGTGAGGGCAAGAAGTTTGACTGAGATTGAACAAACTGAAAACCTATAGGTGGTGTTTTTACTTGCCCTACATGCAACCACCTCTTCACTGTTCGAGTATATGGAGTACAATTATTATTATTATTACAATGGCAACGAAATATGCAAACATTTCAAAAACAGGAGAACTTGTCATGGCAGATTTATAGGTAGCATATGTTTTATATCAAACATAATTTAAACACAATGAATTATTGGACTTGTTGTCACCCCTAGGCCTTGTTCTACAGCACACAGTTCTCTGTGATAAACACTAACAACTCTGTTTGAAAGTCCCAGTGATTAATTTCATTATTTACACCTGTGCTTTTCTTACTTTCACATGTCAAGTTGTCTAAATCACATAATGTGGCCTTATGGCAGGATTTAATAAGCACTCATAAAAGGGGCACAAGCTCCTACTGGAGCAATTTAAGCTACTTTAATTAAATTGCTCCATCTCAGATAAGAAGCTGTGGCATCTGACACAATTGATCCCCGTTCTGTACTTCAAAGGAACATGCAGGCAACAACTGGGTCCAAATGAAAGGTAATTTATAAGAATCAACTCGCCTACTGGCATGTGCATACAGGCAAGTCATTTTACTGTGGTTTTCCATTACTTTGTGACATAAAATAAAATAAAAATAGACAGAAAAAGTACACCAAAAGTGAACAAATAAGTTAAAAAATAACAATGGTCCCACATAGGTTAAGGTGCAGGACACGGATGGATGCATAGATGAATAGATAGATAGATTTTTGCAGTGCTTCCTGCATGTTGTTGCTTGTGTTTCATAGCACGTCACATAATATGATATTGCACCGTTGTCAGTCAGACCTGTGACTTACCTTGATGAACAGATAAAGGTTTTCTGAAGACGGAAGAATAGAATATTCTTCCTCCCTGCATTTAATCTGTGCACGGAGACAATGACAATGGCATCCTCACTGGTTGACAGTGTACCACTGTGTGCTCACGACAACATCCAGTTATCAAGCTGTTATTATTCAGACCCATATCTGTGGGTCCGAATGAATTTATGCTTGGTCAGACATATCCAGCATAAAGAGCATTGCATCGTGATGTTGCAGCAAGTACTTGCCCTCTAAATCACAATTCCTGGCATTGTTAAAGTGTGAGCCTGCCAAAATATTTCCATCACCCATTATTTGATAGGTGGATCCAGGTTCCTCTTCAGTTTTTTTAATTTATTTATTTATTTATTTATTATATTCACTAATGTGCTTGCCATCCATAGATGGAAACGTGACAGGTGCCAGAACCTGAGCTGTGTCTGAATCCTCTCTGGTGCACTTAGAGGAAGAGCAGGGTCCCTGTCTTTCAATGGGTTTTTCTTTGTTTTTTGGCACAAGCAGCGTGCAAAATCAAATGCAATAAAAGCATGTCTGGATTAGAGCTTTTTAAGCAAGAGAAGAACCTTTAATTGCTCAGGCTTTGTGTAGCCTCACAAAGAGCTGGCATTGCTAATCTGTAGCTCCAGGGTTGTGAGGAAGTAAGCAAAGATGCAACGTGTGGTGAAGATGGAAGAAAGGCATTTTAAGGATGTGGGAGGTGAACGGGGTGACTGACAACGATTTCATTTAGCTGCCGGCTGATTGTCTCTGTGTTTTCATCATAACATGAGCACACAACACACACACAATATTAAGATTTGTGGCTTTAATTCAAGTGTTAACAGTGGTTCAAGTGCAGAATATAAATGTATAATACAAGCAAACAATATAAACTCTCTCTATCTCTTCATTATTAATGGGTTGCTGGTGGACCAACTTACACTTTCTCATTGTGGGAAATCAATAAATACTTAGAATAATGACGTAATTTGAAGAAGTAAAATGTTTAAAGAACAAAGAGGAATATTAGGTACAGGTTAAAGTGAGACATCACAGTCTTTATTTATATGATTCTACATAATTTCAGTGTCATACACATACAGGGCACAGGATCTACAGTACTGTGTTATACTGTAGGGATTTATTGAGTGGATGCTTGCTGCAGATATTCACATGTGCCACTGCTCCTCTCATCTGCTGCTAGAAAAACAGGCCAGGCCATCTCTCTCTCTCTCTCTGCACAGTGCATCTAACATCTTCCCTCTAAGCCACAGATCAATGCATCTGCACTGATATGGGCTGGAGCTGCTTATTGATCCACTCTGCCTCGTCCTTGTCCTCGGTCATTATGGGGATGAGAGGGTGACCTTTCCTAGAGGTGTCAAAGTGGAAAGGAGAGTTTTTTTAACATCTTTCAGCAAAAGCAGACCCTCAGGAACTGATACTCTGCTTCACACTACTTGTTCCAGAGATTTCCCGTGAAGCATGACTGTCATATATTCACTACTTTCTTAAAGAATATACCATCATTTCAATGTGAGGCTAATCTCTGCTTCATTATTTCTCCATAAGACTTGGCTTACAGGAATCAAAGTATAGTTGAAGCGGTAGAAGCTTTATGTAACAGTAGCAGTGGAGGTAATGATAGCAGTTACTGAGATGACGGCAGAGTAATAGCTGTGGTTGTAGCCGTCTCACTGTCATATGTATAGTATGTAGTGTTTAGCAGCTGTATTATAATGTTTGCACGTAACTTGCAGTGAACTTTTAGTGACCAAATACCTACAATAACATATGCAGTAGCCAATGATGTACATACATGTATGCATTATGATTATGAATGACTGTGGAGTTCTGAATAAACAAAAGAGGTGCTACAATGTCTGAAAACAGGAGGATACCTCTGCATTACAAACACAGACACAACCATTACATGTGTGTGACTTTATTTATTTATTTAAAATGGGGACCAGGCATATTACTAGACATTTGCATGTAAATATACAAGATTATAGCCAGTAGCTATAATATCCATCTTCAGTCCCTTGGCAGGTCAATGGTAACACAAAACATAACAAAGACGACAACAACAAATAAGACAGGGGAGACAAAACCTATGAACATCGACAGCAGTAAAGACTGCGGGACAGGGTCACACCACAGCTCATCAAAAACATGTTACTTATGACGAGCAAGTGCTACTGCGGATCTCCCGTTTCCAAGGTGCTCGTAATACTGCACATTGCTTTCATTTTCATTTTCATTGCACATGGTTTTAAAGTGAATGGGTAGATTGCATAAAGCCCTATGGCACAAGACCACTTTTGGATCTCAGTGTGAACACTGGAGAGAGCAATGGGAGTTGGGCACTTTGCTCAGGGGCACCTGTCTGGGGATTTGTCGACCCTCTGGTTACAAGCCCAATTCCCTTCACAACACCCTATGGGATTTGAGGTCCCATAATCAAAACTAAGCTTTAGAAACATGACCAATCACATGTAGTCCAGAATCGGGATAAGTCAAATTGTAGGAAAACAGCAACAGCAACAGTTTAATATGGTTTGGTTTAAGGCTTTTTCTTTTTCTTTTTTTTAACAAACCACACGCTGTTTACAATCAATGTTTTCTTTCATTTTTTTTCTGATTTGCTGCAGATTAGTTTTCAGAAAAGTTTTCCCATGGTCTGATATGTCTCTGGACGGTATATTTTGAACGTTTACGTTTGAACTTTCCTCCTCACTTTCTAACGAATACCAAAATGTCTTATAAAATGTGACAGCCCTTGCATTTAGATGAAAGAGATTCAATAATGTCTATTAAAGCACAGAGCGAGTGTTGGTTGTGACTCCTGTGATGTTTCTGGTAAGATTGGATCCTGAGAGACTTGTCCGGTGTCTGGATGGATATAATGGCTTGG
The DNA here is from genome assembly GCF_958295425.1 of Solea solea. Classification (NCBI taxonomy): domain Eukaryota; kingdom Metazoa; phylum Chordata; class Actinopteri; order Pleuronectiformes; family Soleidae; genus Solea; species Solea solea. Next base: position 6,690,869 of record NC_081140.1, on the reverse strand, counting down.
GCCTATAATAACTGCTAGGATTGTATGAATGAGTGTTTATTGCTGTGGGGTGTTAGGAGCAGGATCGATAATGAGGCAACATTTAAAGTGGGTAACATTTTGCTACAGGCAACGGTGGATTAACAGTTGGTCTTATACGCAGGAAGAGCGAGATAGAGGTCTGTACAATCAATTCTGCGTCATAAAAGTACCCATTGTGCTCCAAATATGCTGTGTATAAACATAAGCTGGGTGTTCTCTGCTCAAATCTTACTTTCCAAATGTAATTTAAAACATACTTATTGATTGGATTGACAGCTTCTAAAGAGGCTGAGCAAAGATGCATGCTGCTAAGTATAGATTTCAAAGGCTTTGATGAGAAGGGACAGCAGTCACACTGTAACTTTGGACATGTGCATGTGACCCTTGATAATGATCATGCAATTCTGCGATAATCAGTGTATTGGAAGACATACATAAAATGATGCATCTTGGTATTTGTCGAACTGAAGAATTCAAAATACCTCTGAAAAGGTAAAAACAAAACAAAAAAACAAGATTTGGATGAGTTACAGGAGGGTTTTTTTTAACCACTGTCCCTCACGTTACCCTCATTCCAACAATATAAGCACCACCACAGGGAGACATGAAGGAGTGATGCTTGTGAGAGAAATTAGCATGGGAAATCTGTCAAACGCAACATTCTTTTTTTTTTTTAAATCAAATCTTCAATAATTGATGCCAGCGTGTCAGCAGTACAGTCAGGATGACGAATGGGTGCACAGGTACAGCTAATGCATGCTTGGATTGTATTAGAGTCGTTCATTCACATATTTCCAAATGTATTTCTCAAAAGAAATAGTCTGTGGAAAAAGAAAATGAGAGACTTTGTTTTTGATGTCAGGAAGATTTGAAGCCGAGACAGAGGGATAAAGATGTGATCCGTTTCCAGGCTGGTTTTTGGCTGTTGTCAATGAAACTCAACACATGATTCGCCCATGCCTCCTGTTTGAAAACCTGCCAGTTTATAACCCCAACGATGTACTAAACTATTCTGTTTCATACAATATTCTTCAGTCTGCGTTATCTTTAGGAATACAAACTTGCACATCAGTGCACACACACACACACAATTGGCCCTTTCTTCACCACAGATACAGTTTATCACCACATGTCCTTTCACTACATTGCTGTCCACTTCAGTCCAGCTGCAAATTTTGTAACCAAATAATTCCCATTAAAAGGCACAGAGGGACTTCTTTCCATGTCTGTTTGTACTTCTCTCAGCAAGACAACTGCTTTTCTCACCAAGACAACTGCTTGATCCCACAGCTCCTTGCCACATAGAGACTGAATAAGTGCTCCATGTGTTTAACTCAGAAGACAGATAAAAGTGAATATTCTGGAGGAGGGAGAATCACCCGTCCCCTGTGCATTGATGTTGGTTGCTAAAATATTGATGTGTATGCAAAGAGAACATCCAGATTCACGAGTCCTCTTCGGAGCACATATACACACAAGTCTTGTACAATAGACGTGCAAGCTGATTAAGCGGTTTTATTCACTGTATTTGAATGACTGTGGATCCATAGAGAGAGTTTCAAAATAATCCAGTGATCAGACATTGGACCAGGATGACAGATTTCTTTCTTTGTGGCTTATTTCTCTCCTACTGCAAACTTATCTGAACTTTAATGTTGGGATTTGTTATAGACTCATGGGAGGCTTAAATTCTGTTGTGGCTCTTTGACAGCCCAAGAGAAATCATCAAAGTGTCCTTGAAAGTGCTTTGCCACTATTTTCACCCTCTCCTCTTTGCTGCATCACCAACACCAGGAGGTTGCTGCTGAAGTGACGAATGAAAAAAAATAAACAAACAACACAGTTTTTTGTGGAGATCCTTTAACATAAGCTTAAACTTGAACACTGTCTCATTGAACCATCAAATATTTTTTGAAACTTCAGGCAGGCCTTTTGGCATCCTCGCTCAGCAGCTTATAGGATTAGTATTTTAATTATAATAGGGTGAAAAATGTATGTCCCTTTTGTTTGACTCCATGTTGACTCATCGTGTAGACAGCATGGGCAAGTGTCGTATGTTGTGATGACAATTGTGTTTGAGGATGAAGCAATATGGGTGTGATGTTGGTGCAATGGTTAACACTTACTGTGAGAAGAATTCCACTTACAATCCTGGTTCAACCACAGTATTCTCCTCGCGTGTGTGTGTTTGCATGCATTATTCCAGGATCCCAGTCTGTTTTTTGTTTTTTTTTTGGATGAAGACTGTGTACCATCTTGGAGGTTATACTGATAGAGGGAAGAGGAAACGAGGCAAGAAAATAAAACCCCTTTATCATTTGTGACTGCAATAGATGAAGGTTTTTATCAGATCTGGTTTCGATCTGCAGTAATATTAAAACGACACACGGCTGAACATGGCAGTTTTGTGACCTGCTGCTTTATTTTTGGCAGTCTTGAAGCAGAGTCTGCACTTTAATCGGCACCTTTAACAGTGTGACACTCCAAAGTGAAGTCTTCTCCTGTGTGTTGCACATTGGTTGTTTCCTCTACTGTAAGTCCTCTACTGGCAAAGAGAAAATATAAGGTATAAGGGGCCTCTCACATGCAGAATCTACAAAAAGCTTGGCAGAAGCTAGAGGCACTTCTGGGTTTGGGCTTCTGTTGCACCTGTCATTACCAGGCAAGAGATGTCTGGAGTGGCTGCAGTAAGAAAAAAATAATCAAATGAAACCAAAAACAATGGATTACCAGTGCCACTTTTCGCTCACCCAAGCTTTGTTGTTCGATTCCTGGGTGGAGAAAAAAGAAAACAATTTCTTTGTCCAGGCCCATCCTACCCTTCACCAACTTCAGGAGCTTTGGGTGGAAGAAAAACTTATTTCAGAGGGAACAAAGTCTAGTTTGACCAACTATCCTGGCCTAAGTATTAAATGACACGTTGAAAGCGCTTCATCTTGGTGCGACAGGGACGTGCCCAGAAAAACAAGAGCAATGAATGTGCATCGCAACCACATTGCTCTTGTTTGCGTGAGCGTCTGAAGTCTGTCTCTGTTGAAAGTAATGTGAACCGCCTCTCCTTAAGTCACTCTTTCCACACTGAACGTAATTTACTGATCACCAGCACAGTGACTGAATGTCTTAGAACTTGTGAGGTTGTTTACTCTTTCATTTCTAAGCCGCAATTTCCTGATACAATCAACTGCGATTTTGATTGTAGCTGGTAGACGTTCCCCTATCCCGAAGGTTCAGTGATCAGGTATGTGTCTCATCCTTCATATGCCACAATGAAAGGCTGATTGTATCATAGCATCATGACTTGGCTGTCCGATTCGAAAGGCTCCTCCAAATGCAGCGGACAAAATGAATGTCCTTCCATCCCAAGAAACAAACAGATCCAGATAACAAAAAAGACAAACAGTTCTAATCTTAGCATTAATGATCTGTTGATAGGCTACATTTTACAAGGAAGCAGTAAATATGATCAGAGATAATCCCAGCAAACCTTCAGCCTTCGTGGTGCACATTTTACAGTGTTTTTGTAACTTGGGACCAAATCCTATGGCTAACAGCTGCATTTAGCCAGGGGCTAACGGAACAAAACGCCTAAGGCCACTGTGGAACTTTTCTCCCCTTTGAGAACTGTGTTTACACGTGTTAACTTATATCATTTATAATGAGCACACGTCAGAGCAGCTGAAACCAGCTCTTGCAATGCTTGGACTTCAAAAAGTATTTCATCAATTAGGACCACATGTATAATGTTATGACTCAAACCCTGTATGGAAAAAAAGTTTTTTTTAATGCAACATTGGTATTGCAAGTTGACAAGTCTGTTTCATTATGCATGGGCACTTCCTTAACACCGCTTTATTAGACAAAACTCGGCAAACAAAACTGAGCAAGCAAAAACTGTTCTTTAATTGATTTTAATTTAGTTAAAGGGCCACTTCATCAAAAGAATATACCATATTTTACTAATTTCCAGTGATAAATGTGTAATTTGATCATAAGACTGTGGATCTAAGATTCATGTTTTATTCCCAACAGAGGAACAACAGGGGAAGTTGGGATTGAAAAAATAAAATAAAATTGACAAAAAGTCAATGTCAAAGTAAACAAAATAAAAGCCCTACACTGCTCTTTACAGTGTTTCTATCAAGTGTTATGAGTAAAAGAAAATGGTCAAATGTAACCCAACTCTGAGTTGGGTGAAACAGCCCTTTAAATTGTAGTTATAAAATCTGAAATCCAACCTCATTTGGAACAGTGGCAATTGTTATTATTGTTCCAAATAATCACATGTCTATCACAGTTGAATTCTTGAAATGTCAAGTTTTAGCCAAGCTGCAGTCTGATGACATCAAATCATTCAAATATATTTTAAATAAGTGACATTAAAGATCCATTGAACCAAAAATATTTATGGTTTAAAATATTTATTTTTTACAATGTAGACTGCACTGTATGCACTGACTATATTCAGGTTTGGTCATGTGGGCTAGGCTAACTACTTATAGATACAACACTGGTGGATCTCAGGTTATATATAGGCTATGTTATTTACAATGACAACATCTGTGTGCAGCAACTAAGCTGTTTGATAAATTGTAGTTAGTGCAAATTTACATAACATTAACAAGGCTATAGGAATGTGTATAAATGCACACATGTCTTTTTTGTTTACCCAGCGCCTCATTCCTGAAAACAATAAACAGAAAACCTTTATTGTGGATATGTTGTACAAGCTGTCTCCACCAATAGCATCTGTCATATTTCATGCACACATCAGATTTACTTTAATCCAATGAAGTGAAGTGACAAACACACTGCTGACCCTGAATGTGCACATTACTTTCGCATATTTTAGCAGCAATGTGGAGACAGCTCTCCAATCAGTCATTTTGGCGTTCTGCTTCACATTTATTGTTTTCCTTTGTAACTGTACCTGTCGATAAGTCTAGTTCTGTGAAAAGAGCTGTGTCTGTGTGTGTGTATGTGCGTGTGTTCAAGTGCTGGGTTTAAGTGGTGCAGCCACAATAAACCCTGATTGTTTGAAGCAGATAGCTATTAGCCGGCAGAGAGTGGGAGCTATTATGGTGGAAATGAAGCATTGTTAAAGAAACATAAGACTTTCCTCAGCGGATGATAGCCTCCTGAAGGGGCCTCAGATTAGATCTCACAGGTGCACTTGGGGAGGGAAGCACTGATCATTACACCAGGTGAATTATAGCGGCTCATCAAATCTCCTCAGGAATGAATATTAAGTCTTATTACGAGGTGGATAGGGAGGGAAGAAACCACTGATGTGAGCAATTTGCAAGAATTGTTTGGATTGTACCGTTTGGCGTCTTACAAGAGCTTTTCAGTGTGACAATTGCCACAGTGGTGGAACAGCACTAATACACTGCCCATAAAGAACTGTTGAAAGAAATATGGCTAAAATGTAGCTGTGAATGATGGAAAGACTTTGTTTCATGGAATGAATCAATGTCCTGTCACCATCCAGAAAATGAAATGACTCTCAGCTTTATGTCAGGCGGAAGCTCAGTGAAGCAGAGCAGTGCAAAGAGAGGGAGATTAAGAGTGTGAATGAATTTCAGATTCATTCTGTGGTCATGAAGTTGTACTTTCTACTGTCAAAATCACCACGGAGTTGTAAAAATAAAGCTGAAATGTCAAGGCTGACAAGCCAATGAAATATTATTTTTTTTTAAATATTTGCATTTCAAATATTTCTTTTGAGAAGAGAAAAGTTATTGTACAGTACATGCACATCATACACCGACAATGTACATGACTTTCATGCACACAATCCATTGGCATTGTTGAAATAAACACTAAACAATGACTAATTATAGCAGAACATCCACATGTCGGATGAGGCAAAGAGGCAGTCAATAATCCATCCTGGGGATTTGTATTATTATCATGTGAAAACTGTAGCCACATGCATCCCAGACCATGCACCTCTAAATGTAGTTGAAGTGATGGGATCTGGAGACATGTTGGACACATTTTGGGTTGTTCTCATTCAACCTAGAGAGGCTTACTTGTGATTGGATCACTAAGGATGGATTATAATACCAGGTCTGAACAAGTTCCATGTCATACAGTATGGGCTGAAGTGGCTGCTGGTTAACAATAAATATGTAAGAAGGTGAATACTGCAGAATGTTGCACCATGCGCAGAACCAACCAAAGTTGAAACGTGAATACTTTTAAATCTAATTTAATCTAATCAGACGGAGTCTGTGCTCCGGTCATGGAGGAAGTACTGAAAAAATATTTTTGTGTCACATGTAAAGTAATCTCACAGCGGTTTCATGCAGCCGTGCTCTGATGACTCCGCCCACGTTGAGTAGTGTACTATTTTGTACCTACGGTCCACAGCTGGTACCATAGGTGAAAGGGGCTTTAGTCTCCCTCTTTCCACAGACTGTGTCTATCCACGTTATACTGGCACATTCTACAGATCTCAGTGATGAAATTATAGGAATCATATCTGCTGCTGTTGTTCCATCTCTTCCTCACCTCCATTAGCAAACGGTTCAACTGCGGCTTCAGCTGGGAATTAGAATAACCAGCAAATATAATATGTGTCGCCTTGAACATAAAAAAGCAATTATTTGTGAGGTAGCTGCACATAATGTGAGATTGTGCACACCTGCCTCATCACTTCTGGTACTTCAAACTTGACTTTGGCTCTCAAGCTTTGCTTTGTTTAAACACTGCTTTTTAGCTCTAAATTTCTTTAGCCTGCATTTTTTTTTCTTTTAATTCTTCATACTGCCCTCCTGTTTTTTTTACTTGCATGGCCACATTGCTCACTGCCCTACCAGACCAACAGGGAATCCCCCCCTCCACTTCGCAAAATTGGGGTAGAAGTAGCAAAAAATAAAAAATAAATATTAATATTATTATTTGAGGTCCAACCAAGTGCATGTTAACCATATTACCAGTGGGGATTTATTTATTATTATTATTTTTTTTAATCAGTGGAAATGGTGTAAGTATAAGTCAACAATGACTGCAGCAGGAATTTAAATTAAAATCACTGATCAAAAAAAAGCAAAACAAAACATAATGCTTGTCAAAGCTGTTGAAAGTTGGGGGAATAAGATTGCATTTGGCACTTGTATTTTCGGGCTTGCCATCCTCTTGGTAGCACTGTTCTCCGTCATTATCCCATTGCAAACGGGATTGGCAGAGTGCTCAATAGCTGTGGAAGGAGGTTTGGAGCCAGAGCAGAGAACGGGAGAGTGAAGCCAGAAATCTCTGTGTTTGCTTGGCCAAGTAATTATTGAGTCTGTGTTATGAATCAATATTCTTCCAAAAATACCTATTCTTCTCTTTCATCTTTGCAGCCTCTGTCTCCGAGGATGTCCAATCCATCACCCCGGGTGGCCCTCCAGAGAACAAAGCCAGCTTGTACTCCACTACCCACGATGCAGACAGGAGACTCCCTGTGGTTACCACCGCCCCGCCTCTCACTATCCTGAACCATCATCCGCTCTACAGAAACCACCCCCAGCACACGCCACCATTCGGCCCTTATGGTCAACCAAACTCCTTTGAAGACAGTGGTGGATCCAGCTCCATTCGCTCCACCTCACCCGCTGTGCCATCAGAGACTCCTCTGGATAATGCCGATAGAAAGGCTTCAGATGAGAGCAATGATGACTCCAACATACAGCCAACCCATCTTACACACACAGCAGCAGCCACACTCTCCATCACCCCCGTTCCAGCCACTCGAGTGGTTTTAAAGGATCCAGATGATATTTCCACCATTTCATCTGCTACTGCTGCGAGGGAGAATGATGTAGTAAGGTCAGATCAGTCTGAACTGAAGCAGAATGTCAGACCAGGCAGTGATGAAGAGGAGACAACCACCACCACTATCACTACTACTACCACCATCATAACCACTATGCAGAGCCCGGGTAAGAACACAGAATTATTTATTAGAACCAAAGAACCGAGTTCTCCCTGATCTTCACTAAGATGATTTTGTGCCCCTGTCACTCCCAAACCATAACACACACATCACATATTTTCATGGCAACAAGGAGCTGGTATTTCTTGGGCCCCAATAGGTTGCATTATTGTCATTTAGGGCTGGGACACTTTGACACTTGAGGTGAAGGCAGATTTCATGTGTGTCATGGCTGACTTCGTAGCAAGAGTTGCTGTTGTTGCTAAAGTAAAGTGGTTTCTGCTATTATTGGGTGCACTGTGTCCAGGAAAAAAGTCGGCACCTGGAGGAATGGCCTCGTCAGAGATTTAACTCCACTAAAACACACGCACGTTATTTGACGTGCTTGTCTGTACTGGAATATTTGCGTAGCTTGAATGTGTTGTTGTTGTCGCTTGGTTTGAGAGGCTGGTGTTTTCATTATGGCATGGGAGAATGAGCTTCGCTTGCCTTCACACATTGCCACACATAGCACAAGCAAAGCAAGTGCAGACTATCCATCCCTCCCTCTTTTACCACTTTATCCTCCACATGAGGGTTGCGCTGTGCCAATCTCAGCTGCAGGGCGATAGGAGGGTTACACCCTGGACAGGGCCACACAGAGACAAACAATCATCCACTCTCACACCTATGGTCAATGTGTCCATTTTACTTAATCCCCATACTGCATGTTTTTGAACTGTGGGAGGAAACCGGGGGAACCCGAAGAAAACCCACGGGACTTCTAGCTGCCAAACATGTGCCCCGTGATTCAGACCATTCAAAGTAAATAAGATCTAAGATCTAAGTTATAAATTGTGTAAAAGGGAAGGTACAAAAGCTTGTAAACCGAAGCAACACAATATGCATCAGCCAGTGTGTTCTCAGTCAATTCCTATTGTATTGTCATTTATTTTGAACCCTTTAACACGTAAGTCTTTGCTTATTTTAACCATAACCATAAAAGTTAAACCATAAAGTGTCCTGTAAGTAAGTGCTTTTGCCCATTTTTTCCCAGAATAACTTTCAATATCTGGCAGTTATTTACTGTTTACTGCATGTTAAAACAGTGTATTAACGATTTAAAATGAAGAAAAACAACTGTAATTGTACATGAACAGATTTGAACAGTAAAAACATATTTAAAGTAACATCTCAATGTCCAAAAACAGGCCAAAAAAATGGATATTGCATACAGCCATTTTTCCAACTCTCTCCTCTCTGTTGACAAAGATGCTGATTTGCTCACTTCCTGCAAAAGCGCAAGTGAAATGAAAGCAAACGTGCAACATGCTCAGTGTTAAAGGGTTAAACATTGATGCAGCAATAAATTTTACTTTTCTTTTAAAAAAATGTCACTTTGTTCAAAACATATTTTGTAAATACCATCCAATGCATTAAATCTTTCATTTTGTATCCCCATACAATTTCATCTTCCAAATGTGTATCCTTAAGAAACCATCAAAACTGAGGCATATCCAAAGAGTCTCTCTGATCAACACCCACCACAGCAGTCCTCTCCTGAGCTTTCATCAAAGGATGTTTTTCTCTTTTGAGTACACCCATGCTGTCTTCACACAACTCAACTAATATCTTATCTATTTGCATTTCTCACCATCACACTGCCGCGGGACTAAAATAAATTACAACACCACTGCTGCGTCACTAACCCTTAATCAAGAGGACCAAGCAGGGACCTCAGCATAACACCCTGAAATGAAGAGATTGGACGGGGAAAATACACATGAGTGTGTGTGATTTCTTGGTGGACTTAACAAGAGGAGCAAGATGGGAGTATCTTAATTAATCAGCTCATCTGTGTGCAGGGTGATGACATGTCAAAGTACAGTCAGACAATGCTGTGTGCAAAATCCAAATGAAGTTATAGGCCAATGTTTGTGGGAAAAACTCCTCTCTCATAGTTTGCCTTGTCCCTGATTATACTGTATAATACTGCTTCCCTCCTGCACGTCCTCTTTCCCACATGGTCAAATCCTTCCCGTCACAGACCCACTGATAGTGTTTAATCCCAGGAAATGGGACATTTACCAGGAAATAAAGACTCTGATGTCTACTCACAAATGTATACGCATGTAAATGTAAATGTAATGGCATTTTATTATCAATGATTTTAGTGCAGTATAGTTTAATTACAGGGTCATTTCTGAAAGAACATCCTGGAACCTTTGAACACCATTGAGTTCCTCTTTGACATGACCTCTCTCATACAGAGCTGAGAGGTTATAGGTTACAACTGCCTTAGCAGTATCACACTAAATAATTTACAGACAAATCCATATTGAAATATACGTGGTGGATTGTTGATGTTTTTAATGGGTTTTAATGGAACATTTGAGAATGAATATTTAAAACAAAGGTTTTATTGTTTTACCAATATTTGGAGCGACTTGGGACACTTGCCAGGACAAGCCAGGATAACATAACTGTACTATTCCTTACTGAAATATGCAATATTTGACAAACACACAAACATGAGAATTTATGATTCTTATTTATCTCAAAAAATGTGTGTGTTAGGCTTTCAGGCTACTCTCCTCTCTTGTTCAGTGTTGGCTATACCAGGTATTTATATTATTATTCTTATTATCAATAAAAATGAGGACCACCCCTCCATTTCTAGACATTGACTACATGTGTTTGTTTCATTGTTATAATGTGCTTGCTTAATCCCATCATTTACCGCCATATTATTAGCAATTTTGTGCCATTTATGTGTATCGTTGTTGTTGTCATAAAGTCTGCAGAGTAACTGGAGAATCATCTAACAATAGACGTCCTTTATAATCTTCCATGATATAATGAGTACAAGTACAAGAACCTTCCATATTGTACTAGATTGCCTAAGCTTGTCTTCTTTTTACCACATCACATGTTTACCTACCATGAAGGCTGGGTCACATTTCCTTTGTCAATCTATTATTCACTCTTTCTGTTTTGACTGACATAATTAATGGTTGTCATTTGAACATTATGTGTTTATCAATGTTTCTATATATACTGTATGTAGTGTTTTTTTTTTTAAATGTGACCAACAGGTAACTGAGGTTCTTTGATAACACCCAGGTTATCCTGGATTAGTAGAGTGTCTCTGCTCCCAGAACAGGAAGTATCTGATTTTTCTGTGTTACAGTTATAATTGCACGTATATCCACCTGCTTGAGCTAATCATTCAGTGGATGACCTTTGCAATGACACTGTGCAATCAGGATGCAGCATCAAAAACACTCAACTGCACAAATGTGTGACTCATAATTTGATGTATTATCCACTGCGGCTATGTTTTTGTTGAGAAGGCAGTGATCACGGACAACGATCCTGTGTTGGACCTCGACAATCTTCAGGAAATATAAGGTGTAAATATAAATCCTGGTCTTAAGTTCAAGGTCTTGCGACCTCAGCTGAACCCCACCAGCACTCACCCACTCACTCACTGTTTTTTGAAAGGAAAGCACTCAGCCATCATGTTTCTTCTCACCTCATTTTTGTAGGCTTCCACCAAATATGCTCTTGTGCTTGTTTGTCCATCTCAGCGGCTGTCAGCTTCTTTTCAAGACAGCAGTTTGAAATCTTTCAAGCGAGCAGCCACACGGACTCGCCAGTAGGCCTCCGCACAGGGAGGAGGACTGAGAGGTTTCTCAGATCAAAAGCAATTCAGTATGTTAGAGAAAGGATCTCCATTCTCTCAGAGCCTGCACTTTATTCATCTCAAGCACCTGCACTTTATTTATCTCAAGCACCTGCACTCTTATTCTTTTCTCAATCATCTTTTTTTTTCTTTAAAACAAATCAGTTCCACTTTCATGGCTCTTTCCATGTTTCTATCTCCACTATTGCATCCTATTGCCGTGACCTCCTCTTTCCTCACCCCTCCATTCACTCTCTGAAAACGGCCTTACAGAACATTACACATTATTCACACTGACACCGTGTTAATTGCAGTAGTTGTGGATTAATAACATTATGTAGGCGGCTGTGGTATTTACAGTCTACCTTCTTAAGACTTGGGTAACATGAGTGGATGCGTGGTTGTCTGTCTCATTATGCAGAAATGCTGCTTTTGCTTGTGCTGATTAAAATGGACATTGACTCTGACCTTGTATTAACATCTGTCCTGAGTGAGCTGATCATGGGTAGACAGCGCTAAGTACACGTCTGAATGCTATCAATCCGTCCTGAATGTGTCCTCAGATCTAATCACACAGAAATCTCATTCAGAGGTGGTTTGAGGACCCATTTGTTCACATTCCTAAGCTGCATTAGAGACTGACTCCTCAGCTGAGGTCATCTGATGTCCACTGCAGTTGCTTTTTTCTTTTCACACTAACCAGTGCTCATGTATTAATTAATTTGCAGCCACCACCACATTGTTAAAATTGATCATCATATGATCATTTCTATCCGAATGGTTAGCACTTTGTTTCAGTCAACTCTTCTCTCTCTCTGTCTGTGTCACATACACACACACACATACTGACACACACGTTGACAGCGGACACATCTGTACAATGAGACTCATTAAAAACACCATTTTGTGTCAGTCACGTCGTCGTTGAATAAGGGCATGGAAGCCAAGTTGTGATCATATGTGTCTCAGAACACCCATCCAAGAGGTAGTTTAAAGCCAGGTGTGAGCAGTTGTGCTTTCCACATGTGATGGGATCAGTGAGGACAGATGTTTATATCAGGTCAATGTAAATACTGCGCATGTCTCTGTGTATATACATGTGTGCTCACCACCGTGATTTCTATGCTGCTGTGTTTGTCCCTGCAGTCCCCTGCCAGCTGAACCTGACCGGACCAGAAGGATACATTGAGGCTCCACCACTGTCCCGCTCTGCCTTTCATTCTACGATAGACTGCAGCTACATCATCACTGCATACATGGGCTATGGAGTGGAGGTTCAGGTAAGAACATCCATCCATCCATCATGTTGTTGTCCTGACTGCCATCAGCCAAAAGTACACTTGAATTGCACTTGCACATTTTCATTACAAATCTTTACAGTGACATTAACAGTGTACCATTTTGTAATAATGGAGTACCTTTAGTATGTGTCAATATAGCTGGAATTGTGGAATATAGCAAAGTTAAGTAATAAGGAAGTAACAATGTGGGAACTTCAGTTTTTTTTTATAATCTACTGTATAATTTATTGATTCTACGTGGTAACCACATCCTGTTCTCCAGCTGCCTCTTTGTTACATTGTATCATACCAGGTAGTATAGCCTTCTATTAGCTTGTTATTTATATTATATTTTTGCATTTTCTTCCTTTGGTTTGCAGTTGATTTGATGAATGTTACCTATAGAGAAAAAGAACCGAGGGGCAAAGAAAGGAAAATAGGAAAATGAGTTGGGCAGTTGCTTCCATTAAAGCAAACAAAACAACAATGGAACAACATCCAAAGGGAATTTGTTTTGGACTAAGAAATGCTCAACATAGGTTAGGAGATGCACTTTCAATTACTTTCATATTTGTAATTGAAAACATTTTGTATGTAAAATTAAAGAAAATTGTGGGGCAACATGATTTGGTCGTGTCACAAACCCCAACTGTGCACTTGTGTCAGAGTGGCGACAGGATTGTTTGATGCATTTCTTGTTTTGGATGGTATAAAACAGATGATCGGCCTCTGGGAAGAAGAGGAGTGGTGTGTCATATGTTGTCACAGAGGTGTCTGTTCAGTGTCTCTGGTAGAGTGTAATGAGCCTTAGTTTAACTTTTAATACACGGCTCATTTTCATTTCATGAAACTAGAACACACACACACACACACACACACACACACAGCAGCACATAGCAGTAATTGTTGCATGAGTCTGGCTTTTACAGCAGGACAGGGATCCATCAGAGCTGCTGCTCTTGTGAACATTCACGGCTCTGTGCTGCCACATGTTCAATGTTCATGATGGTTCAACCTGCCACTGTGGCTCGCTGTGTGACCATGGCAACCACAGAAGCTGCAGACAGGAAAATGTCACAAAAGTACTGAGTTGTTTGAATGTCATACGTCCTTACCAGCAGGAACAGTACAGCTTCAGTCTGATTACATGAGACAGAAAACCGAAAAAAAAGTTTAGGATCAGTTGATGTCTGTAATATTCTTAGGTGATACGATTTCCGATCGGTCCCTGAAGTGTGCACGAATGTGATTGGCGCATGTGATGTGTGTTTCTTTTTTTTACTTCCTGCTTACCGTTGCCGAAGATGTGGACGTAGATTCCCAAGAGTTCTGAATAAAGTACAGTTAGCAGCACAACGTGTGTTGGCTCAACTTATTTTACAAAGCACAGAACAAGACATGGTGTCAGAATAAAAGGAATAAAAGTTTTGCAACAAGATGGACGTCGCGGGAGTTCCGTCGCCTCGTATGGATTGGGATGCGAGTAACCTGCCCGAAGCATGGCGGAAATTTAAGCTCCACGTAGAGTTGATGTTTTCTGGTCCGTTTAAGAAGAAAGGAGAGGACGAAAAGTGCAGCTACCTTCTCATTTGGATCGGCGAAAGAGGCCGAGACATATATAACACGTGGACACTTACAGACGACGAACGAAAGGTACTGAATACGTACTATGAACGCTATGAAGCATACGTGATGCCGAAATCAAACATCATATTTGCTCGTTATAAATTCCACGAAAAAGTCCAAGGAGCCAACGAGCCATTTGAACAGTTTTTGACGGATCTGAGACTGCTTGTTAAGGACTGTAATTATGCAAACAACGAGGAAATGGTGAGAGACCGTGTTGTGTTTGGGATCCAGTCACCTAAAGTAAGAGAAAAGCTACTGAGTGTCGGTTCCGATTTGTCGTTGGATAAAGCCATAGACATTGTTAGGTCTCATGACATGGCACAAGCACAGCTCAAAACTATAGCTAGCGGCAACACCGGCTTGCACGAGCAGACTGTACATGCTATCAATCGCCATTACTCAAGGAAGACAGCTTGGAAAACGCGCCAGGACAAGGCAACAGGAAATATGGAGAACACCTACAGACCTGATGGGGACAGAGAGCGTCATAAAACTTGTGGCTACTGTGGAAACAAGCCTCATGGAGCAAAAGACAGCTGTCCAGCAAAAGGTAAACAGTGCAAAATATGCAGCAAATGGAATCATTTTGCAAAAGTATGCCGCTCAAAGCAAAGCAAAGGAGTGCATACTGTAAGTGAAATTGACTCACTCAGCAAGACAGATAATGAAGACTTGTTTATTGATGCAGTAACACAAGGCAGCAGTAACCAAAGAGAAACTGAACAGGCATACGCGGAAGTATTGGTTGGACCAAGTAAAACTATTGTCACTTTCAAGCTAGATACTGGAGCCTCAGCTAATGTCATTCCCACTTATGTTTTCCAAAGGCTTGGGATACAGGACGCACTACAACCAACAACACGCCCTCTCTATGGCTATGGGGGTGAGAGGCTTTCTGTCAGAGGAAAATGTAACATTAAATGCCAGTACAAAAACGTTCACCTGACATTAAAGGTCCACATCGTTGACACACAAGCTCCTCCAGTGCTAGGATTAAAAGCCTGTTTGGACTTTGGACTCATTAAACTTATACTGTCTGTGCACAACTCACCTGAGACATCAGTTATGGATGAGTTTGTTGATGTGTTCACAGGAATAGGACTGTTTCCTGGAGAGTGCACAATTCACATTAAACCCAATGCAGTACCCGTAGTTCACCCACCTAGGCGTGTTCCTTTGGCCCTCCGTGACCGCCTCAAGGAGGAATTACAAAACATGGAAAAACAAGACATTATTGTGAAAGTCACTGAGCCAACTGAATGGGTTAATTCAATGGTAGCAGCAGAAAAACCACGCACAGGAAAACTGAGAGTATGTCTTGATCCAAGGGACCTAAATAAAGTCATCAAACGCCCGCACTACCCCTTACCTACCCTTGAGGACACCACATCCAAATTGGCAGGAGCCTGTTTCTTCAGTGTAATGGATGCAAGGTCAGGCTACTGGGCCATTAAGCTTTCCGATGAGTCCTCAAAGCTGACAACCTTCAACACTGTTTTTGGACGATACAGATTCCTCCGCTTACCTTTTGGATTGATCTCTGCTCAAGATGAGTTTCAGCGCAAAGTTGACGAAACTTATGAGGGTTTGCAGGGTGTCACAGCAATAGTTGATGATATCCTTATCTATGGCAAGACTAAAGAAGAACATGATACCAACCTCCGTGCCATGTTGCAGCGCTCCAGGGAGCGAGGAGTTAAGCTCAACCCAGATAAGAGTACAATCTGTGCCACTGAAGTCAGCTACTTTGGGCACAGAATCACCAAGGATGGAATCAAGCCTGATCCAGCTAAGATTGCAGCTGTGAGGGATATGGAGCCACCAAAAGACAAAGGTGAGCTGGAAACAATCCTTGGCATGATTAACTATTTGTCCAAATTTGCCCCTGGACTGTCTGATGTCAATGCACCCATGCGTCACCTGTTGAAAGATTCGAGTGAATTCAGGTGGGATGCACAGCAGGAGGTAGCATTCGAAAAAATTAAAGAGCTGCTCACTCAGGAACCAGGTCCAGTGTTAAGATATTTTGACCCGAGCAAGGAACTCAGACTCCAAGTTGACGCATCAAAATATGGATTAGGGGCAGTATTGTTACAAGAAGGAAAGCCCATAGGCTATGCATCTAAGTCACTGACTGATTGTGAAGTCAATTATGCACAAATTGAGAAGGAGCTATATGCTATTCTGTTTGGATGCAAGCGTTTCCACCAGTACATCTATGGTCGCCACATCACCGTGGAAAGTGACCATAAGCCACTTGAATCCATTTTGCGAAAACCACTTGCAGCAGCGCCTCCAAGGTTACAAAGAATGATGCTTCAGCTACAGAGGTATAACTTCACCATCACTCACAGACCAGGCAAAGACATCCCTGTCGCAGACACTCTCTCCAGAAAGTCACTGCCTGACCAGGACACCAGCCTCAGTGAAGGTATGGACATGCAGGTGCACACCGTTTACAGCAACCTACCCGTCAGTGACACCAGACTTGAGGACATCAAGGCAGAGACTGGGAAGGATGCTCAACTCATTTTGCTGAGAAAGACAATTAAGTCAGGATGGCCTGAGGAGAGGAAACTATGCCCTCAGAACATAGCAGAATATTGGAACCACCGGGACGAGCTCTCGCAGATGAATAACATCCTGTTCAAAGGGGAAAAGATCATCATACCCAACTCACTGCGCACAGAGATGTTATCCCGTATCCATGCAGGTCACATGGGTATGGAAAAATGCAAACAAAGAGCGCGTGACATCATTTTCTGGCCTGGGATGAACAAACAGATTGAGGAGTTAGTTGGGAAGTGTCACATCTGTAATGAACATAAACCGTCAAATGCCAAAGAGCCAATGATAAGTCACAAGATCCCAGATAGGCCATGGCAAACAGTGGCTACTGACCTGTTCACTTGGAACAATGAGGATTATTTAGTCACAGTAGACTATTACAGCAGATACTTCGAGCTAGACAGATTACACAGCACCACAGCTGCTGCTGTTATACATAAGCTGAAATCTTCTTTTGCAAGACATGGGATACCAGAGACTGTTATATCAGACAATGGTCCACAGTACAGATGTAGAGAGTTTGAGGGTTTTGCCAACACATGGGGGTTCACACACGTCACCTCCAGCCCACACTATCCTCAAAGTAATGGTTTAGCCGAGAAGTCTGTTCACATTGCAAAGTCCCTTATGGAAAAGGCCAAAGCTGATCAGAAAGACCCCTATCTAAGTCTGCTTGAGTACCGCAATACCCCAGTAGACAACTTCAAATCACCAGTTCAGCTGCTCATGAGTCGTCGCACACGCTCAATCCTGCCTAACACCCATCAGCAGCTGCAACCCAAAACTATCAATCACAAAGATGTTCACGTCAGGAGAACCCACAATCAACAACAGCAGAAGAAATACTATGATAGATCAGCTAAGCAGATGTCACCTCTGCATGAAGGACAATACATCCGTTATCAGGAGAAAGGCTACTGGAAACCAGCAGTTGTCATTCGTTCAGCTGATACTGAGAGATCATACCACATACGTGCATCAGAAGGAGGACAAGAATACAGGCGAAACAGACGACATCTCCTGGACACAACAGAGACACTGACCACTCAGACTGAAGAAAACACAAAACATGACACACAACATACACTGCACACTGACACACAACACACCTCAAAGATAACAGGAGAGGCAGCCCCACAGGCTGTGCTGTATCAGACAAGGTCTGGACGCGAGGTTAAACCCAGAGTTGTTATGGACTTATAGAAATATGCTCAATGGTGTTCTGATACATATAAGTCAATGATAGTGTTATTGCGTTCTACTTAAGATATGTAATCCAGTATGACATTTGAGCAAGTTAAGTGAAAATTGAAATCTGTTTGTTGAATCCTCACTTTATGGCAGTCGTGCATATGCTACTTTAATTTCAATATGTTTCAGCAAGGGTTTATTGCACAGGAAAAGTTATCCTTGAATTTTGTGTTTCATATTTTTCTTAAAAGAAGGGGGATGTAATATTCTTAGGTGATACGATTTCCGATCGGTCCCTGAAGTGTGCACGAATGTGATTGGCGCATGTGATGTGTGTTTCTTTTTTTTACTTCCTGCTTACCGTTGCCGAAGATGTGGACGTAGATTCCCAAGAGTTCTGAATAAAGTACAGTTAGCAGCACAACGTGTGTTGGCTCAACTTATTTTACAAAGCACAGAACAAGACAATGTCCAAGTTTTAGCATTGTCAAAACTGAATTTTTAAGGGTTAAATTAGATTAAAAAACAACATTCTTTTACACATTAGCATTGCTGAAACACACATTGCTTGCAAAAAGTGCCTACATATGGTATCATGGGTTAGTGTATTTATTATGCAGAGTGGTTTGCAGTAGAATAAAAATGGTTTAACATCTAACAAACAACTGTTTGCAGAAATGTGAGTCTACATTAAAAGAATTTGTAATGGTAAAGTAAAAGGTAGTTTTGGAAATGTTTAAATATTCTGTAAAAAAATATAATGTTATACTGTACAACTGTAATTAAATGCAAATGCATTCAATTAGTTCTGATACCATAAGTGTTCAGCGTTCACTGGGGCTCACTGGAACTGTTTGGAACCACCAATTGGCCATTCAGCCAAACAGTGCATTGGCAACAAAGGCTTTGGTCAGTGTCACAGATTGAAAAGTCCCCTGCAGAGATGGTTGGACTTGTTTATCTCAGCAGCACTCCACCAAGCCAGTACAAGGGAGTGAAAAGGCACATAAAGGGACAGCCTGCTTAGAGTTTGTCATTACAGTATTTACAAAAAGATCGTCTGTGGTCTGATGAGACAAAAATCCTTTAGGCAGAAGTCCAAACACTATGTCTTATGACCACCAGGTCTGCCATATTACCTTATTTCTGAAGACCAAATGATTTGACTTTAGAAAACTGCCATTTTATTTTGATGACATGTGCCTGGGTGTGTCGCATAAACCTAACTCACAGTGTCTTTTTTCTCAAAGTGTGCCTATGTAAGAACAATAACAAGAATGTCAAAAAAAAAATTATATTCTTAATTGTGAATCTGTGGGGCCCTGCGATGGACTGGCGAACTGTCCAGGGTGTAACCCTGCCTATCGCCCTATGTCAGCTGAGATTGGCACAGCACCCCCCGCGACCCTCTGGTGGAGGATAAAGCGGTAGATGATGGATGGATGGCGAATCTGTGGTGTGTAATTTTCATCATTAAATTAAAATCTATTCCCTAGTCTTTAATGAAATATCCATTCGAAGGTAAGGTCTAGATGGACTAGAATTATCCTGCATAAACTCCTATCAAATTGTACCTTTACATAACAAAAGTATCTTCGCTGAATCAGATCATATTCCTGCACACATACTCACCTCTTCCCTGATGAGCTGTTAGTATTGACCCCTTTTCTTCTCATTCTCTGCCAGCTTGTCTAATGCACTTTCCAAGCTGGAGCCTTCGAGCCCCCTTACTGACTTTGCCTGTTCTTACCTGCCTGCGTTGAACTACCTGCTCATTTTTTGAATTTTGCCTTATATCCATGTCTGTTACCGGCTGCTGCCCACGTCTTGAGTTCTTTTACTCTTTGCCCTTGCCTGCTTCTGCCTGCTGATCTTTAATAAAACTGCACCATTTTGAACTTTTACTGGCTTCTTTGAGACGTGCTATGGAGTCCTCAGAAACCTGAGCATGACACATTGCCCTCTCAAATTCCTGCTGCTGTTTTCAACTTGTCTAAGACTTTTATTGTGGTTTAATTGTTGAAAACAAAATCTGGCTTTGAAAACAGTGAATGAGTACCAAGGAATGGCACTTTTTGGTGCTTTAGTACAAAAAAGTACAATGTAGGTGTTCACTGTCACCTCCACAAATGTTGTTTGGCCTGCAGACAATGGCAGCCGCTCCAAATGATTACAGCCACTCTATCCACTCTTGGGCATTCAGTGTCATTCTCAGAGTGTCTGACCTTTTTGGGACACTTATGGGATGATTTAAGTAGCGCCCTTGTCTGCACCTGAAAACCCCCTCATTCACATGATTAACTCCAAGAGCTTTGCTTCCTGCTGCTCATAAAATATACAATGGCCATTACACCGCTGAACCTCCAGATGCCTGGCCCAATATATTTAGGATAAAAAATGAATATGTGGTTACAAATCATCATCAATGACACCTCCCTAGCTGCTTCTTGTCACTGGTGTGGTGAGAAAGGGAAAGGGAAAGAGAGAAGGGGAAGAACTAGAGTCAGAGAAAGGAAGAAGATAATGGGCACAAGAGGGGATTGGTTCATTCTGAAAAACTTGAAAAGAAAGGAGTAGAAATTAAGTTGTGAATCATTTTGTCCAGAGGATTAAGCACTGGTAGCATTGTGTCCTGTTCAACATCCATGTTCATACATCACTTGTATTTTTGAAGATTTTGACCAGTCTTGGGCACTTCCTGTCAGGCTGTATATGACCCAACCAAACATTGTCACTCAATTTATTTGGAGCCTGACAGATGGAATCTGGGGAACAAGAGTGCTGCCAAAGCCTTCCACCGTGCACATGGTACAAACAGAGAGCAACCATGGTGGAATTATTAGCATTACATCTTTGAGTAGTCAGTCAGAGATACTGTCAGACTATTTCAGAGAGAGAAACCAGAGTGAGAGAGTAACATTTCAAATGTGTTTAGTGATTCCAATGAATCAGGTGGAGAAACAATCCATTTAACTCTTGTGTTATTGGCAAAATTAGGATCATGGAGCCATGATCTTTGTACAGCCACCTACTTATAACGCTACATCCATGATAAAACAGGAACAGTTAATCAGCAACTTTTTCACTGGTCAAAAGACATTATATTTAATGTGCTTTGTTTTTATTTAGAATTCACCTAAATGATTTAGTTAAATAAAAAATAACCTTAAAATATATTTTATTAATAATCCTCTAATAATCAAACATAGTCACGGTCAAGGAAGGCTATTAATGAAGAGATACGTATCATAAGTCTAATAGCAGGGTCCAGCATCCTGCTGTGAAAGGACAACTCACAGCTGTTGATTGTCCATCATTGTCAGTCATGGTCTTAACAAAAGAGTTCCTCACTACCTGCAGACTACCAGTACCAGTGCTTGTGCCTTCTTCCTCTTTCCCACTCTCTCTTTTCCCCCCTCTGGTGTCTTTGTACTCAGTGAGTCAACTCTGTAATAGTTAGAGAATTGAAGTGCAGAACACCTTCCACACCAGATGGCAGATGGTGTGGAAGGTGCATTTATCAATCAAAAGACAGTCTTTAGAAGGTAGAAGTCCAAACAAACAAACTCAAGGCAGGGAGTCTGTTACCACTGCGGATACAAACGGACTGAACCAACAAATCAACAAAGGATGGGGGAGCATACATTAGACACAGGCACAGATAATGGAACACAGGTGAACAATTGAAACATCGACATGGACAACAACCAAGTCAACAATTATGACCATCAATGGGTCAAATGTTCACATGATCAACGGGCAGGTCAACAATCTGTGTGGAGAACAAAAGAGTTGGAATTTGCAATTGGCTTTTTGATTGTTCTTAATTTATATGCAGATAGCTCTTAATAAAGATAATTGTTGGATTAAAGATATCTCTTTAATCCAACATAAACAATTTGTAAATTATGCTGCTAGTTTGAGTGAAACAGCGTACAGCAAACAGAATACAGAATGTTGGCTCAGATATACTGTTTATTTGTCTGTGGTACATCCACTCTTGAGGCTACTTTGTTCTCGGACCATGTAGCTGACAGTTTCTCAAACTGGTGCGGTCATGACTCATCACAGCTTGTGGAGGCAGGAAGTGAAAACTAAAGTTGCTGCTGATTGATTTGGGCAAAACAAAACAGGGAATGGTTCAATATTGGCATGGCGTCAGTCTAAATGAATACGGTCAAACAAAATTGGATCCATTGGATATGATGACCACAAGACCCCCTCGTTTCCTAGATACACCCATGGGAAACATAATGAGTGGAAATGGGTTAAAGGAGATGAGTGGAAATTCAGCAGAGGAGTGTTGAAGACTGGCAGTGTGAGAGGAAATGCAACGAAAAAGAACAAGATCAGAAGAGGTGCAGAGGAAAGCAACGCGAACATTAGGAGACAATGAGGAGGAAAGAGAGAACAGATAAAGAAAGTGTAGGGGAAGAGAAAAGAGAAGGATACAGAATAAATTGAGTTCTCTCTCATCCGCTGTTTACTTTCATTAAGTGACTCTAGCATTTGGATGCAGTGGTGTAATTAATTGCCCATGGATTTTCTGTCGCCTTCTTTTGTTTGTGTGCGGACATTTTAAATGTGCTATGGTTGAAATGTCTCTCAGCGTCTATTACCTAAATTGAAAAAGTTACCTCCCTGGATATATAGAATTTGAATAATGTTTAAAGCTTTGTTAGCTTTTTTTTTTTTCTTTAAAAAATATGAGACAGCTTCTAATTTGCCTTATCCAGAAATCACAGTCCTTAATCTACTGCAGAGGTGTTCATTAGCGTTGCTAAATCCCAGGTACCTAATTTGGTTGTCTTTTCAAACAAGATAAGTCAGATTTTACTGCGATGCAGGAGGCGATAAGGAGGATTACTGGGTTGAGTTAAGACCTTGTTACAATTAAATAAAACCTGAAGCAGCACACTCTAAAGTCCAAATAGCTCCATTATCGCGAGATTAACGTTCTTTTTGGCCCAGCAAACTAGCACCACTAGTAACGTTAGAAGAACTACAACACCACATCGGAGCTAGACCGGAAACAAAACAACACACTTGTTTGGGCTTGCTTGGGCAAAACGTTCCGTTTTGATTGGATGGCGAGCGCTGTGCGCTTCTCCGTCTCCAAACGGGATCTCCGTATCCAATGCAGCCTGGATCATTTCTTGACGCACTCCCCACATCCAAGTAATGATGTATGGAGTGTTACCAACCAAGCTGGCAGACCCCCAAACCGTAGTAAAGAGATCACCAAAGACCGCTAGCTCCTTTAGATCGGATTAGCTCATTATGGCAACGACACATTAAACCACAGGACTCCGTCTGCATTGAAGAACGGCATTTTATTCACAGCACTGCGGCCTGATACACAGTCAAAATATGCAGGGTGACAGAGATATTGTCTCAATAAAAAAAAAAAAAAACATTTGCACAAAGCAAGCCAATCCACTTTTCTTTGATGATAAGAGCATTAAAATTAGAAAAAATAATGGGACAAAAAGAAATCAAGGGACATTTAGAATGGATAAAAATGTGCGATTAATTGCAATTAATTTAATATTTTAATTGTTTGAAAGCCATAGTCATAACACAACAAACAAGTGGTATTAATGCTATGTTCAATCAGTAGTTTTTGACATAAATGACATAAATGTTCTGTACTACAGCTTTAAAACTGAGCGTAGACATACACTACTCTGCCATACATTTGACTCAGTGACCTGTTTTATTGTTGTGGCTCCTTGTTTGTGGATAGTGTTTTATTTCAAATATTTAAACATATCATTCTCCTAAATCATTGTTGTCTTGGCGTGTAACATCTCAGCAGTCGAGCTGCTCTTTATTTTATTCTTTTCATTGACTTTCACTGAACCAGTTATTGCTGCTATAGCTGACAGTTATGAAGAGTGATATTTTAGAACAACTGGTGCAGTGCCATGTTTCTGGATGCATACATGTATACACGCTAATGCACATCCCACAGGATATTTATCAGGGAGTCTATTTAAGTGCACTGTATAAGTTCACATTTCAACATGGAAGCCGTTAATGCAGCATTTCTGTTGCCAGGTACCTTCCACAGAAAAGTGAACATCTCCTGAAGTTCATTAGAACAAACTGACTAACTCATCATTAGCTAAACCTGGGGTGTCAAACACTTATTGTACATCAGGGGAGTAAACAAAAAAAATAGCATAATGACCTATAAACAACAAGAACTCCATTGTCTTCCCTTTGTTTTACATTTAATGAATCTTTTCATGAAACATATTATGAAAAACGTGAAAATGTTATGCTTAAATTGACCATTTACGCATGTGCATTACAGCTTACAGATCACAGTGGATCTACAAAGGTACAAAACATTTGGTCACATTTTATCTGAAACTAAAAATTCAGTATTTCACATATGATTAGAACATGTCAAGATCTAGAAATGATTTCACTACACATCTGTGTAGTATTCCAAAAATAAAATGAATAAAAAATAAAAATGTGACCCCAGGGGACAAATTAGGAATTACTGTCTGTACTACATAATTGTAGTTGATTATCTTCAATGTAATGTTAAGTTGTTAACTCTGGTCAGTGGACGGTCCAGATTGGACCCTAAAGTAGTTATAAGACCCTGATTTCTGGTGGGCTGCAGGCCATACATTGGACACCCCTGACACACTGATGGCACTGTAAGTCTCTATTCCTATTTGACTGGAACACTAACAACATCCCATGTGCAATCTAGAGCATGGATAGATGACCCAAGCCTGTCAGGACCCTGATGGGTTGTGCAGGGTTAGGACGTAAATCATGAAATTGTAATTGGGCTCAGATTTGTTCATGCAGACAATTATCTATTTATCGAAGATCAGTTGATGCTGAAGCTAAAAAAAATAGTGTGACTAGTAGTGATGTTACATTCTTATCAATAATATGGCGATCAAGAATGTCGAGTCAGAGCTGCTGCTGCTGCTGCTGCTGCTGCTGCTGTTGCTGCTGCTGCTGTAAAGGCAAAAGCTCAAGCAAGCATTCTGTCAGGTCAGAAGAGGTAATAATAAAAAATAAATAAGAATGCACTGATGTTGCCTGCAGAGGCAGAAACAGTCTCCATATTTATTTATTTTTTTGCGAATTAGAGTTCCCTCTGTTCCCAAGCACATTCACACCTCAGCAGACAAAGCTTTGTAAGAAAGAAAGTAAGTAAGTAAGAAAGAAAGAAAGAAAGAAAGAAAGGTCAATTCATCATGTGCACGGCTTTCGAAAGTTGCACTTAGTCTCATAATTATTCATGGGTTATGGGGTTGGAAGTAACAAATTAGAATGGTATTTACCATTACCTTCAAAATATAAGGTGAGCTTGAACTTTGGTGGATTGCCCTTATAATGGAGGCTTTGCCAGTAGTAAGAAAGAAGCCTTTGCAAAAGAGGCAGTTTCACTTTGTGCACACGCTGACCATCTGCATGCGTAACAAGCAGAATGCAGGGCCAATGTGCATACACTTATACAGGCAATCTTAAAATTACATTGAAATTCTGCACCACTGAAGTCAGACCAGGTTTTTGTTGATCAATCACTTTGCACTACCTGGAAAACACTAGCGAACCTGACCACACCTCATTTAACATGTGTATGGATGTGCATTTGCCATTAAAGAACATTGCCACTGGCTGGGAAAATGACAACCATCTGAAACTGTCTCAGTTGTGTGTTGCTTTGCAGTTTCGTGTTGGAGCTTTTTGTGTGACTGCACTGCAGCCACTTGCCTAACATTAGGCTCCTATGAGCCATTGGGAGGGGGGAAAAAATAGTCATCCCAACTTCAAAATGAGTATACTGTCAAGGTTTTTATTAATTTAGAACAAAGTCACAGCCATTTGTTCTTTGTTCGAGACATGAGCCATTAATTGCACAGCGACTACAGCTGTAGTCAGGGACACATAGACCTTGGTTGTTAAGGTGTTTGGCCAAACAACTTGCCCAGTAGAAACCATAACTTATTATTGAAATAATGACATGCATTCAATGTGTTACCGGTTTCCTGTTGTGTTTTTTTTTTTTTAAACAAAACATATTTTGTATTAATAGCGAGGAATCAAGTGGACTCATTACCTCTCTCTTCTTGATCGTCCAATTGGATCCAGTGGTTTATGTTTGTGTCAGCTCTGCTGATCTGAATTGGCCATCTGATGAAATGCATTAGCCACCGGGCAATTCTCTATTCCATCCAATTCTATTGTGAAAAATAAAAACTTTTCACTGTGCAGTTCCTAAGGGTTCTTAAGTCAGCACATGAATCTGGGACTGCACACAGAATGTGAGGCAAGTGCTGTGGGCAAAGGAGAAAAGAGAGTTCATCACCCCGGCGAGGCAGCCTTGGGTTGAGCTTTGTTCAATCTCCTCTCCTTTACCTGGCTGCACCACATCCCCCCCTGCAATGTGGAGGAGCTCTGGGGTCACAGAGAATATCTAAGGACTTAATAAGACCTTTTAGCAACAAAGAGCTGGCTTTAATTTGGATAGTTGTTGCACACGCTGGTACCGTGACAGACCATTATTTCTGCAGCTCTGGTTATCATTGCACTAACTTATTAGCAATACGGTAAAGATTGGGAGGTAATGGGTGTGTTTTTTTTTCATGGAAGAATTAATGTGTGGGCCTTAATGTATTTACACAATATGTAACTGTACATATGATGGTGTTATTTAAGCATATTAATCAACAACCAGCCTATGCATCCATTAAACCTTGAGCATGTGATCTGGTTCATGAATACATTATTCTTCTTGAACCAAGTTGCACAGTTGTTTCCAGCCCTCGTTCCACTACTCCCTGTCCTTTAGAATCAGTTTTTTGGTGCAGAAGGATCACATACGTTTTACATACAACTTAACTCGAGAACAAGAATCTAGATCTAGATTTGCATGGAACTGTGTCCCCATTCTCTGCGACACGTGTCCTTATGCAGCAGGAAAATTGGGCATAATTGGGAGTGAGTGATTGTATTATTGTAAAGAAGCCATAGGCGGTGTACACTATGTGGCATGGGTCTCCTATGTCTCCTAGTCATTTAGATATATATTTTTTTTATGGCTTATGCTGCCTTTATGTATGTACTGTATATCATCCATTTCAGATGGAAGTAATTTGCATGGTTGTTTAGCATTTACTCGAGGGCAGCATAAGTTCCTGACAGCAGGCTACATGGTGACTGTGGAGGACAATGTGATAATGTACCACTTGGGGAAAAGGCATAAGCAGTAACATTGTTGTTGGTCAGTTTCTTATCACCTTCCATAGTGTCTTCTTACTCCTCAAGCTCTTGCACTGAGAGGGTACTGCAATGTAGGTTTTGCTCTTGGCATTTTTTGACAAGCCAGCAATACCGGTGAACTCTGAAGCAGGACCTCTAATGTACAAACAACCATGTCTTCAGACCAGGTACCTATGTTATAAGTTGCCTATGTACATTCTATACAAATATGACTACATTGGCTGTGATGCACGCCATAAAGTAGAATGATGAAGTTTCACAGACCCCAGAACTAGAAGTTACATAGTGCCAATGCAGGCGATGCAGACCTGCGTAGGCTTTGACAGAGGTGCTGTTCACCTGGTCGTAAGACAGCTTAAATTTAAGAGCAGAGAAGACCACCCCCCCTTTGCTTTGTGGAGTTAGGAGTTAGAATATTGTAAAGGATTTCACTGACATTTTAATTGCGGATATATGTTTATTTCACCCTAATTTTAGTCGAGTCATTATATTCTCTTTCTCGCCCTTTGTAAAATGCACATGTGTGGGTTTTAAATGTGTGCACAGGTCAATTGGCTCCGGTATTGATGCAGCCGTGAGCTGTGTCCCTGTGTTGTGATTACTCTGACAGTCCTCTTGTTTAATGAGAACCGTCCCGTTGTGTGCCAGCCCGTGCTCGAATCCCAGCTGACCGCATAAAGACGAGAGCCAAGGCCAAATAGCAATCTCCCCAAAGAGAGCTCGAAACAGATACAAACAACAGTCAGCAAAGGCTTGGCCATGCAGAGTGCAGGGTATTGACTGACGGATCAATACCCTCAACTGCTTTAGCTGAGCCAGACTCCACCTCAGTTCAATAAAGCACAGTTCTATCTTCAGTTCCTGTCTGGGTTGATGGCAGAGATTGATTAGAGGGCATTTATCAATGCTGAGATAGTTTCCAAGAGGAATAGGTAACATCCACATCCTGTGGAAGTAGTTGCTACATCGCTTTTAGGTATTTTCCCTGCTCATGCAGCTTTTCTCCCAGGTTATATTTGTCTGATTAGTGTTTAATAATGAGCCCTCCTAGTGTATTAAGAATGGGTGAGCTTGTGTGCTATAAAACCATTGAACCATGTTTGCATGCCAAGGCCTGTAGGTTCATTGTACAGTACTGTTGCCTGGACTAATCATCCCATGCATGCTAAATGACAGCGGCGCCGAGAAACAAGTCATGAAATGACATACTTGTGAAGGACACCTGAAGGAGAGGATAATTAATTCAACCTGCTCTGCACACCACTCTACACCGCACCGTGCTACATTATGCATAGATGTCATTACCATAAACATGTGTATCTTTACCCTTTGGCTTGTTCATTACTCTGTGCACCGTCACAGGAGGCGAGGTTGACTTTTCTTTCCTTTTAAGAGTTAAGGGCCATGGTTACACTTTGAAAGAATAGCAGAGCTAAATTTCACAACACTGTAGCCACAGGCTAAACTTTGCACAGCAAACTAAAGAGGCTCACTTAATTTCCTCATTTATTCTGCCGCTGTGTGTGTACAGCAGAGCATCCAGTTGTGAAAAGAAAAGCTGTTAAGTCATTGGAAGCTATTAGTGGCTTGCCAGTTTCAGGATTTTTTATTTTTTTTTAACTCCCACCAATACCATTAGAATCTCAACCTAATCTTCTACAAACTATTAGATATTTACAGGAAATGACAATGCTCAGTAGCAGTGATCATAACCTCTGTGCAACACAGTGAACAAGTAAAAGTTTTGGGCATGGCCATGAGCATTCTGCATTTGTGTCACACCTCAAAGTCAGTGTTGATATTTTCATTATTTACCCATGGCCAGTATTTTCCCATAACCTTAACCTCGGGGTTATATTACAGCACCTCATCTGAAATCATTTCCACAGGAGGTCAAGTTTCCCTTTGAGGGCGATCACACAGAGACGTGAGAGCCAGTGGTGTCCCTGTTACACTTAACTGCACAAACAAAATTGAACAACACATTTAAATATCTGAAATAACTGGTTTTTGGCTGACCTGTAATTTGCTGAACTCATTGCAGTGTTGTTCCTGTCAACTCACGTTGAAATAGAAATCTCACGTGTAGTGTACTTCGCCACGACACATGAGATTTCTGCTATTTTTTTAATGCACCACTTGCACTAAGTTTACATCATGTTCATTTAGTGATCTGGAAATTAATCTGAAAATAAAACAAAAAACAGTACATTGAAAAAAAGAGATTAAAATTAGTTATTTGAGTGAGTAGGGGTGAAAGCCAATATAAAGCAGTGTTTTGGAAAGTAAAGCTCATCTATTTCTTAAAGTGTGACACTGCTGTGATTTGACACCTTCAGTAAAATGCAAATTATATTAGAGGTGTTATATGCACATAAATCCACTGGGAAAATGTGTTTCTAGCCACGTGTGTAACACAAATGTTTTCAGACAGGCAAGCTGCAAATTACATTTAACTTTTCATTAAGTATGACCATGAGCTTTACTGCAATATGTTACCTGTGGTTTATTTATTTTTCTTTTCCATTAAAAACACCTAAACCAATGTGTGCCCTCATTTTCATTCCCCAATTCATAATGGATTTGACTTAATTGACTAAAATGAAAGAGAAGACTGGATTGTTTAATTAAAGCAAAATAAAATGTGCTATTTCTAATTGAATTACATTCTGCATAATGTACAGTAAAGATAATACATTATTTTACACAACATATCAATAAAAGATAGAGGAAATGGGAGGCTGCACAGCATAAAGGGTAATGATTGATGATTGGCTTTCATTTGGAGCTGCCACTACTATACGTTAGACAGAAATGAAATATCCTGTTTTCATTGCAGTGTCAAATCTTTGAGAATGTATCTTCTGCAATGTTTGGACTGGCAGAAATGGGTTTTACTAATCCTAAATGAGTCCATTACGAGCCAACAGTCAACATTAATCACGAAGGACACTCTTGTTAGAGAACATGTTACATTTTTCCCGTCAGTATGAGTTAGGTGGATAGATGCAGTAGTTGTGGTTATCCATCTGCAGTGATACCATAAGAGCAAGGTCACAGCACTCCCCTCTTCTCCATTGTCCCTCCACTGCCCTTGTGCCTGTGCCATCCAGAGTGCTTCACATCATTCAAAGATGACAATCTAATGAAAGGTCCTTGTACTGAGCTCATGGTGCCTTCAAACGCATTCCGCCAAAGAGCTATTTAAATGCCCTACACTGTGTGATTGCCTTTCAGAGAGGAGGAAATTGGAGAAGGAAATAGATTGGGTCGCGGGATTAAAAACAGTGGAGAAGTTGATTAGATTGCAGCAGTCTGTCAAGATCTCATTGATTAGAGGAAAGGATACAGTGTGAGGCAGCAGCCCAGTGGCCTCGCTGAGCCCACTGTATGAATATTTTCATTTCATCATTCACACATTTCCAGCCTCTTTCTCACTTATCAGTGAAGGTTGCCAATTCTACTTTTAATGTGCCGCATTAGCATATTATGCATCAAACTCTGTCCTTCAATATATTACTCTGTACACATTATGTATATGTTAGGATCACAATACCAGCATTGGAAGTTTTGCAGATATTGCAGAACATGGCAACATGGTATTTTTTTGGTTGTTTTGTCTTTGGTGAAAAAGAAGGGTTTCCTAAAAAAACTTATATTTATATTTCCACATTGGAAAGTCCCTTGAATACAACAACAATGTGTATTCTATTCATGACTTCAGTTTTCAGGGCTGACACATATTTTGCCATAACAAATTTCTATTTATTCCTGAAGGTATTTAATTTTGAAGTTGCTCTTTGCTATTGTTCCATGCTTTTATTGTGAAAGTGCTCATGTACATGACAGCAGTGTTGGCTTCATGTTGATTTTTGTTATTTTTCTCTCTTGGTTATAGGCTCATGTGCTTGAGTCTACATCTGTTTTTATATTCAGAACCGGATAACCTCAGTCTCCAGTAAACATTTTTATTTAAAAAATGTTTAACATTAAAATGTATCTCCTGCAGTAGATTGGCTCAAGAAAGATGGAGGCACAAGGCACGAGGGGGAGGGAGCCTTTGGGTTTCTTAGCACATCTCTGCGTATAAAGAATGTACCATCTTTTGAAACTCAGAGGTTTTCCCATTTTTCTCAACCCTTGCCAAAAAAGCTGCCCTTGGCATGAATGCACCTGCACTGTGCAGAGACATTAATTAGATAATGACTTTTGAGAATTTACTGCATTTTGTAGCAGTTTTTTTTTTAAAAAGTAATACAACACGTAGGAACCATTTATATTCATACATGACATAAGAATGGAGTATTGTAGAACGTCAACAGAATAAAATGACTGTAGATCAATTGATTTCCTACATGTCACCTGTCCCAGGTGAAGGCACGTTGTTTTCTACATGGCTTTCAGAAGGATTCCTCGTGACAAAGTTGCTATAAATTCAAACCACTCTAATCAGCACTTACTCTGACTTATTTCTCTTTTTACCAGCAACAGTGTTTCCTTTCACCAAAGTTACTACATCATCAGTTACCTGACAGTTTCCCAGCCCCCTGGTTTGAGAGTCACTGCAGGAAAATACTGTTGTATCTGTTCAAACTCCCATGATGCGGAGCCCGCACTAAACCAGGCCAATCTTCCTTTCATCTGTGGAAAAGCTGCTTCTGCCTCTCCCTCATGACTCTTGAGTGTACACTCAGATAGTGAGCAGCTCAATGAACAGCAGTCAAACTGCTTCATAGACGGCACCGTTCAATAAAACTACCCGTGCACTCCTCCACCACTGCCCTGGAACAAGTCTATTATAGTGCAAGACCCATCCCTCTGTGACTGTCCCAACCTGTATGTCCCTTTACTCAATTTACCTTTAAGATGTTGCTGGTTTTTCCTTTCATCACTTCACTTTAAAATTCTATATTTGACTGAATGTGGAAATACCTGAAACGTGCATTCTCTTGGATGAATCTCTTTATTATAACATCATTAAACCTTGTCTTGAGGAGTTAAAGCTTCACTAGTTTGTTCATATCTTTAATACAGCATGATGTGCGTTGAATCGACGGTAAAGCGCAGCATATGTTGTAGTTGAGTGTAGACACCATGTGACTGCATGGTTGTGGGTGCAGGGTGACGTGCGGTGGATTAGCTTTTCCAAATATTTCTGCTTTCAAAATCCACAGAGCTTTAGAAACCTATTGCATTTGAATAGATCTTTGATACAATGATGTTCTAATAGAAATATAAATTCAACGAGTTATCACATGATGTTAACTTCAGCTAATCCACATCTTCTGCTGTTCTCTTAAATTCAAGAGTTGTGTCTTGACTGTTAGACGAGCCAGGGACACACTGACTGAAATTAACTATTTATTACAACCATAGCCGTTGTTCAACTCCCAAGATATTTACAGTAAATATATACAAAACAAGCACTGAACACCTCTCAGTGGATTTGCTATTTATTAAAGCGGATAAAAAAGAGTGTTTTGAGCCACAAACTCGTCATGTTGCTGTACACTAAGGGATGTGTGAGAAACAAACTTCTGCACAACAGTGACACAAAGAAAATGTGTTTGAATATGATTCCGTAGTGAATAAACACAATGTAATGCATTACGTGTCAATGAATACAAGCATGAATAACAATATATAATGTATAATTATAAAGAAAACACAGAATCTGAGGAAATTAAAAAGGCTCTGTGAAGGCAAACACCCTATGTTTTGCCACAGTAAGTGAAAACTAAATTTCTCTGAATATTTATCTGGATCGACTCCAAAATTAAATGGGTTCTTTCTTGGCGCACATCCCAACCCATACACTCGGAGAATTTACATTACTCACACAGCCGCGTTTTTTTTTCTGACGCACTCCATCTCTCTTTCTCTTGTAGCCACGTCTCTTATTATTTCCTCGAAATTAAATTATTGTTTGTAGTCGTGTAGTCTGTTTGCCATTATCCACTCTGTCGCTGTAATATGATGATGCTCTCTCTTTCACATTAAGAATTAAGTACGAATTAAATCTCGTCTTCTCCAGGGAGAAGAGAGATCAGTGACGAATACTCTCCTCCCTGACAATATTTCTCTCTCCTCTCTGGCTGTTATGTTGTCATCAGAAAAACCAGCAAGGACTTGAAAGAGGCTCAATTATAGGATTTTCATGTGGAGCCTCACTTAACATCACTGCAGGGGAGCAGAGAAACATGGAGTTGCACTTAATTTGGCAACGGGGGAGTTGTGACTGTATCATGTGGCTGTGATGGTTCCGAGTAGCGTCATCCTGGGTGATGGTTTGAAACAAACAGTCACACTGACTGGGATTTTTTCTCCAACCTGGTAAAGAAATCCTAACTCTGGATCTGTATGGAAAAAGTTCTTGGCCTCATATAACAGGAGAAAGATTGTTCTTGCAGTTTTCTTCAATATAGTCTCCTTAAACACCAATCTACATGGTCCCCTATAACAAAGAATAGTAATAACTATTGCTATTCTTTCCTGGAAGAGGGTCACGTCTTGAGCCTCCAGCATGGAGGATCTCTTCCATACGTCCATAAGTTTGGGAAATGTTTTCCTCTTACCGAATGTTTTTTTTAAAAAAGGACATCAAATGAAACGCCTAAAAGAAAAAGTGAGACTCAAACTTGTCTTTACATTGTGATTCAAACACACCCAACAACCGAGTTGGCAGAAGTGAACCTATGTAACTTGACAGATGAGCATCCAGGTGTGTTCTTGTACTGTAGCCTGAGCGTGAATGACTGGAGAGTGAAAGACACGGCCATATTCTACCCTTCTCTCTCTCCCGTGAGGCCCTTTGCCTCCGCTTATTGTAAGTGCCCATTGTTGGCTGAGGATTTGAGGCATTTTTTTGCGGATGTAGTAGGCCTTTTAGATGTGCACAGTGCAGCACTGCACTTTAGAAATCTTCTCCACTGGGTGTTTTTCTGATGTGGCAAGGTTTTTTTTTAGGTGAGCCACGCTTGATGGGTCAGCTATCAGCTCTTTGCAGCCTTGCACGTAAGGCTTTTGATTCCCCACTTGAAGACACACACATGCATGCACACACACACACACACACACCCATATGCATGTATACTGTATACAGTACATGCACAGCCAACTTCCTTTTTGCTCTTGAATGTTTCATATTGTGTTTTTTAAACTTCTGTTTTGTCAGCCTTTAGTTAAACTTCCCCTAATAAAAATAAAGACTATTATGATGTTTTCTTCCTTGGTGACAGAATGATCATTAATGCCATGAGGAAAGGTTTTTCTTAACAGAGCCAAAGTGTTTGAGATTTTGAGGGATGGCTACAGCGATTGCAGCTGTCAGAAGTCAGGACCGAAGTGAATGCACAGTGTAAATAAAGCTACCTGTGGGCTCCTTTCTGCTCCCAGTTGTTCAGTCGATTAGAACTCAGCTTGTGGTAACATTTTATTGACACAAGAGAAAGATATGGCAGCTCTGCTTACCTCACACCGAGGAGAATGGGGAAAAAAGTGCAGAATGAATTCAAGTTCCTCTGTAAAAGCTACTGTCAATGTATGGGTTTGAGGTGAATACAGAAGACAAAACAGGACATTGTTATCCCATTTGTCAGGACATGCATCCACAATTAGGCACAGAGTGGTTTTAAATGCCTCCCCCCTTTTTTGTTTTCACAGATGTTTGCCGGTCAAGATCATGGTGCTTTACAGGGATGTTTCTTTGACAAACACGAATCAAATCACACCATGAAGCCTCTTTTCTGGAGTCTCAAATCAAAGTATCTCCTCCTCATAGACAATCATGCAATTTAAGAGGCTTCTCACAAAATTGTTGTTGCCGTGAACTAATTCAATTAGCCACTCTCAGCAGCCTCTATTACAAGCTACACTGTGGACCTTCTATCACTCCCAGTGGACTATCCTTTCTCTCTCTCCCCTTCTCTCCTCACTCTCATTTCCACATGCTTGTGTGTTCCACTTCCAGTCTTAGTAGATTACAACAATGAGGCCAAGTGTGTTTGTCTGTTGGTAGAATAGAAACCTGCTTATTTTCCAAATCAGCAAAAATATTGGTGTTTCTTGTTGTCTTTGGTTTGATTGTTCCTACATGAAAGAGTGCTGCATCAACACATGTACTGCTTTTAGCTTTGAGCTTCACTTGCAAAAAACATTTGTTTGTTATACCAACATAAGGGAGAGAGCTGTCTTTGAAACAGAAATAGAAAAAAATCTATCAGAGCCATTTCACAAAAACTGGCCATTGCCAAGACAACAATTTAGAATGTTCTGAAAAAGAGACATATTACTGAGCAGACACTCAAAAGCTTCTGATGAGAAAAAGACTGTGGAAGCTGTGAAGAAAATGCCAAAAACAGCAATCATTGATGTCACTACTACCTTCCACAATAATCTGCCATTCAAACAAACTGTTCAAGAACAGATATACAAAGGCCAGAGTACAAGATATGAACTACTTAAGTGGAAAGAAGCTTGAAGACATATTGGATTCAGCAAAGAAGCGGAAGCTCCAGATTTAAATTTACTGGGCTAAGGAAACCAAGTTGAAACTCTTTTACCAAGATGTGGCCATGAGAACAGATCACGAAAACCTGTCTATGAAGCTCAGTGGAGGTGATGTCACGGCCGCCTCTGGAACAAGCTCATTATACGGGCAGTTAAACAAAACCACAGCAGTAAAAAGCAAAACTATGCGCTGAGTTATTGCAGCACTCTGTATAGAGCTGATGGGGAGTGAATTCATTTACATATCCTAATCCACAAAATCATGCGTAACATTTACAGTTTTAAATGTAGAAAATGTAGAATGTGGGTACCCAATAGAAAGAGATACAAAATATCCATCTTTTTTTAAAAAAGAAATACGTCTTCTTATTGTGGTCGTTGGTAAACTCACTGATACATTACACTTTGTGTGTGACTATTCCATGTTTCATCCATTTAATGCTTTTCATGTAAAAATGCTGCAATAAGAACAGAAACCTCTATATATGCACTTGTCACCTATAATATAGCACACCTCTCAACGCATGTCCATGTGTAATCAGCATGCATGCTCAGGTATGTGATGCTGCCTTTTATTGCTTTTTAGAGGGCATTTGTATTCCTTTTGAGGAGTCAGGGGACGGATAAAGCTGGTCTGCGGGCCAGATACGGTCCTGGGGCCACATGTTGTCCATGACCATTCTATCTGAGACAAACAATAAATAGCCAATTGGAAAGATAATAATCAGTGCTTGGTTTACTTTGAAAATTGCTTGCGCTTACTCGTCGTCTTAGCATTCCCGTTTTTCTCATATTTTTTTCTGGAGTCCAATTTCTGCATGCCACTTCCCTGGGGAAAAAATAAATATTTTATTTCTCTCTGTGTGATTTATTCTCCTCAGGGCCATTTCCAATGATAAATAGGCATGAGAATTTGAATTCCACCCTGCTTTTGTCCATACATCCAGTAGATTGTGTGTGCGCGTGTGTGTTTTTTTGTCACACCTTCATCATACTTGCCCATCATTTGCTTTCCCTGCTTGTGCATTTTCTTCCCTCTTGTTCACAGCCATGTAGTGACTGGTTATAATGAAACAGCAATTGCCAAGGTGAATGTTAAAACAAGATAAGTGCTAAGCCAAAGTAAGTGCCTGTTCGGTTGGAAATGAGCATTTGATTCAGTGGGTGAATGGAGTATGTTGAAGCAGAATGCACTTGTATAAAGGAGACATGCTGTATTTAAATGTATATGAATGGTTTTCCATCCCTGCAGTCACAACAGTCCTTTGCTTTTTGAGCCACTCCTCCGGAGCAGTTGTGATTTCAGAGCCTTTTGAGGGCATTTTAAGACACTTATTTAGGTCTATTTCTCTTAGTATATGATTTTAACACATTTAACACATTTTTTTCAGTAATAGGAGACATAAAAAAAATATTTTATGAATTGGTATTTTCCTTTTCTGCAACAACAGTGTATTTGATATTGTCTGCATGTATAATCTATTACTAGTACTTACTGAGCATGTTATGAAGCACACTCATTCATGCTCCATGTCTCCTGTGCTACCACATTCCATTAATGTTCTAGATCAGTGGTTCTCAAACGTTTTATACCAAGCACCACCTGAGAAAATACTGAACTCTCCAAGTAACACCATTATCGCTAACATTAACATACAGTGGTGTAAATAGTCAGCTACAGACTTTTTACAAGAGGCAGATTTATTCCCAATAGCATCATTGCTCTCATCATCCTCCTCTTCCTCACATTATACTTACACTGGTATAGGGAAATTAGATGAAGATAGAGCGAGAGGTAAATTGACTCTAATTATTGTTATTTAATTTAGAATTCTTTTTTTGTGATTACAGCAAACTTCCTCAGCTCCAGCCCGATCACATGACCTGGTATACGCAGAAGAACAGTATTTCAGATTTTCCTCTAGTACCACCAGAGGAAGCTTGCGTACACACACCACAGTTTGAGAAACAAGGTTCTGGGGGATTCACATCTGCATACTGCAAAAGCCACTGAAGTTCAAGGAATTCATTATGGTGGTGGCAGTAGCCATTAGAAGAGGAGATGCTTCTCTGCTCACCACAGTTGTGGTTATCTGTTTTACTGCAGTTTATCTGTCAGCTTTAACCAGGCCGTTAGACTATTCTCCTTTGACATCTGTGCTTTTTGCTTTTGGAAACAACCATGCTAACTTAGCTACGACGTTAGATGGGTGGGATTGGCTGACTCCCCCAAACATGCCATGCTTTATCATCTATTTGACTCTAAATGGGACAATAATTTATAAAGCAGACATTACACCTGCAGTGGAGATGAACCAGTGACTGAGACGTACCCTACCTTTGAATCCCTGTCTGTATGTGTGTATTGATGGTCATACGTACACTACATATACATATAATATTAAGCTTGGTTTGTGCTCAGGCCAGATTTGAGCTCATGATTGTAACCTGCTCTGTGCTCATTTAAATGCAAATTGACTTGCTTTTTTACAGCCAGTGAAGTGACCCCCAATGGCCATTCCAGAGAAAACAGGTTTCAGGCACTTCTGTATTGGCTTTCTGAACCTACGAGTTACATCCATTATTTATTTGTGTGACTGCAAAGCTACCACATCAATTTAGAGTTAGTGTTGTAAATACAGAAGACCCAGGTTTACCTGACAGCTGTCCCTGCTCCTGTTCCTCTTATGGAGTTGTTCTCTCCTCATTGCTGTGTCTTTATATAATGGAAAACTTGAGTCAATGACACTCACTAAGGGATATGGGTGGGGCTTTGCAAGATATGAGACATGCAAACTGACTTAAAATGAAGGGCCACTTCTGTATCTGTATCTGCGGGATTTCATGCAGTGCAATGCTGCAGAATAAGCAGGAGTTATCACAATTCTGCAATCGCAACTTTTATTTTACTACGAGTTCACATTAAGATTAGAATATTTTTGCAAGTGAGACATAGACCTTCTTCCAATGCATGTTTTTGTACAAGTGTACAATAGGGTGCAGTTATTATGGCTTCAGGTATAATACTTATTGTATAAAGGATATTTATGTGCTGAAAATCTCACAAACTATGAAAAAGAAGTTTTCTTTTCTTTTCAATGTTTCCTTCTTTATCCATGCAGCAAAACAAGGTTGCCGTTGTCTTTGTGAAAGCAGACGTTACAAGCCTGACCTTCAATGGGCCGCTCGTCTGTTCAGATGACCAACCTGCTCATCTGCATTCATGTCGTCCATGAAACTATGATTACCTCGCTGTCCTGGGGGTAAAGGAATAAAACTGAGAGAGAGTGCGATAGAAAGAGAGAGGAAAAAACCCATCTTTTCTGGTTGCTGTGTCACAATGT
Source organism: Solea solea (assembly GCF_958295425.1). Classification (NCBI taxonomy): domain Eukaryota; kingdom Metazoa; phylum Chordata; class Actinopteri; order Pleuronectiformes; family Soleidae; genus Solea; species Solea solea. The sequence continues at coordinate 6,651,485 of NC_081140.1, read as the reverse complement.
TCAATTTCCTTTCAAACAGCCAGAGTAATCTCGAGCCACTCTCTTTTGTGTTTGTAGCTGGAGTTCTTGTGTGAGAGGAACTTGTGCAGCAAAGACATCAGGGCGACCCAAGGACAGGGAGAGATATGGGTTTTTATGCACAAAGAGAAAAAAAAAACATGTTGCTCTAATGTTGACTGTGTTAATACTCCATTAGCATTCATGCTGCCTGCAGAAATACTTGTTCAACAACAAAACTAGTGCATAAACCAAAGATGCTGTCCTTGTTTAATGACTCACCAGATTTCAGTCTCAGCTGTGTGTGATTACCATCACTTCACTGGTCATGTAGTACACTACAGTACCATTACATGTGGCTGTGATTAAAACCCATCTCATACACACTTGTTGCTTGTATCCGATGGGTCGTAATAACCCTGTTTTTGAATTTTCGATCTGTTACTCTGCTCACTAATCATGTATATGATTTTGGGCTGTTGTATACCATATAGACAACTCTATAGTATATAAGGCTATGGACATGATTTACTGTGATTGGCTGGGCTGTTTTTAGGGTGATGAGACGAGCAAAATAAGTTGGTGAGCGCACCAACCATGCCCTGCCATCTATATTCCACTTTATAAAAGTCACACTTTTTGTATCAGATGTGTAAATAAATAGTAATTGAATTTATAAACAAAATGGTTCCGAAAATTATTAGCTTAGATAGAAAGGAAAAGTAAAGGTAAATAATCTGATTTGGGTAAATTATTATTATTATTATTATTATTATTATTATTATTATTATTATTATTAATAAGACAGATGTTGTGACTGCAATTTGAATTGCGATAAGTCAAGGATTACAGCAGTATCTAGTATGTGTGGATTTGCACAGAAGATGGAAGTATTCAATTGCAACCTTTGTTAATTGCATTGTTTCAAGTTGTGAATTTGATTTGAAAGTGTGTAACTACTGACACCACACTAAACACAGCAAAAACAAAAAGACATGAACTGAGCTTCTGCTATGAGTAACAGAGATGCAAGGAAGACACGGTTCCTCCTGCTGCAGCTGTGTGACACACACACACAGGTTTTATTCTGCATTGACTTCCAATTATTTGGATAGCCTAAACAAAGTGTTATCCCTAACCTTAATTATAACCAAGTAATGCCTAAGCTGCATGTTGGTGTGTCTGGACACTGATGGATCTCAGTGCTAAACCCAGGTTTTGAAGTTTTTTAAACTGTAACAAAGTTTCATGGTACCAGCAGCTGACACAGCTGGTAGGTGACGTAACAAACAGACTTGCTATTGTTGGCTTTGCAAATATGACTTAAATATGACTAATTTATGCCTGCTCATACTGTCATATAAGAACTTTATTGAATAAAAATAAACAAGGTCCATCCAACCATACATCTTCTCCGAGGTAGGGTCGCTGGGGCAGCAGCTTGAACAGAGAACCCCAGACTTCCCTCTCCCTGAGTACTTCGTCCAGCTCCTACGGGGCATTCCAAGGCTGAGATGACACAAGATGAGACTCAGGCTAGCTAAGATGTCTCGATTGGCCAGCAAATTTTGGATCCTCCCCCGGGGACTCTCCCAGTGGGATGTGCCCAGAACTCCTCACCAAGGAGGCGTCCAGGGGACATCCTAACCATATGCCTGAGCCACCTCATCTGGCTCCTGTTGATGCGGATGAGCAGTGGCTCTACTGTGAGCCTTCCAGGGTGACCAAGCTTCTCACTCTATCCCTAGGGGAGAGCCCAACCTGCACCCAAGCGTCCAAGACATGTGGCCGCAGGTCAGATGATACGACTACAAAGTCGATCATCAACTGGCCAAGGGTATCCTGGTGCCAAGTGCACATATGGACACCCTTATGTTTGAACATGGTGTTCGCTATGGACAATCCGTGATGAGCGCAGTACAACAAAGCACCCCTTTACTGCCATTGCCCATGTGAGCATTGAAGCATTGAATCCCCAGCAGGAACACTTTTTAGCACCCCCTCCAGTGACTCCAAAAAGGGTGGGTACTCTGAACAGCTGGTCAGTGCATATAGGCACAACCAACAGTCAGGGGGGGCAATAAGTATGCACCTGCCCGGCAGCTCTCTCTAGAGGCAACTAGACTGGTTCCAGACCCCAAGCTGTGTGTCGAGTCTCAACCTCTCAACCTCACCCGACCTCCTTGGCCCCTCCCACAGGTGGTGAGCCCACGTTGCCTCTTTGGGCTGTGACCGCCCATGGGGCCCGGCCACCATGGGTGCTCACCATCCTGCCCCACCCCTAGCACTGACTCCAGAGGTGAAGCCCCAGTTACCCGCGTCCTGGCGAGGGAGAGTGGGGTAAATTTCTGTAATTCTTCATTAGAGGTCTTTTTAACCTCTCTTTGTCCGGTCCCTCACCTAGGACCTGTTTGTCTTGGGTAACCCTACCAGAGGCATAAAGCCCTCACAACTGAGCACCTGGGCTCAATGGGACATTCAAAACCCTCCACCATGATAAGGTAGCGGCTCCAGGAGGTCAAAGTGCATAAATACGTATTTACTGTCATCATGTCGTCTATAATGGTCTCTGTGCATAAGTATTGTCAATGAATTATTATAAATTTAATGGTGACGGTGAATCATGCCTGGTTGTTTCTGCTGACTGCTGTCGGCCTTTGTACACCAATGTGAGATTGAAGTTTTCCATAGTCGAGAAACAGGGGTGCAATCTATTGCATCAATCATTCAGGAAAATGATGAAAGAATTCCACTGCACTTAATATGAAACTGTAGTCCAGAATAGTGGTCATTCATTATTGAGAATACTGGAAGTGCACCAATGTGTATGCTTCTTGTTAGTTGATAAATTGGCCTTTTTATCCTGCCTTTTTGGCCTGAGAATGGTCAATTTGTATGTATATGTGATAAATTAAATATGTTTTTCTGCTCGCTAAGGACCTGTGGATATTTGTCTTTATAATTGCCTCATTTATCTGAATGCTGAATTTATTGTACAGGCCCGAGTACTTTTATTAATTAATGTATTTATTTATTTATTTTTTATTATATCATTCAGGGTTAGGGTTTTTTTAAATGATTATTATGTGTTTTTATCTTAGGCTCTACTATTATAAACATAAGTATCAACTCATTTTAGTACCAATCTCGGAACCCACTGGCTATGAGGCAGCACATTAGCCATTTTGGCATGTGACCAGCATGTGACAATAAAGTTGTAGCTGAAATATGACAAATGGATTTTTTACAAGCAGGTTTTTTTTGGTTAATCTTTATTATTATGTATATAATTTGACTTGATTCATTTTAGTCAATGTAGAAAGAGAAATCAAAAATGTTTTGCCCCAAAATATTTTTCTTCGTCAACACACTCTATATATTCACATGCAGAAGCTGTTTATAGAGACTACAGCAGAATTGATTGTTTAGTCAAAAACCCCAAAAAGACCAAATTCAACAATATCAGTGATTTCATTTTAGCTGTATTGTATGTCTGATGTTGAACTTGTTTTTTATACGTGGGCGGTTGGTGATGATGGATGTCTTCCAAGAGCTTCAGCCATAATTGCTGCAACAATGTGAAGAACAAGAGGTTATAATGTATCCTGTATCCTGAGTTGTGATTTACACTTGTCCACAGCGACTGGATGCTACAGTGATTGGCTATTGGAAAAGAGAAAATGTATCTAAAGCTGGGTTTGGGACCAGGCTGACTGTATTTAGCTACTAGGAAAATAAGTGAAAGGCATGAAAGCAAAACAAGAGCATTTGCCTCACTTCTTATAGATTGCTATGTAAACAGTTGTTAATAATAACAATGGCTATGCATGCAATCGAAAAAAAGCAAGAATATTGAGCAAACCTCTGCTAATGCCACTCAATATAGTAGTAAAACAAACATCCTCAATCCTTATGCATCTCTGGATTTCACCAAGGCTTAATTTGGGATATAAATGTCTCTTAAAATCTGTCCTTTTCCTTTTGAGTTATCTTTGCATAATGAGTTCTGTCTACGTATAGTAGAAGGAAATAGTGCATTTGTCATCAGTTATTTTCAGCACATGTAATACTCTAATTACTCATGACAAGCATATGGGTGTTAGATTTAGACAAAGTTACAGTGTCTATGGGATTTATTATTCACAATTATTTCATATCCATCCATCCCAGCCTCAAGATACTCATCCTTGAGTGTTATGTGTAGGCTGGAGCCAAACCCGATAACTGACTGTAGGCGAGAGGCAGGCTACATCCTGAACAGAGCTGACCCATAGAGAGACAATCAACCAGTCACATAGGAGTTATGGTGTTGTTTTATTGCATCTATCTTAATATTAGACATGCATGACAGCCGATGGTCAGAACTGTCCTCGTTAATTTCACTGAGTAATGGAAATGTAGTCTGAAATACTGTATCTGCATTGGTTACCTCAGTTACTGTTTCCATCCGCCTGTGTCGATGAAACATGTGAGTATGTGCAGAAGAAATTAATGAATTAATATAGCATACAAATATTATAACTTTGTTTGTTTCAAGAACAGACCTGTTGCACACACAAAAAAAAAAAGAACAATATATAATCAAAATATTTTTTTGTTGTTGCATAAATGTTAATTAAAGGTATCTAATGTGAAGTGGTAATATACTGATCCGTCGGCATGGGAGGTCGATAGCTTGAACTGTGTGGCTTGATGGAAGGTCTAATTTATGGCACTTCACTCTTCAAAAAGTGGCTCTGGTCAATCAGTAACGGTGAACTTGAACTTACTCTGAAATCAACGACCTGCTAGAACTGCTTTGTTTATGGGGCTATGCGTTGGGTCACCGCAGCAACCTTTTTAGCTTGGGCTGTGGCATTATGTAAGTTTTGGACGCTGTCCAAAGACAATGTGCATCATGCATCTGACATTTTTGTGTTTTGTCTTTGGGGTTGGCAGTGTATCTTTAGTGATACTGATCCATATTTCCAATAAGTCACTAATAATAATAATATTAATGTAAATCAAGTGATCTGAGAGAGTTGGACTTTTCCACTGACTGAGTGCTGCAGAAAAACTTAAAAACTTAACATGTCAGTGCAGCGTTTCAGAGAAGAGAACTCGCATCATGTGTCATGTATGAAATGAATTCATCTGGTGGCTGGCAGAGAGCAGAGATCCTGCCGGTTGAAGCGTTAATGGAATAGCTTTAAAAATGCAGAAAAAGTTGGATGGAAACCCAGTTATTGAAAGACAGTTCAGAAAGTCAATGAGGAGAAAGAGAACCTGAATTTCCATCATTAGTGGCCTTTGCTGTTTCCTCTCCACTGTGACCCACTTCTCCTGCTGGAACAGATGCTCCCTCGACAGCAACATCATTTACTCACCTCCCTCTTAATTACCGTAGTTAATTAGCACACACAAACGCCCATACACTCGGCCCCATTAGTGAACGCACATGAATTATGCTGTATGTTAATGTATTGACAGGGGCAGTAAAACTCACATGGAGACTCACATGTAAGATTCAATTTCAACAGTTTCCTTGTGGATGAAGGGAGGTGTGATGATAGTTCTTTATTATTCTGGATGTGTGCGTTACATAAAAGAACAACTTCAACAAGAGTGTGGAGAACATGAGGGAATAAATATATACGACATTCATTATGATTTTACATTACTCCTGTTCATTCCACTCCATGTTATTTGTCCTATATGTGTTTACTCCTATATATATGCTTTTATCCCTTAGTCAACACCATATCCCAGGGTTCCATCTGTCCCTGTTTTGCTCTCATCCTCCATGCCGTCCCCCAGTTGTCAGCTTATACTTAATAAGGGAAATGTCAGTTGAATTATTCAGCTGTCATTTGTTGCTTTTATAAAGTAAATGGATGTCAGAGACTTTCCTCTTCACACAACAGCACTCACTGTTTTATACACAGCATGAGACAGGAGGGGGTTTTATTTCATGAAGGGATTATTTTTTCAGTAAATATAGATCAGTTATGTAACAGTGTCAAAAGGACGGACTATATGTCAATATTTTGCATTTCTAGATGTGCACAACCTATAAGAAAAAAAACAATTAAATTGTCGAATTGCTGTTTGTCTGGAATTGGTGAATTATACACAGCACAAAGAAGTGCTTCATATTATGCCAAGACAGTTGGAGGCAGCAGAGTAAGTAAACTGAGACAGTTGCAAACAGGTCAGAGTATGACTGAAAACAAAAACAAAAAAATGGCCCATGAACAGTTTTGCAAGTGAATTCTACTGCTTACTTTCATTTCTATCATTTCTGTTCAAAAAGAATAAACAGGCAGAACAATAACATCATCAGCAACAAAAATCAGCTAGGTTTTTGTGATTTGGTGTCTTGTGTGTCTGACCTGTGATTTACCTCTGCATGTTTTTTGGAATTTGGGAGGAAACTGGGGTAGCATAGAAAACCCAGGCGCATGGAAACTCCATGCAGAAAGGCCCTCAGTCTGACCGGGTAGTGAACAAGGGCCTTTATTCTGAGAGAGAATTAGACTTTCTCCAATCACAGTTCAGAGAAAAGGGAGGAACGCTCCGACTGGCTTGTCTTCTCATGAACTGTGCAAACACGTCCGCTCATTTGAAAAATTGCTACTCTATCTTTTTATCCTTGCTATTCTTCTATCCAGCACCTGCAAAAACTGCCTGTTGCTACAAATCAACCGACATTAGAAGTTGGTAACCCAATAATTTCACCTCACAAAACAGAATAACACAATTGGACATAATGATGGGGTGGAATTAGAATGTCATCTCCTGACTTCTAAGATTGTTATAACATTGTTGTTTTTCAAAGTACTGATTTAAAAGTGAAAACAACAATCAACAGTAAAGGTAAAGTGCCGATTATATACTTCAGGTACACATACAGTAAACTAATGTGGTTGAGAAGTGAAGTGGTGGATTAAAATCTATTTCCGTGGTTACTGCCATGTTTTTACAGAGCTTGCACCCACTCAACAACCCTCCTTTTAAGTACAGGGAATTTAATCAGCTTCATGTAACGAAAAACATTATATTCAAGTACATAATACTTATAATAACTCTAATAATTTTGATTAGACTTGGTGAGGTTTCCCAAACCCTTTTAGCATTCAAATTTCTCACTCACTAAATCTGTGTGATCAAATTAAAAACAATGATTTTGTTTCATACACGTACAGTCTACATTACACAATTCATTTTATGGGAGTCAGGCTCAGGTTAAGATGTACAACACTGTGTTTTGTCGTGGGGATGTGCATTAGCGAGGAAAGAATTACCAAGGAAAGCACACAAATCATTGTTCAAATTCATCAATCTATTTCATTATTATATGTCACGTAATACTCGCATATTGCGTCTTAAGTAAGTGCTTCCAGGGATTCAGATTTCAAAGTATATACAATCCATTACACAGCCCGGGTTATAACTCAGTCTCCAGACAGGGTGAACAGCTCTCATGGTTGTGTTTGTGAGGTACAGTCACAAAGAAGCTGGGCTGGTGCCAGTGCAAATTGGATTATGTCTCCCAATGTTCCCTCAAGTGTTTTATTATCCCTGAGCTGAAGGCATAATGTGATTACTTGGCAATGCCCTTTGTTCAGCTATTCACTATTATCCTGATGCTGCGTCTATGAGTTCATTAACGACACATTATAACTTGTTATACACAAGCCAGTGCGGTGCAGTGTGAGTCACTGTGTTCAGGCTGGCTAGGCTCCTTTACGTGGGCTGCAAGTAAAGTTTCACTTTAAGTGCCTTGTAATTGAATAATGGGCAGTAAATACAGCATATTATGGTACCAGTATTATCCTCCCTCATTTTGCACTTGTTACACAGTCACTGACTCCCTGGCTATGGCATGAGTCATGATGTTTTGAAATAGGGATGACTACATGTAGAAAATGTGACAATGACGTTTAACAACATAATCTCTTAACCATCTATTTATCTTTATCAGCGGTTCAACTTGGCTCAGTTCTCAATGGCATTGCTCATCTATTATCGTGTGTGACATGAGCATCGAACTTGGAAGTCCTTGTCTCTGTTTAAAAATGTACGGGGATCAGTGTCTTATAGAAGAGAACAGCTCAGTTTGGAAAAATAGATCCTTTACACAGTGGCCATTTTGACAAGATACAGTCCGTACAGTTGTAAATAATCAAATAAATGATGGCTGAGTTCCCATTAGCTACCTCTGAATCAGGGAGCATGCTGGGTCACTGTTACACTGTCCTGACCGACGCAAAATGAACAAAGCAAAGCAGAAATATGCCAGAACGGCTACTGTGCAAAGGGCCCATTAGTCTCCTTACATAGTTTTTCTCTGCTTTATAGGATAACATTAATATTTAGATAAAACAAAACGAGAAGTCAAATCTGTATGGAGTTTGCATGTGTTTTCCCACAGTCCACAAAGCATGCCGATGTTAATTGGCCACTGAATTGCCCGTAGGTTTGAGTGTGAGGGTGAATGGTTGTCTGTCTATATGTTGGCCCTGCGATGGACTGGCGACCTGTCCAGGGTGTATCCCCACATTCTCCCTATGTCAGCTGGGATTGGCTCCAGCAGGCCGGCTACCTTCATGTGGAAGAAAAGCTAGCAAAAGCAGGCTCCCACTCCTCTTTTCGATTCACAAATTCACTAACTCACTGACTTGTGCTTCTGCCTATCTGTGTATGGCTCATCAGCTGGTTACAAAGACACACAGAGAGCATGTGCATGGTAGGCTATGTGCAGGTTAAGCAGCTCGGTTTTCTACGGACAGATATGCCAGCTGATTATTCCATTTGGTCTGAATAAAGTAACTACTTGTGTTTATTACAGTGTTGAAATGACCAGAAGGATGGATGTACTTCATTGATCCCCGACTGGGAAATTGTTGGCAACACACAAACACTGGCTCTTTTTCTCTTTTTTCAGACAACTTCATTTATTGATGGCTATCGTGACCTTTAGAGGTTTGCAACAAACAAGGTTCCAGCTTCAGAGCAACAGCTCATCCTCACAACAGATCATTTCTGCGCTTTGCCAGTTACAAGGACATCTTTTGCTCATGCTCATGTATAGGCACAATGGTAGCTGCAATATAAATGTGCCAGACAGTAAGGCTTATGCAAACCATGCACAGTCAGTGCACATGTCTGCTGAAACATGTTGTTCATTGGAATAGCTGCTAAGCTACATTAAAGGTCCAGTGTGGAACATTTAGTGACATCTAATGGTGAGACTGTAGCAACATTGTGGTGCAAGATGGTGGCCTCCATATAGCCCAGACCCTTGTCTAAAGGCTTATTCCATATAAAAGGTGAGGTGAAAAAAACAAAAAAAACAATCAATGTTTTGGCCAATTAGCCCTCCTAAATGTTACACCTATAAGCCACCAGCTCTGAACTTAACACACAGAGGTGAGAGTGCTATCTAGATTCACATCTCACTTGGACAGAAAGCAAATAAGGTGAAGAACCATTAGGGGATGTTGAACCACCTTATCGACACGACAGTAAGTCAATTACTTTAAATGAAACAGCATAGTAGAGGTCATTCCTTAGCCTGATTATGCACGTTTGGTATTCACCTGAACTGTGATCAATGTCTGCAGTAGTTTGTTCTATGTTTAAAGACAAAAATGCTAATGTTTTCTGTTTTAATACAGAAAAATGCTCAATATCTAACTGGCTAAAGCCTAACTTACCTAACTCACTTTTTATAAACACTCTCAATCTCTCACCACATAAAGACACCCCTCTTTGTATCAAACACATTAACATTCTGATACTTTTGTTAAAGTAGGTGTGGGAGCTACAGATACCTGCTTTATCGTTCTTATAAACTTGATTTATTTATGCTCTCAGGACATGAAAAGCATTAGGATAAGGGTTTGCTTGTTTGTTTGACAAGCAAAGTCAAAGCTAAGAGGTGAGTAGAGATAATGCTTTTGTTAATTATCATTATTATTATTAGTGAACAAATCCAGCTAACAATTTGTGTGCTACTCCATCTAGTGACACCAGGATTACTGTGATGGCCAGTCACGGTGATTCATGGCTTTCTGCTGCCTGCTGTCGGTGACATCAGCATGGAGGATAAGATTGATGATATTGACGTTATTGATGAAGATTCCTTATGAATCGAGATCATGGCGATCATAATGCTATTTAAATACAGGGGGAAAAAAAGACCACTTCAAGTTGTGTGTAATATACTGACAAAACTCATTAGCATTCTAACGGGAGCTTTTATGAGTTACATCATATTACAATGCATTAAAAACATGTTTTGTGCATAGTACACACAGACAGTATACACTCGTCATTTTCTTTATAAATTGAAATTTTTATTACTACAACTTGAAGCAGTTAAGAACAGCGCAGGTTCTTCCTGACTTGTCCCTCCCTGCCCTGCCTGAGGGAATGAGGCTGAGTCTGCGTCAGTGTCTTCATTTAAGTCTCGCTTAAAAACACATTTTCATCAGGAAGCCCTCTCCAATTTTCTGTGATCTTATCTTGCAGCCCTGGCCTCTTTCAAGAGTCGTATCTAATCAGTTTTAATTGTTACCAGTTTTTCTCAGTTTGAGTCATCTGTGTTGTGCCTGTTTTTTTATGATTTTACGCTTTTATATTTTGTCAGGGACTTTATGATGTTGCGCTGTGAAGCACTTTGTACGTTGTTTTTAGTGCCCTAAAAATAAAGTTTATTATTATTAGAATCATGATTGTTATTGCTGTTGTTGTAGCAAATAAACACAAAGACGGGTCAAAGACAGGAACGCTTGTTTTTCTACATGCCATTTTTAGGAACAGAGCTGGTTTTTAGGTTTTCAGTAATGCTAGCAGAGGAACTTTATGCAGTATTTATTACTAAGAATACTTTTCTACGTTTAATACTTGTACTGTATATTCACAGTGTTCTGTCCCAACAACAATCTGATGCCTAGTTTGTATGTTTGCATACTGTGAAGTGTCACAAACAAACACCCTGTGCAGGGAATTGTAGATTTATCTCTCAGCTTGGTGAGGTAGGACACACTTGATATGATCTATAGAGAAACATGTGAAGACAAGATGCCTCGCTCCTTTTAACGCTTGAATAAAGAAGCACCTGCTGTGATAAAAGCTGATAAAAGCAACGCTCTCCACCAGACACAGTGACAAAGACAAGCTGACGGTTATCACGCCTATCACTGAGCTCCACATTGTCCTTTTGGCTTTTTCCATATTTCATATTTGTGATTTGTACAAGGACGACTTCCCATGTGGCACTGCACACCGAGTTGGAGCCATTGAGTTTGAGGTCACTGTCTCAATCTCTGATGTCAACACTCTTCACTTCATTTGAGCACCTTTCTTTTTTTCACTAAAAGTGCAAACCAGCCCCTGAACTGTGCATGCAAATAATAGGTACATCAAGTGCAAATAGCTTCAGATGGAAATTTAATCCGTGAAGGTTGGCACTTATGTGCCCCACAGCTCTTTCATAAGAGAAGTATTTCATTATCTGTTGTGAAATTAGAAAACTCTCTTTGCCGTCTGACTGGATGATGACAGTGCTCGCTGTGGCAACAATGACGGCTGCCACTCTGAATGGAGAAGCTGTGCATAGCTTTTATGCGGCTTTTGAAATGACCCAGAATAATGTGGGAGGCTGCTATTGCCGTGTGTCAGTGGGTTGGGAGCAATTTCTCCATGAATGGTTGTGACTACAAATACATGTCATATAAATAGAAATATTTACATTGTGCACATATGCATGGTTGTGGCAGACACTTATTTTTTTTTTCCTGACCAGGCTTTATTCTCATTTAATTTGTTCATTTATTATCTACCACTTTATCTTCCACACAGCTGACGTCAAACATATGGAAATGAACAACCATTCACTCTCACATCCACCATTTCAGAGTGTCCGATTAACCTATTTGGACCCAGAGGAAAGCCACACGCACATGGGGAGAACATGCAAGCCTTCAGTGTGCTTTGTTGTTTTTGCTGCGGTTTGGAAAACTCTAATTTAGAAAAAAATATAATTGTAAACACAGTTGACTTGGATTTTTTTTCCCACTTTGATTGGCCCCACACTGCCTATTCTACTTGTTGTTCTTTTATAACTAGTAGCCTTCAGTAGGATATGCAGCCTTAGTTAAAGCAGTGGTATTTCAGATTTGGTCATTCAAAAGTATTTATTTCTGTATCAGGATGAGCCAATCCAGACAAAGGGGAGATGGATTAAGCGATTTGGGATGTCAAAATGAAAGGTTTCCATACATGACTAATTTCCGCCAAACTGAAGGAGAATCAGTTTATTTAATGTATTAGTCTGTTCAAGCATTATTTTCTCCTCAGCTCATGCAGTTTGTTTTGTTTAAATTGAATTGGTTGCACAATCTATGCTGCACTTATAATTGCACTTTAAAAGAAGGCACTGTATATCTCTGCTCTGAAGTGTTAAACACTGAATCATCGTGCTCCTGTGCAAGGCTGAAAATCCTCAGCTGAGAAAGGATAAAGTTGAACTTGTTTCTTGAATCTTGATCTGTTCTTGTTGCGTTTCTGTTTCATGGATAAATGAACAAATGCCTATGTCCTGTTTCCCATCAGGTGATGAATGTGAATCTATCTGAGGGAGACAAGGTGGTGTTTGAAGATGTGGGCTACGGGGAGAACACCATGCTGGCCAACGAGTCCATTCTGATGAGAGGGTTGGTGGTACGGAGCCACAGCAACCAGATCTCTATCCGGATGCACAGCCCCAAGGCCCACGGTGGATCAGTGCTGCTCAGATACCAATGTAAGTTTAAAACACAGAATAAAACCCATCTGCATGCATGCATACATGCTCACAGAGACATATAGCATTTTTCCCAAAGCAGGAAATATGATTGGTTAACCATGAGGGTCTTTATTGTCATATGTTCTGCAAAAATGGAAATACTCTGAAGCAAGTACAACAAACTCAGGATATGAGATGCCATGACTTTTATATTTTTACTATTAAACATTAAATAGGATCGGGGAATGATTTGCTCTCTTACACTGATGGTATATGTATTACACAAATATACATAAATAGTGTAGGGTCAGGGTTAACCTTAACCTAATCTTAACCACACAACATGCCTTTATGTATACATTTGCATTATAGGGACTTGCTTTTTGTCCCCATAATACCTCAAATGCACCCACACACACACACCATGTCTTAATTAGATCTTACAACATTTGAATAAGGACATATTTAGAATATAAAAATGGAATAAGCTTTAACCCATATAAAATATGCTGCATTGTGAAGAAGTAGTTTTTTAGAGGGTGCATTATAACCTCCTGCCTTGCCAGTGTTGACTATAGCTCTTGGCCTGCTACCATCACCACATGCTCCTGACAAGTAAGTTCAGCAGCAGAGAAATAGCATATAGCTCCTTTAAATAATTGGTAGTATGCTTTTTAGCTCATCCCTTTCTCAGCTCCTCTCAGCCTCCTTCACTGTGTGCATTTGCATTGGTTTGTCTGCAGGCGCACATATACAAGTTAAAGTTCCTTCACCTTGAGCTAAAACTGTCCACACATACGGTGTACTCCCCAGAAAATACTCCATTCTGTGCATCATCATTCAAAAAGCCCTTGCAGGAGCTTGCTTTCCCTGCCTGGCTTTTTGTCTGGAATACAGAAACAAAGGTTACTCATCAATACACTCAGTGTTTACTGCTTTAGCGGTGAAGGAGTGCATGTGTTGCCTGAGATAGGATTCATCACATTGAGTTGCTGGTGCCACTTATTGTTCCCAGGCAGAGAAAGGAAAGTGCAGGCCAGGCAGAAAGTGGAGGGGAATGAGAGACGGGCAATACTGACATTTGATTGTGTTCGACGTTGAACATGCGATATGAAATATCTGACATGCACACTACAGCACCCCTCCTCCACCAGAAATCCTAAACATATCCCTATTCTTACCCCTTTAGGAAGCCACTAAACATCTTATATTAAGGCAGGCCATGGTAATTGCATGGTATAGCTTCATTTGTGTGAGTGTGTGAGATGATTTACAATACTTTAGTCTTTTTTTCCATGGCAAAAAAACAAAACAAACAAACTTTCTATTTTATTGGTGAGTGGCCTGTTGTATCCTAATTGGGGCTGTCAGTGATATTGTGTTAATCATGATTAATTAAAGGGCCAAGCTTAAACCATTAGTTTTTTTTTTTTTATCACATTATTTGTGTGCAGTGTGTGTGTATGTGTGTGGGGGAAGGATTGGTGTCAGACTATTAAAAATAGCTGATGGTCGCCATGATGAAAATACCACTCAAATGATCAATCACGTAGTCAGGATGTGAAATAAACGAATAATGGAAGCTGCAACGCTGCTGAGAAACAATGAAAAATAACTCTGTTGCGTCTCTGTGTCACTCAATCACTCTGCCTATATCGTTTTAGACGGTTTGCATTATGTTTTAACACTAGCCCAAACCTAATAGAGAGCCTGCATGAAATGGAGAATGCAACTAAACTGCAAATTATTAGTGCCGTTGCATTAACATAAAAAACAAATCAAGTAAATCTAAAAGTTAATTAGGTAACTTTCTTTGCATTTGATTCCCAATCACAATACACTAGTAAAGGTTGCAATATCAACTTTGAAACAGCTTTGAATTGCAAATGAATGCAATGTAATCATGCGATCACAAAATGCAATTAATCACATTTAACATCTGAATTTTAGCGATGAATCATCATTAAGAGAAAAGTGTTTGACAGCCCTAGTACCAACAATATGTAGTTTAGTGGTGATGAGGATAATGATTCGAGTAAAAGAGAACGTGTAACATCAGTTCTCCTGTAATCTTCTGTGTGTTTGTGATTGTAACCATGACAACAAAAGCCTGTTCAGTTTCTACCTAAAACAACCAAGTTATTTTTGTGTCTGAAGATTAATTATTTAACATAGCATTGTTGCATGATGAAAGGATGAGCCGTTGTTTTATATGTTTTAGATTTTTAACAATCAATCTGTAGTATCAGTCAGTCAGTCATCATCTACCGCTTTATCCTCCGCCAGAGGGTCCTGTGCCAATCTCAGCTACATCGGGCGATAGGCGGGGTACACCCTGGACAGTTCGCCAGTACATAGCAGGGCCACACACAGATAGAGACAAACAACGATTCACTCTCACACTCACTCCTATGGTCAATTTAGAGCGTCCAATTTACCTAATCCCCACATTGCATGTTTTTGGACTGTGGGAGGAAGCCGGAGAACCCGGAGAGAACCCGCGCACACACGGGGAGAACATGCAAACTCCATGCAGAAAGGCCCTTGTTCCAACTGGGGCTCGAACCCGGGTCTTCTCGCTGCAAGGCGAAAGTGCTAACCACTACAACACTGTGTGGCCCAATCTGTAGTATATCTTCTATAAATTGATTCCTTAGACTTGAGGCTCTTGCAGAAACCTTTGGTTTATATAATAAAGATACTGTTGAGGACCGCTTTAGACATCTGCTGCTTTATTCCATGTCATACAATACAATATAATCCCCCCAAAAAACCACAGTGTTTTGAATCAGATGTTGGCATTGAGTAACAGTAATTGACTCTGGTGTCTATGTCTCTGTTTCAAACCCTTGTGAGAATCCACATTACAATACATGTGAAGCGGATGATGGGAAATGAAGAACTGTATGCTTCATCTAATACCTTGATTGAAAACAATGATTGTAATCCTCCATTTGATTCATGCATCACTGTTGAGGTGCCACGATACTGACTTACATGCTGAGTCTAAGTCTACGTTCTACAATAATTATAAACCATTAACTAGCTAGCATATTAAATATAAAAGGGTGTGCATCTAATATTCTTTAAGTCATGATGAAAATGTAATTACAATGTTAATTAATTATGGTGACATTTCAAATAGTCCCCCCCCCACCCACACACACACACATTAAATTATTGCTGTATGAGCAATTAGCATGAATCACAGCACACACAAATAGGCGAGTCTGTCAAGCATGAAAAAACACGGGGTAATCTCTTTATTGTTCAGCTGCACAGGAAAGAAAACAAACACGTCTGTACCACGCTACAGAAGTTCTCCTCTTGTTGCAGCCTTTACATTTAGTCAGCAAATTCGTGCCCTCACAGGTGTAGCTGTGTCTGAACCTGTGGGGAAGTGGGGAATGGGGCTTGCACAGCTGAAGGGTATAACTTGGCACAATGGAGGCTGTAAACTGGAACGTCCAGTCAGCCTGATAATCCAATTCACCATGGTCATTGACTAAAGATCAGGAGAAAGCCCTCAGGAACTGACAAGACATTAGGTGGAACAGCTGATTCAGGGAAAGGGAAAAGGTGTTGGCTGGGGGTGGAAATGCAGGAGGTCCCATTGACTTGAACTTCCATGTAGAAGTCTCAGGACTTGCAATATGTCAGATGTCATTTGAGTTTTTTTAAACTGGATTTTCATAGACATCACCTGCAGGCACTTATTGGACAGTAGTAGTCAGTCTCATATGTGCTGTGCTTAATTGTCTGTTTTCCTCTTAAAGACAATATTATTTAAAAATTCATCATCAAGGGATTGAAATGATTGAAACCATTAACTTGAAATGTCAGCTTATTCCATTCAAAGTAAGCTATGTTTGCAACCTGTCGTATTGCCCCTAGTGGCTATTAGGTGGGTACTTCCTGGTGAGACTCACTCTGTAAATCTGAGGACAGGAAAGGACACAGGATTCAACTTGGCATCTGACTAGGTGTTAATTAAGGTATTGGGTAGTTGAGTGATGGGAAGCTTTGAGTTACTGGGAGTCTCTGTGGAGTTGGTTCTGTGGGTAGTTTGGGGCATCAATCGCTCCATAATCCATACGTTCCTCTTGGGCAGTGCTTCCCAATGTTCTGGGCATGGCCTACTGGTGGGCTTGGATGTTTTGCAGACTGGGCTATAACAAGTCAATTATTTATTCTTGTGAAGCAACTCTAAATTAAAATACAGGCACAAATGTCTGAATAAAATATGATGTCTCACTTTGGTATTCAAATTGAATGAAACATGATTATTTAACACAACAGTGCGCTTTTCCATCATGGCCAAGATGGCAATGACAATTATTTTATTTTCTATTGAGCTTTATCATCATAATTGGTATTTCAGATATTTCAATGTCAGTGCTACCTGTTTGCCTTAGAAGTTTGCTAAATCTCTGCTATGGTGCCAGACAGTCTGAATTAGGGGTTTTATAAAGTCCTTCAGCCACTAAGGTAACAAATCACAACTTTTTGGATACTTTCTTGTGTGCAACCCTCATACAAGGATACAACACAAATCATAAAGTTCATTCTCATTCAAAATGTCTGCCCAGAATATACTGTTGCATCCAAGTTCAAGGGAAAAGGTCCCTAATGTAGATGCAAGTCAATGCATCTCTGAGGTAAACCAAGGTTTACAAAATAGTCAGTCAGTCATCATCTACCGCTTTAACCTCCACCAGAGGGTCGCGGGGGTGCTGTGCCAATCTCAGCTACATCGGCGATAGGCGGGGTACACCCTGGACAGTTCGCCAGTCCATCGCAGGGCCTCACACAGATAGAGACAAACAACCATTCACTCTCACACTCACTCCTATGGTCAATTTAGAGTGTCCAATTTACCTAATCCCCACATTGCATGTTTTTGGACTGTGGGAGGAAGCCGGAGAACCCGGAGAGAACCCACGCATACACGGGGAGAACATGCAAACTCCATGCAGAAAGGCCCTTGTTCCAACCAGGGCTCGAACCCGGGTCTTCTCGCTGCAAGGCGAGAGTGCTAACCACTACAACCCACCGTGTGGCCCTTTACAAAATAGTGATACAGGCAAAACAGGACAACTATAATCTAGCCAATGTCCAAATGAAAGCAACAGTCACAAACACAAGAAATGCAAGTGAAAACAAGAACAAGAAGCACAGTGAAGGACCAGTGTGTTGGAGTTAAGGTCATCTACTAGTACATTTGGCATATTTTAGTAGGAGAAACACATGATGTGCTGTGTTTGTGTGTCAGCGAACATGCAGGCACCATAAAACAGAGTGAGCTTAATGGAAGTCTTCTATTATTAATATGATTATATTCACCTGAGATGTTCCTTCTGTGACCTGTCAAAATGGCTGCTGTGCAAAGGGCCCATTGTCGCATTGTACATTCATTACACTTGAGAGGAGGTCCGTTTTTTTCATGACGTCTGCCATGTTGCATTTTTGTTTCTTCAGTAACTCAGACAAACCAACCACTAGTTCTATTGTGTGTGTGTTTCCTCAAAGCTACAGTAGAATCTCTTGTATGCTTGGACATACAATAATTATACTGGTTTTTATTGTTTTTTTTAATGTGTACATTCACCTAAATGTATAAATTGTTTCTTTTCATTCCTTTAACAACAACGTGGCAACAAAAAGCCGGAACACATTCCCACTAATTGAATAAAAGGATTTGGTCACACAGAAAGGTGGCTGGAAAAAAAGTAGGGATAAAGTGTAATCATTCCTCCAAAAAAAAATGTTGATATATGTAGTTTCCAGGCCAGAAAATCAAAGGAATTAGTTTAAAACAACAATGCCAGTAAAAAATAGTCCACCAAAACAACAACCAGAACAAAAGTAGTAGTTTCACTGAGTGTCATTTTGAGGTGGAACTGTTTTTTGATCTCTAATTAGATGGTAGGAAACAATGAGAGAAGAGGTGACAGCAGTCACGGAGCCGCTGTTATTAATAGGCTCTTTGTTTCAGCAGAATGCTGATGAGGTGAGTGATTTCCATAGAAACTGACTTGTTTTTAACCTGAAACAGCACAGCCACTCTGTTTGTATTATGTTGCCATTTAATGAACAAATAACTAGATTATGATTATTGTGAAGTCTTGTATAAACTTTGCAACACAGAATTTGTAAAAAAAATGTTTTCTTTTTCTGACAGATCGTCTGAGGCATTTTTAGATTGAACGGTTTTTAAATGTGCTTCGCCTGAATCACTCCTAAAAAAATGCATTCATCCACAACCAAACTACATTCCCAATTATGCTTTGCAAGGAGCATATTTTCTGAACCAAAATGATATTTCTTATACGTGCATATGAACTTGATAGTGTCTAATCGGACCTTATCGCTCTAAAACTCTTAAAGTTGTCAAGTACACCTATAAATTTCATTCTAATCTGTTTTGACTTTAACTTTGCACATTCCTTCTTATGGTAAAACCTTTGTTTAAGGTTAGACGGTTGTTTTCAGTCATCTGGATTCACCTTACATTTCAGATGTTAAGTGAAAAGCCATAAAATATAAGATGAATGGTTCCCTCCTGTCTTGGCATTGAGTATTCTGTCTGACACCAATCTCCTTCCTGTCCGTACAGACTCCATTTTTTAAAATCTAGCCCCATGTGATGCAGCCAAGGTTACAGCATTGGGTGAAATTGAGTCTCATCGCTTAAGGATATTTCCCACCCACACTGTTCTGTCCTGTACAAGCCTATCACACGCTATTATTCCCAATGAGCTTCGCTGAGCGAGGCGTAAATGAATCCCCCTGTCAGTTTCTGTATTGATATTCAGACATGGAGAGAGATGTATCTATTTTCCATGAGTCAGTGTAAAATACAAGACAGCTAATAGGCCATTTGTCTCTCTTAGCAAAATGACGTTTCACAGCTTTATAAAATGGAACATGTGGAGGGCGGTTTGGACAGCAAAGACCATTGGGTTCAATAATGGGCTCCTGTCAAGAAATGCCACATGAAGGACTCAAATGTGGCATTGCAAAATTGAGTGTTTTAATACAACAAACCAAATGCAAAAAGGGAAAAAATAATACTACTAATAATAATAGAGACAGGAAAATATTGTATGAAGTAAAACATGAAGACAGGAGCTGAAATTCTGGTCCTCTGTCCTTTCTCCATGAGGCTGCCAACTTCATCACATGGTCTTCATCAAACAGATGGTGTCTGTTCACTATGTTACAACACAAATGCTTTAAGTGGATTCATCTCCATGCATGGCAGCTGAGGAAACTCTGTCCATATGGTTAAAACTTAATAAGGGGCAGGTAATTTACCAAGGTATTGTAGTTGGGGTTTGTAGTAGTTGAATGGTTCACCTCCAAGTTTCAACCACACAGTTTGTCAAAAGCTGAAGAATTAGCAATGCGCGGATCTAAGAGCATTCGCTGTCAATCATTACCCATCTTATTTTATGACTCTTAAGCTTCTTTCACGTTGAGATTAATGGGTATACTCAGCAGTTATGATCCCAGGTAAACTCGCTACAAAAAGACTCGGGAGTATTGTTTGAGACCATAACCTTCTTAAAAATATTTATTGATGTAATAAATCAAGATATGGCAATGGCAACATTTGATGCCGGAGACTGAGTTGCACAAAAGTATTTTTTTAAACTGATTATAAATCATATGTTTGAACAGAGATTGTATTTATTTATTATGGAATGACTGATCTATCTATGACTGATTCACTAAGCGGTGCAGCGCTCCCAGTTTCATTGTATGCTACTGAGCTTAATTTAATTATTGCAATTCTATTTTGATATATACACCTGTATACCATGTACACCATGATGAGTTGCCTGTTGTGTTTAGTGATATCAAATGCCAGAATACAGAATGGGGCAAAATGTGACAATAGCGTTAAGGCAGTGAGTAATTTTGATGAACTATCAGACAATCATCACCTGAACCTGCAGCTTCCCTCGGCTTTATTGAGCTTTACTGTGATTTCACTCTTACTGCTCTCATTTTCTACCACAGCAGATACTTCTTTTTTTTTTTCTAAACTATCCACTACCTGCTTAGCACCTAACAATGGACATCATAAATTCAAGCAGCAGGAAGGTCAGGAAAAAAAGATGTAAAAACTAGCACTTTACATCTACTGTGTCTTGGTGGCTCTTTAGCAGCATTTAATAGTCTCCTCTCTCCTGCTGTGCTGAAGTGGTTCTCATTGTCATATAGTTATTAATGGAATGTTGGTGATAAGAAAGACCAAAATTTGCAATCTCTCGTTCTTTCTCTCTGCCCCCCATCTTCCTCACAGACCCAATTTCCTCTCATTCAGCAAGTATGAATTAGCTCCCGTAGCCATTGATGCAAACATACATATCGTTTCCTTTGTCACAACCCACATACATTCGTATGTTCTGTATTTTAGTGGCACTGCCTCACAGCTGAAAGAGCGTAGTTTCAAAGTCCCTCTGTACCTCATCTGGATGACCTTTTGAAAAGGAAAGAATGAAGGTCAAAGAGTGTCCAGAGCTAATTTTAACAGATGATGTACGTGTCCTGCAATGTAATAAACACAACAAATTGTTTAATTCAGACCCAAGTGGCAATCAGTAGTGATGTGACCCTTGTGACCTCCCTTTTGGAAGCCATGAAACTGGCACTTTGGCCAGTGCTATGTTGAGGTTTTGCAACCAGGAACTCACAGTAGTCACCTGCAACTAGACTCCTATTAAATTATGTCAACAAAATGGACTAAATTGATGTCATCTTCCACGGAAGAAGACCAAAAACATCCTGGTTAGCATCAACCTCCAGTTTGGAAGTCTATGTGTCTACCTTTTATATATTTTCTGCATCCAGTTTGTCACAGTGGACAGTCATTAGCGCCAAGTGGGTGATGCGGTGGAAACTCCGCAGATAAAGATCTGACATAACTTGAATCCTTAATGCATGTTAAAGGAAAGGCAGGAGTGCTGGAGTCATCCATGGTGACCAACATGGTTACCTTTACACACCCTGCCTGTGCTCTCCCAGTGTGTGACAGGAGTCTTCACAACACTGCTGAAGTAGAGGTGATAGAAGCTAGTTAGCAAGTTAGAGAAAATGATCATGAAAAATGCATAAAAAATGTACATTTACACACCACAACCAGGGCTGTGCCTTGTCCCCAATCCTATTTGTGATATTCATGGACAGGATCTCGAGGCGCAGCCATAGTGTTGTAGTGTGGTCATGATGGCATCATCAGTCTGTGATCTACAGCGCTCACTGGATCCGTTCGCAGCTGGCCATGGTTTTCAGTATGAAAACAATGGATTGCCTACTCCCGGTGGGGAATGAGTCTTTACCCCCAAGTGAATGAGTTTAAGTATCGTGGGGTCTTGTTCAGGAGTGAGGGAACAATGGAGCGTGAGATTGGCTGGAGAATCTGAGCAGTGGGAGCGGTATTGTGTTCGCTCTACCCCACCGTGACGAAAAGGGAGCTGAGCCATAAGGCAAAGCCTGGTCGATCTTCGTTCCTACCCTCACCCGTGGTCATGAGCGATGGTTCATGACGGAAAGAACAAGATTGTGGGTACAAGTGGCCAAAATGGGTTTTCTCAGAAGGGTGGCTGGGGTCTCCCTTAGAGATAGGGTGAGAAGTTCAGCCATCCGGGAGGGACCCAGAGAGCTCTTTGCTGCTCCTTTGCATGGAAAGGAGTCGAGGTGGTGAAGTGGTTCAGGCAGACCAAGGACTAGGTGGAGGGATTATATCTCCTCACTGACCCTGGGAGCACCTGAGGATCCCCAATCATTGCTGGTTGATGTGGCCAGGGAGAGGGAAGTCTGGGGCCCCCTGCTAAAGCTGTGACCCAATCTCACATAAGCAGTTGACGATGAATGGATTGACGGACACTACAGACAATGACTCTTTGATGAGCGTGTGGAATGTATCCATGGAATTTTCGAACTTTGGAACTTTCTGAGATATGTTGCTGTAAACCTAAGTGCTACTACAACATCTAGTACTGATGTCTTCATTCCCATGCTCGTAGGCACCAAGGGGACATAATATACTACACTGTGCAACAGCAATACAAAATATTGCCCATTAGAGATCTGCATGGAACATAAGTGTAGATTCACAATGGTGGGCTGCATCAAAGATGTGAACATCATCTGCCAGTGGTTTACCTCAAGAGAGTCTTCCTGTCCCTGCCATTACAAACCCCACATGGTCTACAGAGCAGCTGGCCATCGGAAGACGAGAGCACTAGCTGCTCCTGGGTGATTTAGTTCTGAGTGGGAGGCCCAGTGCTCCATACCATGATCTGCTAATTGAAAAACAAACGGCAGGGTGACTTTTGCTATAACAACATGTACATGTCCCTCAGCCACAGGCACCCGCTGAGCTGGGAGTCTGCTGCAATAAAGCATAAATAAAATGGATTGCAGGGGCGGAGGGTGGGTCTGTGGGCTGCACAGTGTGTCAGAAGTTCCCCTCCTTGGCTCATTGACTCCCAGTGAGCAGGGAGAATAAGGAGGAGAATTGCATTTCCATTGCAACACAGCAGATTACACCACAGTCTGCCAGCAATTTGTTTCTTCTCTCTTTCATTTTTCTATCCAGCTCATTTGTGGTCCTCTGCTTTATGTATGATCTCCATGTGGGTGTTTGTGCGCCTTCATCCTCTCTTTCCTACTGGCTATTTATCATAGTTGATGGCCTTTCGAGGGTAGAGAGAGGAGGGGTGCAGCCCCAGTGAATTATCCTCTGGGCAGCTATTGTCGGTCTTCTCCAACTTTCTGTTTGTTTTTCTCTGCCGCCCTCTTTGTCAAAACTCTCTCCCAGTAGATCTCGGTGAAATTGGGACAAAGCTGAAAATACAGTAAAACGGCGCAACAGAGTAGAAGCAGAGCATCATCTTTGTTTAAAGTCACCTCTGATATCATGTTAGCATCTCTATTAGGCAAGGCAAGGCAGCTTTATTTGTGTAGAACATTTAATACACAGGGGCAACTCAATTAATACATTAATTTGCTCTATCTGTATTAATATAATTACTTTGATATTACATTATGTCAGTACAGAGAAATGAACAGAACATAGATTGTAGGAGTAGAGGAAATAGATTAATACTTGACGATGGAGCTGTCATTCAAGACTCTTTAGTCCACTTGTTGTCAATTGCTTGATCACGATGTCATTTGTTCATCAATTCCACTTGATCAAACATTACACTTAAAGCCATTGAACAGTGTTTTGAGGTGCCAACAATACAATCTATGTTTTAGTAGATGCCATAGTAATTCTTAAGCTTGCTGTCAGAGATATTTTTGATAGGAAACTGTTGTTACATGTCTTCCTAAAATGTTGTGTCCGTGACGGTCCCTCAATGCATTTACACGCACAATTAAGTCGACCATGTTGTAGCTTGCCTTTGCTATTCAGTTGGACTACTGTCCTTGTCCCAGTAGCTAACTGGAATGGAATCGATTCATTGAATGAAGTCTGTTTGCCTCTGCTATGCGCGGTGGTGATACTTTCAGCTTCTTAGTATCGTAGGATTTCTGGTTTAGCAGGAATTCTTTTTACCTTTTTAAACAACTAAGCTATGAATAACACAGTTGTGCTGATACATAACTTGTCATTTTCGAAAACACAAAGCTCCAACTGTGTTAGAAATATGTTGCTTCCATAGAGACAGAAATTAAAATCCCACAACATGACTGTTTAATTGCTAAGAGTCTTTTTATTTCATCATTTTAAACAATTTTTATTTTCCTTTTCTTTTTTCCTTAAAATAAGTCCAGACTACTACTGGAGAATGGCAGACATGTGCAGCCTATGTTAACATGATAGTACTAAACATGGCAAATTTATATAATATTTGGTGTTAATTGATAACATTGGATTTGGCTTTTCTGTCTGATCAGTGTCAGACTGATATCCTCTGTACACACCAAGTATCAGATCTGCTCATCCTTGATTGACTGAGTGAACATGATTGACTAAATTCATTCCTCTAAGGCAGGAACGTGTGGAACAGTTATAATCTCTACATAAAGTGATTGTGCGTCTTTTGTGACCCTTTTAGACAATCATACTGTAGCTTGTGTGCCATAAATAAAGCATGACACGCTCAGAAAAAAAGCTTGGTGTTTTTTTTTGCCCTCAAACTCTGCGTCACAGCTGGTCCAGAGAGTGCAGAGACAGAGCGGCGAGATGCATTAATCTCTGCAGACTTTGTCAGCTCCACGCCATAATGCGAGGCCAATGGTCAGCAGATATAAATGCTCTGAGGGACCAAATGAGATTAGAGACAAAGTTTGATGCTCGAACCGCCGTTCCACATGAAAGCCCTGTCACAATGTGAGCACAAAATAAATAAATTCAATTTACATCAGCCAGCTACAGGGGAACATTAAACATCTCAAATTATTGCTCTTCCCCTGTGATCTACACTTTGGCCATGAGGCTCGATTAGATACGGTGGAGGCCAACATTTTCTCTCAGCAGCTGTGTAGAGCCGCTTATGGCCAGTCTGGGGCTTGTATTGGTTAAGCAGCTCAGCAGCAGCAGAGGACACAGAAACACATCATCGTACTCAAAATATGAGCAGTGATGATAAGAGTGCATTGTAAGAGCAGCCGTAGAATTACTCATGCGGAAATCTACATACTAAGTCAAAACCAAAAGTCTTAATATAAAGTATTATTTTATAGTTTCATCTTCAGACACAGTAAAAGCAATGTGTATGCCAGGTTCTGAGTGAGATTAAAAAAAAAAAAAAAAACAGTTTGTTTTTAAAGTTTGTTCAGCTTTACAGCAAACTAGATATTTAATTACGGAAGTGTTGCACATTTTATGGATAATTAACTACATCAGGACACATTAAATGGTCGAATGCCACAGACGAGGTAATTAACGAGAAATGCTGTTTATAAATCAAGCAACACACAATAACAACACAATTAAGGAGATTCAGACAGTGGTGCTGACTGTGGGTCAGAAAAATGATGAGCATTATAGTAATAAAGTGTCTTCTAAATATTGTACTTTTAATGTTCGGAGATTTACACAAATAATGTCTTTATGGAAATCTGGACCAGTGTCTTTGGAGATGAGAGATCTCCACGGTCGGCTTTATTTCAGCAGAGAGACAGTTGATGTGTCTTTTACTGCACTGTCAGTCACTCTTTTTCCCAGGTTGTAAAAGTCTATTTATGGATCTGAGTGTGAGCAATGCTTGTTTTGCCATGGGAAATCACTAGAACCCAGCTGGGCTGTTGAGGCCAAACTGCAGGAAGGGAGGCCATTTACGTCCATGCTGACATCAGCAGCTCAGTTGGGCTCTTCTGTACAGGCTCTCGTTTTTTCCTTCTGAGGCAAGAAGAATCAATTATACAGTCAGTGTAGCAACAACAGAAAAAGCACTCACTTTTTCTTTAATGTACAGAAAAAAACTAAATTAAATGTAGACTATACTTTCTCTGTTATAGCTTATATGTTTTCTTATTGAATTGTGGTTTGTATACATATAAAAACCCACATGGGCAGTGATTTTGATAATCTCTCCAAGTAAACAGGTATTTATTATAATATATTTAGTTTCACCTTGCATCCCTTATTGTTGCCACATAGTTGAGTGGAACTCTACATTTCCATTGCACTGAAATTCTTTCAATACCTCCTGCACTTATGCATGTAGGAATACATGGAGAAAATATAGTGAAAAAGGAAAAGACCACATGGTTATCCTCAGACAGGGCACTTTTACTTTTTTATTTCATAATGTTACCGACTGAATAACAGGAAACACCCTATAAATCTTGACATTGACTCATTATATCGTCTAGAAGAATGTATAATCTCACATTCCTGTTCTTATGTTATCAAATTGTTAGATATGATAGCTGCAGTTGTTTCCCTCTGCAAAAATAAATGGGATTTAATTTGTGTAACTCAATGTAACAAATGACGTATGTACAAAAAACCAATACATGTCATCGAAATGTCTCCACTGGCCTGTACCGCAGCTCTTTTAATGTGCAGCACAACAGCAAGCCGACCTACGCTAACCTCCGATGTAATGCTAATGATGTGTGCATGAGTGAGATGAACCACTATGACTGATATTATAATTGGCTCTTTAGATATTTGCGTGCACTGTTTGTGGTTCAGTCACTCAAAGTAAAATGTTTCCTCTGAGTTTCTAGTGCTAACACCATGGAGTCTGATTGATACCGTAATGATGGACTACAATACGATTATTCAAGGATTGGGTCCAATGGAAGAGAATAGTAATGAGCTGAGAGTTGTGGGGATTTGCCTTCATCAATACAAAAAATTAAGGAGGCTCATCTCAAAAATGTTAGCATGCCATAATGCAGATGTGTAATTATCCTTCAACTAAGACCTACATTCCAGGAGATACCAACATGATACATATCGTGAAAGGAATGTCAGTTTTATTTATGAGCCAAATTTAAAACCAGACCTAACCTAAAGTGCTGTATAATAAAATATTATAGAGACAAATAGCACAAGAATATGGATGCAAATAAGAAAAACAAGTTCTGATATTGATGACTAAAAATAACAAAACCTTTAGGACAAACGTTGATCTTCAGTTCAGCTTTGAACAGTTGGAATGCTAAATGGCAAACTCTTCAAAAGCTTCCACCCAAGTACACTGAACGCACCACTGCCCTTGAACTGTCTGAGGATCCAACATGTGGAGTGGAAAGAAAGAAAAAGGACTTCAGGTATATGGCAACATGTAGCAGAGCTGAATGATTTGGGTAAAATTCATCAGTTCTGTAATGGATTTGAAATGGGATAGAGCATTACCAGACCATGGAAATATTAACGAACATATTATAATTTAATGAGAAAAGCATAAGGATATGATTTTTTTTTTTTTTTAACATATATTACCTTACACATTGCCTTTGTCTTTTAATAATTATTTGTATAATTATTCTGTTTCAGATGTGTGATTTGAAAAATGACTTGCCCCATGGCATCAGTTGGACATGTCACACTTGTGGTGTCAGCACCAAGCTCTGTCACTTACATTATGTAGTGTTTGGTTTATAATCCATCCTCAAAGAAAATGAACTTGATACACTGGTGATGTTGATGTTGTTGTCAGTGTTATTATTCTGCCTCCGCTTGGTCTTTGTGTACAGAAATCATGTAACATTATTTCAATGCTGCGTCCTACATCTGAAAATGGCCTATGTCAAGCAAAATTGTCAGACCTGAACGAGGAAGCGTTTGTGTGCATACAAGCTTCGGCACAGGGGTGAGCGGGGGCAAGAAGCCAACTGTCCAACTGCTGAAGGAGCAGGTTTTTTAAAGCAGAAGAATTCACTTGTTTTCAGTCATACACCAAGTTGTTTGCCGCTGTCTTGAAATTAATCATTTCCCGTGTGCAGCATGGGAATATGGCTGGATGAAACACAGACACAGAGTCATGCTGAGCTTCATCAGCAGTGTGTGAACTCATTTGACAGTGGTTTGAATGCAACATTTTCTTTATATTCAAAAGTTTGACGACGGTTGGAATCATTTGTCTCTCACCGCTAGAAAACAACTGTGAAGAACACAAACAGCCCGTGTAAATAACATCCCATGTGAGGATTGTTGCAAGTGTCTGGCAGACAAACAACAACACCAATTAGTTAAAATGTTATTCCAACATTTCAGTTCCATTTGCAGCTTTCTGCACTTATGTGTCATCTTCCTTTTCACGAAGTCACAGTCTGAAGGTCAACTGCCCTCTAGTATGAAAGAAAAAGAAATAAAAGCAGCGGTTATCAATAACCTTTTATTAAAACCAAAACATGATAAATGGCCATAAAGTCTAAGTAGACAAGACAAAGTGATGTAGCATATTGCAGATTTTTTTTTTTCCACTCCGAGACAATTTGTCTGTGTGAAAGCTCCCTGTTAGCACCAGTGTTATGATACTACAATGCTACCATGATGGCTCTTTTATCTCTTTTCTACTCTCCAGCGAGTCTGTGAGCTCCACAGATTTTTGGTTGGACTGGATATTAATAGCTACAGCGGACCGTGGTAATGACTAGCTCAGGGAGTGATGGGACACAGCTCCAGCAGCTGCTGTTGCGATGGCAGCAACAGTCTGGGATGATGCTCCTAATGAGAAATACTATAAAGACCAACACTGCTTTTCTTATCTCTGTTTCTGGGAGATGCTGCACCTCCAGCATCATCCCTCAGCACTAACAGAGTGTTAGAAGTGGGGGAGGTCATAGGTTGTCATTTATTGGCCTTTTTTTAATCTCCCTACATATTTCCTATCCTGAGGCACAGCGCTGTCCCCAGCAGACAGAATCAATAGCAGCGCTACTGCCAAGCAGTCTGAGGGCTAACAATGAAAGCAGGACAATTACATTGAGATGGATCAGAGACTTTAGTAGAAATATATTATGACTTTGTTTGGCTGTTCACCAGGAGGCTGGGGGAAGACAGGTCTAACACAAAGCCAGTTAGTTAACTGGTCGCCTGAGAGCCAGTGTTTTGCTAGTGATGTGTGAGGCCTGTGTGTGTGTGTGTGTGTGTGTGGTCCAGGTATTACTGGACTAATGTTGTGGGGATCTGTTTGTTTGCTCACATTATGTCTACTTGTCTTCCTTATGTGGACAAAAATCAAGTCCCCATAATGTAAATCACTACATTTTAAAGTGAAGATGTGTGTTATGGTTAGCCTGAGGTTAGAGTTAGGTTATGGTTAGGGTCGGGATTAGGATTAGGCCAGTAGTAATTATGGCTAAGGTCAAAGTAAATCTCCTGGAAATTAGTCAATAAGTCAATGAAGACCAAAATCTGGCTTGAAGTGTGGTTAGGGTCAGGCATTAAGCGGTTAGATTAAGGTTTGTTTAGTCCAAAATAATGGAAGTCAATGTGAGTCCTGTCTGGCCCTCATGAGACAGAACCTGATTTCTGTGGATCTGGCTTGGACTGAGATGTGGATTGTGGTAAGGTAAGGATTAGAGTAAGGGTCGGGCATTAACTGGATGTGGTAAATCAGAAAAGAACAGCGCCAACGATCAAATGGCTCTTATCTAATAACAGTATAATTACAGTAATTAACACAAGATGTATTTACAAAATGTACAATAATTGGATATCTCTATGAAACACATGTTCCTGCTGCTCGGGTTCTCTCATTCAAAACAATAACAAAAGACCTTGTTGGATAACATCTAGAAGCAGCGTGGGATTATAGGAATTGTCGTGTTGTCATCTCTTGCGATTCCCCGGCGCATTTGTGCTTTACAGGGAGAGGTTCCAAAGCAGAACACACAGCATATGGCCATGAGTAGTCATGATCCATTAGTGACAAATACACACAATAAAATGAAAAGAAAGATGACACACAGGGTTTGTCTCAGACGTTATAGCAGAGACGGTAAGGCGGTGAAATAAAACGGTCTGTTACCTCTAATAGAAATACAGATTTATGTGGATTGGTAACATTTTTCGGCCAATATCATTACTCTCATTGTTTTAGATATTTTTTAATGCAGACATGTTACATTCATATGTTACATATTAAAGCATGGGGGCATTTCAAGAGACTTTGGGGGGCCTAAGGCAAAAGCAATCAAAGGGCCCGAGAGTGAACAAAACTAGCAGCATGGGGCCTCATTAGCAGGTTTCTCCTGCTGTCTCCTTAACACCAAAGATTAGGGGGCTTCTAACCAAATTGCCATCGCCATCGCCACAGCTTTTCTCCAGGGGCCCCTCCTCAGCTCGAGGCCCCAGGCCATTTCCTACTTCCCCTAAGCTGCTACAGCACCCCTTGCAGTCTGCCTCATCAGTACATGAACCACCACTTTTGCTGCTATAAGAAAGCACTTTATTATCATCCCCTGCAATGATTCATGGGATCTTCGAGTGTTCATGAATGCAGACGTCGTATCTACTGTACCACTTTTCTTCCTCTGCCCCCCCTTCAACGGAAACAGATATATATTTGCAGATAGAATGTGATTATTGCTGTTGTGGTGTCGGTCACATCACTGCACAATCACACAGTCTACATGCATTTTAAAAAGTTATTAGACAGTATCAAACATTTATTTTTAAACTTTTTTGTGTTCATGAATTATTAACTGTCAGGCAGTTTGAGCGAGCTTACGTAATAGAGTGTGATCTAACATGAAGTTAAGAGCAGCCTGGACGTCTAATGAAAAAAGAAATGACAAAGCAAATTAATTAGTGAATAAAAGAGTCTGTGTTAAAAAAAGAGAGAGCAGAAGCAGCAGTAGCAGAGTGACTTGAGTATGTCCACTGTTTCCACCTTTACTGAATTAACCAGCAGAGGTAATGTTGTCAGTGATTGTTTGGTTATTCTTAGAGACTTTAATACCATTCAGTACTATTCAATGTTGGCTTCCAGCTTTTGTTGCCCCCCCTTCCTAGCATTTGCTTCTGCTAACATTTCTTTCCTGACCTCTTGAAGACTTTGGTGAAGTCATTTATTCACTGACCCCAGGGTCAGAGAGGACGGCCTAGTTGTGGAGTTCTGGCTATGATTGAATATTGTGTTGTGGGATTCTAATTTCTTTCTCTCTACTATCCCACTGAACAAACCAGATCTAGATCAGTTATCCAATACAATTTATTTATAAAGCACATTTGAAAAACAACTGCAGTTGACCAGTGTTGTGCAGTCGTAGTAACTAAAAGGATGTAGAAACAAAAAAATAAATATAAACATAAAAGGCATAAAATGCAGAACAGACACACACACTGTCTCAAATGCAACAGAGATCACATGAGTCTTAAAAAGAGATTTAAAATTTGACAGTTATATGTAATGGAACCTGCGAAAGCTCTGTCCCCTCTGTAATTTAGACACTAAGATCAGCTGATCTTAGACCACAGAGGCACATATGGCTGCAGCAAGTCAGACCATTTAAACAGTTATACACAAATAAAAGGATTTTAATCTATCTATCCTGTAATGCACTGGGAGCCAAGGGAGGGAGGTCAGAATGGGGGAGACGTGCTCACATCTGTGTGTCCCTGTTCTAGGCGAGCGGCAGCATTCTGGACAAGCTGAAGGCTGGAAACGGAGACCTGGCTAACCACAACATAAAGAGCATTTGGGTTGTAATAAAAGCAGCAATTTTTTCAAAGTCCCCACAAAGACAGAATAGACCTCATTTAAGCCATTTGCCTCAACTGATAAAAGCTGTTTTTTAGAACAGAGCAGATCTGCTTGTCAAGTTTTAACTCACAGTCTATTTTTACCCCGAGGTCGGTGA
Organism: Solea solea; assembly: GCF_958295425.1. Lineage (NCBI taxonomy): Eukaryota > Metazoa > Chordata > Actinopteri > Pleuronectiformes > Soleidae > Solea > Solea solea. The sequence goes on along the minus strand of NC_081140.1, from coordinate 6,619,429 downwards.
CAGTGTTTTTTATAGAAGGAGACAAAAAGCCAAGGTCAATAAGTTGGGTGTCCGGAGCACCACTCGGACAGAACAATATAGCTTTCTTTTTTTTGTCATTGAACCTCAGGAAGTTTAACGCCATCCATGCTATTTTACCAGTGAGTGGACAGAGTGAGAGTTATTTCTTGTTAGAGGTACATACATTTGACAGGTATCTGCATAGTGGAAACAAATGCCATTATTTCCTCAAAATAAGGAAACAAGTACAATGAAAAGAGAAGAGGTACAAGAATCGAACCCTGCGGTACCCCACAGTGGAGGGGTTCTGTAGAGGACACAAAGTTGTTAAGGCTAAGGCAAAAACTTCTCTCCGTCAGGTACGAAACAGTTAGGATATATATTATGTTAAAGGCGACATAGACCAGAAGCTCCAATTAACGCTGCGTTTGTGTGTGTATCTGCGTCATTACCTCGTTTATGAAATCCTAAAGTTTCAGAACAAACAGTTCAGCCACTGCTGAGAAAATAGGGTTTTATTGTTTTCCTGGGCTCTGCGAAGCGGATCGGCACTTCCGTATGTTGATGTTGTCATCAGAAATCCTCACCACTCCTCTCACCACCGTAGCGCCTCCTGGTGCGGGCACTAGTCCGGGCACATCCGGTTGCGTACATTCAACCGCAGAAGAAGAAGAACTACTCTCGTTGTAGCTGCTGAGATGCAGAGCATCCACCGTGCCAGAGGGGGAGCTGTGTATCTGAGAGCTGGCTTACCAATTACGTCACTTCCAGTTACCTGGCCAATCACAGGACAGTGGGAAAGCTCTTGTTGGCTGGCCAATCACAACACAGTCCACGTTCTGGGATTTTGGTCTGAAACAGCACTAACATATATGTGCGAAACAAGCATTCGATGTCACCTTTAAAGACTCAGTAACTCATTTCAAAGACAGCAGCTGTAAATGTCCAATCAAACAAGATTCAAAGGCATAACAACCTCTGAGGACAGAAGCTCAGCTTTTATTGCATCTTCACAGTTGGGTGAATCTCTAACATTGTGTCATTGATGTACTCAGAAACCAAGCCACGGAAATCTGTATCAGCATCTGCTTTTACACAATGTCAATCACATTTTATTTGTTTAGCCCATAGTCAAAAAGTCACAGTCACACATTGGCTCCTATGGATTAAACAATAGTGCAACAACCTCTGTCCATAACCCTCATCAAGGGTGAGAAAAGACAACCACCACGAAAAGAGAGGGGAAGTTGCATTAAAGTTTCAGGTGCTGTTGCCTAACTCGAAGCACATTTTATCATTGAGCCACGTTGAGCAGTACAGACTTTGGCAGGAAGCTCTTTGGTTTAATGCAAGCCACCAGCTTTAACTAACTCCCAACTTTTCTTTATGCTTTAAGAACGTAAAGCCTCACCTCCTGCAGAAATTTCACTCTGCTTCGACCCAGTTCTGTCTCCCTCTGTATCTCTCTGTCCTTTAGCATCTTTGGTTTGTTTCGCTCTTGTCCTCTTTGAATTTTTTTAATTTCTATCTCTCTCTCTCTGTGTCTCTGCAGTCTTCGTGCTGAGCTGTGTCTTCCCCAAGCGCCCGATGTACGGTGATGTAACAGTGAGCAGTCTCCATTCTGGAGGAGAAGCTTTCTTCTCCTGCCTGACTGGCTATCAGCTGCAAGGCCCCAGTGTGCTGACCTGCCGCAATGCCAGCACCCCCTACTGGAGTGGCAAGGAACCACACTGCCTTGGTAGGTTCACCACAGCCTGAGGGAAAAACCGTCAAAATAATGGAACTGAAATGTCCCTAAGTTTTACTTCACAGTATGGATTATTGTTTTCCACTTTTTGTTATGAATCAAAGTTTTACCTTGTACAGTTGAATTTCCTTGAAGATAGTTAGTAATCAACATGCTAAAATACACAATGTGATATGTAATATTTTATTCCAATAATAGAAATGATTAAATTGTATGATAAAACATTTATAGTCATAAAAAAATGTAAAAAAATTATACCAAGCATTACTTTTTGTAAATTGAATTTATAATAAATAAACCAAACCACTATTACTTTAGTAGTACTACTCATAATAATGATTATAATAATAATGTAATGCCTTAATCAATGTATGTCTGCTTTTTTAACATTTGTATTTACTCTGTTTTATCACATGCACTATTATTATTATTTTTATTACTATTATGATTATTAATTGTATGTAGCAACACTTCACCTCGTCCTGAAATCAAGAATAGATGACTACTTGACCTAAAACATGATGGAAATAAATGACAGAAACCAATACCGATAGATTTAAAAGAGCTAGCACAATATTGCTAACAATGCAAATTGTTAAACACAACACAGTAAAAAAAATTGGTCATCATCATCAATAATTGAGAACATTTACATGAATAACATAATTATCAAGATATTGCATAAATGCACTCAGAAACAGACCTTCTTAAAAATAATAGGCAGAGTGATTGTTATGTAGCACGGCGTATCCTGACTGGCAGTAAACTGGAGGGACCTTGGACATTTGTTTTCGCTCTGATTTAATGGGCTTTTACTGTTACTCTCAGTATTGGTTTTCTCATTTACAGTGTTTTCTGTGATTCAGCCCTTTGATGCCAGCTTTTTACACCGTTCCCATTAACAGTTTGTTTTTTTTCTTTTCTTTTTTGTAGCTAACTCTTATCTATTGGACCATCTAGTCATTTTGTATAGAGGCCATAGAGATAGACAGATCTGGACTCCCACAGGAGAGTGTGTGGAGGATGGATATTTTTTTTTCTTTATCTGCTCGGTTGGGGCTGGCTGAGGAATAATAAGTGACAATTTTGCTCCTGACCATTCAGATCAGCTCTGATACACAGCACAGGGAATAAAGCCTCTGAGAGCAATTTCTAAGAGGGAGTTTGTGTGGCTGTGCATCTGTATCTCTGCTATCTTGATTGTGTGTGTGTGTGTGTGTGTGTGTGTGTGTGTGTGTGCTAGAGCATAAAGCAGGTGTATTGCGATGTGATTACTGAAGTCTGGGCAGGATGCCACTGGGTTTACTCTTCTTGCTCTGCTTTAATTAAGCTTTGTGTGCATGAGTAACCTTGACCTGATCAGCTGGGACACACACACACACACACACACACATCTTCCTATAGCTGCAAATACATTTTCTGTATGTGTTAAAAACCTAATTGTATGCCTCACTTCTCCATCCCATCCAGATATTTTAAAATTATGTTTGCCCTTTATCTCTAAAACCCCTTTTAAGTCAAATCACGTGTTTTCAAGTTATGTAACATATGTGTATGTGATTATAGTACATTAGAGATGCACAATACATTGTGCGTCACAAAGTATGCATGTGCAATAGTGACAGCATGACATGTGATGTGATGTCAATTCGAGCAAACAAATCAGCTGCTCAAGGCTAATGTGTCCATGTCATATGCAACCACTTGGCTACAGGAACTAGGCATGGGACATTATTTTGGGGTCAGAAGCCCTGTGGTTCATAGTTTGACTTTAACATGTTTAAGCTGGCTTTGGTAGCAGGAAAACAGTCTTTGTGGAGAACAAAAGAGGTGGAACACTTGGACCAAAATGTATCAGCTATCGGCTTGTTAAAAGGTCTACTGTACACATCTCTCAAATGCAGCCCCAGTGTCCTGTTTCACATTGCGTGCCACATTGTAAACACGGTATAGTGATGAACAGAGCATGAAAGTCTTGGCCCAGATATCTGCTGTGTACATGAGAAGGCCCATATCAGTTGTTGGCCAATGGCTAATGGTTTCAGTTGATATGCTGGTTAATTTGTCTAAGAATTGCATTTTGAAAGTGAAGAATATTCCTTCTTTCTCTCTCAGCGGCCTGTGGAGGTTTGATGAAGAACGTCACAGTTGGTCGGATCACCTCTCCTGGTTTTCCCAGCAACTACAGCAACAACCTGACATGCCACTGGCTCCTGGAGGCTCCCGAGGGCCAAAAGCTTCACATTCACTTTGAGAAAGTGGCATTGGCCGAGGATGATGATCGGTAAGCAGCACGTCCAGCTTCTGCATGAGGATGGTCAGACATTTTGTTTACAACTTGAACTAATTAACTATCCTAGTTATGAGTATAGAAACATAATGAGTGATGCACAAGCAGGAGACGAATAAAAGCTCTGGGAAAATAATCTGCGGTGAAAGGCTTCAGTGGGGAGTTTTAATGGCAACTGGCTGTGAGCTCATAGCGATGACAGAAGTGTCACTTTAACAGCACGGGGCTGTCATAAGAGAGAGAGAGGACTGAAAAGAGGTGCCACAGGGGGGAAATTAGCTGAATAATCCATTTTGCACAGCAGCCAATTGCTGCTCCTGCTACAAATATGCATAGATATAAAGAGACATCGGGACAGCTCTGAGGAAATTGAAAAGATTAGGAAGTGGAGATGATGGCTTGAAGACAGAGATTTGGCATGGGTGTGAAAGGTGGTCTTGTAATGAGCTCTGCTGGCTCCTTTAAGTCTTTGGGTTTTCTATACACACTGCTTTAGTGACATACTGCAAGTCATGTGAATTTTGATCAGATATAAACATAGCTGGAGAATCATAAAAAATGATCAGCGTCTTTGATGGAATCTCTGGCTCTATACCGATAAAATGTACTTATCATATGACCTGTCATCAAGTATGTGTATTTTTTTCACACTGGTCCATCTTCTCGTAGTGCTCTATAACCAAAGCAAAGCAAAGCAAACCTCATTCACTGGTTTTATATAACATTCCCCCTTCATCCTCAGCATGGACGAGTGTACCTTGACAGTTTTTGTACATAAAGGGATTTTTATTGTTGTTTTCTGCTTTGGACAGGAGCCAGGCTTCTGGCTTTTTCTACTGCTGCAAGAATACACATTTGTGTTGTATGCATTGAGGTGCTTTCCATAAATTATTACACAACACTGGTAGCTACTGCTGAGTCTTTAGAATAGTAACCAGACTTTGTATAGCTGGAACCAGAAGGGGCATGAAAGTTGCTGTAGCCTGTTTAAAGCACCAGTTTGTATTTGGTTTCCAAAACACTTTTGTTTCTTGTTGAAATCTTCAACAACAAAAAGCCAATATCTATAGCCCTCAAAGTATAAAACACAGCCAGTAAATTAATTTGTTCCAAATAATTCCCTGGTGTATCTGTCACTAACTAACCTGCCTACCTGCATGATTCCTATTGATGATATTTAGGTGATTCAGACTCAATGTAGTTGTCCTCACAACACTCTCTCCTTCAGGGAAATCATAAAGAATTCAGTTTCCTCCCTGAATCAGAGAGGGAGCAAAACATTTCTCCCCTGTCGAGAAATTAGAGAAGATCATTTTACCCTTTCACATCAGTTCCATTAGATTGAATAGAAATGTAAATGTGTGAATACAGATTTGGGGGTTGACATCAAGAAATGTGTATTCATATTTCATTTTATTTTTTCTCTGGGAACCCCCTGTGACCTCTTCATAGAATCCTCGGGGTCCCTGTTATTGATAACCAGTGTTCAAACCACGACAATAGTTTCTAACAGGCTAATAGATACCACATGTCACTGACAGCTAGACAATGTAAATGTGATGTTACTGTCACTTGGCTCCCAGAAGGTGTAAATCTTTGAGGCTAAAATTCTCCCTAAACCAGTTTGAGGAGTGTCTACATTCAAATGGCCACATCTTCTTCAAACATTTGCAGGTTCCCATATGAAAAGACATGGGACATTGGTGGAAAGCATAGAAATCACACTTTCAGAAGCTGTACATAACTCAAAATGTCTCTCAGGAGACTTGCTCCTGGTTTTTCCATGGCTGGGCACATCTTGGGAGTGACGAAACTTGTCTGCAGTCTCCTATACATAGCATTAACTGGTCCACCAGTATTCCCAGCTGTTGAAAGGGTGTCCCATTTTGTTGGGATAGATCAAAATGAGTAATGCTTTGAGCATAGTAATCAAAATATTATATAAAAATAAAATAAAAATAGTTCCAGTAAGTATTTTGGAGTGAGAAACTGCAAACTGATGAGTTGGGGGATCTGGGAAGAGAGGGAAAGCCTGAGGACATGTGATAGGTGTGTGGTGTGGCAGTGGCCAACATGAACAGAGCAGACACTGTAATCACGTCAGGAAGAATGCTGCTGATGAGTCTTTGCTCTTTTTCTTCCAGGCTGCTGATCAAGAACGGTAACAGCATAGATGCAGCGGTCCTCTACGATTCATACGCAGTGGAGTATCTGCCCAATGAAGGTTTACTCAGCTCGTCCAGGCATCTGTTCATCGAGCTGACTACAGATGCTACAGGCACATCGACTGGTGTTGCCATCAGGTACCAAGGTAAGGTACAGTATAGACCTATGGTAGACTATAGGGAACTTCATTTATTAAAAGCTTTTAGCTCCTCTATTTTTTTTTTTCTTAAGGCCATGAACACTTTAGTGTCACACACGCTGGCTTGCAGTTAATTGCCAGTGAAGTGTAGTTTCAAGCTATAATGAAGACTTTCAGCAGGATGTAATTTAAAAGCATACAGCACTGAATGACGGGGTCAGAAGTTCCTGTGATATTTAATGTACTTAATCAAGGTCACTACAACCATCAAGTGTGCTGCACTGTGGCAGTGAGAGGGGCCTTTCAAACAGTCAAAAGATAAATGAAGGGTATGAAGAGCTACTCCATTCAGTGCTCAATGAGCTATTTAAAAAAAATAATAATAATACAATTCTGAAATCATCTGTGAAATATGAATGTCTGCCGCAAATTTTCAATGTAATCCATAGAATATAATAGTCAAGGTATTTCACTCTGCACCATACATGTAAATTGGAGAAAAGGTCAGTGGAACATCTTAACCGTAGGATTTATTATCTTGGTTGAAACAATGTTTGCATTACAAATTCATGAATAGTCAAAACAATATATGTTGAGATATTTCATTCTGAGTAAAATCAAGCTAACAGACAGACTCTGTCATCCCTAGCATGTGTTATAATCCTAATTTGGTCCAGGGGAAGTAATCCAGTGTGAGGCTGAGGAGCATGGAAGCAACCACCACAGCTCATTGTGATAAAAAGAGAGAAAAAAACTGCTGCCATGAAACATAACTCTCTATAAACTTTTATATCCCAAAATGGAATTTGCTGCAGGAGAGAGAGTGAAAAAAACATATGAAATTCTTTATAGATATTTAAACGAAATGTTTCACTTTCATTACAGGCAATAACTTTGGCAATAAATGTTATGTTTGCATTTAAATGCTTTCTTAGCTGTTACCTCTTGTTATCGCCTTTTTCCTTTATTACTGTTCGTTCAAAGGACTTTGTGAATGAAAGAATCATGGACAGTCTTTTGGGAAAATCTGCCAGTGTAATTATATGCACAAGAGTCCAAATGATGTACAGTAAATTACAGTGAGGTTCCAGCAACATTGTCAGGAGGAGAAACCACGCAGCTTCTCTTTTGTTCACGCGTTTGTCTCAGCACTCGGCATCAGATTAGAGACTTGTGTCTCTTGTCCGGAGGGGACCACTTGGAAATACAATCAGTGTAATCTAATTAGGCCTCCTCTTCACTGCCACAAATGGGATTATGCCCAAAGGGAGAAGCATACATATTACCAACAGACCTCATAATGGCCATTTACAGGATGTAATGTTGTTTAGTTTGTCTCTAACAGATTTGATAGTTCCTATTCATTCCTCTTTTTTATCAATCATTCACACTCTGGTAAACACATAACTTCACTTATGAGCATTTAGCCATGCCTAGCTGCAGCTTGGGTTCTGGATTTATTGTCTCATCTTACCACTGCACTGCTTGGTTGAATATTTGATTCTGATTGGACACATATGATGTTCTATAGTGTGTTTTTTGTTTCCTGTGTATAACAAACCACTGCAATATAGTGTGTTGTGCTGTACTGTAACAGACAGTTGTTAAAGATACTGTTCTAATCATACAATGAACATATCAATCCACCAAAACCATGTGGAGCAGGACCCTAAAATATTGTGAACATTTTTTCTCGTATCATTTTTAATATAATATAACACTGGATTTGTGGCATTACCATCATATAGCCATTAACTCTCACAAGTACCTCAAATATTTATGGTCCATATTGACTGCACCATGATAAAACATTCAATAAACTATCAGACGCTATCATTTATCAAGTACAATATACATCCTATAGCCTGGAGATATGCTTAACTCACCTGAGTTTAATCTTCCTCCGCTAAAAATATACCAAAACTTCCCTCCACAGCTTTTGCAGCAGGCCACTGCTACGAGCCCTTCGTGAAGTATGGCAACCTGACCAGCAGCGATAACACGTGGGCAGTGGGAGCTGTGGTGGAGTTTGCCTGCGACCCTGGCTATACTCTGGAGCAGGGATCTGTCACCATTGAATGCATGGATCCCAACAATCCCCAGTGGAATGACACAGAGCCTGCCTGCAGAGGTCTGTATTCCCATGTGACTACAACTAAGTACATCCTGTTTTTACTGCGCATCATACGCTGTATCTGTCGTTTTTGTCCAACTTTGGCTTGAAAGGTCCAGGGTGTAAGAATTAGTGACATCTAATGATGAGGATGCAGATTGTAACAGGATTCCTCACTCCTCACCCCCTTTCCTCATGGAACTATGTTGGCCTCTGCATAAAAAAATGATGTCATTCTTCTTTTTTTCCATATTCACCTTCTGCTCTGGTTGGTTTGCCTATTTGGGGCTCCTGTAGCAACATGGCAGCACAAAAACCATGGCCTCCATAAAGCACAATACTAATTTAAATCAATTATACACTTATACAAAGGTAGTACAGTACATTCCATCCACAAATAAACTTTCTAAATGCACATGTACTTCCTACGGCAGCACATTTGGTATGGTTTCAACAGCATACCATATAATGGGCTGTCAGAGGTACCTAATGCCACATTCCCATTGTTTGCAGTCGTCCAAGGTTTTTCGCTCCTTAAAACTGAGCAGTTTGAAAAGTTTGGCTTGTACCTAATTGTCCAGAGGGGCTGTAAGTGAGAATGCAAATGTCTGCAGAACTCACTCTTGACATTTTCTAAGATCAAGCTCTGAATAATTCACAGCGAGCTCGTGTCAGGCCCCACCCCTCACCTGGATGCTCCAGACGTTCTGCTGTTGTGAACACATCTGACCCAGAGATTCTCATGCTGCATTCGTTATATGTAAAAATAAATCCCTGGGAACTGTTTGAGTCTACTTTAGAGATATTTTCCTTAGCTTATTTCTAAAACTACTTTTAGAAGATGCAAACTGTTTGACACAGTTTGCATCTTATATTCTTTGATCAGTTGATGACTGGGGGCTGGATCATACTTTAGGCGTTCAGTGTCTGTGGAAGAGGGTCGCTTCCCATATGTGTTCCCAGCTGTGGGTGATGTTCATTCTAAAATGAGAGACAGTGTCAGTCTAGTGTTTTCACAAACATACTCAGTCTCATATTTCATTCCACTATAGTGGTGATCTCTGATCATTGGTTCACTCTAATTTGCACGCAGAATGTAGGACCTGCACCTAATACCTGTTTAGACTATATTTTAAAATAGTGTGGAAAAACTTGTGTTTAACATTTGAGGCTTTGTTAACTCCATGATTATGTTTAAACATACAGAGGCTATAAGAATGTACAATATAGAGCCTTATATCCTTTTATATCCATCAGGCAATCTGATGAAAAACTGTATAAACACACCTGAGCAAAACTTACTCAAAATGTTTGAAATCAGATTGAATTTGTGAAATGTGGAAATACGTCAAAGTTTAAAGTTTACTTGGTTAATTTTTATGAAAAAAGGAGAAGAAAAACCTATTTTGTGACTTCTAAAAAAATGCAACATAAAATTTACTCAACTACACATAAAGCCTGACTATGTGACCCATAAACACACACAACCCAGGATGTCCATATAAGGAGTTGTGCATTGTTCCCACAGCAAATTACCATGGGTGCACTGAAAAAAAAAAAAAAAACATGTACAAGAAAATAAAGAGTAAAGAATTGGACCAGAAAGCCCTGTTGCACTATGTCCTTTAACGTGAAGTACTCATCATCCATGGTTGTGCATGTGTTTGTTTGTTCCAGCTGTGTGCAGTGGTGAGATCACAGATTCAGCTGGAGTGGTGCTCTCTCCCAACTGGCCTGAAGCCTACGATAAAGGGCAGGACTGCATCTGGGGAATCCATGTGGAGGAGGACAAGAGGATCATGCTGGACATCCAAGTGTAAGTATCCACCAACCATGTGTGTATTTTGATCCACCTCCTTTGATATGCGGAGAGCAACATTAGTGCAATCCTTCTTCTTGGCATCTCTTGAACCTAATCAAAACAAAACGCTCTTCATCTTCCTGGGATGATGCACACACACCAGTCTTCTGCTTCAAGCAGAGCCATCTAAGCTGTTTGAAGATTACAAAGCGCTACCTCGCCGTGACTGGTAATAAATAAAAAAAATAAAAAAACTCAGTGTGCTGCTAATGAAAGAGTGCTTGTCATGTGAATATGATGTGTAAGTGCCATGCAAAGGTTAATTAGGTGCAGCAGAGAAAACTAATTATATCAGGATGGTTTTGTTTGGGAGTCCTTCCCCTGCACATGTAATAGCTGCTGTGAGGAGTCGAGAGTGTGTTTCCTGCGATCACAGTGCCAAGGTGAAGACACCGAACAACACAGCATGCCGTGTCAGAGCCTGATAAGTCAGTCAGCCATCGAAAATCATTTGCCATTTGCAAGCGAATTAAGGAGTGCTCATTTGCATGTGTTGCATCTTAAGCTTCTCTCTCTCTCTCTCTCTGTCTAAGCACCACCTGTGCTCCTGTTGTATGTTGAGAAGCACTGATTAATGGCCTCCACTGGGTTTTGAAAGGAAGTCTGTCAACATAAGTAATTGCTGCTGTTCATTTTGCAGAGCAGGTGATTGGAGGTGAAGGTAACTGGAAACATTTAGACAAAGCATCAACCACAAAATTTGGGACCACACATCGCAAAGACATGACGTGATACGTGTGTCTTTTTGGAAAATATCATTTTAACAGGAAGTAACATTATGTCCGTCACATTAGCAGCCTCAAGTGTTTATTAAATCTGTTGAGCAGTTTTAAAAGGTCTTCATGTACAGACAGCAAAACATGTCATCTCATTTATTCAACTGAATGAAGAGCAAACTGTTTTTTCATAAATTCCAGACTTATTTTTGTATAGGTCGCAAATATCCGGTGGTGTCTCAATGGATGGAGAAACCATTATGGGTAGCACAACAGCCAATTTCACAGCCAAGATCAGTGACCTCTTAACCAGTTCAGAACCACAGTTGGAATGGGATAAAACCATAGGTTTTTGTGACACAGTTTTTGTTGGATATTTATCATTTCTGTCATTTATTTGTTTAGTTAAAATGTGTTAACCCTTTAACACCTTAGCCTCAAAATGTCCGTCTGGACTTATTTTAACCATAATGTCCTGTGATTAAGTGCTTTTGCCCGTTCTTCCAGAATAACTCTTAATATTTGGCAGTTATTTACAATTTACTGCATGTTAAAATAGTGTATTAACAATTTAAAATGAAGAAAAACATTTTTGTTTGAGGAGAAAACACTGTCGTTGTACATCAACACCAGATTTTGCGTGTTCAATTTGAAATTTGAACAGTATAAAGCATATTTAAATAACATACTGAGTGATTGAGTCTTTGTCTCAATGTCCAAAAACAGCCCAAAAAATGGAAACAATGTACAGGCGTTTTTTCAACTCTCTCCTCTCTGGTGACAAGCAGGCTGATTAATAACCATTATAACCATTAACGCCATAACATTGGCTTTGAAGTGCAACTTCTCAGCTTTCAGAAACTGTTGGTATTTTCCGACAGCACAAACCGCTGTGTAATTATGTTAATGCAAAGTGCTGATCTGGAGTGTTTGCTTAGTGACGTGTGTCTCTGAGTCCCAGACTTTAAATGGAGAAACTTTCCCAGTTGCCCACAACACTTCATCCAATCAGGAGCCAGAACTCCACAGAGAGGCAGTCCTCTCTCCTTGTGAGCTCTGATTGTTTTTTCGATTAAACATGTCCTTGAGTTGACGTGTGAGCTGAGTGCTAACAGCATGAACAAACACGAAGTTCGCCAAAAGACACTTTAGAAAGCTTTAAAAAGAACCCCTGACATTGTTGTGAACCCATCACTTATTTGCTTAATTTGTGATTAAGTGCAATCATGTGATCAACATTTAAATCTCAACCCCACTGGAGTAGAAGCTCTGACAAAAGTAAACCCATTAGTCTGTTTCCTTTACGTCTGCTCATGCTATTTAATAAACTAAATGGTCTTCCGGGGCTTGTACTACAGATATTTCACTGTACTTTGTTCGTGACCATTTGTGTGTACAAGGAAAACCCTTGAAAGGTCTCAACCAAACTTGAAGTGTCAGCACACTGTGGTCCAGTTTCCCAGCGAGTGCTCATGGGAGTGAAGCAAAACAGACATTTCCGTGGAGGGAAACATCTAATCTAGAACAAGGCCTCCTCACCGTCTGAACATATGCCTGTGTCTGAGCGTTCACAGGAAGCTTATCAGACGCAGCTGTTCTCCCTGGACTCTGTGTGTTAGACGGTGTATGCAGATATATGAGGCCTTTAACAAGATCCTTGGGAAAAGGCTTCCTCACATTCCATGTGGACACCTGTGCACAGGTGGATATATTCCATCTGTGTCTTGGCAGGAAGAGACATTGTCACTGGGGTGTATCATAACTTTCATAGATGGACTTTGAACAAAAGTAAAATTAATGAAATCTCACACGTTAAAGACTTATCCCAATTAGTAATTAGTGATTTGAAAGGTGTGGGCAGCAGCCACCTTAAGGGCTTTGAGGGTACTACAGATAACACAAATAAAGGTTTGGTGCATGGTTCCATTTCAAATAACTTTCCTCAGCAAACTGTTACTTTCATGTGGATTAACTCTATGGACAATGTCTGCATATTTTATAAAACCCTTTGTTTTGTACCACTGAAATAAAACTTGCTAAATGTAAGAACTTCAGTTTGACCAAATTTTAAATAAATTCAACAAGTAGACACCATAGTTATACTGTATTTTCTCACCTTTTTCAAGGTAATGTTGTTGTTGTTTTTTTAAGTTAGTTAAATCAACCAGATTCCAAGTGTTATTGTCTGCCTCATTATGATATAAATCATATATAATTTAAGGTTTTATTCTGAAAGCAGGACATTTTCAGTATTAAAAATGGGCTGTGACATTCTGGTCAATTTCAAATAGACAATACATAATTTATTAAACCATTGCCTGATGGATACATACACGGGTGAATGTTGTGATTCATAATTTCTGTTGTGTTCGATATTAATCATTTGCTTTTGATGTCCTGTACCTCCGAGGAGAACAATCCCTTGTTTTTCGATAAGTGGAGCAACAAAGCGAATGTGAAAGCCTGTGTAAGTGGTTGGGCTGGGAGTTTTCATTCTCAATTAACTCTGATTCTTCAAGGTCATGTATTTCTATTTCTTTTCTTTTCCATTCCTATCCAATTAATGTGCAATGTGCAACAAGCTATAAAGCTCTCTATACAAGAATGGCCGTAGACTGTATGTAATTAATGAATGACATATTCTCTAGGTCTGGTTAGAAACCTGAATTCTCTGGATGACCTTAATTGGGAGATTCCACTGTTTTCAAGAAGACAATAGTTTATTTTATGACCGTGACATTTAATCCTCGACAGAATATCTGGTCCTTGCTTATCTCCAGTTTCTGTAGCAGGAAGTGACTGGGGCCATTTCTACTCACCCCTCGATGGAATGCTAATCCACTTTATACAGTATTAGCCTTTTCTATCTCTCCCTTTACGTTAAGTGGTAAGAAAAGAGGCTTTTTGAACCACTATCCAAGTCTTTGGTGTGATTTTCCGGTTTGAACTGCCAACATCCCACTTCAAAGGTGACCGACCACTAGGCCGTCTGGTTGGTAAACCATACGTTTATTGATTTAAAATGTGAGTAACAGCATGTCTTCCCAGGTTAGTACAGTTCTTTACATGTACATCACAGATGTCTGGAAATCAAAATTGTACTCACTTCAAATGAGAGCAGGAGTCATAAAGCTTGAGACTGAAGAGGGCGACATGACATGGTTTTACCATCATGTCCAATAAAGACAGTCAAACACTCAGAGAAGTGTGTTAATAGTGTCTAATATTTTCTTCCTATAGTTCAGACTTCAGGAGTGATGGAAATAGCAGATGATGAAGTGAATAGTTGAGGTGTAATGTGTTGGCAGCTGGTCCTGTTAGCCAGGCCAACCTCAGCCCTGTTTTTACAAATTGAACTAAATCAAATTAGCGTCACGGAATGGAGGCCGAGATTGATTTTTTTCTCAGCAGATGTGCCACAGAGCCACATAAGGCCTTGTTTAACTTAATCACAACAAATTTGACACCAGCCAAAAGTATTTATCAATCTGTGCCACTCTCTGAGCAAGTACGAGGCTTCATCCATTAGCAATCAAATATTAAACATCGAATAAGGTTAAGGTAGACTCTGCTGTTTGGGTGCTTTATTATTAGTTTTGATTTCCAGAGACAGATATACATTTGAGCATCAACAATGCACTCAGCCATTGCTGAAAAACAAGCAATTTGGAACTCTCAGCAAATGTATTGATAGACTCAGACCTTATGTATTCAAATAATGATATATTGTAGTTCTTGGCCATTCAAGTACTAGATGGCGATTTAAAAAACGTGCCAAGTCATTTATCTCATAGTTAATCAGGTTTTTTTCAGAAATAGTTTCACTACTTTTTAATAAAGAAAGTCGATATAATACATTTTGACAGTGCCACAGCAAAGGTCCACAAACAAAGCTGTCAATATAACATTTCCACAAAACCTTTTTCCCTTTTAACAATCCATCTGTGCAGTAGCTCATGCATGCAGCCACAAGTCCACAATAGATATTTAATGAATCTTGCAATCGAAAGCCAATTCACAGTTTCCATGTGTGCAGAGGTCTGCTGCAGTTTCAGTGTTCAAAATAACTGCATGGTCCCCTATGGGGAAGTCCCTGTGCAGCCTCATATGTGTGACCATAGCTCCAATGTGTACTGTGGAGAAAAAAAGTATGGGACTTCCTGAAAGGACAACTCTGCATTCCCACAGGACATGAGTGATGTCTGCTGCAGGAAAAGTTGATTAAATGCATTAACTCCTAAGGCAGGACCGGATGTGTGTCAGAATTTGGAAAGTAATAATTAGAACAACTTCTTCTCCATTGAGGGATACATTCTGGCCCTGGTTTGCATTTGGGTCAAGTTTTATCGAGTTAATACGGTTAAATTTAGCATTTAAGGTCCTTACAAATGAAGGAATACGAGTTTGTGAGTGCGTGTGTGTGTGTGGCGCCCACAGCTGACAGAAGACAAATGGCTCTGCTTGGGGAAAGACAAACACTCCAGCTCTCATCTGTTCACGGCTCCACTCACATTAGTGTAATTTATTCCACTTTTTGTTAAAATAAATAAATAAATAGCCAAAAAAAAAAAAATAGACTTACCATTCCATCTCGTCAGGCTTTGCCATGTGTCAATTTTCTCCATGCCTCTTGAATCTTTGATTTTCCAGCTTCCCCATAGTTGATTAATAGCTCAGTCTCAGACTGGCTAATGAGTTTTATCAGGAGCTGCTGGTGATTAATTAGCAACAGCAAAAGTCATGTCAGTGTTTTATACTGGCTTAGCCATTTTTTCCTGGTTATAAATCTGGTCTAGCTCAGCCCGAGGTGACATATTAAACAGAGTTACAGCTCTCCAGGCTGCGGTCAAGGCAGCACTCATACATGGCACTTTGACAATTAAACTGTAACAGTGGGTGTGGTTACTCAGCCTTACATCAATTATGGAGGGAAATGTTGGTGCTAATCACACTTAGCATCGTGACTTGTGCCCCCTGTCAATCTAAATCAGCTTTAAAATGTTAGTGTTCTTGTAAAGATAATAATAAAAAAAATCATCATCTTATTGTGGCACACAGTTACTTTTTATCGTCCACCGGTGACCTCAGTAAATATAACAGGAGAAGAAGAAGTCAAGAGCTATATTATAAAGAGCTACCATTATTATTATTATTATAATTATTATTATTATTACTACATTGTAGCTATTATTGTATTTTATAATTATATTTAAGTGACAGTTTAGGCTCATTAAAGTGGAGCTGTATGGGATATTTAAAATGGGTATCACTGCACAAGTATGCACATGCATAGTAACGACTTTGCTGCCAACAAGAACTTCAGCAAGACCGATTTCAGCCACTTAAAAAATGCTCACCTAATAAAATCGGTGTCAGCTTAAGTGTACGTTATTTCAAACCAAAAAAAAAGTGATTATAGCTTCATGTTATCATCGAAAACTAGTTTGTGTTGCTTTTTACTAAACCACCCACCTTCCTTGTGCCAAAATCAAAGTAAAAGCAACAATATGGCTTGAAAATGATTTCTTGTTTACGCATTAATAGAAACTTTGTGATAAGATAAAAAAAAAAAACATAAAGCCTAAGGGGCTGCCACTATCAATCAGTCAAACCTTTTCAAACTATTTAAATGCAACTAAAATAGCTGTGCAGGTGATCTGTGTACAATCAAAATTGAATAACCATCACTTCCAGATCAGTTGCACTCACTAGAGAGAACTGCACTGATAGAATAAGATATTAAAAGCTATGAAGAGGTAAAATAATAATAGTAATAATATTAAGATAGAGAGAAATAAAGATAGAATAAAATGACAATAATATAATAAATAAAAATGTCAACACTAAAATGTTCATCGATAGAGTATGAAATAAATAGAAGTGACTGAAAAACCATACAATTATAAAGCACTACATTACATGCAGCAGAAAGCAGAAATATGTTAATATGCTTATTGAAATTGGTTTGCTGAATTTGGCTGAATGAGGTTCCACAACAGTTTTCAGGCTATTTTAAGATGCTGACATTTCAAAGGCATTTGTTCAAAGCTAAATATGCTATTATATAAAAGAATAAATGCCAGATTGGCCATTTGTAGTTCTACAAAATCTGTATGATGATGTGAACCATAAGCTTGCACTTTAGCCTTCATTACTGATATCATAGTCTTCCTCTAATGTAATGTGTAACCTTGCTTTGACCTCTTTGTGCAATTACTGTTAAAATGCAACAGCACATAATGAGGTGTACCATTAACACCATGTTCTGTCAGACCTGCAGTATCTTATGGCTGAGAGAGAGTTATGTTTGCATGTGCAGAGATGGTTTTTGAATGTGCAGGGTTTGACCAGTTCATCCACAGCAAGAGAGAGTTCAAAAGCATGAGAAATCCAGTTGGCAGGATGTTGCAATAGTTTCTGCAAACCACAGATATGTATGAGCTGACATTTCTGAACCGATATTCCTTATTTAAATTTCAACAGATCAAAATGTTTTATGTACTTGTGGGGCTTTTGGCAGAAATCTGGACATGAGGGTGATGATAACCATGCCATGGTTCTAAATGTGGATAGGCACAGAGCTATAGGAAAAAAAACAACAATCCATCACAGAGTACAAGCTAAATATGTGAAGATATAAATATGTGAATGCATTTGTAGTATTATTCAAATGTACCTCATTACTTTTTATTTTCTGAGCATAATGTTATTACTGCATGCAGCTTTTTAGAACTAAACCCGGTCACACATTTGTAGGCAATGGCCAGTTTAGACCAGGCTCTGACCCTAGTGTTTTTTAAAACTGTCAGTTATTGATTGATTGAGTGATTTTTTTGTTATTTTGGTTGGTTGGTTGGTTTTGATTGATTGATTGATAGGTTGTGGTTGGGTTGGTTGGTTGTTTTGTTGGTTTTCATTGGTTGGTTAGTTGCTTGGTTGGTTGGTTGATTGATTAATTGGTAGGTTGTAGTTGGTTGGTTGTGATTGTGGTTTGGGTTGGTTGGTTGTGGTTGTGGTTTTGGTTTTGGTTGGTTATTTAATTGATTGGTTGGTTTTCAATGTTGGTCAGTTGATTGGTTGTTGGTTTTAGTTACCTGGTTTTGATTGATTGATTGATTGATTGAGTGGTTGGTTGGTTGGTTGGTTGGTTGATTGACTGACTGACTGACTGACTGACTGACAAGTTTTAACAAAATGTCACTGTTTAACTGTAACAGATTAGAGTAAATTCCCATCTGCAGATTGGAAACAACACATACAGTACATAGTACAGTGACATACAATGCTGACAGAATATAAATTCTAGTAGACAACAAATAAAATAAAATTAATTAAGGGCCATCAAGTGTCTAAATCACTAAGTGCGCAGCTTGCATTTCTGAACCGATATTACTTATTTAAATGTCTACAGATAATGTTGATGTTATAGTGTTTTAAATAATTGTGGGGCTTCGGGCAAAATAAGGAAGTGATGCTGATAATAATCATTTCCTGGTTATAAATGTGGTTAGGTTTATGCACAGAAGACACATGGTTAGAGCTGTAGGGGAAACAAACCAAAGCATTACAGGGTTAAATGGAAAGTACAAGTCCTATAACATTATTAAATCTATGAGGTCACGCTGTGCTGCAGCAAAAGAACACACTGTGATGTCTTCATAGCACAATATTTGAAAAATGACTTGACCTGGTCTACACTGTGGTCTGCTGCTGCAAGCACTGCAAGCCCCTCCATCTATGGGAGAAAACTTTTGCTCAAAAACATCAATTCATAAATATTGATATGACACATTTTGGAACAATAACACATTCTTTTTTTTCTGTACAGAATGTGCAGATGCTTTGAGTTTTGAGTTCTCCATAGTTTGCAGAAAAGTCAAATTATTGCAGACAGTGCAGACAGGGAAGAAAATGTTTGTCACCTAAATAGAAAGAAGAAAAATATATTTTTTTAAATCACTACTTCTAAAGCTGGTTCAGGGAGAAAATTGTGAGTACAAACTCTGATCTGTGCGCTTGTCTTGTTTCAGGTTGAACATCGGGAAAAATGACCTGCTGACGTTTTATGATGGAGATGACCTCACTGCCAAGGTTTTGGGTCAGTACGGAGGCTCCAAGTCTCACTTTAAGCTCTACACCTCCACTGCGGACGTCACCATCCAGTTCCAGTCTGATCCTGCCACAAATGTCTACGGCTATGGCAATGGCTTCGTAGTGCACTTCTTTGGTAAGCAAACAGAGATGAGCTCCTCATCAGGGAGCTGTTCTTCTCTTTAGATGTTTGGATGGATAAATTGCTATCACACAGTATTACAGTATTTAACATGTTTATGTTTCAACAAAAGCTATTCAACCATCCATATATGTCAGCCACTATTACAACTGGAATAATGTTGTTGCTCATCAGTGTATTAGTTAATAGCTATCAGGGGGAAATGCAGCTGGTTGCAAAAATAACTATTTTGAATGGACATCTTCAAAAAAACACTCACTTTTTGAGTTATTTACAATGTCAGGGGAGTTTCTTCAAAAGAACATGATGTCAGTATTGCAAATGTAGTTTTCATTCAGAGGAAATTGTTGCAAAACCGCAACATGGTGCCAGTGAAATGGCCAATCTCAAGGTTTCAAGACAGGAGTTCAGATAACAAACAACATATGTGTTCATCTGTAGAGTCAGTCTTAAATCACAACATTATTCAGCCACTTTTTATTTTCTGCCTTTCTCATGGTTTTGTTACTGTATGTAGCTTTTTAGAAATATTACACAGTTTTAAAAAAAGTTATTATTAAAGCCTGGCACAAACGATCTAAGGTCAAGTTACTCCAGCATCTACATTAAAGCATAACTCTCCCCCTTAATCTGAAATTAACTCCACTCAATGCCTGATTATGTAAAATGTCAACGAGTGGGCAGGGAGCTGTAAGTGAGAGGGGTGGAGAAGGAGCGGCGTGGTAGCACAGCAGGGGCTGTGGTCATCTGTACAAAGAGGCGACACACAGCTTGTGTGCCTTCAGCTCTCATTTATAGCCGTTTTGAGCGTGATAGCAATGAGCTATTAGTGATGACTCCTGTCACAGCAGCACGGATACTTTTGCAACTGAGAGGTCGTTCAATGTCGAGGACTATTCTACCCCCGCTATTCCACCCAACCTTCACTCACTCACTCTATTCTCCTCGACTTTGAGCAGGAGACAGTTTAATGTTACGGATTGTTGGGGGGTTTGGCCAGAAGAAGACGGTTAGTGATGGAAGAGCAGTGCACAATCGCCAATGGCAAAATTCAAATGCAATAGCCAGAGTCTGGTCTGAGAGACAATACTCATAATTCAAGTACTTTAACTACCCATATACATTAGTATACATTTTGTAAAGGAGGACATGAGGACAGTTGGGGTAAGGACAACATGGAGGCAGACGATCCACTGTTATGTCCCCTAAAGGCAGAAAAGATACATTGGTTTTTACCTTCAAAAAAGTGGCTTTGGGGTTTAGTTACACTTTAAGTATTATTTTACTACCTTTCATGACAAAAACTAATTAAGTTATGTATCAGTGGGATAATATCTTATTTGCAGAATTCAGGCAAATTAGTTTCCAACCAGTGGTAGTCCAATAGAGAGGTAGACAAGACATTGAAAACCCAAAGCTTGGAGAGTCATCAAGGAAAAAGGGGAAGCTAATACAAATTTAGCTAAATAAAAATGATTATTTTTTGTTGGTATAGGACCAAAAAAGTGGAAACAATGCAAGTCCGTCTCTTGTGTTGGCAGCTGTTGTCCTCAGTGTGGCAAAGTGCCGTCGGCAGCTCACCGTATCTGATTAGACCTAATGAATTCTGGGGCAAAGAAAAGCCACAGAATACTGATCAACAAAGGGTGATAAAGGGAAAGAAAAGTAAATACAAGACAGAAGTGTCGGCTGGTGTTGGATCATTTTTGCTTGTTTAGTGCTCAGGTGCAATTACTTTGGTGTTTGTCCAAATTAGACTTGTAAACAGAGTACAAACCTACAGCTGTGTGAGTGGGTATGAGCAGAGCACAACCAGCAATTCTGGCTCGGTGACTTCTTGGCCGAAATTGAACTTTGGGTCAAGTGGTAAAGGTTTGGATCCACAGTCAAAATGTGTGTCTACATGCTTTTAATGTAAACATGTTAATAGTTTTTTGTTTAGAGATACAAAATGCCTAATGGGTGTTTCATCAGTCTGTCCCCAAGAGGCGATAAGATAAGATGAGTACGGTGGTGCAGTTAGCTCCTCCCACCAGATGAGCACAGACAGATGCAGGAGCTTTATTCATGACAGATGATCTGATGCAATCTCACTATGTCTGCTGATATTGCCATGTTTTATGTTTATTGTCCCACAAAAAAGACACAAACACACAGCTGCTTATTCGAACAACTGGTGGGTTGGTTAAAGTCCCTCATCACATGCCAGATTTCTCCAAGCCTGGAAACAAAGCCTATAGGAAAACCTCACTCCCTGTGGTGAAAGCTCACACTGATGCATCATTTAGAATTGTTGTTTTTTTGTTGTGCTTGTTTCAGCTCATACCTCATAAAAAACGCACATTTGTGTCATTTCCCTTTGTTCACCCCTCTGCCCCGACTTCTGCAGAGGTGGCCCGCAATGACACCTGTCCTGAGCTTCCAGAGATCACCAATGGATGGAAGAGTACATCCCACCCTGAGCTAGTTCAGGGCACCGTGGTGACCTACCAGTGTTACCCAGGCTTTCAGGTGGTGGGTGCTGAACTGCTCATGTGCCAGTGGGACCTCACCTGGAGTGGTGACCTACCAAGCTGTGAAAGAGGTGAGTGCACAACTGCAACGGCAGTTCTCCTACTGCTCCATCTACCTGAGATGCTGTAATGTAATGTAATGTTGTTTTTCTTACAGGGCCAGTGAACAATAAAACATTAACCTTGTATAAAACAATGACAGATACATTGCACAATGGTTTAGCAAAACTGCTTTCTTTCTACATGTAGTCCCTGGGGAGGTAGGAGGGACATTAAATTAAACAGAGTAGGACTAGTATGGAATACAAAACACCAGGCCATAAAGTCATTCACAAATTTGTGCAAAGAGCAATAAAAAGATCAGGGTATAGTTATTTCCACATCCTAAAACCAGTTCGCAGGATAGCATAACATGCAGGAGTTAACTCCTGTGACCAAATACACATGGACGTCATGGCAGTTTGCAAGAGTACAATTCTGTTTTTAACAAGTGTGACTGCACAGATGTTGGAGTGTTTGTACTTGAGTCAAAAACGACAACAAGAGAATGAATCAAAGCTCAAACTCGGTGATCAGTGTTAACATTATGGCAGTGGCTACAAGTTAATGAATGTGTGAGCCAATTATTAGTATAACAAACACTGATTAGATGATGGCAGCTCGGGAGGCGGCCTCTATTCCATCCTTAGGATGTGTGTTCCTGCAGCACAGGTTTCTGTGACTGGATCTGAATGTTCTGTACTTGGCGCAATGTGGCTGTGATCAAATCACTAAGGACAGATGTTAATATCAGGTGTGGGTCATTAGTGTCCTATCCCTCATCCTTCACCTTTGTCTATAGAGAACAATCTGATTTAACTTTGACCCTTAATATCATGATGCTCTCAAATATCCACCTTGTGTGAGAGAAGGTGGCACTGACCAGGAAACGTGCTCACAGAGAAAGGTTAATAACAGAACAATTATTCTTATAAGTGCATGTAAATCCAATGCAGATTTTTCTATCCTACTTCTCCTTGGAAATTAAGTATGGGAGGCAAGGTTGAGATCGTATGATCACGTGCAGAGGAATGAGTGATTATACCCCAACACTCAATGAACTGCTCCTGTCAGCCTGTGTAGACAACTATTACAATTATATTTACATCCCTATCCACACTATTTAACCACACCATATGAATTTTGTTTGCCATTTACTTTAGAATTATTCAATAATGTGCATAAAATTAAGTTATGATTCGTTTATCAAACACCTATGTCTTGGTAAAGATTTTTCTACTGATTCAAAATAATATAAGGTGTTGTAAAAATTGCAGTAAAACTTGTCAGAAGTATTTTATTTTGCACACATTTGCTCTTGTCACAAGTAACATTGTCCCTATATATAAAGCTTGGGAAACGACAGGATTAGTGAACATAAGCATGAAATGAACAGAAAAGGTTACCAACCAAACCAAACCTTTTTCTTTGTTTGGTCTCCATCCAGTGGTGTCTTGTGCAGACCCTGGGCAGGTGGATCATAGCAGGCGAGTGCTATCAGGTCCTCATTTCACTGTGGGTTCTACCATCCAGTACATCTGCAACAAGGGCTTCACTCTGTCTGGAAACAGCCTGCTCACCTGCTTCAACCGAGGCTCCTCGGGCCCCAAGTGGAACCAGAAGCTGCCTAGATGTCTACGTATGTACCAGTTTGTGTTGGGGTTTTTTAACCCATTTTCCTCCAAGCAGTACAGTATGATTACAAATACTGAGAAGGGTACTAAAGAACCAACCTGTACCATCCCAGTTTTTAGCACCCTTCTGTTGGGGTTCCAACATTCTCGCAAACAAAGACTGTTTTCTTCTTACCGTTTGCTTAATATGTCACACCCTTCTTCTTCTTCGTGGAATATATTGGCGGGCTACAATGTGTTGCGCTGGTATAATGTCACACTATTTATGTAAGTGACGCAGCTATCACTATCTGCCCCACACACTTTACAATCGCCACCAGGGGCTACCTTCTAACACCCAAACTGTATTTAAATCACGAGCACCTCACTGTCTGCCATAATAGATCTTTCACGCTTGTTCACACCCTCACTTTGACGTGCTTGGGTGATCTGATTTCAAGTGGACAGCTTGACATGCAAGTGTCACAGCAGTGACAATGCTTTGAGGACACGCTGGGATCTGATCACTCAGACCACGGAGAAGGTAGTGTGAGCTGCATCCAAGCACATTCTTCATGCACTGAAGGACTTCTCTACTCCACCAGTGTCCTCTGGAAGTATCTGCTAACAAAAGGTACAGGCACAGGCACAGGCAGAAACTGCCCCACAAACTCATCCAGCTACATCCCAAACATGTATTTCATTTAAATATTTTCAGACGGCAGATAAAATTGATTTCTTTCTCAAATTTCAACCTACCTGCATGGATTTGGTAACACCATAGGTGTACCCATGCTTTTGAAGCAGGTTTCAAACACAAGTGTCTTAAAAATGGAGGTGCATCTGATTAGACCCATTACTGTTTATAAAGTCTTGCCACTGGTGATCAGTTCGTATTTCCTCCCCAACAATGACAGTCTACAACTGGACATGGAACACATACATCAATTATGTGAGCTGACTTTGTCCACATTGAACCACATTATGGGGGACTTGTTTTGACCGGAACATGCTAAGGAATGGACCCGGAATATATTGGCCCTTTCTCAATACTCAAGTATGCAAGTATGTACGTGCATACTTGGGAAGTACGTACAAACGACGGGAGTACATACTCGCCAAGTACACAAGTACGGACAAGTATGGATGTTGAGGAGGCCAATTTCTTCTTCTTACTGTAATTTGCAGCAGACAAAGCACAGGAAGTGCATTTCTGACCCCTGCTGGTAAGAGACAGCCAAGCAGTTTGTGCTGACTGAGAGGAATTGAGATGTGTTTACTCAAAAGACATTGTGATGTCAGGTACCTGGTTTTTATCGGGATCACTTGTTAATGCAGGTGATAACAGAGCCATACTTTTCCAATCAGACCATGTTCAATTGTTTATGCCGTGTTTCAAATTCTCTTTTTCTGCTTCATAC
Source organism: Solea solea (assembly GCF_958295425.1). Lineage (NCBI taxonomy): Eukaryota > Metazoa > Chordata > Actinopteri > Pleuronectiformes > Soleidae > Solea > Solea solea. The sequence goes on along the minus strand of NC_081140.1, from coordinate 6,594,578 downwards.
ATTTATTTTGTCTCACTTAAAAAGTAAGAACATCATGATCACGGAATCATTTATAACTTAGTCAGCACTGACATGTTCACAGAGGCAGTTAGCACTTAGTGTCTTTGTGTAACCTCTGTGGTAATATTCTTTTTTTACCCACCAGCAGACTGAAATGTTTCTTGAACAAAATGTACTGCATCAGCTCTAAATGTTGACCCTGAGCTGAACCCATGAATGAAACCTTAACCTTTTTGGATGCTTCATAGCTTTTCCCTCAAATAAACCCCTTTCATAAAAGCTCATAAAAAGTATATTAGCTTTTGCTTCAGTTCTTCCCGTTCAGTCCTTTTCAACTAGGGTATGCCTTAACACTGTGTCCTCTGGAGATTCAGACTTAATTCTGGTTCAAGCACTAGATCGCACAGTTTTATGTAACATTAACATTAAAAGACTTTAATTAGCCTGGTTTTGATTTGACTGTTAGTGTCCCATGATGACCTAAATTGTTGTTAAATAAAAGAACAAACTGTTTTATCCAGAGGGTGAAGCGGTACAAATATCTTATGTTGTTCACAACTTCATGCATCTGTAAAAGGATTTGTGAGCAAAATACTAATACTTATTTTATAGGTTACACTTTACAGTGACATGTTCCCAACTTATGAGGTACAACTTTTGGAAGTATTATGTTTTATTTAATTAATGAATAATTAAATAAATCATTCAATCCTTCCCTGATGAATGGAATCATGAACATCTGCCTTGACCTCCTGCCATTCCATTTTTTCTCTCTGACAGAGCTGGCAAGCTAGAAGTGAGTCAGTCCGATTAAAATATAATTAATATAATTCCCCCTGGCCTTGAAGCCATTAATCTCATTTGCATGAACATCTCATTCTCTGCTTTACCTACTTCCTAGGTGGAGACATAATGTATGATGGTAGTGACTTGTAATTAATTTCACCGGACAACCAGAGACAAGCCAGGTCATTGTTATGTATGAGATCCGCAGATGTGTCCAAAAAAAAGAATACTGTTCTTCTGGGAATTCTTTTCAGCTTCACTAGTGATGGACTGCAGAGAAACATGCATCAAGATGTGAATGTGGAATCATCTTGTATACAAAACAGGCATATTTTCAGACCTAATACAGTTTTACTTTACCGTGCCACCAGGCTTTTTGAAAGACTCAACCATGGGACATTCCTGTATTTACTTTACTTTCTGGCCCATTGGTGTTGTAGTTTAAGATGAGGTAGATGACACGTCGATGGTTTCAAGTGATCTGAGAGGTCTTCATCACCAGAGCTGGCCCAAGGCTTAAGCGTACTAAGCGGCTGCGTGGGGCCCCCTGATCACCCGGGGTGTGTGTGAAGAAAAATAAAACATTTTAACATATTAAAGAAATCTAGATACATTTAGATATTTAACAGTGTTGAGCTTAGGTGATTTGGTTTTATTTTGGAGTTGAAGACTCATCATCAAGTGCACATTTGCCGTTATTAAACTAGTTTATTAATATCACCACACTAGGCCACTTTTTTGATTTTACTGTCCTCTAAGGTTAAACAAACCAAGACTGACACTGGTTTGGTTTAAATAACACAACTATAATTCATGCAATTTAAAGTGTTACATTGGTATCAATAAAAGTCAAGCACCAGCTACTCCAGGGTGGTCAAATTCAGCTTAGGGCCCCATTAAGGCTTGGGCCAGCCCTGTTCATCACCACCTCGAGTCTCTGTTTAAAGTCTTAGGCAACACACACACATGCCATGATTGAAAATTCCCGTTATGGCAACAACTGCCTATGTTGCCAAGTGACCTAAAACAGGTAAAGGGTCTAAAAGAGATCGTCTCAGATGATTTGTCACAAACAAAGTACACACTTTGGTCAGTGCTCATCTGGTGCGAGTCGCCATTCCAACAAAGGCTGATATGGAACCATAGACTGGTATTGCAAGTTAAAGCAAAGAGAACCACTTAAAATCATGCTGATGGCTCACTGACTTGTAAAAGTGGAGCCTTGTTTATTCCCACTCTGCACCTGAATCTCTGGCCCTGCACTGTGTGAGCTTGGTGAGTGCAAAGGAAAACTCAGTACATTTCCATGCACGGTTAAGTTGAGCTATGGTTCCAGCTTGATTACCCTGTTTGATTGGACCACTGTCCTTACAAGCACTAGCGGTGAGTTGATTTATTAAAGAAATGTGACTTTTTTTAGGTGCCGATATGCCCGTTTCAGCTTGTTGCTATTAGGTGTGTCCAAAAATCTGAATTTTGTCATGTTTCTGGCTGTTAGTACAATAATAGTATAACATTTTTTGTTGGACTAACACAATAATTAAAACATTTCTGATGTCATGTAACCCCTAACACTAACCCTAACCCAAACCGGCACTGACTGTAGTGTGTTGCTTAATGATAGTTGGAGACTCAAATTGTAAGAATCAGGCCACGCAAGTTTTAAGAGTCAAGGAAAACTGAGGCCATTTAAAATGATTATTAATCATTAAACACCTGTTTTTATTGTGACGTGTTTGCTACGTCGTCCACATGTCCTGTAAAAGTTACTTAGCGTTGCAACATTTACAGATGCTTATTTTATCCCAGACTCCTCAGAGGAGTCAGCACATTTCATCGCTGTTGCTGATATAAAAAGCAATGATATTAAAAAAAGAAAGGAGGATGGAGTCATTCTTGGCTGTTTAAGATAATTCAAGATACATTTTTTTGTCTTGACATTTTCCCACAGCTGAGACCTTTGAGCACTGCACTCACCCAGGAACCCCCACCTATGGGATCCCCAGCTCCAACAAGGTCCACTTCCAGGCTGGAGACACTTTACACTACTCCTGCCTGACTGGCCACCAGCTCCTGGGCGAGCCTGTTCTCCACTGCGTCCCTGGTCACCCGTCCCAGTGGAGTGGGCTGCCACCTGTCTGCAAAGGTAAGGAACTACATGTATTTTCCACATTATCAGGTCAACATCAGTTCTACACAGTGCCTGGGGGGTTTGTTAAAGCCAAATTTAAAATAGTGAAAACAAAAAAGATATAAAGTGAAGGTTCCATGATTCAGTATTTGTTATTGCTATACTTAGCTGATTAAATCTTATTGTACTGGCTGAAGTTGATTGGTTTAAGAGAGTTTCATAAAAGCATGTAATACAATTAAATAAAAACTGCAAAATGTTGTATGTTGGAGTGTAAAATTATTTAAATATATGGTAACTTCTGTGTCTGGGTCTTATCATGTAAAAATGACAAAAGTCAGACTTTTACTTAAGAAGAACAAGTTCATAACTGTCTATTCTATTGATCATCTACAGTATTTACAGTATTTATACTATCCTCATATTGACATGCATTGTTATATCATCTGGTAGTGTTTTGGCTTTTTGGTGTTTACCCAATAAAGGCTATAGATTTAATGATATTACAATTTTAACACAGAGTTGTCACATTTCTATAAATAGTCATTTTATTTGTCTGAAATAGCCATTCTTTGTTTCCATTGTCTACGGCTTTATCCTCCACATGAGTTTCGTGGGGCCACTGGTGCCAATCCCAGCTGACATGGGCTAAAAGGCAGGGTTACATCCTGGACAGGTCGCCAGTCCATCACAGGGCCAACACATAGAGACAAACAACCATTCACTCTCAGTACAGTCAATTAACCTCTGCATGTTTTTTGGACTGTGGGAGGAAACCAGAGAACCCAGAGAAAACCCACGCACACACGGGCAGAACATGCAAATTCCATGCAGAAAGGCTGCATCAACCATAAAAGAAAACTTGTGTGAAGCAGTGCACAGACATGAAAATACACACCCTTATCTCACAGGGTAAACAAATAATTAAAAAAATAATTATCTTGAATCCAGCATCATATCTGGATCGTCACCAAAATCCTTTTCCTTCTTCAGCCACAAATTATGTTCCTAGAAAGAGTCATTTAAATATGTCCTTTACTGTCTAAAAAGACAAATGACCATCTTGGTGGTCAATAATTCAATTACAATATGTGTTCACATCGTCAGGAAAAAAATAAATAAAATAAAAAAAGAACAAAGTCACATCCTAAAAAAAACAAATTTTACAAATAACAAAAAATAAATAAATACATCTGAATTTGGGCCACTTTAGCTTGTAGTTAATGTCTTTAAATGTTTTACCTCCGATGTGTGTCTTTTTTTTGTCTGTCCATAAAGAATCCATTAAGTGTTTTTTTTAACTTTCACTCAGGACATTTTTTTTTTAATTATCTGACTCTTATATTCAATATTAACTGATTTAAATTGTGTGTGTCTGTATGTGTGTGCATAATAATCTTTTTAGCCTTATCACCTAGTATTTAAAATTACATTTCATAATACTGCTTTGAGTTCCATGATTCATTTTCATATTTGATATTCATTTCTGTTCATTTAAATTTAAAAAATGTGACACTTAAACCTTTGAATGAAAATGGTGAATTGTTGAAGGTCTGTCAGGATCAACCTGCTCCACAGCTCTGGGCCACTTTGTCTGCTCTGTCCTTGGCTGAATGAATTCAGATTGAACATTTCATCATAGTCAGCATGGCCAGTGTCTTTATCCCACTCTGTCCCCTTTTACCCTGCATGTTGCGCTCAGACTGTTGATGCACAGCAGTGCACTTCTCCATGTCAGCATTTTGTGACAGACTATTTATTTTATTTTACTGTTTTTCTTTTATGAAGGGTCCTGCTCTCAGGGTTGCCCGTACTAAGTCCTTGTTTAGACTTGGATTTTAAAGCATATCCAGATTGTTTCTGGCTTGATTTGTTGGCAGTCTGGACAACAACACACAAGATCAGATTTTTCCAAAGCTGATTCAAAACACATAGTGGAGCTGGTTTCCAAGTGGATTTTCACAGATCCGGTTCAATCTCAACGCCCCAGTCACTCAGATATGTGTCTTCTGCGTCACTGGAAAGACAAAAACAACAATGACGTAGATCCAGAGAGGCAGAAGTTAATTGGAGGCGCGTAAAACAATCAACACAGTGGAAGACAACAGTTTTAAAACCAGAAGAAAGCGGCTCGACGTAAGCATTTGGGACAGAATCAGACTTCTGATCATTGTCGTCCATTTTGTTTATTTTGTTTAGACTATTTGTTTTTTTCTGTGCCATGTGGGAGACCAGACGATGTCAATATGGACACAAGCAGATCGGATTTGATCACTTGCAGTATATAATGGGAACAGTTGGTCAGAGAGATCGGATTCTGATCTGATATGCTTGGCCTGCAGCTGATGCAGTGAGACATGTCCGTGAAATTCCAAACACAAACTTCCATGACGTTCTTTTTTCCTGAGTTCTAATTTAGTGGGGGAAAAAAAACCACTGTGATGAGAAACCAGCTTTACAGTACAAGCTATTAGTATTTTTTTAGCTAAAATGTATATTTCATATATCTTTTGTTCTCTTTAATGTACCCTCAAAACCTTTCATGCAACACTTTTATTTTTGCTCCCATTTACTCGAGTTGAAGTGAAAGATCCAAGACAGCAATTCCTTCAGTGTGTTCTGTTGCCTCTAGTGGGCTGCAAAGGTACTGCAAGTGGGCCTTGAAAAAGGAAGAATGTTATCAGTTTGTCAATTACCTCCAAATAAAACTACGCTAAATATTTATGAGCAGTTTAAAAAGTAATGACGAAGCTTAGATATCTCATATCTAATAAGTGGGGGTTGTACGTGATGATACCAGGGTCAGGTTTGAAACGGTGATAGCTTTCAGGTGGAAAAAGGAAATTGTGTGTGTGTAGATTAGACTTTAGATTAAAGAGTAATCAAGATTTTTACACAGGCTTTGGTGACAGTAAAAGGCTAAAATACTCTCACATTTTGATGTGATTAAAACAAAAGAGATTTGTTATATTTAACAGCATAGAGTTTGTTGTCATTCGTTTTTTGGCATCAGCACCCGTGCATATTTTAGTACTGTAAACATGTCCAATGCATTTATGTGCAGAATCGTCTTAAACCGTGGCATTGGTGTTGCATCATCCCCGAAATCTCCATCTCCAAAGATCCTGACACACTGAAAGACAAGTGAACAAAACGAGAAACGAGTTTAACGCGGAAGATCGAGCACATTTCAAAAATGCGGGGAAAACACATCTATCACAGTGAAAGGCCAGAGAAGAAAAGTGTTTGTGGGTTTATTCTTTCTTTCTTTTTTTTCTCAATGGTTGTGGGTTTTGTTGTCCTGACACTTATAAGATGGTTGTTCCACGCTAGAGGCTGCCACGACAAAAAAGAGTGGCCTTTAGTTTGGAGTGTGCAGCTTGTCCTGAGCACCTAAAGGAGACACAGCAGACAAACACATTTCTCTGATTTCTTGCACAGTCCTAAAGCCTTGAACTGACTCTAAAGGATGACTTATTTTCAGAGACGATGGTTTTGAGCGTAGAAAATATTGAACAGTAAAAATCCTAATCTTTATTCATTAGAAAGTGATGTTTTCTTAACTATGCAGGCAGAGTCTTGCACTGGTTTTACTCCGTTTTCACAGCTATCCTTGGTCTCCTGCCCTCGATGTCACGGAGTCAGTGCAGTCGTAGATTCTCCCTTGCAAAACATCTCCACTCTTTCCATTCCTCCAGTCCACAGTGAAGAAGAAAAAAATGCCTTTTACTGAAGTAACCAAGGCAGAAAATATAATATGGAGAATGGTTAGGGTTTGATCTTTCCACACTTATTTCCTGCTCTTTTCTGACACAGAACAACCAAGTTGTTTTTTTTCTGATCTGTTTTTTTTTTCGTGATTTTACACTTTACAGAATAAGTTTAAATTCACTTGGTAGAGGGTGCAGGGCAAGTGAGCACAAGTCTTCCTGGAGTTTGCCATAAAGCGTCATTTAATGAACGTTATGTAACTGAAACTATTTATTACCAGTATTCACTTGTGTGAATAGTAGCGAATGCACGAATGAGTCCCTTGGTAATACTTTTTCTGAAAAATGGATTCCATTTTTTTTTCTATTCATCTTGAGAATTGTATTTTCTTGCGCTGAAAAGGTCCCAACTCCCACTCAGAAGTAAGAAATAAAAGTTTCTTAAGTTAAAAAAGTTTAGTTTTTTTCTGTTATTTAATTAAACCCTTGTTTAACGCTCCTCTCCAACGTATTCTCCTCAGCTCACCCTGAAGGTTACCATGAACGCAGATTAGATGGTAAGTTCTGCTGAAAAAAAAAACATTTTACTTGCACATCTTGTTTCTTTAAAAAAAAAAGAAGTTCCTGAAGGAATTATTTGGGTTGATAATATTTCATTTGTGGCTTGTAAAGGAAAGCTAGGAAAACATCTAATACTTCGGATTTCCTTACTTTAGTCTGCTGAGAGATGTGTAACAACATAAGCACAGTTTGCTTTGAAAATAAGACGTTCTTTTCTTTCACAGTGTCTACTGCTGATGTCAGACTGGAGGGAGCCCAGGTGGCATTTGCCGTCTTCATCCCCGTCATCCTCCTCCTCATCCTCATCATTGGGATGTACCTCTACTTCTCAAAGTGCGTTTAAATGACCGCTGCAGACGGGACATGGGAAATATCTCACATGAATAAGCGTCAACTTGGCTACTTTTTATTTCCAGTACACGACTTTATTAGTGTCCGTCTCAAAGTTTAGATTTTAGTTCAAGTGAGGGACTATTCAGTATTTCTCAGATGGAATCAAATTCCTAATGTAGAGTCGGTGATACACTCCAAGGTTAGCGGCACAAAGTCAAAACTTAATTATACGTTAGAAGAAATAATAACATACCTTCGAAAGGAATAAAAAGAATTGAATGACCGTGGAAAAAGTCAACAAAAGAGTTGTGAATAGAACATAAAAACATTATAAATTGGATCACACTCAATAACATGTACAAGCAGAGCAAAAAAGAGTGTTGTGAATATGATACATTTCTTGATAATTGAGTACCATTTTGGCAGCAATTACAGCTTTGAGTCCAAAGATGGTCAACTAAACTGTAATCTCAATCATTTTAATAATTTCAATCTGATTAGGAATGGATAAAGGTTAAAGGTTTGTCCCAGAGGACGTCAAAGAAGTTACTGAGTCATTTTATTGTTACTGCTGATATTTACACGTTTCCAGCACAGAATCATGGCAAAGTCACATTAAAGTGATGCATTCAGTTTTCTTTCTTCCCAGAATTAGTACTGAATAAGCAAGCGTTGGCAATTACATTGAAAATGTAAGAGCGTGATAAAACAGATGTGATAAGTATAAGAGAAAAGGAAAAAGAACACCACAGCCCCTTCAGAGAAATAAGAATTCATTAATAAGAAATCATATTCTACTGTCTCCAGAGATGCATGCGTGTGAACCTTTTTTCCTCTTTTTTCGCTCCAAAGAGCTTCTATCTGAATGGCATCAGTTCAAACTGAGGCAATTACACCTATTTTTAGCCAAGACTATTTTCAAAATAACTGTCCCAGGATTAGGATCAAGGGCTTCAGCACACAACAATGAAAAGCAGCAGTGTTTCGATTCTCTAAGACGCTAAATCTATAACCTCATATTGTGTTTTGGTCTATAATCGTATAAACTTTAGTGCCGTGTGTGTGACCCTGTTCTCTCTGTGTTGGTGCTCAGGGTTCAGCAGAAGTCACTACATGTGTCACTGTCCTCCAACCCACCGTACAAAAACATCTCTGGAGAATCTGCGACTGACAGCTCTGTGTATGAAACAACGGTGAGGCCACACCTTTGCCAAACGCTGCACTATTATAAATACTCTCACGCTTTACGGTGTTGTGTATTATGACATTCAGCTGGTTTCACTCGCATTCATTGTTTTGTCAGTCTTATAATTTCTCTTATAAAGTCTTGTATTGTACTTGTTTTTTTCATGTTGTGTCCATTGCCTGGCATCAATCAAATTTCTTCCACGTGAGATTATAGAGTTTGATGATAGTGACATTTTAGACAGAGCAGCAGGCATCTCACATGCAAAAGTCAAAGACAAACGTCAACGTCATGCCGTACATGGAGAGGCACGGTCATGTTCAAACATGTTATGATTCATTGTGAATTCTTTCGGAGATTTAAAACCCTTGAACCTCTCTGCGTTACATTTGTACAGTTGTTGCAATGATTCATTTATAACATCCCTTTGGTTTTGGCTTTGTTTGGGTTTTTTTTGCTGGAATTTCATGTGCTTATACTCTGATTGATACCCTGATGGACGCTCAAGGCGGAAAAGCATGTGTTAAGGTCTTTTGAACCACTGAACATGACCATGCCACTACAATTCAAAGTATTGTAATAGTTTACAGTGCCTTGCCGTTGCCTTGCTTTCAATTTGTTTATCATCCAAAGAACTGCTCCTACCTCATGACTTCTCTCCTTCCATGTGTTTGTACATGATGTAAGTTGTGACATGACAGAGGCTGATGAGTTATTAAGAAACAACAGACAGTGTACAGTACTATGCAACATGGCAGCACAAAAGTGAAACACCAGATTTAGAAATAGTTTACCATAGCAATACCACAGCGACTTTCCTCGGGGTCTCAAAGATCAAACTATTAAGGTTGGAAATGGCCGTCTAATGGAAAGATAAAGCAGTGAACATAAGCCTAGAATAGCATCCACTTAACCTGACAGGTTTTATTAGCTGAGCTGTTTGTTAATGGCTAAACTGTGTTTGGTTGTTTATTTTTCCTGCTGCTCCCAGCGACAACTGGGCTGCGTTATCAAGGGCTGAGCAATTGATCATTTTCGAATCGAAATCTCAGTTTGAAACAGCGCAATCAACAAATCACAACAGCCACAATTTCTTTCTTTTTAGTTTATGATTGTTCTATCGTCTACGCAAATGTGAAGTGTGAAACACACGTGTTGGGAAAAACAGTCCGTGTCTTTAAATGATCGTCTTTGTAAATATTTTTGATTGTGTCGTGGCTCAGTAAAAGTGACTGAAAAGGCACAAAAGCAAAGCTCTTTGTATATATATATATATATATGTATATTTATTTATCGTCCAAAAATATTACTACTTTCTGACAAAAAATGAATAACATATACATTACATGAGCGTATCAGACACATACAAACATATCCATATACATGTTTTTATTAGGATTAGTTATTTTTGCACACACACCAATTAGTGATAGGGAATTTGACCTCTGTGCTTGGGGTGCCTTGCCCAGCCCTTGGTCCTGTCTGTGATTTGAACAGGCAACCTTCCAGTCATGAGCCCGATTCCTTTCCTCTTGGCCATGATGCGGGGATAGAATAACATATACACTACAGAAGGATAAAAGATTCATACACACATATCCGTACATATGGATACACATTCCTAAACTCATATTTGCGCTATTCCATACTGTACAATTAAAACTAATCTCTGAAATCATATCAGTAATATTTGCTTTTTATGAAGAAGAAAGTGACTCTGTATTACCTTTAAACATTATTTGCATTATTTTGTGAATAATATGTAAATTGTTTTAAATCGGCAAACAATTGGAAATTATAAACCACAGAGTTGTCATAATGAACAGCCTTGTGAGTCTTTTCTGTTGTAAAACTACTGGGTTAATTGTTGATTCCCATAATTCCAAAGCATGAGAAACATGAAAGTACTGTATATAGTATATGCAAAGCCTTATCATTCAGTATTTATTGATCTATACAGAATTGTTGAAAATCTTCATTTCCTATAATCATGTATAATGTGTTGTTTTCTTGTTCATTTATCATCAATCACAACACCCAGGAATTTAGTCTCAAATAATCCGTCAATATTTACTTCAATTTCAGTTTAATATTCTCATCTGTTTACCACTTACTAAAAGTGGTAATATTTGAATATTTAGAGACAACTTATTCACCGCAAGCAATGTTTTTATTATCTTTAACTCTCAACATCACCCAAGGGCTCCAAGAAAATTCCCCCCAGAGCAAAATAAATTTGTATCATCTGCAAAAATAACAAAATGCAGCAGCTGGGTAACATGACAGAAATCATTAATATGGAGCGGAAAACATTATTACCACTTTTGAACTGAAGCTTGACTGAAAAACAGACATTTTCTCAAATCATTCAGTTTCATATGAGTTTATTCAGACAGTTTTTGGCACCAGTTGGTCACATAGAAACAGTTTCACCTTCTTTCAGTGGGTTGATGCTGCACATGGTTCAACATGTGATCAAGTAAATTACCATAGTAACGGGCTCTTATACTCGGCAGGCAGTTACACATGACAGACAGGAGAACGCCGTGATTGACCAATCAGACAAGTATTCAATCAAGACGTGTAACAAGTGAGGGATAATGTGCAGTGAGCTGGTCGTTATTGTGAAAATAACTAGAGAAAACATGACGTGCTGTATGACTGCACGTGTTCCTCTATCCAACTATGTACATAATACCAACAGCTGTTTCTATGATTTAAAACTAGTTTTTTTTAATGTATGACTAGGTATGTATGGCTAAGTATATATTGAAAAAAAGTACCTTTCTATTTACTGTGTATTATCATAGATAAGGTGCAGCATTATCTGACCATCTCACATGCTTTTATTCTTTGTGATGAGTTACCCTTTCTTCTTCTTCTTCCTCCTCCATGTTTGCAATCGTGAAGAACAATGAGGTAAGGTAACTGCACACGTAGACTTGAATGGCTAAAATCATGTCTTCATTCATTTATTATTACCTGAAAATGAACTGTTGTGTTTCATTACTTTAGAATGAGCCATTTAATAAAGCAGGGCCTCTTTGCATCATGTTGTTACCCCTAGATGCCACTAAATCCTAAATACCTTTCAGAAATATGTAAATATCATATATTTTCTCATGTCACCTCTGAAGCCACCTTCTACTTGCGATTCAAAGAAGACAGGTTTTAGACACTTCCAAATCAGCTTTATTTTTCAGTTTTTTGCAGATTTGGATCAGGCACATTGTTGTTTAGCTATATTTTTATGGCCACATTATCATCAAATAAGTTGCACCTACACTCGCTAATTTAAAACTCACATGTGGATTTGGACACATCTTTAATGCATGTGCTGTAATATGTGCTGAAATAATTCAAATAGAGAATCATTGGCACTTTGTGGGAAAACATACTTACTTAGATACCTCGTTCAGATTAGATCATTTGTTTAGATATTGGTTTGCTTTGCTGCTTAGGTTTGCATTAAGGAGGTAAAACTACTTTTATTATTATTATTTCTAATGACAAACATTACACCCTGGTCATCAGTATGGTCCATAACATAACTGTTGATGATATTGACCTTTTTTTTGTCTAATAGCAATGGGCGGATTTAGTGCCATTTAGGTTCAAGTATGTGTTTCATCAACTGTCAAGAAGTGACTTTCAAAGCGACTTTGGGTTGAGTTGTGATGGTAAATGTCTGACGTTCCTGCAGCTCAGTCTGTGATATAACGTGATCCTGATTCTTTTTTTGCAGGAAACAAGAGAGTATGAGGTTTCGATCTGAAGATGCCAGTGTGTGTCTCAGTATGGACAGATAAGGAGTCCACTGGCCTTTTCAACGTCCATCAGACTTGCACCTTTGGTGAATCATTTGATGCCTCCACTGTTCTCTGTACACTGAAATATGAGCCTCCCTTTATTTACCCAACAGAGGACAGACACCTCACCACCCCCGGAAAGGCTGGGCCACTGGATTATTTTTCTAGCTCTTCAACAGTAAGAGTCCAGCAGCAGTTTGTACAGTTTTTAATCCCGTGCTTGCATCCTGAGGACTTTCAGTGCGAGTGCAGAAGGGATCAACGTGACGCTACAGTGCCACCAAGTACATACACAGTACATATACAGTATAACCACATATGTTGGGTTGTGATATGTCTTCTGTCAACAATAAAAGAACAATGTTTATGTGTTTAAGGGTTGTCTATTAATAAGCTCTGTCACTAAAACAAATGCATTTGCTTTTTATCATAAATTTTGCCAAAATAATTGTTCTTTACATTTATGTCAGAGACACAGAGATATGAAATGAGAATATCCTCAAATAAAAGGCCCTTAAAGGAACAGCTTTGTTCAACAGAAGAGAAGATTGAGTTTGAGTACAGAGCTTGAGATAAGACACGATTAAACTAACCTCAAACGTTGAGTAGAATAGCTATCATCTGGAAAAGAATTAGTCTCAAGAGAAATGGGCATCATGTCCGCATGTAAACAGTTGATATCCAGGCTTAGATTTCAGTTTTCCATTTGCTGCACACTTTGTAAGGTCTGATGAAGTAAGGGACAACATACATAACCAGAATTGTTTTAATTACAAACATTTGGGCTAATTTCTTTTAACAGCTCTCCGTGTATGAATGTGGAAAATTTCAAATCTGATCCCCGATACATTTCAGCCAAGGTGTTTCATCTCTGACTGGTGAGACTGGACCAAACCAAATGGCTTAGGGCCCCAAAAACCTGTCCTTGCTGTCCTCCTGCATATATACATGCATAATATGCTTATAGAGATTTACTTAACCTAGCATCAAGTCAAGGGAGGCAAAAGGAAATATTTTAGTCTCAATTCACCTGTAAATATTTTATTTGTTATCAGTTATTTGGATAGAAACGTTGTATCCCCAGTTTGCCCTTGCAAAATAGGCTGCGTCTATAGGCCCAGATGCATCAAGTGAACTTCAGCGAATCAACAGCAACAAAAAGCTAGTGTGTCAGTGCACATCACCTCTGTGTCAGTGGGTTTTACGCTGATTTCAGACTTTCTGTATGCATAAGATGGAGAAATTCTCCAGCTCAGCAGGAGGCAGCAGATCATATTTGTCACGGGGAAACTAGAAAACCCACAGTAAAACGTTGCTTAACAGTGTTTGTCCACCACACACCACTCGTTAATGTTGGTTGCTGGTTTTTGGGCATTTTTGACTGTAATGTAGGCTTTTGTTTGGTCCATCACTTATGATTCTGCTTCTTGTGTGGTAATGTGCTCGGCTGACAGCCAATCACAGTGATTTCCATTTCACTGGCCTCTGCCACTGATTCTGAACATGCTGCTTTGACCAAAAGCCACTGATGTGCAGGACACACCTCAGTAATGAGGCACATTGATGCTGCTTGACACTTACCGATGGCCTGATGGCCGACTGTTTGCTTGGTGTAGCCCAGCCTTAACTCACAGACATGAACTTGGTATCAGTCCCCCTGTTCTATTCTAAGAAAGAAAGTACAATAGCATATTTCCCCGATTGTTGAACAATATCTAAACTCCATGGCATTAAAAGTTGACATCCATCTTCCCTGGGACTCATGGAAATTTCAATTTATAAATTTATTGTTCATACTGTATGTAACATGTAGACTTAACAGCCCTTAAAGACATTTTGATTTCACTGTTCGTTTGTGTTGAAAATGGAGTTGAAACATTTTCACAGCCATATCCCACATGTTTAAGTGTCTCTGAAGCAAAAATAAATCTCACACCAAGGTTAGCTGTTGTTTATATTGCCATTGCTTGTCTGGATGTTATGTCTAAATTTAGACCATTGCAGTTGTTCAAACATACAGTATACAGTATATTGTTCTAGGAATACAGTATGTATTCATGCAAGCTGGTGTGACGACAATGATAATAACCTATTTTTGATTCAATGCACATTAAGTTCTGATCAATCAAACTTCACAAACATCTTCAATAAAAGCTATTGTTCAGAAAAACAACGTTGTCTCATTTGCGGAATCTTCTTTTTTGCATTGAGCGAATGATTTGTGACGATGTGAGTTTGTTATAATCATACAGAACAGATGAGATGATGGCAATCTATGGGTTTGATTTACTGCTAGAATTAAAATTTGTTAATCCACTAGCTGTGTCCCAATCTAGGCAATGAGACCTAGGCTATGTAGAATGTGAAGGCCAAATGGAACGGTGGATTCATCTTATCTGGTCCACCATTGCTGCTGTTGAAGAGCAGGTGAGGCTGGACATGGTCATCAAAGGTCAGTTCATAGTTTCTACCAAGGTCTGTGTGATGTCATCATCAACAGCTGACCATGACCGTATGCGTGGACCCTATTTAGGGCCCAGAATTTGTGGTCATGTGAATCGCATGCAACTACTGCACATCCTGCCGGTGAGACAGTATAGGGACAATGATGGTCCACCAGGTCTGGTGGTCTGGTGAAGATTTTGATATGAATAAAAACAGGCATGAGTGACTGGACTCCTTAAACAACTCTCTATCAATCATCAAATCATGCCAATCATCCATTTATTCAGTTTAATATATGCCATCACACCTTATTTGGCCCATATGGTAATGTAGGCGCTTTTATGCACTCTGTATGGAGCTGTCCATTGGTTTTCTCTTTCTGGACTAAAATAATCAATACATTATCTAACGTAACAAGCTCTACACTTATGCTTCATGACTCAAGGTTCCCCATTACAGAGAAAATGCATCAGTGGTGGTTGGCAGGTATGACTGCAGCCTATAGAAATTGGTAGTTCAGAGATGGCTTCCAACTAATGATCTCTCAATCAGATATTGGTTATACACACGATTAGACATTTTGTATTTAGAATCATATTGAGCAAGAATAAACCATGCTAAGGCATCAGTGAAAGTTACTTTCTAATTACATTTAAAGGGAAATTTACTGATGTATTTCATAGTGTTGTGTGTGTTTCCCTTTGTTTGAATTTCAATTAACACTGCATTATAAAAAAAAAACAGGAAAAGTAATGAAGGAGCTATCAAATAGAGCCTTCATTGCTCAGGATGGAAGGACACATTTATTGATAGGATTATGCCTATAGTTGCAGGGGAGCCTCAGCCCCTGAACTGGAATACCAAGTTCCCTGGTCCTGTGTCCTGTGTGTGTGATTGCCTGGCAGGTGTGTAGCTGAATAAACTGTAAAAATATCTGGCCAGTCTTCCCAATCACTTAAAGCTCCATAATCAATACACCAGTGTTGCTGCTGATGATCTCCATTCTGCAGCAACCCCCTCTTGTTTTTTCCTATGTCATTTTCACACATGCATCCACAGCACATTGATCATTGCACTCATGCATTTTCAAAGCACTGAGTCTGACTGCCACACCTCATCCAGATTCTTGTTATTTATTGTAATATGTTTAAAGTTTGTTCTCGATACTACTTATGGTGTGGTATTTCTCCCATTAAGACCAGAGATGTTTACCATCTCTATCATAAAGAGTGAATGATCTGGTTTTTATTGAATGCAAACTGTACATTCTTCAACAGAGTGTTGCCTCCCTCTGCTGGCAAAAGCCGCATATTACCCATCATCCACAAGTCAGTAATGATGACTTGTCTTCATCTCCTGGATTATTTTGGGGTGGAGAAACCTTGCACAAGGTGCACCAACACTGCTCTAATAGAGTTTAATAAAAAAAATAAAACATTAAGCACATATGACATATATCATTATAACATTCGTACACTGTACATCAGGACTACAGCTACAGTGGGAAAGCAGTTATGCATATAATGTTGTGTTACTAGCATGATGGACTGTGATGATGATGCCATAAAACGAGACAAATAAAGGTCTCCGATTGACAACAGAAGACTTGCCTGATTTAAACAGGGCACTTATTGATTGGATTTGGTTTGAAAAGTCATAAATCAAACAAGCAAATGCTAATATATCTTTATTGTTCAGTGACAGTAACATTTAATAAACATTTCTACAGTGTTGACTAAAGCACAAATAGAAATGGTGTCACATTTACAAAATGTTAGCAGATCAAAGACAATAGTGTTTATTATTCCTCAGCATTCACGCAGCATTTTCTGCCCGCAGCAAATTTTCGAGTTATTCTTGTTTATTTCCTCTTACAGTTATGTTTGTGTACAAGTTTTATGATTGTAGCCTTAGGGCTGAGTTGTGTGAACGCCCTATTGTTTTTTTCCTCCTTTTTCTTCATGAATTATGAAAAACGAGGTGAAAAGTCATGATAATCAAAGCAAAAAACAATTGGGCCATCCCAGTACTCAGTCCCTGGGCACTAACTAACAAAACTCAAACGTGTCAGTCAGAGAGTTTAATGATCTTAATGATCTTGCACACACATCCTTGTGATATTTTGACATCTGAAAGGCTGTGATTATGAAATTCACACTGTGGAGGGCAGCATTACACCTCTCAGTGTACAGCCTGCCAGAACTTATTGGAAGAAGGTTGAAATTGTAGGGGACAATGGGAAAATGGGACAAAACCAAGAATAATAATAATAAATAAATAAATAAAAACAAGAAATGCAATAGTGTGGATGTTGTCACCAGCCAATTACTGGCATGATGACCAGGTGGGTTGGATGGCAGTGTGGACTTTAAGCAATTCATGAAAACTAGAATTAATGTCATTGTACTTCTTCATTAGATGTCTGTAATCATTTTGCAGGTTCAACAGAGCCTTTGTTTTCTCATCTAAAGCCAATTTCTGCTCCTTGAGCTTGACCTCATTGTCACTGATGCATCTTTCCTGAAAATGTGATTGAGCCTGATACTTTGCCTGCAGACAGTAATAGCTGTCCTGAGCTTTCTGGAGGGCCTCGGCAAGTTGCTGACATTCCGTCACAGTTTTCATCTGTTTTTGGAAAACTTCCCTGAGGTCAGCATTACACTGCTCACATGTGGCCCTTTCTTTTTCAAGAGCAGACTCAGTTCGACCATCTTTTTTATGTAAGATTACACTTTTAGACTTTCCCTGTGTCCTGTTGCAGGGATGTTCATGCAGACTTATTTTGCCAATTAATCCTGCAGATTTATCTACCATAATCTCAGGTTTAGCAGTTATATTTTGATACTTAGTGGTGGTATTCTGTGACATCACATCTCTATGATGATGAGTGAGGTGGAGGCGATCATCCACTATTCTGTTAAATTTGGTCTCCATAGCCTTGTATTTAGTCCTTATTAGTGTCTGCATGCCATATGCCATGCCCCCTGATTCTGTAGAGGCTTCATCTTCCATCTCTTCAATTTTATATGCTGCCAAGAAGTAGTCCAAATTAAGTTCCCTCTCAATCTGGCTCTCTTTCAGGGTACGCTCAAGTTTTCTTTGTGTCAGATATTGAGATTTATCTGCATCCTGCTGCTGGAACACCACTTTTCGGGCATCCTTAAGCTCAATTTGCAGCCTTTTGTTCTCAGAAACCAGACGTTGGCTTTCATGAGTCAGATGTTTGAGTTCATCTACATCTCCCTGCCGCTGGATCACCCTTTTTTGGGCATCCTCAAGCTTTACTTGTAGCCTCTTGTTCTCAGAGGTCAATTGTTGGTTTTCATGAGTCAGATGTGTTAGTTTGTTTGTGTCTTTCTGCTGCAGGAACTCTCTTTTTTGTGCATCCTCAACATTTTTATCTTGTAGCCTCTTATTTTCAGAGGTCAATTGTTGATATTCTTGAGTCAGATGTTCAAGTTTATCTGCATCTTTCTGCTGTTGGAACTTGTTTTTTGTTGCATCCTCAAGCTTATCTTGCAGCCTCTTGTACTCAGAAATCAGTTGTTGGTTTTCACAAGTGAGAAGCGCCAGTTTCTTTGAATCTTTCTCCTGCAGGAACAACCTTTTCTGGGCATCCTCAAAGTTTTTATCTTGCAACCTCTTGTTCTCAGAAGTCAATTGTTGGTTTTCATGAGTCAGGTGTTCCACTTTATCGACAACCTGCTGATGCTCAGACACCCTTTTTTGGGTCCCCTCAAGTTTATTTTGCAACCTCTTATTCTCAGAAGCCAGTTGTTGTTTTTCATTAGTCAGATGTGCTACTTTATCTATAACCTGCTGATGCTGGGACGCCCTTTTTCGAGAATCCTCAACTTTACTTTGCAGCTTCTTGTTCTCAGATGCCAATTGTTGGATTCTATGAGTCAGATGTTCCAATTTATCTATATCTTGCTGCTGCTGTGATACCCTTTTTCGGGCATCCTCCAGTTTACCTTGCAGTCTGTTATTCTCAGAAGCTAGATGTTGATTTTCATAAGTCAGATGTTCGAGTTTATCTTCAACACGTTGATGCTGGCACATCCTTTTTCGGGCATCCTCTAATTTACCTTGCAGCCTTTTGTTCTCAGAGGCCAAATGTTGGTTTTCATGTGTCAGATGTGACAATTTGTCTACATTATTCTGCTGATGCTGGGACTCCCTTTTGCGGGCATCCTCTAATTTACTTTGGAGTCTCTTGTTCTCAGAAGCCAGTTTTTGGTTTTCATGAGTCAGAAGTGCCAGTTTATCTGCATCCTGCTGCTGGAGCACCCTTGTCTGGGCATCGTCAAGTTGACTCTGCAACCTCTTGTTTCCAGACGACAGTTCATTTTCAAAGTTCAAATGTTCCAGTATATCTGCATGGTGTTGCTGGGGCACCGTCTTCTGGGCATCAAGTTTTTCTCGCAGCATCTTGTTCTCAGAAACCATATGTTCATTATCATGAGTCAGATGTTTAAGTGTATCTGCATGTTTCTGCTGCTGGAACAATGCAGCCTCATGATCACTCCGGAGGTTGTAGTTTTTTGCTTGTTCCTCAAATAGGTCTAAAGCCCATTGGTTATCTTTCTCTTGCAGCAAGGAAACAGTTTTGTCCTTGGCCTCTATATCACTCTGAAGTTTATGAAGTTTAAGGTGAAGGATCCGAATTTCATTATTTTTTTCAAGATTTTCCTGCTGTTGCACAGTGAGATCATCTGTTAGTTCCTTTATTTTGACCTGGTTCCCCATGAGATCATCTTTGAGTTTCTGGATCTCTTTTTTGTCTTTAAGACAAAAGGGGGCTGATGTTTTGCTGCTTTTCTTTTGAAGCATTGCATATCTGTACTGCTCTTTCTGTGAATGCTCAAAATGACGTACTTGTGCCCTTTTGAGCTTCTTCCTCCTTTAATGCCTTTGCAAGACTGTGGTTGTCTTCCCATTCCAGCCTCAGAGCTAGCTGGTTTTTAACTAGATCACTAATTCTTCTTCTCTGGTAGAACAGTGGATTGGTCTGTATTTTCCTGTCTTCATTGGTTTTTGCTGTAGATTTGTTTTGAATTTAGTTTAGTTAGATTAAAAGCACACTTTCTCCACAGTGAAAGTCACCATAACTGTACAAATCAATGCCAATTTCAGCTGCATGAATCACCATGATGATTTTATAATGCCTGAATATAAGCCATCCACATTATTGTTTTCAGATCAAAGGCGTTCAAGTCATTGTAAATGTTGACTTTGATGTGATTCAAACCTGGCCTTAACATTCACTGAGTGATCACACATTTACAGTGCAACAGATGCATACAATGATGCATCCTGAATGTGTCATCATGTCTGATGAACATTTAAAAACATTTAGTTTTTCTCGATAATGTGGCCTGTTGGAATCAAAGATTGTCATATTTGTTTTGTATCTTAATATTCTTCCTCTGCTAAAATCCTGCTGCAAACCTCAAACTTCAGTTTTGATAAAAAATTAAGGGCCACCTGCCCTCTGTGCATCCCCTGCTTTGAGAACAAGTGTAAGAAAAGGATGTTCGCTCTGGGACTTGAAAGAAAAAAAAAATGATTTCAGCAACTTAACAAATGCTTATATCTACACTTGGTCAAGTATACAATACATTTTGTTCGTTTGCCACCTTGCAGCCAGCCTTTTTACAGACCATTTATTAAAACACTAATGGTTTAATTAGAAAGATACTGTATTTATACTGTATATGTGTGTGTGTATATATATACATATAAATGTATAATCCATAAAAATCCATAAATCCATAAAAATCCAAAGACCTCTGATGGAACTTGTAATTGAAATTTTACTAGATATGAAGATAGCCATCCGTCCAGATAGGCAGGGTCCAACCTGGACAGATCGCCAGTCCACTTCATTGTAAGATAGCTTACAATTTCTTGTATTTTCTTGTAATTCTTGGACATTTATCACTTTAATCACTATTTATTTACTTTTCATTAGCTTCTGTATGCATTATGTATATGTTTGTGTTTTAATGTCTCACATTATGAGGGTCACACCAAAGTTAAGAAACACAGTCAAACACAGAGTCAAAAGAAAGACACAAGATCACATTTATTTATAATCAATCAAGTTAAATTCGGAGAGGAAAACAGACGTATAAATTGGTTAAGGCTACTTAATTAAGTCAGTAACTTACAATTTTCATTTTTTTTATAAGCTCAAGGGTATTAATGAATAATATTACATCAAAAGTGTAGGTTAGATTACAGTAGAACTACCAGTCTCCAAAAGAGTGAATCGGTGACTGTAAAATTGGAAATGGACATGTCTAGTTTAGTTTCTTTGTGTGTATGTGTGTGTGTGTGTGTGAGAGATGGTGGTAGTGGAGCAGGACTCCACTCTCATGGGAACCATAATTTCTAGCAGCGCCCCTGGGGTAGGAGTCGTCGTAATGTCGCCTTATTTTGTATGACTTAGCAGTTGATACGGAGGAAGCGCATTAGTAGCGGCTTGTTTTAGAAGCAGACATTAACACTATGGGCAGTAGTGGACATTACATCACAATACACAGTTGTTACTGGTTTAACAATATCAGCGAATAGCTAAAATTACAATAGGTAATAGCACGGTTACCGACAAAAGCAGCAGTTACTTCAGAGGGACTTGATACAGTAGTGCAGGTGTGAGTAGTAATGGCTCGTATAACACTTAGCCTATGTAGAAATATCTACCAGTCCCATATTAGCGTGAAATTATTAGATTTAATATACTCAAACTCCTCGCTCGTAATTCCTCTGTACCCTCGCAATGCTCTATTTCCGTTCGACTGCGCATGCGCATCCGGCTGTTCGCGGTTGCGCCAATTGGTAGAGGATGTTGCTAGCAGCCAGTGTAGATGCACAGGCTTTTCACAACAATAACACCAACAAAATTTGCATCTCTGCGACTCTGATTTGAGGATTATAGGTTCCGAGGGTTTTCGGAAACGGTGCATTGGACTGCGTGACGCCGAAACCCCCTTCTGCGTTTTTGGCTACGTCTTCTGTTGACAATGGGAGCGGAGGGGTTTGCAAATCTACAAGGCTCCTTCTTGCCGGGGCAGGAACAAGAATCATGGCTGGCCAGCTAGGCCGCAGTTGGGTTTTGTAGCTAGCAGCAACAGCCCGTAGACATTAAAATACTGTGTACAGGCTTGGCACTTGCACATACAGACTTTTGCTTAGGATCCGGTTTTTAATCGCACAACTATTGTTCATTTTCCGTTTCTTGAGGGCAGCTGGTGAACCCGCTAGCTTCAACCTTGACTGGCTGACGTCTTGCCTTCGTAGCTATTTAGCCGGCTAACGATAGCTAGCAACGCTTCGTCAACCATCCACTGGACAAAATTATCAAGACCAACCCATACATTGTGGGATTTACTGTCATTGTTGGCCGCCACTTCGGTATTTGCACTGCAATTTCCCCGTGTAGCGACCGCCTCTGGATGAATGTGGGACAAAATGGAGACCCCGACGATTGTGTACGATTTGGATACCTCTGGGGGCTTAATGGAGGTGAGTTTGCTCTACTCGAAGGCCGTGATTAAATAAACACGTTCACATATTGGTCATGTTTCAATGTCTTTCCCACCATTATAGTTGCAGTTACAATCAGACCAAAATTGCATGTTGTCAAAGCATTTCTGTGCGAGCTAACTGTAGTTTGTGTTGCCAATGGAGGCCACAAGTTAACATTACCGCCCCCACCACCCCGAGATCAGCATAAAATGGTACAGGCAGCACCGAGTTGCATTTTCAAACCCTTTAGGCTTACAGTCGTACTGTGCAGCCGAGATCTCATCTCACAGAGCTGAACAACTTTTAACAGCAAATCCAAACATTACTGGCGCCGCCGAAGTCAGAGGAAGTCGAGAAGAGGAGTCGGAAGTTGGTGAGAGACGTCCGAAGGAGCGGCAGGGCCACCAACCACGACACCTGCGATAGCTGCCGGGAGGGGGGAGATCTGCTATGCTGTGACCACTGCCCCGCAGCCTTCCACCTCCAGTGCTGGTAAGATTACATGCTGCATGCGCCCTACTAATGCATGCTAAAAACAGACTAGGGTAAAGCAGACTCACCGTTAGGTACACGTATAAATGTTTGATGCTTGTCACCATGATTAGGTAACGCTTTGCTGGTTTTGGTGCTGCAGGAAATGAGCAGGAGACATGTAAGTAAGTCTGTAGACGAGATTCTGTTCCTGCAGCGTTGAATGAAATATGCAGTTGTTGTAGCTCAGCACAAATGGCGCTTCTGCTAAAAGAGTCGAGGTCATCATTTATATGAGTGATTAAATATTCAAACAACCGTGGTTGCACAACATATTAACAATGCTTCCCACGCCTCAGAAGTGTGGGGCTTACCTGAAGAAGGAACATTGAGTTTGATGCACTTACATTTAGCAGAGCTTCCCTGGCCCTGGTAGGTATAGTAACAGGGTTGCAGCACAGCAGTGAACAGATACTACGATCCCATATACAAATTAGTAATCATAAATTATAATTATTTTAATATTGATTGATATGAATGAAATAATACCCCACACTTCGAGAAGCACTGGTGTATGTGAACAGAAGAGGGCGACAGTGAGCCTCGTGGAGCAATTAATTAACGTGGTATTGTAGTCCAGAGTTTCCTGTGGAGTTGTTTATATGCCGAAATTACCGTTACTCATTACGGCATTCAATGATGTGCCCAAGTCGCACGTTTTGCATGTTTGGTGCAGCTAAAGGCACATTTAACTTCACGGATTTTGGTTGGTATCTGCTAATTTGATGTAAGCTGGTGTCGGCTAACTTTAATGAAGCTAACTGTTGTTTCTGGTTAACGTTAACCGTTATGTGACGCGCGGTCAATAGCACTAAATCGTTTGTTATTGACTCTGGAAAGGCTGTTTACATCTGAAGCGCGGAGGCTACCATAAGCGTGTGTACGCCGCAAAGCGGCTGGACTCTGCTTATACTCGGTCCTCCCCTTCTGTCGTGGCTGCAGCCAGCGGAGCTATTGCTGCTAAAAATGGAGTCTGTTTACAATATGGCGACCTCCCTGCTCTTTTTTTCGTTTCCACCGCCATCTTATCAGCCCAATAAATGAAGCTTTGAGAAAACGCGGTTGGTTGTTAATAATTTGCGCAACATTTCTTGTTATTTTACCCGTTTGGGATAGCGGTGCGATAGTGTTGGGTGTGGACAGTGTCTGAGGAGGCGCCAGCAATTCATAGCGTTTTCGCCGGTGCTGCTCTGCATGGTTCTCCGTGAGCTTACTATTGCTTACTCGATGAGTAAGCAATGTTTGTTTGGCTCTAAAATAGGAGGATGTATTCCGAATCAGACACTGCCATGCAAGCAGCCTTTTCTGATTATTATCTTAACCGGAATATGCCCATGTTCCAAAAAATATTACATTACATTACATTATATTATATTATATCAGGGGAGTTTTCACATTGGTGTACTACAATATAGATGTTTATCACAATCAGACCATGTACAAATACACAGGAATATGAATAGAGTATTCTACCAGTAAGTCATGTAAACATAATCAGAACCATTTTTCAAATCAAGGTAAAGAGTCATTATTGTTCATGTTAACACAGTCTGCTATGTACATCACTTCTGGCTTCAGCTGTGGTCTGCTGGTTGTGCATCAGTTATGTTGTCCTCCTTTACTTACTGTTTTTCTGTCCCTTTCTACAGTTTGAGTATATTCTATGATGGAAGTTACTGTTGATGATTGGTCCCCTGTGCATAAATGTATTCAATAATCATAGTTTATTTTGAAATGTATATGGAGTCGATGACCAATTGTTAAAGTATAATGTATTTATTTTCTTGAATTAATTTTTAGCTTGGTTGCTAATGATTGTTTTTTATTTTTTTAACACAGTAATCCACCTTTGAGTGAAGAAATGCTTCCTCCGGGGGAATGGATGTGTCACCGCTGCAATATACGGAAAAAGGTAAGAGGCAGAGCTTTTCTGTTACTACTACATTCCCTCATCAATGTAAGTCACTTTGCAGCTGTTGAATGAAAAGAAGCATCTGTATGACAAGTACAGAGGTTTATCAGTATTATTGTGTTTGTTTTCCACCATCAGAAGCGTGAGCAGAAGCCAGATCAGACCAATGGTCTGCCGGAGAGGTCCTTGACCAAACTCGCTACTTCCCCAGCCATGGAGCTGGAGCTCAATGCCGGTCCCCTGCGGCTTGATGGTCTGCCTCCGGGAGCCGGAGCTGCAGGACCAGGTTTACGTGTGGCCCAGGTGCGCCTTTTGGAGCGCAGGTCAAGCAGTAGGCCAAGCAGCCGGCCCGGGACGCCGACCTCCAACACTTCATCCACCCCGACCCCCTCAGAGGAGCAGAATGACGTAGAGGATGAGGTTATAGAACCTGAGGATGAAGTTCAGGGTGCAGAGCTTGAAGGTGCTATACTATCTGCTCCATCCCCACGCCTCCTCAAGAGGCCTTTTCAGCTGCTAATAGCAGCAGCTATGGAGAGAAACCCCACACAGTTCCAGCTACCCACTGAGCTTACATGCACTACTGCACTGCCAGGTCAGTCTGACATCTTGATAACATGTGTTACACTTCATATTGTTTTTTGGTGCATTTCTTGTCTTGTGCTTTTCAAAAGTAAATATAGATTTTTAAAACCTAAAATGCGTTGATGTTTAGTTGAGGCCAGTTATTTTGGTTATTTTGGTACTATTCCTAATGGAAACGCAAAAAAAATTATGTATCAAACTGAACTGTTCCGCTCGGTGGAACACATTATATTTTTTGATGCATATGATGATGTAACAGCAGGTGAAAATCTGCTTTTCTAATTTCTCAGAAATCCAGAAACAAACACAACTAAACCTCAGTCGATGTAAGTCTTAGAAAGACAGAAATAAAGTGCTGCACACTGGTTGTACAGTGAAACAACATTCAGTGTCACAAACTTGAAGCTGTGGAAAGCAAAATCACTGACCTTTTATAATTTATATTTTTCTAATCGTGCTCTTGGATTTTTAGGCAGCAGTAAACGGAGGAGAAAAGAGGAGCTACTGGGGAAGCCATTTAGGCGGCCGCAGCATGAACTGGATCCCAATGGCCTGGTTCCACTGCCAGTCAAAATTTGTTTCTCATGCAACCGGTTAGTATGACAAAGTTACATTATGTAACAATGCTGTGTTTCAAATTTTTTAACAAATTTTCTTGTGCTTCCTCTCACAGGAGTTGCAGGTTGGCTCCATTGATCCAGTGTGATTACTGCCCCCTTCTGTTCCACATGGACTGTCTGGATCCCCCACTCACAGCTTTACCTGCTGGAAAATGGATGTGTCCGAACCACGTCGAGCACTTAGTGGTAGAAAGCATGGTCTTATCAGAGTGAAACATGGATATGTTTTTTCCTCAGCTGAAAATTAGTGTTCCATCTCAAATGTTTTGTCTCATGTCCAGCTGAATCAGAAGACCCTGAGCTTGTCCAGCCGCTGTCAGCTCTTCGACCAGTTCCAGGACAGGATGTCCCAGCATGCTGTCAAATTGGACTTCCTGCGCAGAGTCCATCGGCAAAGTGCACCCATCAGGCGCACCACCATCCAGCACAACAGGAAGACTATCAAGGTAGACTGAGTCTCTTTTTTACTGTCTTTCTGTCTAACTGTATTCATAAAGACTTTGAATATGTGTCCAAAAATTTGGATGGAGGCCCGAGATGATCGTATTAACACGAGATTTCTCATTTAAAAAACATATGTCTTTGGTAGAGGTGCATTAACTAATGATTTAATCATTGTGAGGTATCCAAACACAATAAACACACAAGTCCCAACATTCATACTGAGACACAAGAAGGTGTTAAAGTGATCCAGTTGTGTTTAACAATCAGTGTTTCTTCTCAGGTGCCAGATTCCATTAAGTCCCAATACCAGAATCCTCCTCCAATGCTGTTTCCTGCGGGAGTGCATCAGCTGGAGCTGGTTTGTAGTGGCGTTCCTGAGCGTCAGCCCTCAAGGCACCTCACCACGGAGGCTGAACAAAAGGAGGTAGGAAGAGCAAATGCTTTTAGAAACTGCACACTGTTGTTTTACACCATACACAAATAGTTTTTGTCCCCCACATAAGTCTAGCCGGCATTTTCTCTAATTTGAAGGTTGATTTTTGGGGTTTCTCTCAAATGTGATGGTGAATGGGTTTTAGCTGTGATTACCCCTTGAATGAGGAAACAACTAAGTATTGTTAAAAGTCACACAGCAAATGTCTATCACTGACATGTTGTGTGATTTTTAAATATGTACCTTGATTCTTAAAATTGTGTTGAAGAACAGCACTAGCATTTAACTTACACTTCTGATTGTATTTGATTCTGAATTGGAAGAATAAAGTGTCCCATAAGTCATACTAGCTTTAAGTGAATTAAAAGTCTAGTAAAAGTAGTATTTATTTATATGTATGATAGGACAGGCTTCTCTTGAGGATTGGTGTATGATTCTTGTGTAACTAAACACTGTTTTGCCATGTTGAACAGTGGCTGCAGGATGTCATCGCCCTTCAGTGCAGCATCATGCGACACTTATCCATCAAGCAGAAGACTTCATCTACAGCGACCACACCGTCGCTAACATCAGCAAAGACTGAGTCTGAGCAGAAAGTTGGTACTAAAACATGTGAAATGTCCGAAGACATGAAAACTCGGGCGTCTTCTGGAAGGACTTCTTCCTCTGAGCCCTGCTCTAAACCCTGCAGCACACCTGATGACCAACATGGGGGCTCTCTTTCACGGGACACACCAGCAGAGCTGAGTGTTTGTAAATGCAGCATGACAACATGTCAGAACTGTAGGAAACCTAACGGACCTCTAGAACAGGAATGTCAACCCCCCAAGGCCAATGGACCTGTAGACTGTAACAGTTCCTCAGAGTCTTGCAGACAAGTGGAGCTGCAGGGCAGAATGAAGCCCAGTGCAGTGCCTGCAGCCCCTGCACCTACCTCTGTTCTGGTGAACCACATAGGCGCACAAATGGTTAAAAAGGAGCCGGAAAGCACGACAGAGGCTTGCTCTCAGAAAATCTGCCCCACTGCCCCAACGATATGGCCCCACAGTGGCCAACAAATCCACAGGAACCAGACGGTGTGTCAGGAGCAGTCGATGACCAGCAACGAAAAACACTTCTCCTCTGTCACCAGCAGTGCCCGATCTGACACACCAATTAAAGGCAATCGGGAGCATGACTCAAGCAAGCTGGGATCATCTACACCCACTCCAGGTAAACACTCATGGGGCAATAAACCTTAGGTTCTATTACTGGGTATTTTAGAGGTTCTGTAAGAATTGTATGAAACACCATAGCAGCCTGTGTTTACATTAATGGCTGCTAATGCTGCTGCATAATAATACTTGACTTCATTGATGCATATTTCTACATCATTATTTAGATTACAACATGTAAGGAAAATTTAAATTGCCTACCAAAAGTAATTTTCTTGTCACATTGAAGGGAAATTTATATCAGTTGCATAGCAGTTACTGTATATTAGAAGTGATTGTGCCGTTGTTGCCAGTAGCTATCTTGAACAACATATTTCAACACCAGGCACATAATGCGGTTTCTCTTCCCTGTCTTACAAATCGTGCAAAACACAGAATCACACACATAAAAAAAACGTGTAGACATATTGTTTATGTTTACATTATTTAGTCAATTAATAATTTTTGCTTGATCTCTAAAGAACAGGAATTGAAGAATGATAAACGTATGTCATCCCTGATACTCAGTCAGTTTTTATCCAGCCTTTGTATATCAGTATCTGTGTCTATGTTGCCTACTATGCAATTGAGTTAAACATTTGCTTTGTGGTCATTAAGACATTGTTAATTTACATACAATTTCTAGTCAAAAACACTCGGCAGAGGTAAATAATATTCTTTCAGCATTACATTTGACTTTTAACAGTGTATTAAACGAGAGAAAACGCTAAAGAAGTTGTATCACAAACGCACTATAAACAACCAATGCAGCAGAATAGAGGTGCAACACACAGTCGAAGATGCACAGTGTTACACCTGTATATCTTTCACTTCAGTCCTTTCAAACTGAAAGCAACTGAATGCTTTTAGATTACTGCTTGAGCAGCACACATCACAACATTTGCAGGAAAGGGATGGGATTACTGCTGACTTGTGATTCAAATGTTTAGATCAGTGTCTGTGATAGTGCAGCCCTACAAACCTTGTTGGATTCTGTTACTGCAATCCTGCAACAAATGAAACTTGACATTTTGAAGGACGTCTGATCAATTCTGGCGACGTGTTGGCAGTTGTTAGGCACCCTGGAGATTATTAACCACTGACACAAAGCAGCACTTAATTGCAGACTGTAGCCTAACGGCTCCCTCTTGTGGTCACTGACCACAATGTTCCTGTTCAAAAAGAATAAAAACAAAACACATTTAACAAGTATATATTTTAAAACATGTTCACATTTATAAATTAATAAACAAAGTTCCAATCCACTTATATGTCACCCTTCCATGACCATGTTGTCCCCTGCATGTGTCTTCTCTACAGAGGTAAAAGCTGGACCTGGAATGGATTCATTGGTGCCCAAAAGTCTCCCCTCAGTCTCTGACCTGTCAAGCTGCATGAAGGGTGGCGATGAAGGAGGTATGTGTGCTAACTCAGCGGTGAGATGAGACAAAACTGAGTCATTAAAGCTGCTTACTGACATTGAACTTAAGGCACTGAGGCATTTGTCTAAAATTGTCCAGATTTGGCTTATGGTAAACAGTCTGTAATGAAGCAAACAACATGGTATGATTACTAATAATGGGTCTGTATGTCTGTGTCTGTAGGCATCATGCTGGACAAACTGGATGCAGAGATGATCAAGCTCCTGGCCTGGCAGAGGATCCAGCAACTTTTCCCTCCCAAAGCACCCAAGTCTTTGCTTCCCCCAGTGACCAGCGATACCACCAAAACCCCACCCCCACACCCCATCAGTAAGGCACTTGTGGAGATAAATGCTTCTGTATTGCTAGTACAGGAGTTTGCCTATTTAGTTTCCTCCTCTAGTGACTAGTGAAATGTCTTGTCGTTACCCAACGTGCAACACACAAGACCATCAGTGTCACGGTGGTGCTACTTCTTTAACTTAAGCCTTTTTTTTTTTTTTTTTTCAAACTGTGCAGCAACTTAACAATTTTTTTTTTACAATGTTTTGCTCTAAGGTTTTAACACTGAAATGCTTGCTAAACGTTAAACTCTGAATGTCCTTGTTCCAGGTCAGAAGAAGGTGCAGGCTCGAGCTGTCTTCTACCCTCTGACAGGGAAAGGAGGAGCTGTCAGCATGTGCTATAGGACATTATACATAGGATCGGGTAAGACATCATAATGACAGCAAAAACTTGTGCTTCTGTATTGATGCTGTTTAGTGGTTTCACTAGAAATGGAAATCTTCAAATCATTTTCTGAAGCCTACTAGGATGTGTGTTTCAACAGTAATAGAAAATGATGAAGTCTGCTCCGAAATGCTTGATTGCCTTAACGTGTTTCTTATTTTAAATCATTAGTTCAAATGGAAGCAAAGTTCTTTTAGAGCTGTTTGTGGAGCATTGTTTTGGCTTGTGACTGGGGGTGGGTGGGAATCACATGGTACCTCACGATACATGGTCCATGATACCAATAACCACAATACAACGATTCTGTGATAATCAATATATTGCATGGCAATCATATAGCGTTACATCATGATATCTGTCTAACTGAAGAAAACAAAACATCCATGAAAAGTTAAAAGTGCAGGATTTCTCTGTTTATTAACAACGTAGCTTCACAACACCATTATCCCGCTGTAAACTCCCTCTCCTATTGGCTGGGTAACTTCCGCCCAAGTTTCCCTTATTCGTTTGCACAGTGCTGCTGTGGTGGAGACGTGAAGTAGGGATGCCGGGAAAGTGAAACTGGCGGGGACTTTTAACTTTAGAGCGCCTTAATTTGTTAAGTAAATTATATTTGCCCTGGTGTATCAACCATTGTTTGTAACTTGCAACACAGCTCATCTTTGTCAACATTCCAGTTGTCCAGTATTTATGGGCACATTTGCCATTAGATGTAACAGGAGCATGGGATTTTCTGCAATGTATGCACATACAGACAGTAAATATACACCAGAGCTTCAGTGACAGGTTGACTAGAGAGTGGAAGAGATGTTCCAAAGTATGTTAATCTTTTATTTGATCTGTAGTTAGTTTTTTTTTTTTTTTTTTTTTTGAATGTGCATTTTAGAGATTTGCCGTACTTGTGGATTACAACCTTTGTTCATGTTTTTTTTTTAAAAGGTGCTGACATGGACGTGTGCCTTACAAACTATGGTCATTGCAACTATATTTCGGGGAAACACGCCTGTATTTTCTATGATGAGGTATGTACTTTTTTCCTTTATCGCCAAACTGCACCACAATTCTGAAGTTATTTTAAGTCACGGTCATGATGTTTGTGTTCTGTCCTCTTTAGAATACCAAGCACTATGAGCTGCTCAACTACAGTGAGCACGGCACCACGGTGGACAATGTCCTCTACTCGTGTGACTTTTCTGAAAAGGTCTCGCCATCTGCACCCAGCGGCCTGGTGGCCAAAGTCCAAGGCATCATCCGTAAGAGCAAATTACACAAAAACAATCTTCAAAATTGCTATAATCATGAAACATTGGATTTTGGTCTGATAAACACTGATTTATCGTGATCATAGTCCGGCCCTATCTGAGTTATTATCATTAACGGTCATGTATGCTATGTGTCTTTTATGATTGTAACCTGATTTGACCACATCTAAATCCCGAAGACATGCATTCATCTCCAACAGTTAGCAAGGGCATTTCTAAAATCTCAATACATAACAGAGGAGTCTGGTGTATTTTGTGACTGCACTGCCGTAAGCCGGCTATCGCGAGCCGCATCACAACCCCTTCTGCAGTATTTCAGTTCACCGGCTGTGTCAGTTCAGGATGCACTATGGAGTAATAGAAAACGATGTGCCTGATATCCAAACAGAAATAGAGTAGGGCTGAGCCGTGCTATCACTGTAGAGTGGAAAAGCGCCAAACGTCTCTGATGCATTAGAAAACCTGTGCTTCTGTATTTATTTTTTCTCTTTCGGCACTAGGCCTTTACTGTTGTTGGTTCCATCTTCCATTCTAATTTGCTGTATTATTCACATATGACTGCATCTCTGGTTACTGGATTCTTAACAAATGTCTCCCGATGTTGTCTGTGTAGGACGGAGTAAGAAGCGCGAGGAGGGCGAGGCTTCCAGCTCTGTGGTCGGTCTGCTGCCACCTGACGGAGTGATGAGCAGCCAGTCTCAGGGCGGCTCCGAGCTGTCCTGCACCTGCAAGGCGAGCAGCTCCAGCTTGATCGGAGGCAGTGGTGCGGGGTGGGAGGGCACGGCCCTCCTTCACCATGGGAGCTACATTAAGCTGGGCTGCCTCCAGTTTGTCTTTAGCATCACTGAGTTTGCAAGTAAGCAGCCCAAAGAGGAGCAGGCGGCCACGTCTGCTGCTGGTTGCACCGGCACCGGCAGCACCACCAGCAGCAGTAACGCAGCCAGTGCCACTACCAACCCCACCCCCCCTACACCACTACCACCACTGCCCAACACTGCCACAGTGAGCAGCCCCTCCAGCCAGGACGAGGCTGACGCTGAGAGTGTCCCTCCCCACCAAGTGCCCGTATTGCACTCCAGCTCTGTTCCATAACCCGCACAGGAAGTCCCACCCTCCCTCCTTTTTTGTTTTGCACCTTTGCAGTTGCAATGAAGGGAAAGAAATCTGCACAGCTGGTTGGTCAACAGGGAAAAGTTGATTTTTTTTCCTATTTTCTTTTTTTTTTAATGGTTTATATCTTTGCATGAACTTGAAGTATTATTGACAATCTGTTCTGTTTTTGAATGACTGACGGTAACCCTCTGTTCACTTCGACCATTAGGAGTTTGAGCAACATTATTTACCTATGCTCAGTTTTTTTGGTTGTTTTTTTTTTCTTTGTTTTTTTTGTCAGTATATGTTATGTATGTATGGTGTAACATTATTCTGTCAGTCATCCCATTTAGCACAAACTGTTTATTTTGTAGTAGTGAATTCCATACATTCTAATTTCTTTTGCTGCTTTTGCACCACAGGTAGCTATATATGTATGAAAACATACATGCTTATACACTATGATATGTATATATAATGTAAATATATACAATTTGGTGCCTCTCAATTGGAGAAGTGCTGGATTTCATGTAGATTTACCATTTTTTGGTTTTTAACTGTACAGTTCATGAAATTTGTGATACCATGTGGAGTACCAGAAGTTTTGTGATAAGACTTGTTCCTAGTCTGTATTTTCCGCTGTAGTCCATCTGTAAATACCATAATGTTTTAGCACTCATTTTAACAACATGTGCTGCTCTGTATATAAGCACTCTGTCTGTATCTGCTTGTCTGTTCAAACCTGTAAATACAGAAAGATTTTCTAAGAACAAACTCGGTGGAAGTGTTTTGTTATAGATTTCAGACCCAGATGACAGTGCTGGTGAAACAGTACATTGTGTTACAGTTGCCAATCAGTCAGTAAGAAGTGACATGACAACTTGTCATATTCCCATGTTCCATATACACCTTGCAAGTAAGAGTGGAAGAGCATTATATTGTACCATAATTTAAATTTTGCTCTGCTTAATTTCTCTAATTAATTTAATGTTTCTCAAAACAATTAGTACAAACAGCACCACACAGTGTATAAGCAAGTCACTTAAAAATCTGATTAATCTCTTGAAAATTCACCAGATATCGATGAACATTTCAATGCCATCACAATGACAAGTCTTTGTTTACAAACATTGTTTAGCCATACTAATACAGCAATGTAAACTATGACTGGACACTGGATCATGGTCATGGCATCCTGTACAGTGTATCAGTATACAATTGTGTGGGGTTTAAAGCAAGAAACTGGACATATTTTACTCATTCATACTCATATATTCTGTAATATGAGGCATTACAGTAAGTATGCAGTATTACAGCACAGTGTACCTTGTTGAAGTAGGTACCTTTTTCCATTTTAACAAAATGTTGAGAAGAGAAGTCTTTGCCTCCAGGAAAAGTAAATTAGTGTTAGTTTATTTATTTATTATTAGTGAAAATCGAGATTCAACAGATGGAAGTTTATCAGTTCACGTCACGTTTACCAAATAACCAATAAATAGAATATTATGCTTAATAATAATAATAATAATAATAATAATAATAATGATAATAATAGTGATGATAACAATAATAATAATAACAATACTATGCTTAAATGTTCTTGGAGCAGATGAAACATAAATAATCAAAATAAATTATAAGTAAGATGAAAAAAACTCTAAAATGTGTCTAATCTTTTTTCTAAACAAAACACATTTTACTTTTGTAGTATTTGTCATTAAAGTGTTTATCATTGACATTACTGTGATTGGGGACCACAGAATATTTTAGTACCTGTAAGGAAAAACTGGAACGTCAGTGACTGTCAAAAGCCCAGACTGTGGTTTTGTGGAAACAGTGCAACATGTCATTTTCTCAAGTATACAAGTCAAAGGCAACTGTTGTTCAAGGACCTTTCAGATATTGGACTTTCTGTTTTATTATCCTTTTTGGTTCAGAGGAGAATATTGAATCTCTTAGGAGAGCACTTATTACAGTTTTACATACTATTGGTCTATGAGAATATAGGGTAATGCCTACCCTGACCTGCGGAGGGCAGCATCACGCTATCTTGCGTACAGCCTGTCGAAACCCTATTAGAAGAAGAAGAAGAAGACATCCCTCGCACTACTTCCGTTCCGTACTGTTGATATGTCGGTGTGTGTTTACTTCGTAGCGGGAGCTGTTGTCCTCTATCTGATAGTTTACTACAATGTGTTCAGAGGAGTGCGGGGCTCGACCTCAGTGAGGCTGGAGGGGAAGACAGTCATTGTCACTGGTAACTACCACTGGTAACCTGTTAGCCTTTGTGAACACTTAGCATCAAGTAGAATGTACACACACACACACACACACACACACTCACCAATGAGTGATTGTGAACTTTTACTTCTGCATTTAACCAATCTTTATTACGCGCTAGTAGTGAACACCAGTGATGGAGAAATTAAGCTTATGTGAAGCACTGAACCACTTGTCAGTTGTTTAGAAAATGGGTTCATTACTCGAAGCCTCATATAGAGCGACCTCTCCTGGCGAAGCGCAAGGCTGCAGTCAAATTAGGGAGGCTCGTAGGTGAACAGGAGGCTTTTAATTGCACACACATCTCAATGAGCATTTGAGTTTTTTTTTTACTTTTGTAGAAAATACCTTTTGTTCCGAAGCATCTTTGCTTTGATCACCGTTTTTAAATGATCTTTGCTTTGAAAATTATTTGATTCACACACACTAAGACTTAGTATTATGTTATATTTACAAATAAAGATTGATGAATGTGTATATTGTGTTAATAAGAAGAGAGTGCTGGGAAAATATGGCATAGGTTGGGTGTGCGTCTATGGCAGGGGGTGATTATGTTGCCTGCTGCCCAATGGGTGTTGGGGGACCCCTCAGCCATTGAAATGTCCCAGGATTTGAACCGGCAACCATCCTGTTATAAGCCCAAGCCCCTTCCAATTGGTCCTATTATTTTTTCTGTATATTTTTCTTTCATCAGCTCACACTGTGGTCACTTTCACTTGTCCACCAACAAACACATATGAATTTATAGTCTGACATGTGAGGCAGAGACCAATTTATTGTTTGTGTAATGGCCGTATTGGTGACCTTTAGTTATTCTTTCCATAGATTGTCTTTCCATTTAAACACACAGTAAAGCACTGCATATTAGGACAATGTGAAACATTGCTGTCACAGTTATCCTGACCATTATTTGCTATTCCTGGCATTGCACCATTGATTTGTATCTAATACCTGAGAGTGGGATATTCATCATTCAGTCACTTACAAGTGGTCAACATCTTGCACAGAGCTGGTACAAATGGGATTGTACTAGTAAAACAACATATAGGTTACACAATTTTGAATTTTGAAAGTGCAGGGTTGTTTCCTTTTGTCAGTTTCTTTTTAAAATGTATTTGTGTTGTTGTGTTGTTGTTAGTTTAATACATGTGGCTCACTTTCCTGCACAGGAGCCAACACTGGCATTGGTAAGGCCACAGCTCTGCTGCTGGCAAAGCGAGGAGCCAGGGTGATTCTTGCCTGCCGCAACAAGGAGAAAGCTGAGGTGGCTGTCTACGACATCCGCAGGGTAAGTACACTGACGGATGCTTTTCAGACATTAGTAGATCAATACATGCAGATATTGTGGCAACAGAGAGTGTAGTTCAGCAAGTTTTTATAATGGATTTTCTCTCTTAGTATTTATGCTATACTGCGTTCCGGCCTGTGCAGGTGGACTTGTTCATGTGTGTGTGACAGCCAGCATGTTGGTTTTTCAGGAGAGTGGGAACAATCAGGTGGTTTTCATGCAGCTGGATTTGGCGAGTCTAAAGTCTGTGCACAGTTTTGCTGAAACATTCCTCAAGACTGAACCAAGACTGGACATCCTCATCAATAATGCAGGTGAAGCTTATTATTATCATTTTTAATTTATCTTTTTCTTTTTGTATTCAACACTAGTGTACATTGTTGTGAAACTGAAGTACAGTAGTTGACTGACTGCCCAATTCCCATGTGGTGTTTCAGGTGTGATGGGTCCAGGATACACTGAGGAAGGCTTTGGCGCAGCATTTGGGGTGAACCACCTCGGTCACTTCCTTCTCACCAACCTCCTTCTGGACCGACTGCAGAGGTGCGGCCACAGCCGGGTGCTCACCGTGGCCGCACTCCTGCACCGCTTCGGAAGCATTGACTTCCCTCTGCTGGCTTCCAAGAAAGATTTAGTGTCCAGTCAGTCCACCTGGCACAACTTCCAGGCCTACTGCAACAGCAAGCTGTGTAACGTCCTCTTCACCAGAGAGTTGGCCAACCGGCTGGAAGGAACTAGCGTCACCTGCTACAGTCTGCACCCTGGTCAGCACAATCTATAATTAGAATTTTTGGTGCAGCTCTTTTGTGGGTAAAGACCAAGCTGGAAATGTTTTTTTTTTTTCTGTCATCTCTAAATATGGGTTTAAGGTAAATACAGAATTAAATTTTGGGCTCCTTTAGTTTTGGGCTCCAGTGTAGTTGCACAGAGTGCACCTTATCCAGCTTATATGTGATGCTTAAACAGGGAGTCTTTTGTTGTATGAGTTGCTGTAGCTTTACATTAAAGTCTCTTTTTTTTTTTTTTTTTTTTACAGGCGTCGTCTACACAGAACTGTGTCGCAGTATGAGTCTGTGGCAGCAGCTCCTCATTATGCCCTTTGCCAAGCTCTTCCTCATGGATCCAGAGATGGGATCACAGACGACCCTGCACTGCGCCCTGCAGGAGGGCATCGAGCCTCTCAGCGGACGCTACTTCTCTAACTGTGCAGTGCAGCAAGTGGGCGCCAAGGGACGAGATGATGCCCTGGCAAAGAAATTATGGGAGGTGAGTGAGAGGTTAACTGGGTTATTATAATCGACTGCAACCTAATCTAGAAGCTCCGAAGACTTTATGGATACTTGGCATTTCACACACAGACCTCAACGGGCTTCCAGTGTTTTTGGCTTGTTCCTAATCTCTATAACTCAAAGAGCTACTTTTATACTGTGTGTTTAATCGTGGGTCATGTTTGTTATATTTCTGTTCTTCTCTAAGCACTGTGCCTCCAATTTGTTAAATGACAGTTTTTCACGTGTTGTAATTACTTTATTTATGGATTTCTTAAAGCACTTCTGTCTGGAAATATCCTTCAAACTTGATTACTCGCAGCTGAGGGTGAGTGATATTAGCTTACAATGATGTCACCATATTCCAGGGAAATTTGTGATATTATGAATGATAAAAAAAAACAAAAATAAAACGAAACAGAATTTTTTTTATAAATGATTTACAAGGTCAAAAAGTGTATATCCATAATTTCCCAGTATGCCTATTTACAGTAGTAGTGAATCTAGCACCGCAAGATGGCCGCAGCATCATGGTCCAGTCGTGACACGCCATAAATAATAATAATAATAATAATAATAATAATGATGTAGTGTGCTACACAAAAAAGTGTGGTGCAATACTTTAACTTCAGGAATGTGCACAACATTATCATCACCTGATGATAAATAATACAATTGACCTCAATTTTTATTACGTGCAGCAACAAACGGGAGCAGTCCAAACAGCCGTTCTGTCAAACTGTAAACAGTCACTGCTTATAAAATGCTTTCATAACTTGGGGGATGGTTTTGGATTCTTGACGTTAGGTTGTACAAGGTACTTGTACTCAAAAATTGTTGATACAGCTGACAGTACTCTCACTGTGATGCTGTGCAGACACAGGATCAGTGAAACACTGCTGTGACAGAAACAGAATGGTCACCTAGTGAAATCAACAAGTGTGCACCATCTTAAGAATACATACCATTACACAGCCTTCTCTGACTGGAAACTGGTTTGTGTTGCGTTGTCAACTAATCGTCCCCCCACAAAAGAGTGAATAATGGCAATTTTCTCACATTTAGAGCAGCTTGTTTTGGACTTTCGCTCATTGGGATCCGTGTTGAATGACTGGTGAGCTACAGACAGTGGGTTAATTGAGCTGCACTGGACTCTGCTTTCACTGTTGTCAGGTCAGGTATTTTGCACACTTTGCACATGCACAGAGTTACAAGGCAGCAGCATTAGGTAAATCAGTGGCCATATGTTATGTTGTCCAGGATGAAAAGGAAAGTCGTTTTAAGAGCAGAACATTGCACAGCAGAATGAGTTCTGGTTAATGTAATGGTGACGTAGCGTTTGTGTTTACTTGACAATATATTTACACAGTTGGTTCAAGAGAAAGCTTTACACGTGTGCCTCACAGCCGTCTGCAAACCTTGTCTTGTCTCTCCTGTGGAACAGCTTACGTTAGAACAAAACAAGGTTAAATAAATGCATGTTGGACTCTCTCTGTACGTGGTGTGTGTGTGTGTCACAGGACTAATTAGTAGTTATAGGGGTCTCATTTTTCCACTTGTTAAGTATTTAATTAAACAAAATTAAAAGACTAATGTCTCTCTGGTTTTCTGTGGTAAGAGATGCTTTTGATTGATGCGGTCCAAAACTGTCAATATCAAAAACAAAAGTCTTAATAAATGAATGAATTAATTAAAAAGAACATTCAAAAGTAAATAAAATGGGGAATCAACACAAATGTATAGAATTATGCCTGAGATCAATGACCTGAGATCAATGACCAATGACTGAAGATGAGCTAAATGTAATATTGTTTTATATATAGATTGTAGTGATAATTATACACAGGATATTAGTTTGTTCTGAAATGTGTTTGGTGTACAAATAAAGAAATGTATTTCAGCTGTCATGGGGGGGGGGGGGGGGGGGGGGATCAAGGTCAGTGTTAAAGTAGACATGTTCCAATATCAATATCAAGAAATGTATGCATTGATCTGACACCACCACATCTTTAGCCAGAATTAGTCACCATGTCAGCAGTTTGGCAGTATTTCATGTTTGAAAGTTCATACACTAAAACAGTTTATTATTGTTTATTCCTACATTTATGTAGTGTTAAAATGTCTGTTACACTGTTTCATACAGGTAATGTGCTGTTTAAAATGTAGGGTCATTTATTTGATGAAATATACATCAAAAGAATATATATACAAAATAAATTCTATACAGGGGCTAACGGGTTATGATGCAAAAAAGGTTGCAATAATCTTGTAAAAAGGGCTTTTTTAAAGTTGCTTCTGATTTGGCTAAACTTAAGGTATGACAAAAAAAGGTTAAAAAAGCTAAAAAGAAATAAAATGTAAACGTTACATAATTACATACTGACTTATGACACTGCCGTGAATGAGACCATACTATTCTCGATACATTTTTTATTGTATGTATTTTCATCTCATGTAGTTCAGCCAATGGTAGAATCATTTTCTGCTTGTATACATACATGTCTTAGTTGTTTACCCCTGTTGTCATCACACTATGTGCTTTACTCGTAACCAAAAACAAATTTGTAACAGGCACACAATAATGACTTGTAATATTAATAATTTATATGATAGAAACATTAATGTTCACGATACAAGGAGGAGGAATCGGATGAGTATTGTGTTGAAAGGTGCAAGCGGTAATAAAAGCAAAACTAAATCTTCCCTGTAAAAATATTTATTTGTTATTATGTGTGTATGACCTGAGATCTTTGCAGTGGCTCCATCCACATGTTGCCACTCATTTCACTTCCATGACCATCCATCCATCCATCTTCTACCACTTTATCCTCCACATGAGGGTCACAGGCGCGGGGATACATGACCCTCCTACAAGACAAAAATGTTGAATCCCACTTCTGATTGCAAGTGTTCACGTTCTCCACCAGGGGGCAGTAGCGCAGCATCACTCTAACAACAGAAGCCCCAGCGTCACATCCTTCTGTTCCTCGGCTGTTGTTGCTCGGAGCAAGGTTGTTGAGGACCATAACCCAGCAGACCTATGGATTCTGTTCATTATGAGCACTGATTATTAACACAGGTAGGCATGAAAGCCAGGTCAGTTGGGTGTGTTAAGAGATGTGCTCTTGTAATTACTCAGTAGGACATTCTTCTGTGCAGGCTTTTCCTTTGACCCCCCAGTGTTGGTGGGGAGATGCACACATCCACAATCGATTCCTATCTCCTCCTGCAACCATACCTCCGTCCCCTTCCTTCACCCTCCTGCTGTGTCTGTTGCATTTGTGAAGGACCTGTGTGGTCAACTTTCTGTTGCAGCTTTCATGACAGCCTTTTTTTTTTTTTTTTTTTTTACCACCATGCTGCATCTCACTTGTTCCAGCAAACGCTGGGGAAGCAGTCACTGGCAAGAGGTCGTTAAGTTCGCTGTCATCAGTCCTAACACCCAAGCAGTTCCAGTCGAGCTAAATCTGTATATTACACTGAAAACACTGACAAATCTCACTGACCTCAACTGTATTGGCACTGAAGCCGAAATCTCAGACATCTCCATGAGTGGAATGGTGTTGGTATGAGCCCAGCTCCTTGTTCCTCTGCTGATGCACAGTTCATCCACAGTGAGCTCTATAGATTGCTCTCTCTTTTTAGTAATATGTTGAGCCAAGTCCCATTACCAAGCTCATTGTGGCTACCTGTTCCATCACAGGTCTATTCCAGGTCATTTTAAGCCTTCCAGCTTTTCTTTAATCTAGAACAGTTTATCTTATCTTTTAGATGTGATGATGATGACCCAGTCATGGCCACGGTCACCTGTTTGCCCTTGTTTTTTTTCGACTTATTCGCTTGGCACATACAGTATGTCAGCGCTCTCTGCCTTCTTCTGTATTCTGTGATTGGTGTCGAGGAAAGTTAGGTGAAGTCTCCAAGCTATTAGAGTCGGGTTCATTGCGTACCTCTAGTTTTATTTGCTGAAGTCCTGTGCATGTTCCATTTGATGGGGAGATAAGGGGGGATTGAAGGGAGAAGACCATGGGGGGCAAATAGGGGGTTGCAGTCAGGGATGGTTTACCCTGTGAAGACACATCAGATCCTTCTCAGGCCAACCATTCCTAGAAATTGTCATGGGTCAATGACAAAATGTGTGCAAAGCTTAATCTCAATTTATTCTCAATTTCCTGGGTTTCCTTTGTTAAACTGTGTAAATGTAGATATTTATATGGTGGTAAACATACCCAACTTGCAGCCACACTTATAAAATTATATAAGCAAAATGAAGGAGCTCCTGCACTTCAGCTCATGAAGACTCCGCAGATGAGACAGCTGTGTTGTTTCAGGCTAAAGGTTTGCAGCTCACGAGTGCACACCTCTCCTCCTTGATCTATAGTTCATAGATGTTCTGTCAGTCCTGCTCCACTCTCTTGTTTGAGAAGCAGCTTGCTGACGACTTGTGGACTGTGTTTGCTTTGGGCAGACTTCACAGCGCGGCAGTACTTAGCGACTGGATTAGTGCATTAATTAGGCTGCTGTCGGATGCATAGAGCTGCGCAAATTGATTTGGATGCCGTTTGAGCCATGTGCCGCTTGTTTATATGTGGACAATATCAACACATCTGAGTGGTGAAAAGAAAAAAAAAAAAGATATTTCACTTACTCTGTATAATAAGCCTGTTTGACATAGTTAGGTGCAATAAAGTCACACAAATTACAGGCAGTTCTTCAAATCTAGCAAATTAACAAGAAGTATTTGAACAATGTGGCCAGTCTTTACTACTGGGACTTTTGCCGAATTGACATACAATATATTGGGTCTGCACTGGTATGTACAGCCTCTGGGAAGTGGCTTGTAAATGCGCAGGAGCCAAAGTTCAACATCTGTCAATCATATAAATGGAAGCATTACAAGTGGAAAA
The DNA here is from genome assembly GCF_958295425.1 of Solea solea. NCBI lineage: Eukaryota > Metazoa > Chordata > Actinopteri > Pleuronectiformes > Soleidae > Solea > Solea solea. Next base: position 6,552,119 of record NC_081140.1, on the reverse strand, counting down.
ATGTAAGTTCAGGTGTGAATGCAACCTGAATGCATCCTGAATGGGTCTCCTGATCCGATTCCTCACGCTACATTCACAGGTAGTCTGGGATAATTTAGTATTTCAGGACCACCTCCTCAAAACATGAACAGACACGACACTTTTTCTGATGTTTCTCTTTAACTCTGCCTCTCACTTGACCCTGATTAACACAAGCACATCAAACACATCTGTTCAGTCATACTGGTTATTGGTCTTTATAAACGAAAATGACATCCTTTTGTATGTATATAGAGTGGGGAAGTGAGATCTGATTTAAGGAGATGCAGTCAGACAATCACTGTCCACTGGTGTCTGAATGAGACTTAAGTCACTATAAGGTTAACTTTAAGCAGTGTCGGTGCTAACTGACTAAATTATGTGCTTCATGCCAAAACCCTACAGTGCGACAAACCGGTACACTCAGTTCTACTTGTTTACCACTAATATCTCCATCTTCAACAGTGAATTGCAACGATATGATTTCCATTAATTGTAGTCGTAATTGTTGTGAATGATGAAAAAAACAAACAAAAAAAACATTCTTTCTCCACATGACCCTTGAGGTGACGGTAAATGATCTCTATTTACAGTATATAGTGCTTTTCTAGTCTTGATGACCCCTCAAAGCTGCTTTACACTAGTTTTGCCATTCACACAGCTACACATCTGTATATACAGGGAGTTTGCTAACACACATCTTTCATACTGATTCACACGCTGTCAGGAGCGATGCAGGGTTAAGTGTCTTCCCCAAGGGCGTGTTGGCATAGACTAGCGGAGCCGGGAATCGAACCCGCAACCCTCAAAGTACCACTTACCACTGAGCTACAGTTGCCCCCAATTGTGGTACATTCATGTACTAGAGCTCTGTACAACAGCGTAACAAATGCCCAGATGTTTCTCTTCATGATCCATTACGTCCAATAACATTTGAGAAGCCTAGAATGCTATTGACTGTGGGGAGTCAGCAAGAAGTCTTTCTGGCCCAGTCAGCGAGATAGAGAATGTGAGTTCTATAAGGACCCCATCTTAGTTGACACTGGTCAAGAGGTAGGGTAAACTACGGTGGTCACCAGCCTATCACAGGGCCAACAAGTAATTTATAGTCCGCAGTTAACCTAATCCAAATCTGCTTGATATAAACCAATACGGAGAGCATGTAAATACAATTTAGGCTGATATCATATCTAAAAATAAAAACAACGAGGCATTTCTTTAAACATCACATGTCTCCCTGAAGAATGTTTTGCCATCAGTCATTAACCAGATCTTGTAAATTTTTTATGAAGTTGAAATTCGAGTTTGCCTGTTTGGCTTGTAACTTGGGTTGAACGTGTGTGGGCGCGTGTTCAAAGATTGAGGGAGATGCGCTTGGGAGACATCCAGAGAACAAAGTGTTAGTAAGCTCATATCCAATGTTAAATCCCCCCCCCACCACCACCACCTCTTTCCTCCAGACACTCCTCACTTTTCAGTGTGAACACACACACACACACACACACACACACACACACACACCACCCGTCCAGCCCTTATCAGTAACAGTGCGGGTGCCGATAAATGGAAGCATCCTCTGGGTCTTGTTATTTCCTCCGCTGCAATTAACATTCCCATCTGCTAACCTGTGATTAACGGTGTTTACCGATATGCTGCGGCATGTTCGACTGCTTGAGTCACAGTACACACCTTCCCCTCTCTTTCCCAAGCCCTCCCATATGCTGCTCAGGCTGTCAAGAGTGAATACAACTGAACACTTCGCCTGGGAGCCTCTGTTGCTTTGGCCTCAGTGGCAGAAAGTTGGTAAGTTACGACGGTGCCATATTGTCAGTATGTCTGACTGATAGCGACCCTTGAATAATGCTTAAGTATCATTTTCTATGGGTCTCCTCCTACCCTTGACTCCCCCGTCTGTGATCGTCACCCATGGGTTTCTGAAACAATGTTGGAAGGTTCTGATCTGGCAGCTCAGGAGTCTCTTAGAGTTAACGTTAAACCTGGGGTAGGCATTGTATTCTTGGCATTATTAGTCAATACTTATATAATAATCTCTCAGCATAATGTAAATCAAGTGATGTAAGTGATGCACAAATTGGGTCCATGACAGGAGACCAATCACAGGGTACTTCAGAGAGAGATAGGCCGTTCTACAAAGCAGCTGCGTTTGAGCTTCCCCTAGGTGGAAACATTGCTATTCCATCATTGGCAATGACGGCCTGTGCTCCAAAGCAACCTTAAAAAAAGGGAAGAGCTAGACAATAAAACGTTTCAGTGTGAGTGGAGCGTTTCAGAGATTCAGTTCAATCTGATTTCATTTGTGAATCGCCAAATCACAACGGCACATAATCTGAAGTTACATTTAAACACCTAATCTCAAGACCTTAATGTGGACATAAGGCAAAAGCAGAGTTTCTCCTATTCACAGTTTGTGTTCGATAATAGTGGCTGAGAACATGTGACATGTTCTGTTCAAAAATCTTTATGGCATGAGGCTGAATGACCCACAGACATCTGTTTAGTTAGCATAACTCTCCCTCAAACACTGCAACGATATCAAAAACCCTCAGCAGTTGTTTCTTTAAGCTCCAACTAAATATTGTGACACATCTATTAAGCTGCAGTAGCTTCATCCATTTTGGGTTGTCCAGTGCTCTGTTCCCTTGTAGGTCTACAATTTGCCAAGATGGTGTGACACTAAAACACAGTTCAACTTTACATGAAATATTCATGCAGATTATTATTTTCTCTATATTGCTTGTAAAGTGAAATTCAACCTCAGAATTCAGGATTTTTGCTTTAGCTTTAGATATGAGTTGGCTCTGAAATACAGATTTCACCAGTTGGGAGATGGGGCGAGGTAAACTTTTTCTGCTTTGAATGGTTGCAGTAATGCACTGGCACTGGCACACACACACACACACACACACACACACACACACACACACTTTGCCTGCTCAGACTGAGAGGAAGTTCCTCTGGTGCACAAAGATCAGTTTCACATTTTGTGGTGAATCACTGCGTGAAACCATCAGGCTCAGTGTGCAGGTGTTAATAGGAGTTTAAATCATCATCTCCTTTCATTTGTTTTGCGCATGTTTTAATTACGCTGCCTGTTGCCTACTGTGCCTGGAAACGGTATGAATGAGACATGGAGAGAAAGCAAACCTCCAGCATTTTAAAAGCCTCTTACATATACCTTCTGTGGCACTTAGCTAAATGAGCCCTTGCTCATGCTTTTTGCAATTTGCAATAATCTAATGAGAAAATGCTGCTTGCTGAGCAGAGACGGTTAAACAGCAACATTTTAGAGAGGTTACTGCTGTAAAAAAACATTCATTAGATTGAAATTGCAGTTTTGTTGGTTGTGATGACAACAAATTGCCCATTAGCTGCACAGAAAAAAAATATTTTTAATTTATTTTTTTCTCACACCTATCCATCCACTCACAATTGGTTTTCTACCTGAGGACTCGTGCTTCTTTACTGTTAAAATGAAGTGACATTTTGTAACATTAGTAAAATTCCATGTCATTGTGTCCATGTCATTAATAAAAGTCACATTTAGCTCGTCACAGTGGTTTATCAACACATCTCACATATAAGCTGCATGATAAACCCTGTGGGAAAAATTGCACAAAAAAATAAACTTACTGGTGAAAGTACCAGTTAAACCTCTGAAACTTCCCAACTGTTACGAGAACAAATATCCCCAAAATTACATATAATTTTCAGTTAAAATGTGCTGATGTATGAAAGCTTAAAATCCAAAACATATCTGTAATAGGCACACACGATGTCAGCCAAGGTCAAGTCCGGTTTAAGAAAATTTGTTGTGGATTGGTGCACTGCTGTAAGGATATTCAAGCTTTTCTTATGGAGAATTGTCAGATATTTTATCATCACCCTGATTTTCAAATTTCTTCGGTCAGTGCTACAAATAGAAAAAAATTATGTAAATGTAGACGTCTGGAGCAGTGGCACTAGTTTGTTCAGAATCAGCTGTTTATCTCAGATGATGGTTCGTCTTATGTGATTTCCATATTCCCGTGGCAGTCTCCATATTAAAACCAGTTTTTCAATGTTGTGAGCTTGGCGGTCATTGGACAAATCCTGCAAAAATGTTACTTCCAGGGAACCTCAGCTTCTCTGGGAGTCAAGTGAGCAGTGCGTCTGCATGATGATTGGAGGAACTGTCTGAAAGGCGGAACAAGCTTTTAAACACCAACAGATGTTTTCATTCCCCACATGTCACCTATTGTAGATTCATATTTTTATTTCTCCTAACAGTAGTAAAATATTATGTTTTTTTTTGTCTTATTTTATCATAAAGAGTAAGAAGGATCATATTGTCATTTTGCTGTCCAATCCAAATCACATGTCCCTTTTATTCTGAAGTGTTTAAGATATTTCTAAGAATGTGAAGAGCACTTGTGCCCCCTTAAGATTTGTATCAAAACAAGACAAAACATTACTACTAACCACTTTAAAAAGAAAATAAACTTGCAGCTTGTTGACATTTGAAAAAAGTAGGCGTAATGATGAAACCAACACAGACTCCTCAAGGCTAAAGGTTTTCTCTGCTTTTCATTGGGAACTGATTGAGGAATTCTGCAAGAGCACCATTATTGATTAAACGCTGATTGTGGTGGGTGAGAAAAATCACAACTTGAAGACAAACATCTGCGCAATTAACACAGCACTAGACACAAAATAGCCTGCATGAAAACATATCCTTTCACTGGGGTTGGGCTGGAATCTGTCTTTTGTAAGGTGTTTACACAGCACACAGCTGTTATTTATTTGACTTAAAAGAAGACAAATGGCTGCCTTGAAAATCCACTTTTGGAATGAAATTGTTGTTCTGAGTTGGTTAAGGACAGATCGTCAAACTTGGACACACAAACAAGCACACTAGCCTGGCTGTGTGTGCACTGGCCTCAAGCTCCACCTCATCCATCGCAGTGTCCTACACTTCCATGTAGGAGACTACTCAAGAACAAACTTTGGATCCACCCAGTCATCAGGATTACCTGTTGCACATAAGCATGGGGTGGTATGAGATTCTAAGTAGGATAACCTTAAGCAAATATATCATGGTATTGCTTTTGAGCTCTAAAATGTACCTCCTTCGGCCATCAGAACAGAATGACAGAACAATTTACCTTAACATTCAAATACTGCATTATAACTTGAAACTGTTTATAGTTTTTCCCAGTTTTCATAGTAGGTTTTTTACATGTTTATACATGCATGTAAACAAATGCATGTATAACTGACAACTGTGCTGCCACCTTTAGCTGGGAATGGACGTACGATGAGGAAGAGTCAGCACCATCAGTCAGTAGCTATTGATTACCTCATTGAGGAGGATGGGCATTGTGAGTGTGTGTGTGTGGCAGTAGGAACAGAGGGGGGAAGGGAGAGCTGGGTTTATTCAGGTTCACAGGCTTACCCAGCTGTCTCCCGCCAGGGCCTTTAATGGAAACATGCCGCTGATGTCGATACTTTAGGGACTTGGGTCATTTGGTAGCTGTCAGTCAAAATTAGGCCTCCAGTCTGGGCCTGGTGCCATGAGGCTGCACCGTCAGTAAGCCAGGCCCGTTTGTGTCATATACACTAGAGATACTACTTTTACAGATACTGCTAGGGATGCTGTTTTTTTTAATTAATCAGTATTAATGCCATGTAGAAACAGCTACAGTGCAATACATATAGTATTTTAAACATATTGTATAATATATGTATATATATATATATATATATATATATATATATTTACTATTATATATAATATAATAGTAAATAAAAGTCTTGTTTTTCCTCAAAGAGTCTGTGAAAAACATAGCACAAACTGCATGATTTAAGCCCGATTCTCCAGCCAACAAAAGCCGAAAGTCATCATGTGGTATCTCAACAAAGACATGGTCAGATGTTTGCCGATGTGTCACAGGAGTTGTCTCTGCAGAGTCTGTGACAAGTCCAGTCAATAAGAGACCAAGAGGGACCATACAGTAGACATATGCATACCTGATCTCCCTCCCATGGAAATGGCTAGATGGCGACTTTTATGTCACACGGTTGGACATGGCAACTATGAATTGTCCTTTATTAAGACACATGGTCCAAGCAGGTAAATGAGGTAAGAAGAAGAAAAATGAGTAGAGACCAAGAACCAATAAAGAGAAGAAGAAGAATTAAGAAGTAATGGTTGACTGAATACAGAAGAAGGCAGTAATGCATCACTTGATATACCAACTGCCATTAAACACCACTAACTGATTGACTCACTGACCAAAGACTGGTTCTCCACTGAGAAGTAGCTGAGTAAAGTGCAACGCAATTAGTCTGTATTGTTGTGTGTGTCTTCTTGACCAAGAAGAGGCATATTGCTTGGTACTTTACCTGTTGGAAGATCATGTAGGCTACAGTCATTCGACTTCATTTTTGTTTAGAAACGCAACAATTCTGGTCCCGATGAGCCCACCTTCCACACTAACCCAGTGTTTAAGCCCCAAAAACTGAGAAGAAAGGTAAACATTTGAAAACAATGAGGAAGTTACCTGTGTTCACCCCTTGATTGGTTCTTATCGGCAACAACTTGACTATCAGCAGTGAAAGAAAAGTTCAAACTGATTTTCAGTTTCACCTCATTATCGTTTGCTTTTTTCATTAATTTTCACTATTGTTGTTTGTTGTCAGTTATACATCAAAATAAGCAAACAAACCCGTGGAAGAAAATTAGCGTCCTGTTCAACCCAGAACGCACATACCCAGTGTACCTGAATGGTCACAAGACTCAAATAATCAACAAGACAGCAGGTTGTGGAGTGTGAACTGCACAGTGATCCTACGATTTGAAAGTTGTGTAGTGTGATGTCGGCTTTTTTGTCCTTTGTGCTGGCTGTCCTTTTAGTCAGACAAAACATTCGGACACTGTGATTTGATTTGACACAAAATAATAAATGCCACATGAAAGAGCTTCAGTTTTTCAGCTGTGTTTCAGTTTGACTTAGATTTACGGATTTACATTAATATAATCAATATAATGAAGTGAGATTTTGTTGTACCACCCTTTTATCTCAAAGTGCGCAAACTGTTCAAAAGTAATTGAACATCTGCCCACAAAAAGTTTCTTATGTAGCTGTGCGTCATTTGTGTTACTCTCTCCACCAACTTTGCACATGATTCAGAGTTAAGTCGGAAAGTTTTCGTTTCTATCAATGCGAGGTATTACAGATAATAATGAAGTTTTAAAAGCAAAAATCAATCAGAAAGATATCAAAGGCAGATGCCAACCGTATAGGTGAGTGGTGCAAATCTTGTGGATGAAAATGAAGTTGAAGAAGAGGAAGCTCCTTTATGACTGCACAGCAGGTCATGAACACTCTCCAGGTTGTAGACATATTTCCTTCTCAACCATCAAGACATCGTGACATTAATCTCAGAGAATTGACCCCAAGATAAAGTCCTGGTAAACTGAAAAACAGAACGTCAGAAAGACTACAGTTCCCATCAACGACACAGAAAATTAAACGGCTAGAAGTCTGGAAGAACTTTAGCCTTTAGAGGCAACGTGCTCTTAAGATCAGTGTACCCGTGTTAAGCAAAAAAGTTAATTTTAATGTGTTGTCCATGATGTTAAATTAGCCACTGATTCAACCATGAAATACAGATCTTATAAGAGTTAGAACAGGGAACTGTCTCTTTCATATAGATGCAAACCTGTTGAAATAAAGCAAATACTCTTTGATCTAATGTAATGTAGGAATATGGTTTAAAGGGACATGTGTTTGTGCCATGCTGTTTTGTACAGTTCACTTTGGTTTGTGAACTACCTACAGTATATTATGATTTATGTGGAGTGGTGCATAATTGTATTGGTTGGGGCATTGGAAATGGAAACAAACTTGCAGAGTGCAAACCTTTACCAAAACCATTTAATCCACCAAATTGTTGATACACTGTAAAGCTGATTGGATTTTAGTGGTTGCTTGTCCTTGAAACTTTGAGATTTTCTGTCACTCATGTTGTTAGTTGAGGTAGTAGAGTGAGTTGACCCACCTGGCCCCACACTAACATACCTTTCAGATCCACCAACTTGCAAGGATGAGCCTGTGTTGCTCAGGAAAACCTCACCATTATATATCAGTTCAAACATACATAACTTTGGAGATAAGTCCCTTACAACAGACGTTTTGAGTTATGCTGCCCATAGTCAGACAAAGTGGTGGTGTAGGCCAACATACAGACATTTTTTGTCCCTAGAGCCACACATGGAACAACTTGGTTGTTGATCTACTGTCTAGCACTTGGCTGCTTTTTCTTTGGCTCTTTTCACTAAAGCCAGAGTGAGGGGAAAGTGCTGATTCCTCAGCTGCAGCTCAGTGAAAACATGTCCAGGTCAAGCGTGTCACTTGTAAACTTGAGGGCTTTTGATTTTGTTGATCCAAGCAGAATGTGTAATATTAGAGCAGTGAGATCCCACAGCTCTCATGCTTGTTTCTCAAGACAAGTGCACACACACACACACACACACACACACACACACACAGAGGCAAACTCACTTTAGTCTCTTTTCCACTTTTCAGAAAACCCACAAACAACCAATAACATGGCTTTTGTCTGCAATGGGAATAGATACAATTGGCATTCACTCCTGACAAAATGAACGGTTACTGTTTACTTGTCTGAGTAACCTGCAAGCATTATCCTTCACAAACATCATATCATTATATTACATCATATTATTGTTGTGATTATAAAGAAATCCTCAGCATATACAGGCTAACTATATCTATGTGGCTAACTTAAATAAGATGGTCGGCAATATACTGTCAGAGAAATAACATCAACTCAATTAACTGTTAATAAGGTATTATAACCTTATTATTTATTTTTTAAATATGTAAAATGATAAATAAAACATTGAGGCTTCTCCCCAATCTAAAGCAGACATTTGTTATTTGAATTTCTTTCCTTTTCTGATTGTGAATTATTTGGACAATTTCTCTGTTGAACTGTCCATGGTGCTGAAAGGGCATTGAGCACTTGTTTAGGTTGAAGTCAAAACATAATACTATTATTCAGATACATTATTACTAGGTTAAATGATTGTGATATTTTTCCCTTCTTATTCTTTGGAGGCAGACAAAGAGGCAACTGGTAGTGACATAATAATCCCATATTAATCTGAACTCCTGTTTTGAAGTCTTGATATTTGTGAGATGTTGATGTTTTGCAACTGGAAGTTCACCGGCAACCAGGCTCCAATTTAATCCAATTAAATTAAATAATCTTTTTTCTCTAAATAGGTACATCATTTACAAAATCATAATCTCCAATTGAAGAAGACCCAAAATGTGTGATTGAGACTGGAAATTGTTAACTGACATTAAAAATCTAATGAGAAGTAGGTTAATTTCCTCATAGACTTCTGTTCAAACAAAGTCCTTTATGCAACCAGCAGAGCCCCCCACTAGTCGCTATTCAATATATTCATAGACCGATAGATCGATCGATCATGGAAGACTAAGTTCATATTTTATATATGAACCATGAGGCAGACGTTTTAGCTTTTTAAGTCCAGACAGGTGATACATGTTTCATTTTACGCATACAAGATAATAACTTATTGCCTCATGATGCTATATCTTGTCCCAAATTAGGACTTTAGAAGCCCCAGGCTGCTGTCCAAAAAATAACTGTCAATCAGAAATTTGGATTACTAAATGTGGTTACAAATAAAATATAACCTGTTAGTCACAAAAAAGGAAACAAACAAAAAACAAACCTCTCAACACCACTAGGAATAGTTATTTTTTGTTGTTGTCATTGATTTGTCTCAGAGTTGGTGACCTGGCTGTCTTTCTCGTTCTAAAGCATTAGTAAATCATCGACTAACTATTTTCTTTTGTTTACAATTGATTTACAATTGATTAAGCCGTAAGCTTTCTTTGGTTTCTTTGTGCTTTGAATAGAAAAGCTTAATTTGTCATTGTGTGGAATACAGCAAAAATAATATTGTGCAATCCTGGTCACTACTTATTAGAAAAAGGGAAAAAAATGCTATTGGAACATTAAAGAACATTTGAAAAATAAAACAACACGGTAATAGAAAAATGGACAGTGGCAACATGCACCCTGTCATACTACAAAGATGGCAAGATGAGATGTCCTCGGATGACCATGGACAAAAGCATGTCCTTTGTTAACAGATAGTGGGTTGTCTTTGTTTGAGCAAGTGACGCTGCAACAATCATTGTATCCTACACACACACACACACACACACACACACACATACACATACACACAGAGTGTAGATTTCAGTTACTCTGCAGCTGTGGGAGCCAACCTGCCTCCCTGTGCCAACAGTCAGTGTCACAGAGCAGCAGCAGCTTTGCTTTGTTTTGAATTAAAACTGTGGCTCGGGGCACTTTGTTAACTTATTATGGAGAACAGAGGCTCTCACCAGTAACCCCCTCTCCACACACACACACACACACACACACACACCCTGCCTTTTGATAAAGCTTGTACCCTTGTCAACAAGCACACATTTTAATTAGTGTTGATTGTTGTTGGCATGTTCAATAGTTATTAATTAGAGCGGGGAGGGGCCCCAGTCTTGATTGCATGCCCAAAGCTGCAATCACACACCAGAATAACAGGGATGCTGAGAAAAATCTGGTCAGGAGGGGAGGAGTGGAGGCAGACGGGTTATAACCCCTTTGCTAAATAACCTTCTTGCTAAAAACATGTGTGTCATGATAATGTGTAGAAAGATGAAAACAGTCACTGGGATCATATGGTGCTGGAAATGCATGCGCTCAACAGTGTCTTACTTGCGTGTCTAAATGCATATCAGTGTGATACTGGTTGTAGTTCTTGTGGCTGAAATGTGAAAGACCAAAGGCCACAAATGTCTTAGAATGAAATGCATGAAGCAAAATGTATTTAGTTGTTTGCAATATTCAATTTCACCTCTAGGTGCCTCTAAATCCCACACACTGGTCCCTTGAGACAGTAGTGATGAATGAGGTCTATTGTTCTTACTCTCTCTGACTTATAAGGTAGTCTGTTCTAGTGGCTTTTAGACCTCTCTCCATTTTTCTTAAATTGATGCGATTACATAAATGTGTTATCGTGTTCTTACGTCATGCCTTACTGTGTGCTGCACACAGGATGTGATTTTGTTTTATGTCAAGACCAGCGGAGGCAACACCAACATTAGGCCAGTGAAGCTAGATGGCCACAAACTGCTGCTGTATACACACAAACGCTCCCTCAGTCAGGTCTGATAGTTTTACTTGAGGGATGCATTATAAAAAATAATGTTGCATCAATTCTGTTCACAAAGACCAAACAGAATCAGAACAACACAATTACTAAATGTCTGCAGCTTTAATAAAGAGATGAAAACGGTGCAAAAAAATACTTAAAGAAAAGAGGAATACATCCTGTCGCTGTGACCTCTGTTTTTAAGTGGAACCTGTTTGACCTGCCTCTCTGTGCTCCGGGGCTCACACTTCATCAAGTGGCCCAGTGAGAGAACCAGCCGCCCCTCAACCCCCCCCGCCCCTTTCTGCCTGCTCTTCCTCTCCGTCCTGCTCCTTGATGCGCCTTTTGTTTGGTGCCTAATGACAGCTGTGATGGAACCGTCATGGTCTGCGATCACACAGGCCCACAGCGAGGCCTTTTCTCTGCTGCTGCTGTTGCTGCTGCCACCACCTCTCTGCTCCATCTCTCCTCTGTCTCTATCCACTCCCTGCACCAGAGCTCACTCTGCTGCCTCACCTCATCTCCACTGATCTAACATGGCACCATATCAAATCTCATTTCAGAGAAGCTTTTTGTAAAATATGCATGCATGTGTGTGTAATTTTTATATGTATGTATATATACACACATATATGTGTATATATATATATATATATATATACATACTATACGATCCAGACAGGGGGGCCCAGTGGCTAAAAATATCATTTTCCCTGGCCTAGAAATTGTCTGGAGGGTTCATTGGAAGCGTGCAGCTGGGTGCGTTTCCTGCTGTTTGCCTGAACACATACCCTCATTCGGAGACGGTGAGCAGCTCTGCCTATTAAAATGTAAATTCCTTCTCGGTGCAGTGGTGGTGGTGGTGGTGGTGGCGGCGGCGGCGGCGGTGGTGGAGACGGCGGCAGCAGCAGTTGTGACGGCAAGCCCAGACTGTGATGCAGCGGGCAGGGGAAGGTGAAGATGGTGGGGGTGAGAGGTGTGCACGCTATAGGCAGGAGCTGTCTGCAGCAGCTCCTGTGATATAGGCGGTGTACTGTATATGTGGCTGCATAATACGCTCCAGTGGCCTGGCCCTTCAGCCGGTTTTAGGCTGGAAACAAAAGGGTGACTGAGCCATTCTCACTATAACAAACCTCATTCAGAGTGTTTTCTGCTCATGTCAGTTATATTTCTTTTCACTTCACATACAGTATACTGTAGGCTCTATGTCATTAATCAGTATTTAAAATCTTCCAATCATATCATATCCTATGATATTTAATCAATTTAACAGACATTGATCAGCCGCCACATTAAAACCATTCATCTGTTTTAATGTTGCAGCTGATCTGCCGCATGTCTTCCTTTTCTCTCTACATGTTGTATTTCATATTTATAAATATATACTGTATATATATATATATTTATTTTTTTTTATTTCTACATGGAATATTTTACAACCAGATAGAAAGATAGTACATTTCAACACCTTTGTGTCAAAAGTCTCATATGAAAAAGTCTCATGACTCATGTTCTCATGTTCTATACCAGAGCTGATGAAGACAATTAAAATAATAACCACATCCTCCTATATACGGGAGCATGTTGCATGGCAAGGATAATTAACATGCACTCAGAGTTTGGTCAAGGTTTAGGCACAGAAATTACCTAATTTATTGTATTTACCTCCCAAAGTGTGAGCTTTTTCTTCCCTTAATTGCCCACTAGAAATGTTCTTATAATAAAACCTTTGCATGTGTCACAATAAGCGGTTTACACAGTGAAACTCTGTCTGACATTATGTCATTGTAAGGTTACACACAAATACTGTAGTACCTGTATGACAATGAGCACACCGTCATGGACAATGTATACACACATACATGCTCTATGTTTTACTTTCTTGTGGAATCTGTTCCAAATATTAGGTTAAATAAGATAAGGATTTATGCATTTTTTTACATGTGCTATATAACCACGTTTGTTGCTGTAAAACAAACTGAGATTGAAAATAACCAATCAAGTATTTATTGTGTATGATTATATTCAAGAATCTGAAAAAGCTGAAGAACCCCCCAGGAACTCAATTAAACGGAATATAAAAATAGAATAATTATATCATTGTTGCATTAAAGTTTAAAAAAAAAACCTAAACAAAGTCCTTATATATTGAAAGTGATAGCATTAGTGATGATTATGTTTATTTTTAAGTTTCCTGCAAATATAAAAGGATTCTATGTACATTTATTCATTATTTTCTTTTCTTTAAAAATATATACATTCATTTTTTCCCCTTTATTTGATGTTATTCATCAACATAAATGAACACTGAATTGATGAAAATGTCAAATCTAATACTTACCCTAGATTAAAATCAATATTCAGTATGAACACAATATCACACAAACATGCTGTTTTTTTGTTTTTTTTCCTGTTGCTGAACGGATCATATTCTCCTGTTTGTCTGGAGACTATTTCGAATGAAAGATAGATTAAGAACTAATGTAATATCTGTCTGAGCTTCACCTTGCATCCTAATGTGTGACATTACACTTGTGGTCCACTAGATGGAGCTGTGATCATGCTACAGGCAGCTCACTCACTCACTCACTGACACGTTGCAGAGGCTACTCTCTCTCGCAACCTCCATCCTCGTGTCCCTTATGTGCTGAATACAGCTGGCTGCACCAATACTGCACATCGGCCTCTGTGCATAATGACTCTGCAGCTCATATTGCGTTTCTTGTGTATGCTTTGTGTTATTGTGGAAGAAACATTTGAAGAAAGTGAAGGACAAACATACAAAATATTATTTCCAGGAAACTACGTGTTACAGAGACTTTGAGTCCAGAGCTTAGATGGTGCTGAGTCTTGGTTTGGAAGTTCATTATTCCTTAAAAATCTGAAAAACTGTGGTGGAATTCACTTGATGCTCTGATAATTGATGCTGCTGATAATGGGCAGAATTGATTTAGCAGTTACAGTCTGATTTAAATGGGAGCAAATGACAGTCTAATGTCTGCTGCTCTGTCAGAGTCTGTGTCCTTTCGCTGCCTCTGGAGTTAGTCAAACATGATATTTCTGTCATCTGTCAGAGGCTGTGTCACTGCATGTTGTGAGTTAACAAGTCAAAGGAGGAGGCCGGAGCCATTTTAGACTTTTCTAAAACACATCACATGAAAATACCAGACCCAACAACAAATAGATTCTGTATAAATTCTATTGCACTAAATTCTGTCTCAGTGAATCCACTGAAGTTTTCTTCTCGTATCTGTAATTTATCCACACTGAAATGGCGTTTTGGAAGCACAGAACAGAACAATTCAAGTTTAAATATCGACAATCACAATTCAAGCTAAATATATAGCTCAACATAAATCAAGTATTCATAAACGCTTCGACAGAGAGTTTTAAAAGACCTTGTTTGATCTTAATATGTAAACTGTTTCACAGTCACCAGCTGTGAATAACCAGTAAAGCTCCATCTACAGGTCTGAGGGTGTAGTACTGACCTGATTGTCCAAAAATAGGGTACATATAATGTTTTACTAAATAAATACTGTAAGTAAAAACATAACGTAGTTTAACTTAGAGCCAGTTTTTCTCCTCATGATTGTGGAATTACTTTTGTATTTTGAAAGATCATCATTTTTATCTAAGATAAAAGATTTTAGACAAGAAAAGATAATAATTTATTCACCGTTCACACTGAGATTTGTCCTGCATCACATGGTTCGACAATCTTAATCAACGGTATTTAATCAAAACACCGTAAACCTCCATGATACAACAACACAGCCTCTATGTAACAAGAACATGCACCGCAGTCAGCATTAAATGCGTCAGTACCTAATCCAACCACCTTCAGAAGAATAGCTGCAGAATATGGAATCTATTCTTACTATTAATAAAGTCGGTGGAACCTATTCTACTTTAGAACATCTGATCATGACCTTCCCGCTGTTCTTAGTCACCTGAATCCCTCCACCCATTCTACTCATCTGCTTCTTCCTCTGTCTGACAACCTGGCTGTGTGTGATTCTCAGTCTGTCTTGTGATTCAGTCTTTTGCATCGCCCCCCTTTTTTTTGGTCTGTTAGCTTGTTAACGCTGGCTTCCCGTTGCTGACCCATGCCTGACCATGAACGTGGCATCTCCCCTTTGCTCGGTTTTGTCTGCCAACTTTAAGTAAAGATGAACAGTTTAAACCTTTGTCTGAGCCTCAGGGTCGTGCATATGAGTCCTGTTTTACTGAGCCGTGACAGGACAATCTGGTCCATTTTCTTATTCAGCACACACCAATCTTTGAGTTCCAGCCTTTTCCTTCAGAACTCTATCTATCTATCTATCTATCTATCTATCTATCTATCTATCTATCTATCTATATGTCAGAAAAAGTTTGAAAGCCTCTTTCATTGGTGTTTCGAAGAGATGATGTTGTCAAATGTCTTGTTTTGTCCCTGAACCAAAATATTTCCGTTTTAATGATTTCTTTGTCAAAATGAACAGTGAAACCACAGAGTATTCACATTTAAGAAGCTCAAAAATCCCAAAAATCAGAAAACAAATTACTAATTTAGTAATCGATCAGTAATCAATTAATCAAATAATCGTTGCAGCCCTATACAAATGGACACATCTCTGTGTCCTGAAGGTGAAGCCAATGCAGAAGGGCCTTAAACCTGTATTTTATTGAATGGCCAATAGGGGGCGACTCCACTGGTTTGCATGTATTGTAAGTCTATGAGAAAATTTGCCCATGTCTCACTTGATTTAGAAACATCAGTACACATTTTCCTGAAGTGTTTATGCTCTTCTTCAATACAGCATAATTCATTCAGCATAATTTTGTAAAATAAAGTTAGCAAAACTCAAACCTATAGACAATGGTTAATCTATAGAGCAGAACCCACTTTCTCCACATGAAAAAAACCAAACAAACTCAGATTCGATAAAGCATTGTTTTTGCCTGCAAAATGCATGTAGGTCATTTTAACCATCGGTGCACTTGTTTTTCCCTGCCCATCAAAATATAGCGTATAACTTTGTATTCATTTAGTAGCTGCAAAAGTAGACATGAGGAGACTCCACATGGACCTGAACAGTATTGTGCCTTGAATTCAACTTAAGTGCAACTTCAGTGCTGTGTTTTTGTCAGTGAACCTTGAAGAACTAGTCACCTGCGCGAAGCTGTCAATTCAGCCTGTAAACGCTCCTCTTCATGGTGAAATGAGAGTTTTAAGAGTTGAAAATTGTCCATCTGCCGTTTCCAGTGAAAATGAATTCCCAGGTCGAACCAATTGTCAGCCTTTGTGTAATTTAGGGGATTGCTCCAAATATCTTTTAAGTAATGAGAAGTCATTTCAGTGGCTGTTGTTATAGTGTACCACACAAAGGCTTCCATTCTGTCAGAAATGGCACAGTTAGCCGCAATGAGTGGGTCAAAAGGAGAACACCAAAGTCTGAATGACTCTCCGGCCTTTTGAACCCTTAAGTCAAATATCATTGTGTGAAGCCCTCCCCTGAGTGGTCGTCACTAAATACTGCTGTTAGTAGTGATTGAAAATCCTTGAGGACTTTTTTGAAAGCAGCAGAGTGCCCTTGAAAAAATGATATAAAAAACATCTCTGGCCTTGCTATCAAAATGTTGTGTCTGACTTCACTCCCAGCTCAGTGTTTTCACCTGTAAAAAAAAAAAAGGACTTTTATTTGAAATGGCTGTGACCACAACAGTTACAATAGACTGTTAGAAGCAATCAGAGGTCTGGAAGTATCAACGTTGGCCTCTCCTCAATCTGCTCTGCCACTTTGTTTGTTAAGAGTCATACTGAACCATCCACAGAGAATTCATTACTTGGCCTTTAAAGTGATTCATTTCCATCAAATGATTATTTTGTCCCATTCATTTTAGTCATGATGCCCTTGAAGCATAAATACAGCTAATGCTAAGCTCCTCCAAAACAACCTTTGAACCTTAAATAAGCCATAGACTATATGACAATCCAGTCCATTCAGGCTGTTTATTTGGTCATTGTTTGTGATTTCAGGTCTTTAGTACAGCACGCTATCCATTTTGTTCATATTTAATCCCATTTGGAGTCAAAGTGACCATAAAACACTGCATGTAGTGCACAGTGGACACCGTGTGATTGACAATTAGAGCCGTACAATAGGTGCGTGGTTGCAGGTGCTCAGTCAGGCCCACCTCTGCTCTTCTAAATTCATTTACTTCTGGCTTAAAAAACCCCAAAACAAAATGGGTAAAATACTTCCTGTGAAGATGCTCCCCTATGAATGAGCAGTGCAGTGAATCAAAGACACTCCTGGTATTTTCCAGATAGTCAGTAGTTGACCTAAAGCTCAAAAATCCCTATCTTCAAGAGCGCACGGGTGTTTCTTTGCATTTTTAGCCAATGAGGTGGACAATGAACGTGAAAACCTCAGGTGAACGTGAAGATCATTTTGAAAGGACACTATTCCAACTGTTTGCTGCCTTCTCCCTTCACTAGTATAGCTGTTACCAGGGTTCCCATTGGTCCTTGCAATCCTTGAAACCCTGTCAATTTGAAAAAGATTCAAAATTCAAGCCCCTTGAAATATCACCCAAAATAGACATAGGTCATTGAAAGTGTGAAGTTGATATTCAGGAAGACTCCTACTGTTTCATGACCTGCATTACTTGATGCACGTAGACTAGACCTACACAGAACAAATGTTGAGTTGCAATTACAAACATTAGCAGTCGTGTGATTAACTGAGTTGAGAACTTTTGCAGTTGTCCTGATTACATTATTTATGGAGTTCATAACATTCAAAACAGAAAAAGCCACTATTTTATTTGTTGTTCACTCACATTAATATGCCTCAGTTGGACCTGTGGCATTGTTACAGAATAATCTTGGCTCCCATTATGAAACAGGCATAAGTGTGCCTCCTCCCTCCTTCCTTACAGTTGATGCATGCATATGAATCTGTCATTAGTCCCCCCCCCCTTTGTTCTTCAAGGGGTGAAAAAAGATGGAGAAGGATGAAACGATGAGGCGAGCCACCACACATGAAGCACAGTTAAACACCTTGTGATTTATGGAGCTTTAATTTGGTCGAGGCCCATCCATTGTTTTGCAGCTTGCGGTGCGGCAGGCTGCCCCGCTGACAGTAATTTCCCGCTATAGTTGGGGAGGATTGTGTATCATGAGCTAATGGTATCGTCTTACCCCCTGACTCTTGAGGAGGAATTAGGCGTGCCAGGGTGTGAGGGGCTGGAAATGAGAGTTTGTGTTTGAAATCAAGTCAGGAGATATTTGTTGGAGTTGGAGACAAGCAGACGCTTATGCCGAGGTGTATTGAAATACGTAGACCAGGCTCACAAGGCTGTCTGTGGCTGGAAGAGGGTCAGGGCCGACAGTTATGGAATTGATGCTTTATCTTTGCCCTCCCCTCCCCCAGCACACCCTCACCTCACTATAACCTCTCATCCTGATGGAGGTAGACAATTGAGCCTGAATCTGTTCGATTGCTATCTTCCGTGTTTACTATGTGGCTGCTTCCTGCACCCATCTTACCACCTCATGGAGTTCAAAAGGTGCAACCTGCTCTCAATCTGTAAGGCTCCAGTGCACTGTTTCTACATCATCTCCTTTTCTATCACGTCTTTCTTTTTTTAAATGATGTCTTCTTCCTTTCATTTTTAAAAAAATAATTACCTCTTAAAGGTCCACTCCATTTAGGAGGATTATTGTCATAAATTTAATATACTACCCACATGTGTTTGTATAAGTGTATATATTGCCTTAAAATTATAATAATAATGAAAAAACATCATTTTTTTTGTAGCCTTAGAATAAACCTTTTATAGGTACTTTAGGGAAGGGCCTACCATCTTGTGCTGCCATGTTTCTACAGCAGCCTGAATGGACAAACCAGCCAGAGTTTGCATTTCACATTTTGAAGCAGAAGCTTACAACGCAAACAAAATAAAATAACTGCTCTGTGCACATAAATCTGAATAAATAAATACGAAGGAGAAAATGGAAGAGAGCTGAGAAAGTTACGAAAGAGTGTGTACATTGTTTCTAGTGTGCGAAGGCCACCGTATAGAGATGTTGCAATCTGCAGTCTCACCATTAGATGTCTCTATTTCTTACACACTGGACCTTTAAGAGTGTAAGATGTTCTGCAGCTAAAGGCTTTCAACATTCTGTGCCTGTGGAAAGTTCCGTGCGCATTCCGTTCACATGTACACGCATGGTCACAGTTCCATACGTACTGAGATCTGTGTTCTATTCCATTCCGTTGAATTGCCCTGCACGCAGCATGTGCAGGGCTGCACGCAGATGTCTGCAGTCACAGTGGTGTGTTTGTACCGTCATGGACATGGATGGATGACAACATTTACATCAGGCAGACCATAGCAGACAAACTCATGGACACACAGACTATGAAATGGCCTTTATGGTGAATAACAGCATTGACAAGTAGGGCCCATGGTGGCCTTTGTCCTGTCCCATCCAAATGGGTATGTAGCACTATATTTGAGAAGGTTTAGTCATTTCATAGACAACGGGCTTGTTTTCTTACAACAAAATAGATTGACCAATAGATTCCTGTATGTAACTCATACACACCCCATACCTATTCACCAGCTTTTACAGTATTACTATACTGTATAAAGAACATTTTCACACTGGTACTGTATTGGTGCTGTATGTTAACAGTGAAGTACAGATTTCTGTATTTACAGATAAGTCTATCATCTTTCAGCCACTTTAGTCCCGGCCAAAATATCTGGATACTTAACACTATTTTATTGGAAATTAATTAAAGATTTAAATGAAACAAATCTCAATAAATGCATGCATGTTGACAATCAAGGTTTTAGCTTAATCGAGCATAGAAGAACATTTATTTTGTTTAACGCAGAGGTCCCCACCACAACTTTAAAGATATTTCCTTATCAGTTTTTTTATAGAATATTATAATGACTAAACAAAAGTCAATCAATAATGATGTCATATTCTCTTATGGTGGCTGGAGAACAAACATACCTTCCCTCGTCTGGATACGTTGAAGTTGCAGCTCTTATTTTTTTCACTGCAAACACAAAAGTTAACATTTGATCATGACCTTGTATCAACACAATGAGGTGGAGCTGAATGAATTTGTGCTTTCCATGATGGTTTCGCAAGTGTGTCTGCTTCCATACCTTTCACCTCAGGAGCTGAGCTCTGGATGTCTCTGGCGTCCATATTACCTCATAAAAAGCACTTGTTATTAACAGGTTAGAAGAACATTCAAGGGCAAATGACTCTGAAATGGGGAACGGGATATTTTTTTATATATATATATATATATATATATATAAATATATATGTTTCCTCACCTCACGCCACATATTTGATTTAGCTACCTCTCAATAGTAATTCACTTTGATATGCTTTTCCACATAAACAAAGCTATGTGGCTGGAAGCAAGCTGCTGGCCGATGGACTGTGTCGGCCATAAGAATCCATATCACCACAGCTACAGAGCAGTGTCTCCACCAAAATGGAAACAGTGTCATCAGCATTAAGGGAAGGGACATGCCCTGCGCTGATAGCTCTTGCTGCGTGTGTGTAAGGGAAAGTGATGGGGGAGGGAATGATTGTCTGTGTTTATTGAACTGTGTGTTTGTGTGAATCTGTGTGTGCATTCATGCTGGCTAGTCTCATGATAGCTTGGCTGTGTGGTGTGGACTGGTGCTCAAAGTGCACTCCACTAGATGGGCGACAGTGTGTGCGACTCGCGTTTCACCTTTAGGCTGCGGCAATAGTCAGTCTGTCATTTTGTGTGTGTGTGTGTGTGTGTGTGTGTGTGTGTGGAGAGACATGGGTTTAAGGGTTAGGGGAAAGAAAGGAATAAAAAACAGCACACTGGTTTATTTATATACCCACTATTAGTGTTAAAATAGCACATGACTTTGTAATAATTAAGAAATGATCTCATAGTAAAACAATGCTGTACATTTACTTAATCACACAACATCCTGTGTATGACAATACACCAGCATTAGGGTGATTTTCTTCAATAACAACACATAATTTCGATGAAATGTTTTGCTTCGGATGTGTAAAATGTTTCTGTTTCACAAACATTTGCTGTTTTCTGCCCATAAATAATTTTAAAGCCACAGTGGTTTCTTTCACTCAGGAGCAAAATCTACAAATGTCACTTTTATTGTAATAATGACTGATATTGACTGTATTGAAACATTTTTATCATGATGTTATTGTCCTTATCTCTTATTATAGATATGGTCTGTCAGAGAGTTCATTAGGTTTTACTGTCACATTGAAAATTGTCCTGGTCTATTGGACTTGCAGCTTGTTATTAGCTCTTTTGTATTTTGTAGTTTTTATGTTTTGGTAATGTTCCAAAGATGAAGATGTTTTCTTGATTTCAGCCTAGAAGACAAAATATTACATTAATGGTTCTGTGTAACATTTTAACAACGCAACATATTATATTTTCTCATTGAGTGTTGGGGGTGGAGCTAATCTCACAGGACACTGGAGGATTAATGGGAACAGCATACATTTCTCCAGCGCTCAGTCCCAGGTCTTACAAACATTCAATGTCACACTCACACTTACGGGCAATTGAGAGTCGTGAATCAAACTTAGCCACATTTCTGAAAAGAAAGCCCGGAGCACCTGAGGGAAAACCACTGACACAGGAGGAGTGTTCAACCATTATAGTTTCAAACGTTATATTTTATATGAAAAATACACTCATTAGCTAAGTGGCCTGTTCTGAACCATCAGTAATGTGATTTAAATTCCCTAGATTTGGTTATTTTGTATGACTTCAGTGACTTGACCAAGCCAGTTAATGAATAAATGAATGAATGATAAACTTGACTATGATGTCCATAATAAAACGTGTTAACTGGGCAGCTCTGTATACGTGTTAAAAACGGAATTTCAAATTAAAAGATCTCTTGACATGAGCAGAAATTTAAATTTCAAAAGATTTTCAAAACGCCTGCCTGCCTGAGATCCTCCTGTCGGGAGTTCCATATTGGCAGGTACAATTTAGCAGCACCTTGACATTGGCTGAGATTGGTTCATGTCCCTGCCACTGAATACTTAAGGCAATGCCATTGCTACACTCCAAAACGTATGGCCACTCCGTCAACTTGACTCAATAGAAAGTCATAGCTATTGTACCTTCTATAATGCAACTATTGATTTGAAGAGCTGCTGTAGTGAAGGAGAAATAGAAGGGTTTTTTTCTACATTGTACAACATAAGGTTCCTCAGGGCAATAAACTCTGTACATCCAGGCTTATCAGGCTTCATCCAGTCATCCAGAGTCCTTAGTTGGTGTGCAGGTCCAGAGAGGGTCTGTGACTGCAGCTGGCTTCTTCACTCTTCCTGTTGTAAATGGGCACAGTGAGACATGCAGTAGCCAGAGAAAAACCACTTAACAACTGTACTCCATACACTGTATTCGGTGTGGTGGATATATACAGTACTAGCATAGCAGAGCCCGCAGCCAACAAGGTGATAAAACTCTTAACATTTGGAAACCTCAGTGAAAATTGGGGGTTTTGAGGAGGGTTGTGCAGAAGACGCCATAATGCCCTTATCACTTTGTACATGTATGCTATTATGTCTTATAACGCTATTTTAAGTTGCATTAGCAACTCCAGCAGCCCCTTCAGCCCCACAAAAGGCAAAGCTTCAATGGAAAGGCCCAACCCACCGTTTATAAAAGCATCCGAGAAAGCCCCAATCTTTTTTTTTTTTTAGTGCCACCTCCAAGCGCACAGTAAGCACTGATCCCAGCTGTGTGTGTTTGCAAGGCCTCCAGAATTAATCCTGAGCAATTTTTCTGCACCACTTGTGCCTGTGATAAAGGAAGCCTGAGCATTCAAATGGGCTGGGTCCCTGGTGGCATTAAGTTCTTACCATATTGGGCTGCAGTCAGGCCTGCAGTGTGTAGAGGGGACTGGCGCTAACCACTGAGCCTTGCTAGGCTTAAAACTCAATACTGCGATATCTCTCCCTCCCTCTCACTCTTTCTCTTTTGTAACCAATCTTGCCATCTCATAGATAAGACAACACACTCGCCAAGTGAGGAGGGAAGTGCTTTCCTCTCTTTCAATCAATACCAGTGTAAAATTGTTTACGTACGTAATTGTGCTGTCCGCGCCTTGATACGTGCACTAAACTAATTAAAGCTGAGTTAGTTCAAGTGGTATAATCTTCTGAGACTCTTTAAAGGCTTTTTGTTACTTGGTTGCCCTATTTCAATTTCACAGCTTACCTCACAAATTTGAAGCTGCATTGCATTTAGCATGGCTATATTTTTAACCTTTTCAAGCCCAATGATCCACTTACTGGACCAGTCGTTATTCACCCATACTGTACTGCCATACCCACTGATACTAAATACTATATGTCTACACTGTGTTCTTGGTTGATTATTATCATAGGATAATGGCGGCCTGTTCAGATATCAGAGTCTAAAATGCGTGGAATACCAGGATGTAAGATCTTCAAAGTGCTTGGGGGTTGCGCTTCGGTCACATCTATTGTTGCTAAGCAACCAAAACCTGTGTCCTGTGTTACGATGTATTTGTAACTGATTATTTAGATTTGTTTCCTGTCATTAGCTTTTTTGTAATTAAACAAAACAGCAACATATCCCTACCACGGTAGCAACATGCCTTTCTCAGAACCCATCGGATACATCACCTGATAGGGAATTATCTGGGGGCAACACCTAATACTCTGTAGACCACAGAAATCCAGGACAAGACTTCAATTTTCCGTTCTTTATACAATGCTAGAGAGTTTCTAGCTAATTAACATTAGCAGCTGCCTGCAAATGACTGCAGATAAAGTGAAATAAACTACACCCAAAGGATTTCTGTCAATATTCTCCACCTGTTCTCCGACATGCTAAAACACGACATGAGGGCCCTCCGTTCCCTATGGCCTCTATGCATTATCACATGCAGGATCCTTTTAGAGATTAACATCCTTGATGTCATGATAATCATGAGAGCAGAAGAAACAGGAGGTGTCAACAGTTAATCGGCGCGTGAATATCAGGTTTTTAATGAAATAAAATTACATTTCAGACATTTCCAGAGTCCATGGTTTGAGGACTGTATTCGGCTCAGACGTCATAACAGTGAGTGACAGGCTGGAACTGTCATGGAGATGATTTTCCTCGACCTAAAATCTACTTAAAAGGAACATAAAATGAGCAAACTGCATCTAAAGGGGTTAAAGAGGACTTGTGGTGTGGTGTGGAGGTAGAAATTGTGCAGTCAAAGCTTCAGTGTGTGTGTATTTCTGTGTATGGTGGGGACTTTGGACTCAACGCTTCCTGTGGTAGATCTAAAATGTAATCACAGCAGCCCTCGCATATGCCTCAGCTCTATAAGCCACAGTTTCCACAGATAGTTGATCGAAGGCCGGAGAGCCGGTGAAAGATTGAGTCTTGGCTTGGCTTTGATAGATAGAGCTCTTTATTCAGACGGGAAGAAAGGGGAGAGTAGGGGGGTGGGGGCCGTGCTGAAAATCAGCAGAGGCCAGAGAGGAGAGAAGAGGCGGCATTGCAGCTGAGGTGAAGGGTTTTTGGAGAGTGGGCACAATAGCCTATCACAGACAACCTGCCGGTGCAACAATCACACTAGTGGAGAATGGAGAGATGCAATGGCGCTCAACCAGACAGAATCGTATAAAACTCTCCAGCCAGCCCTATTATACCCACTGTAATAAAGCCCAATAGTCTGATAGCGCCTCTCCTCTCACTTTCAAGCAATAAAAGTCACCGCTGAATGCTGCAACCGCTGCAGGAAATTTATGTCACGCTGTTTATTTGTCCTTCCACACACTTGCTAAAGAAATGGTTCCCTTTTAATGCTGTTTGAGTGTGGGGTTGGTTACAGACAGAGGATGATTTTTATTCTGTTGTTTGCAAAAAAAGTAACTGTCCTCGTCTCGTGTCATGTCGCTAGAATGAGTCAAAATCTTACAATAATTCTTATTGTGCAGTGAATCAATGTGAAATCCAGCTATTTACTCTGCCGTGAAAAAAAAATATACTGACCAAACCAAGATGGGTCAAGTCATTTTACCTGCAGTATAATTTATAACAGAAAAGTTAACAAAACTAGGTCACTTATCATATCAGAATTGGACAGAAATGGTGTAAAGCTTTGTCTATAAGTTGTCTTTAACCATTTAATCACTTTTGTAGAGCGAATAAAGACAAATGATAACTTGACTCTACTAATCTAGACTTCACCTATGGTAGAAACACATTCCAAACTCTTTTCACTTTTATCTCCATGTAAGAGTAAACGTTTGAGGTAGCAGCAAATGTTTTTTGTCTCAGAAATTGTTTATTTGTCCTTTTTGTTTTTGTGAACAAAATTATGATTTTCACCTCCATTTTGAGCAGAGTCCGGTCACCGGCAAGTATGTGACATCATCCGGAGAATCTGAACGCTGATTGGTCAAAATTGTCAACTTAAGCAATGGAGCGATTGATGTGCTGCTTGTGAAATGAACGTGAAATTCGACTTTGTATGTAAACTTTTCCAGTGTGAATGCAGCATCACATGTCAACAACATGTTTTTTGATTACAGCAAGTACAAAACTCCACATTTGAATGGTCGCATCTTCACACGTAGCCTGATATAATCTCAGTAAGCCTGGTCTTGTGGGCAGAGGCAGCATCTCTGGAGCTCCTCTCAGTTGACAGGCTCTTGCTACCCGGACTCGACTTGCATTGTTTTTTTTTGGGCATATTCCTCAAATACTTTGACAAAGCTATCGCTGTCTGCTCTGTCATCTTGCCGGCTGAGCTGCTGCACACATTCCCACTGACACAACTGCAGGCAGGAATGCTGCGAGGGGTGTGCAAAGCCTCATAAGAACCTGATGTGCTCACTTATGAATCATGGTTTTTAGATCATATAGAAAAGTATTTTGACTTTTTACCTCAAGGCACAAAGTTGCATAACTGGTCAGTGAGGTGAGCTTGTTTACCAGTCGCATCATTCCTGTTGTTGTCCTTGTTAGTATAGTTAGTATAAGACTGTCAAAAATTAAAGGGCTGTCAAAAATTAAAAAAAAGTATGTTTGTCTGTTTAATGGAAATGGTTCAAATCTGGATTCGATGAACAAATGGTAAATATTATAAAAGGGTATTCTTTGCAGATGGACTTACTACTTGAAATTTAAACAGAGAACAAGACATGCTATTCTCTTACAACTTGTATCTATTATTATAAATGATTAAGCTTAAACTATTGATTATCTGTTCAATTCAGATACTAAAAAATAATGCAAAGGAATTTGCAGTCCGGCCACACAAATTTCAGGGGAATAATATTCCTCCATATTAATTGATGTGAGCTAATATAGATCATGCACTACGTCAACCAACATTTTTTGCACATGTCAGCTGCCACTGTGGACAAAAGCAGGAGAGGGACTCGGCATCTACATGAGAAAAGATTGCTGCTGCTGCTGCTGCTGCTGCTGCTGCACCTCCTCCTCACCCATGTTCCCCCACTGCTCTCCACCCCAGACCCCCTCCCCTCCCTGCTGGTTGATAGAGGACTCCACCTGAATGACATTTACAAATTACCCGGCCCAGAGTGCTTGGTCCCCTGACCCATGAGCCTCTGCTCAGCACCCGGTGAGACTTGCCGGCGTTTTGTCATATAATTACTGCAAATCCTCTGAAAGTAGTCCCCCTATACCTACCCCCCAACACACACACACACACGCACACACATCCCCACACGCACACACACACACACCTAGATATATGCAGGCAGATGCATGAAGGTGCATATGAACAAACTGGCAGAGTTGAATGTTAATATGTGACGAGCTGCTATCTGAGCGTCCGTCATCCTGACAGACTGCGGGTCAGAAACGCTGTCAGCTGCAAATAAAGTAGAGAAGTAAAAAGACCAGAATCCAGTTTGATGGACCGTGACATTTAGTATACACACATTAAGTGAAACATGTCTTTTAAAATTATTTGAGCTTAGTCTTTTCCTGATTACCACACTTAGGTAACAGATTATTTTGTGTTTTACGATGTGTTCGCATAGAGATTTGTGTTGCTAATAAAAGGTATCAAGTAAAGCTATAGCTGTTTCTTGCATCCTAGCTCAGAGTCCGGTTTATTATTTTGCTATTAATAAACTCAGTCAGGAAAATACCCCAGTGTGCTTGGTTATATTGGTAGCGGTGGATTACCCTCAAAACATCCACTTTCAACAAATGCATACACAAATGAGAATTAGTAGTACTAGTAATAATAACAAAGCTATAAAGTACAAAACACAAATAGAAATACAGTAAAAGAATAACATCTTGACACAAGCATGACCAACCACAACAAATAACAAAAAAAAAAACTAGTGATAGGTTTGGAGTTTTGATTTGAAGTAAGATACCGACTCTGCTGGCAGGGAGTTCCAGAGTTTTCTCTCAAACAGCATCATTTCTTTGTGTCATTGATTCCACAGGATGTTGAAACCTTCTATTTGAATCATGTCACAGTCAATGAAATCACATTCTATTTTTCTACATTCTGATGTTGGATGTGAGCATTAAAGCTGCAGTACAGGACATAAAAACGCTAGCATTTTGGGATCCGTGCTGAGTTTTGTGACAGATGACGGTGAGGCGGTCCGTCTCTGAAACTCTCTCACTATATTTACACTCACATAGCATTTATTGTCCAACACTTTTAGACCTTTTCCTTTTTTTAGCTTCCTCTGCGGTGTAGGCAGTTGTTACCGGCACTGGAGTCACAGTTCCACCAAAGATACCTGTACATAGAGAATGGCAACAAGAAGAGAAGAAGTGTCATTCTCTCTCAAATCATTACACTGGAGGGTATTATGGAATTTCTCCTCTATGCATTGGGGAGAACCAATCTTACAGATTCTGGTTGGGGAAGGATGATCTCCATCCTAGCATCCATGCGGATAGTAAAACTGTATTTGGGGAAATGACGGCTGGTATCCAGCGACTGCTGCATTTGTTAAACTCTCCCTCCCTTACTGAATGTGTGTGTGTGTGTGTGTGTGTGTGCTCACTGCTGGTTCTTTGTACATGTCCCCTGGTGCACACAAATACAAAAATGAAAAGGATAATCTAATTGAACAACTTTAAAGCATGTAACAGATTTCATGTAGTCCACTGGAACGGCCTTCATTTCACTGCTGTTGCCCAGCCGAGCGTGAAGGTCAGCTGTCTGCCATCGACAACATGCACAAAATGTAAAATCGGGCTCTCCCTCTCCTCTCCCTCTCCTCTCCCTCTCCCTCTCCTCTTCCCTCCCTCACATCTTTCTTCTCTTCTTGAGCATTGATCCCAGCTCAAACACACCCACAGATGGATGTGTGTGCGTGTGTTTCAGCCAAAAATCACGTCTGATATTCAAATATATCACATGCCATATGCGCACGTTTGTGCACCTCTAAACTATCTACGGTGGCCTGGAAGTGTGAATTTATGACACACACAGCAAAACACAAAGGCAAATTACATATAACCATGACTAAGAAGTGGAACGATATTTGGGTTGAGGTGCAATGTCCTGTTATGATGTCTCTGCAACAGCAGTTTGTTGTCACGATATAAAAAATAATTCTTCACATTCTGTTCATCTGTGAACTTAAAATTGTGTATTTTATTAAAAAAAGAAACCAACACATGTTGCAAATGGACAAATATTAGTATTTAATTGAATGGAAAAAACATACAGCTTAAATGCAATTTGTGACATTTGCCACTGTTCAGAAACACTACGACACGATGGCGCTCATGAACTTAACTTGCGTGAAATGTGTTGATTCAGAGGCCGCGAACAATCCACGTATTAATATTTGATTTGATGCATTCATGGTTTAGGGTAGTACTGAGCACATAATAGGTTTGGCTTGCCAGGATCCGCACTAGTAACGTGAATTTATGCTTTTCTGACATTGTCTTCAAATCATTTCAGAAAAAGCCATATTTTTTTATATCATATTTATTTCCCTGAACAGAGACTTCAAGGACTAACTGGTTAAAGAGCAGCAGGTGCTTTTTTAAAACTTATATCTCATATCTGTGAACATCAAAGCAAATTATTACAAAGAGAAATGTGTTTGAAAAGGGCTGAGAAAATAGATGTTAAAGCAATTGAATTTCTTTCATAATATACATCTGGGACTAGTGTCTTCACCACAGTATGTAGAACAACTTTAGTTTAAAGCTAGGGTTGTTGAGACTGGAAGCGCTAATAGCAGGCTGCACCAACTGTACATCCCACCACCTCCTGTGGGAGGAGTCTAATTAAATCTCTGCTTAAGCGCTGCATTATGGTGCAGAGTCTAAGGCTGAATGATTGAGGGAAAATATCTAATAGCAAGTTTTCTGACAGATAATTCAATTGCAACTAAATGTTTTAAGTCAAGCTTTAGGTCAGTATTCAATGCTTAGCAGATTTAAAACTAGTTGGCACATTATACCATCGCAATATTGATAGTGCTCAGTATTTTAATGCAACAATGAGTACACAAAAAAGTAATAATGCAAGATAAAACAACTCAAAGAGTTTGATTGAAATAGATAGATAAAAAATGTGATGTGCTATATTATTACACTTAATAGCAGCCTTTGCAATTTGCTTATTGTGTTGTTTCAAATTGCCGTTTCGATTGAGAACAACTTGTTTAGCCCGAGCAGTGCGTGCACAGGTTAGTCAGTGAAGGAATGAGCTGAATGAAATGATTGGTTGGTTAGTTAAATGATTGGTTGCGTTTAGTTGTGTAGCAACTTTGAGGAACCCAAGGCTATTTCTTCTCTTCTTTCGGGTCCAAATGTATGATAGTAAGGCATTTGCAGATGCTTTTGAGTATTCATCTTGCTCTCCCATTTTGCCCCCCATCCCCTCTCCCCTTGTCCGTCTCAGTGTGCGTCAGGGTGCTTCACATACCCTTTTGCACCTATAGTATTTAAGTCTATTCACTATCCCTCTGAATGAGATCTCCCGCCAGAGAGAGAGTAAACAATGCCTGGCAGAGAGACAGAGGGGCATACAGAAAGGAGGATTCACTCGCCTCTATTAGCATCTTGTCTGTCTCAGGGGGGGAATAGAGAGCACCAGAGTGGAGGATGCTGGGATAGCCTGCCTCAGCTGACAACCCTCTCCTCCACCGCGAGCTGCAGGGTGCAGGGCCTGGAGTCCGTCTTCTTCTCCCCTTGCATTTCAACTTGTCACCCAAAACAGGAACATGCCCCTCCAAGTGAAGCATTGAGAAAAGTATATTTCTATTTCTCTCAAGTGTAAGAAACTTCAGATCAGGAGTTTACAACAGCCCGAGTGCTCTCCAACTCACAGAAATGACTCTATGGATCTCATGGATGTGTGTGAACTCACCGTTATCTAGAGCGTGTTTCATTTCACAATACTTCTTGAATGTGTTTTTCTCATTTTTAAAAACTGCTTAGATTTGAGTACGCCTTTGATCTATTTATGTTCTCACTCCTCGCTCTGAAAGATGAAATACTTGGAAGCTACAGCCAGCTAACTCCATTATTTGTTTTACATCAAAAGTTTCATTAATTATTCCATTAGCTGCGAGGCAGTGGCTGCTGGGAGAATAAGACAGGAACACAGAGGGTGTAAGAGAAGATTTGGATGGGGAAAATGAGCTGACTGCCTTCTTTTCTCGAGGAGGGTTAAAGGTGAGCCGCAGTGGGAGAGACTACAGTTTCACTTATATCTGATATGTAATACAGAAATGACACTCTGTACATTTACCTTTTTTCTGACAATACATAAGATTACTGGTCACATGACTCTACTCTGCAGGATCTTTGGTTGCCATTGTATGTTTCTACAAATGTTCATGACAATGTAATAGCACCTGGTTAGGGTCAGGAAAATATTGTGGTTTTTCCCTAAATCCTGTCAACATCCTCTCTATGGCCTGATACATTTGCAACAACCTGCAGCAAAATCTTCCTTCATTCTCCAACATTTCCTCTTCCTCTTAGTTTAAATTTTGCCTCATATTTGCCGTAACCCACAAGATTACTAGTTTTGGCTCCTCTTCAATGGCACATGGTGTCAGTTTTGTAAATTGTGTTCCAATTTAGGGGGAAATGGATGACAAAGATAGCACAGCACATAAGAGTGGACACCATGTCATTAACACTCGGTGTCGTCCATTAGGAGCCTGATTGCAGGTGACTCCTGTGAACTTCCGGGTTCAAAAATTGACATGGCACCTGTCAAATCACAAATCTCAAGGCTTCTCAATCACAACAGGAGTTTGTTTTGCAACTGCAAGACTATGTCCATTATTATATACAACCTTTGTGGAATGAGGATATCAAGATGTGTTGCTTTAGTTAAAGGCAGCCAGTTCAGATAAACTCTATTAGTAACCACTTAAATTAAGTCATATCTCTTACTCGTCTTTATTTGCAAAAATTAACAACATTGGCATCATAAGTAAACTGGTATTTGACTGAAGGAGAGCAGTTGGGATTCAGGGGAGGATATAGGAGAGAAAAATAGGGCAGTGACTGGAGAGGTCGAGCAGAGGAGGAAAATCTAATATGAAAATGAAAATGTAAATGTGCTGAGGGAGGGTGAGGGTGTTCAGGAGGAGGAGGAGGGAGGGGTAGTGGTTAGCAGTTTTTCAAGCCAACTCTAATCCTCCCTCTGCAGGGTCCAGATAGCGATCGCTAACAGGAGGCCCGACACCGCAGCTCCTTTGAAATGCAGAGTGGCTCTGTGTGTAAATTAGGAGGTGCACCAA
Organism: Solea solea; assembly: GCF_958295425.1. Classification (NCBI taxonomy): domain Eukaryota; kingdom Metazoa; phylum Chordata; class Actinopteri; order Pleuronectiformes; family Soleidae; genus Solea; species Solea solea. Next base: position 6,520,002 of record NC_081140.1, on the reverse strand, counting down.
TGCTGCCAGCAGATGACACGTGGCACTGGTGACCCTCAGCGCCCGTCCAGGGGCTGCAGCGCCACAAAAGTAAATCTTGCACATCAGACAATTTAATTTTCGGCACAGGGGACAGAAGTCGCACAATGAAAGCGATGCGTGATGCCCCCCCTCAGAGGTGGATCATCATTTAGACTTTCATAGTCTGATCATGTGAACTCAGGCCTGATGAACAACAGTTAGACACAAGTTGTTCTCTGGAAACACTTTCAGGTTTAACGTGCACTGCGGATCCGATACATATTCCCCATTAAATAAACAGTTCCTTATGTTAAAAAATAACACGCACATGAAAAGAGAAGAAAGAATTTCAGCTAATCAATTGATTTTGAATGCACAATGTACAACTGAAAACATTTATTTTGGCAATTGCAATTTGTATATTCAATATGACAATTTCATTTTCTATGTATCTAGTAATACAGTAGCCTACATGTATATGTTGGGGTTATACAATATCTTTTCCTGCCTTTTGTCTTAAAATGAGTCGTAATATACTGTGTAAATATGGACAGTAAGTACTTGATGATAATATTGACATTGTCTAACAAATCTGAATGTTTTTGTTGCATTACCATTCCTTCTTTGCAACAATGCATCCAATTCTGATGAAAGACAAAGGTATCATGTGTATCTCCCGATTGATGGTAACAGTTTGTAACTTTGATTTTTATGTAATAGGCAACTATCTTTGAGCAGGTTGTTAATGGGAAGAGCTTCACTTGTAGAGTAGGCTAACACCACCATATCATCGTGACACAGTGTCGCCCACCAATACATGAAATGGAGAAGAACCCAACTAAGTAAACACATTATTTGGCCTTGAATTTTATCACTATATGCATGGTATGATTTTCTATCAAATGAATCGACAGACTGCAGTGAAGCTCAATAGTTAATGGACCACTGTGCATGGTACCCCAACAGAAGGGAAGCAAAAAGTGGTTATGTTGATTTCCTACACAACTGTTTCCAATCAGGATACAAATAATTGCATTATGTATCAAACTCCTCCATTTTAAAGAATGAACAATGTGACACAAAGGCCATCTGTACACCTGCCATTCATTTTGCCAATTCTGCCAATTCATTTCTGTGATCAGATAGTGATCGGATAGTACTTCAGCACATTCATTTAGACCTGGTATTAGGTCCAGGTCAACATCCATTTGCTCCACCTCCCCCTCTGTGCGCTGCCATATATATAACAAAAACAACAACGTTAGCCACATGTGAAGTCGCACTTTTGTATGGACTCCTCTTTGCTTTTCGATGAAAGCAGAGGAGACTGAACAGGTTTGGACGTATTTCCGCTCACATAGTTGTTGTGGGTGGAGCAGAGACACTTCAGAGACTCGTTGCATTTGCACGTCTGTTCAATGTGATCATCAATGCGTCTCCAACCACCTCCTGTTTGGCAGATCAGACAGCAATCTGTCCTTGGGTGTATTTACACCTGTACTCACAAGTGGTCAGGTGCTATCCCCCTCAATCCTATCACAGAAAACACACTTTAATGCCATGTGTAAAAGGGGCCAAAGAAAGAGAAGTTGGGCCCAGGGATTTTTATTGTTGCTATTTTTGGTTGTTTTTCGCTTCTGTATTTTCTCTTTGTTTCATTTTCCGGTTGCTGATGCTTTCTGACAAAATGCTCTCTAAAGAGGAAGTAAAAAAGCACTAGTGTTCTCAAACATTTCCACGCCATCAGCCAACGATAATCCACGGCCCACTCCCACTCAGTCTCCTTTCATCCACCATGCTGCCGGCCCTGCTGTGGCTAGCTGTCACTGTAGACGAGGACAGACCGTGGCCGTTCTGCTAACTTACCAAACCAAGCCTCTCTTCCCATGTTCCTTCACTCTCAACCTCCTTCTTAATCACTCTATTACATGGCAGCTCATGTTCCAACACAAGTTCCCAGGCTTTTCCACATCTCATTGTATTTCACACTGGCTTACGCTGGCGAAGTCGCGCCACACTAACAGTCATGAAGCGGCCTCATATTGCGCAGGTCCATGAAAATAATATCTGGTTATTTTCCCTCTCTTGGCTTATGTAATTGGTTCACTCACCATGTGGAACAGATGGTGATGGATGCTCTAATCTACCGCTGGAGAGTGAAGGGAGAGAATCCTTTTCTGGAAGAGAGGCCCATGTAGCATGAGAGCTAATAGCATTACAACTCAAATTACAGTGAAATCAAAGGCAAATCTGTCTTTTAATGAAACCAACACACAAACTGCTGCAAAGAAAAAGCACAACTGCTGGCAGTCAAATGAACACACATTTTAGCTAGGTTACTAACATGACTGGCAGCATCATGAAGCCAAGTATGCTAACAGGGTAACATGTAGCTTGGACCTGAGCCCCCCCTCCCACACCTTCACCATTCCCTGTTCCAACACTACCACTAGCCCACAGCCCCCAACATATAGATGGAAAGTGACACCGTGATTGTGTGTGGGGCCCAGCCACGCTCAGATGAGGGTGTCACTTCTGCCTAGCTTGATTGCCACATTCGGCGAGCACAGCGGCGAAGAGTTAAATTGAGGGAGAAAAGGTCGGGAGCCAGTGGTCATCTGCTCTCCCTCTTTCTCCCCCAAATTACTTGTCCTGCAGGAGAGGAATGAAAACAGACAGGGCCCGAGCCGGGGCACCTGGAGCCTATAGGAGATGATCTGCTGGGCCGGCACAGGCCCTGGGGGAAGAAAGTGAACGACGGATGTGGGGAGAAAATAAAAGTTAGGGGGGTTGGGGGCATTGGTGTTATTTGGTTCAGGTGTGTGCATGAATGAGAAAAACAGTAGCTGGTAGAGGTGTCAGACTCAAGCGAGTGTGCAAAGCAGGCAAAGCTGTTGTTGGAAAGGACAGAGGGTCAAGGAAAGAGTGGGGTTCCATTTCAGTGTGTGCGTGTATGTATGGCAGAACATACACATTTGCATCCACAGATACTGTATGATACGGTCCTGAGGACAGATTCTATACAACCCTTAAACAACAGGTGCCCTGCCATGGCCATGAAAAGGAAAGACAGAAGAAAGGGTCTGTATTTATTTAGCACTTTTCGAGTATTGATGACCACTCAAAGCTGCTTTACACTACAGTTTTGCCATTCACCCATTGACACCCATTCCCTCACACTCTCATACTATGTGCAGTGTATTCTTTCTAGCATACATCTTTCATACCCATTCATATTTTGCCGGCACAACTGTCAGGAGCAACGTGGGGTTAAGTGTCTTGCCCAGGGACACAGGGAATCGAATCCACAACCTTCTAGTCCAAGGACGACTCACCCTACCACTGAGCTACTGTTATAAAACAAATTTAGATACAAACTAATGTAAAATTTTAAATAAAATATAAGTAAATGTGGTTACCACCCTATGAATGGAGGATAGTGGTTAGTCTCCAACAAGGTTAGTCTACTGGTGTGTTCACCGCAGACACAAAGCAATTTTTTTGCAATGCTTTACTTTGCATCGCTGGATTATTTCATTAATCCCATGCCCACAGAGAGCTAAAGCCAGCAGGTGACTGCCACAGCAGAATTGCCGATGCTTGACCGGCCCGATGAGTCACAAACACCCCTTTGCAGGCCAAAGGTGGAGCTGCTTTAGTGGATTAACTTTTGAGTTTGTAAGTAAACACAACTGGCGACTACTGCCCGCTACTAATGCTTTAATAGTATAGTGTGACTAACAGCTGGAATCAAGTGACAGGGAGAGAGTCCAACTACATTTCTGCTCCACCCTGTCTTTCTATGTCTGGTCTCAGTCACTCGGGCTTTGGACCTACAGCAACTGTCCTTCAAATGACACGCATGCTCTCGCATCTTTGCATTGAATGTATGTGCATACTCATCATGTGCGTGAGGCCCAAAAGACTGTAGCACAAATTGCTGAAAGTTAAGCTGTTGCTGATGCTTACGTCACAAACACAAGGTGCAAAACTGGCAGGGATGTTTGGAGCAGTTCAGATGCAACATAGCCATTATATTGTTCTTGAATTAAGGGTCTCATATACACCGCTCGGTCTACCATAGAAAATCAAACAATTTATCTGCTGTGATCTCACAAGTAATCACTACCTACCCCCTCCAGTATTACAATGTTTTTTATTTAAAAGATGCGAATTCAATAGTTTTATACAGTTGCCCAAGTGGGGACACTTGGGAGACTGTACTAACAAGTGTAGTACTCTCATGTCCACAATACATCTCTACACAAACCCATGAATGAAACAGAAGTCTTAATTCAGCCTTAATAATTCTTATTTTCATTTTGTGATATATTTACTGTACTTGATTTCATATAAGTCTACATTTTGTTTACAGCTGGAGATTTAGTATTAGTAATTTTATCATTTTACATTCAAAACATACAATTACCTTACGAGTATAGAAATATTAAGCTTGGATAAACAACCCAAGATTAGCCACAAATCATTCTGCATGTTCTTTCTCTTCTGATACAGCATAATGTGCATCATGGTGATACAATAATACATATGCATACACATATTAACAATGATGCACAGGCAGAACAAATATTATCTGGTGGTGGTCGGTCAAAGGACCAAATAGGTGAAGCAAACATAATATTTGTGAATGTAAAATTATTATCTGTTTTTTTATTTATGACTACTTTGAAAAAAAACAAAAAAAAACAAGGTCTTTCTAATTATACATTTCAAATACAATGGCACTTTTACTTAAATGAAGGATGCAAGTTCTTCTCAATCGATGAATAGCAGATTAATCTGCAAATGACTGATTTTCTTGTTGAATAATTACAACATATAAAGCCAAACTACTTAGCCAAACTCAAACACACAATGGAGTTATTACGTGCAGATTACCTGACCATCCTGCAGATGCTGTACCCCCCTGCCTCCATTAGGTGATGCTGTGGGACAGCTCCACTGTCTAAAACCATCCCACGATGATGTGCCTCACATCATATACAGTATGACACAGCTGACAGCCTCTGGCAGCATGTGGTGATGGTGCGAGCCCATGGGGCCTCATGCGGAACTTGGGGCTTACTGTACAGGGTGGCTAACAATTAAATGACCGTCCAATTTTTCTTCTGCACTGGGGCAATTAACCTGCTAATAATACAATGAGCATCCCCCTCCTCACACACACACACACACACACACACACACACCTTCTACCTTTCTCCCTCCCTAAACTCATAGACACCAGGCCATCAGAGAGCCATTGGATTAGAGGATTCTAGCAGAGATAGTTTAACGTAATGAACCATCGAGATGACGACTATTAAAAATGATTTGCAGTGTTCCAGTGCAGAGAGGAGAAGGGAACAGTGACCTGAGTTTGGCAGATTGATCGTGTTGGGAAGATAAAGAAGAAAGTGATGAGCGAAGGAAGTTGATTTACATAGTTTTGAATGTTGGGGGGGTGGGGGTGGGTTTCAGTGATATGGCACATTAGGCCACTAACCAGTATTATCAGGATTTATTTAGGAGAGATGCCAATGCCAGAAAATAATCAAGTTCAGGAAGACGGGAGCAAATGTAGGATGAAATTCCACATGGGATTGTTGTGAAGCCAAAATACACAGACACTTCAATGTTTCAATTCAGTTTGCTTTTGTGTCACTTACACAGCATTTAGTCAGTAACGTGAATATATGTATAGCAAATAGACAAACACTCCAAGGTTGGGGATTCTCTCTGCTGCTCTATTATTGGTTTGAAAAGCCTCAGTCATATTTGTGTGGGGTGACCACAGATTGAACCCTGATACAATGAAATTTATTTTTTTTATCTGACAACCTCAGCTACTCTGAGTTAATGACAGACAGTTGCAAGAGACTAGACAACCATGCCCCTCCTTTAAAAGTCAACACGTGTGGATCTGCACGGCAGAAGGTTGAGTTTTATTCTACTGAATATACCAGGGTATGTGATTGGCGTGGAGCAGAGGAAATTTGACCAGAGTGAATAGAAAATGAAACAAATGACTCACTCACTCACCTTCTACCGCCTCATCCTACACATGGGGGTCACACGAGAGACAAAAACCAACATCCAATTTGCCTAAACCCCAAATCTGCATGTTTTTGGACTGTGGGAGAAAAACGGAGAAAACCCACGGACACATGGGGAGAACCTGCTATCTCCATGCAGAAAGGCCCCTTTTTCCGACGGGGTCGCAAACCCAGGTCTCCTTGCTGCAAAGACAAGACTGCTAACCACTACATCACCTTATCTCTCGCTCCATCTTGATTTAATTTCACTACACCAGTGTCTGAAGTATATGTGAGGAAGAGGAGGATGATGAGAATGCAAATTATCTTATTTGGGAATAAATCTTCCTCCTGTGCAAAGTCTGTAGCTGACTTTGCTCAGTCTATTTACACCACTGTATTTTAATGGTGGTGATAATGGTGTTACTCCGAGAGCTCAATATTTTCTCAGGTGGTGCTTGGTATAAAAAGTTTGAGAACCACTGGTCTATGGAATGCTTCTAAACCTCCCACCCCTTCCATCCACTCTCTTGACAAGTACTGTAACTGCCACCAAAACTTGATTCTTAGCTTTTTGTTTTGTGAGTTAGGTGCCAACTTTTTTATATATATATATATATATACATATACATATATATATATATATACATATATATGTGTATATATATGTATATGTATATGTATATATATATATATATATATATATATATATATATATATATATATACACATATATATAAATATAGCATATACACTAACCACACACATATATGCTGTATTATGTGCAGTGTATGTGCTGTAGTAAACCTGCCACAGGTTCCCGCCGTGTGTGCTGTTGTGATGCAAACCGTGTCTCTCAGCTGTTATTTACCATCGAGCGACACGGGCATGAATGTAAAGACGGAGTGGAGCCCCTCACCACCATCTGCAGACCTCACTCAATCTCTCAACATCTCTGCAAGCAGAGGACCAGATTGAATTTTTCTCTCAAGTCTCCCAGGATGAGACTGGACGTCACTGGAGGATACTTCCCTTTTTATGCCTCCTGCGGTCCTATAGATGCTCGCCTCAGATATTTCTCCCCAGATGTGAGTGAAGGCGTCAGGTGTACCGTGGGAATGCTCTGGATTCGCTTTAGATTTTAAATCTAGTCAACAGTGGGAATTCACTGATAAACACAGGTCTGGTCCATCTGGCATGAAAGGCAGCATCCTCAGAGAGCAGGAGCATGTTTTCTAGATTGGAGCTCGTATAGCTGATCCCCAGCATAGTGATAGTCACACAAAAGGAACAAAGCGCCCAATGTTTGCCTCTACATTCTTTGATAATTTCAGAGCTAATTTTCCCCTTTGTCATTTCAGCTACCACTGTGGCCTATCAGTTTGGGTGTGTGTTTGTATTAGCATGTGTGTGTTCTGTAAGCAGGATAGGAGAATAAATATTTACCATCTGTGTTTTTTTCCCTTCCCTCTCTCTCCCTCTACCATGCAAGATTCCAGGCCTTTTTTTTTTTTTTTTTTATCAGCGCCGGAGTTCAGCCATGGGCCTTTTTAATTTTCTGCTTTTGTGTTTTTAGCTGAGATTGACAGGCTGCTCTCTCCCTGGAGCATTGTTCTATTAATCTGTTTAATATGCTACAGAAACATTCGAGTGCCGGAACAGGCAGCTGGGGTAATGGAATCACAGCAGGTAAAGGCGGGCTTGCATATCTGACGACTAGCGAGGGGGCACGAGAGGCGCAATAGACAGCCTGGCATGGTGCAGCAATGGTAGCTGAAACCTCTCCCTGCCCCTGCACCCCATGACCTTGTGCGGATAGACAGGCGGAAGGACAGTGCCACGTGTCCCCTCATGTATTATTGCTCAACATCAAAACAGCTCACCATTGTCCATCACTCAGCATCAGCCGCTGCTTCACGTACCAGTGCAGATTCCTCACAAGACGCACAGTTAAAAACAAGCCTCACTGACTTCTAGAATACCAACTATGAGCACTGAACCTCAGCAGCATGGGGGTAAGAGTGAAGCATGTGCATTGAGAAGTGACCGCTAGCAGAGCACTATACGTTGAGAATGGTAGGTAAATGGCAATGTATAATTGTACGACCCCACCGCACCCCCCCCCGCTCTCGCTTTTTCCTCCTCCTGCCCCCCCCTGCTGAGGCAATGAGTTGTGGTTTAATTAACTCTGCCTTAATGGGTGCACAGCAAGACAGAGGGGGGTTGGAGGTTGCAGGTTTGTGGCATATGGCACAACGCCGCTGTCCTCACGAGATAAGCGAGAAACTGTTCACATTCCCTGTGACAAAAAGGCTCTCCTTCCGACATCCTGCCCTGTTCTAAAGACTTGGGCAGTGTGTGGAGACGATGACGGTCCACCTCGTAGGCTGAGGAGAGAATAGACGGAGCAGAGCGCTAATGACATGCGAGCGAGATAAGTACGCACATGAATTCTCAAAGTCTTTACAGCCTCCCAGACAAGGTCTAACCTCGTTTTATCCTTCATGTAATGTGGCGAGTGTAATGTGCTGATACTCTTACTGGGGTTAAGCTTTTGATCAGGCTGTTATCCCAAACTGGCCTGGGGATGAAAAACAAAGGAGTCGCAACTGGATTTTGCGAGAAAGCACGATGACACTGCGAGCAAAGACATTCTGCAGGGGGGGGGAAGGATTTGTCACTTTTGCTTTTGCCTGAACTGACAGAAATGACCTGAAAAAAAAATCCAAAACCAATGAATCCGTTAAGCACCATTGCCCGTCATTCTTTAAAAATATAATGCTCTTATTACTCATATGATTCATGCTAGTCCAGTAATGTGATTGATTTTAAAGGCAGATGAAAAAAGCTCCTACTCTTCTAATCAACAGTGGCTTCTAGTTCTAACTTTTAATGAGGTGAAACTGTTAATCCACTCTCCATCCCCTTTCTCTCACTCAGAAAGTTATTGTCATAACTGTGTCCAACTCTGGGCTTCTGGGGAAAATGCTGCTGCCTGATATATCCCGCACCGCTGCTTCTATTTTGCATCCCCCCCCCCCCCACACACACACACACACACTGCAACTGAACCTGTATATCCACCATTACAAAAAAGGTGCCAAAAAGAAATTAGACAACCTGATGAAAAGCGATCGGAAAGGAAAGTTGTGAAGCAGCAAAAGGCCTCAGATCAAAGTGAGCCACCGGTAATTAGAATACATGCTGAAGAGGAGCAGACGTCGGCAGAAATCAGGATTTTAGCTGGAAAATTACCTGTTGAGCCATTCAAATAATAAACGAGAGCCACGTCTCGGTGAAGTGGTGAGACTAAGACGCAGAGCTTTGCAAAGTCAGACTCACCGGTCGCCTTGCTTTCTTTCCCAAGGCAGTGTGACAGATGTTCGGGGGAGGAAATAATCTCACCTATTTTCAGTTTTCCCCTCTGTATTTCAAACCCTTTTCTCCTCATTCTCACCCTTTTCTGCAAGGACAATTGATCTATTATGAATTTACTCACATTTTGAGCACATTTGGTTGCCATCTGCTTTTCTGGTGTCGCATATATACTCACAATTCATAGCTTTTTCATATGATCTGTCATGGAATACTTTTATTACTCAGTGTTATGTTGACCAATGAATCCCTAAAAAAAAAAAGACATTTGATTGTTTGTTAAAATTAAGCCCGCAATTCCACAACATCCGCAAATGTTTCCTTCAGTTTTATCATCAGCCATTGCCACAAACATCAAATATTTAGCTTTGTGCTGGTAAAACAGTGCGCTCTGATGTGGGAAGATCAGTGTGGAGCTGGAATCGGCTCAGGATTAACCTAGTTTAGTATACAGATTGGGGGGGAAAACAACTGCTAAAACTCTGCCCAAAATAAGAAAACAAACACAATTATAACACAATATTCCATTGTGATATCGCAATTAAGATATTCATGATGATAACTCACAGAATTTCAAAACAAAAGTGCATGTTTTAATGTGTAATGATGTTCACTTCACAATAAAAACACATTAATGACGCAAAATCTAGTAATATCAAAAACAGAGAAATGCATCAATAACTAAATCTAAAATTAAGTAAATAATAGCGTCGGCAACTGTAATTAAAAAACTCCGAAACAGCTTATATATGTCTCTTAATGTTGAATACATTATAATAATAACCAAATGTCTTATTACAATTATAAAAACATTTCTATCAAATATATATAGCATTATATCCAGTCCATGTTTTCAATATAACATGATATTAGGTGGCGGGCCACATTTAATCGATTGGGGGTCGCCAGTTTGACACCTCTGATCTAAGCCAAGACTTCTGTTTTTCTAACACTGTTTATGCTCTGATAAGAAGTGTGAGGTGCATCTGCTATCAGCTACATATATGCATAAAAAGGCAACACGCTTAAATCAATGTGTTTGTTTGCGCTCCGCACAAATTATTTACCTGTGGATAACCAACTTATGTATGCGTACACATTGGTAGTCAACGTAGAAATCAGAACCAGAAGGCTTATAGTACTGAGTTCTGGGCCACCTCAAAAATAAATGTTTCCTGTTTGAATGTACGTGTATAAATGTACATACTGTACAACGGGATTCTGTTTTGGATTAGGTTTTCTTTCTTTCTTTCATAAATGTTTCTCCAAATAACTCACAACTGTCTGGTATTCCTCTTTCCACACACAAAACATACCAAGAGACTCTTGTACCTATACAAGAATCACATGAATTTGTTGTTGGAGTGGAAATAAGCACGGGTGCTGCTGTTTCAGACTTGGCATTGCGGGTACAAGTGTGTATACGTATGTACATTAACTGCGTTCTGTTTTTGCAGTGGCAGTCTGAGACCCCGGCGTGCTGTAAATGTCACCCGTCGTCAGGCGTTTGTGCAGCACATGCCCTTGGAGGAAGGAGGGAGAGTGCCGATGTTGCAGATCCCAGCCTTTGATTTAGACACGAAAGGCAGACCGGCAGCGAACGCACCGAGGCATGAAGGTAAATTCCTATAATTCACAGCTGAAAGGTTAGCCAGTGGTGCGCTCTGCTCCTCCCTCATGTTAGCCGCTAACAAATGTCACCTAATTGAAATAAGCCCAGTTCTACATTTTGTGTGTGTGTGTGTGTGACAGCGTGTGTGTGTGAGTTTGCCGCTGCAGCCCCTCTAAAACTGATATACAGTGTTTTGTCATACAGAGTAAATCTGCAGTGCTGGTCTGCATCAGCACACCTTCACTCAGCCACTTCATGAACACTACAAGGGCAGCAGCTCCACTCATACGTGTTCTCCACTGATATGAAGGGGGTGGATTATTTACACTGAACAACTCTACTCATTAATGACTATTAGGGCTAATATTTTCACTTTTACATTAGTCTTTTTAATATAGCCACGCCTTTGAATAAACAGCAGACCATAACGTGAGGCTTTCATAGATCATTACACAAAATCTCGCTCTTATTTCTGCACTTTTTTCTGTTTTCGTTTTGAGCGTGACTGTTGTTCAATGACCAGCCAAACATGTGACAATGTGTGCAGTAACTAATACAGGAAGTATCTACAGGTGAAGCATTTGAGGATCAGATTTAACAGACGGATCAGATTTCAGACCTTCACAGACCTTGAGATAGTGATACATATCTATGCTATGTACAGGGTCGAAGCTAATTGAAAGTGATCAATCATTTTTTGTGTGTGGACGTAGACAAACCCACGTTTGTGGCACAGTTTTTGGGTGCAGGAGAAATGGAGGCGCATCCCGTCGCCCTCCAAACAATCGCTGCAGAGCTCAACAGAGCACCAGAGGAGACTGGTGTGTGTTGCAATGGCTTTACTGTCCTCTGCAGCATGGGTGAATACTCCTGGCATTGGTTTTGATGTTGTCGTGTGTTGCATTAAAAATGCAAAGGACTCAATGGATTAAAGCCGCAGTGTTCAACTTTTTTTTTGTTGATGTTATTTTTCTGTCTCCTTTTGGTTTTGTGAACTGAAGTCCTATATCTGAAAATGAGGCCGGTCAAGCAATACTACCAGACCTGACTGAGGGAGCATTTATCCTATCAAACTGCTGAATGACTGGGTTTTTTTGAGCAGTAGAATTAACTTTCCATGGGTGTTACCTTCTGTTGTGTTGCTTTATGAGCTGAATGCTCCTGTTGCCTCCCTCTGTCTTAACTTACAACAAATGATCTTACTGTTTGTAGCAACATGGGATAGACTTACTCAGCATTGTGTGGACTCATTTGACAATGGTGTGGATGTAATAGATATTTGTATATATATTAAGTTTTATGTCTTACAAGTGTGGATAAATGGCAAAAAGTGGAACCGCCTAATTTAAAAGAACAGAAGCGTGCCAAAAAAAATGGGATGGTTCCATTTGATTATTTTGGTACAGTTTTGCCAATCAAAATACTATTCAAATAATTACAGAATGTAAACACAACTGAACTGTACATCTGAACTGGGCTATATTTTCCCTCACTGGAAACCACAATATCCAAATATTAACATTACCATTTAAACTCACCCCAGGTTTGGTTCATTACAGTGTGAGACAAAGGGGAGACTTGGAGGTCTTTACATATACGAAAATGTCTCTGATGATTAGTTGACTTCCTATGGAGTAATATGCATAAAGGCAAGAGCAGTTTTCCTTTTATTCCTCCTGCTTGCCTCCTCCCATTCTCTCCTGGTGTTAAATGAATATCCACAATCCCAATACACACACACACACATAGACACACACAATTGAGAGTATGGCATAAATTTTACATGACAGCCCCCTGGTTCATTACAGCCCATGAGTTATTAGCTAATTTGCGGCCGTGAAATTTCTAACCACTATGAGTGAACTGAGGTGTCAAGAGTTCGCTAAATGTGGTGTGTGGAATTTGATGTTTGATGGGCACCTTCTGGAGAGGACTGTGTGTGTGTGTGAGAGAGAGAGTGTGATAGGAGATATGCAGGCATGTAGTTTAAGTGTCTTTTTATTTGCAACATTACAGTAAGGCACATTTGTAAAGTGACATAAATCTGACAGTACATTCATGCCACTGGTGAGGGTTCAGAAGTTTTATCTGTGCACACAAAATGCTGTCCTTGCATACAGTAAGTACAGAATATTAAAGCATGAGTCAGTGCTCATTTATTATCCCTAATGTTGCAGTGTCACAATGAGTGTGTCACAGTAGATTATACTATGCTTTTATATTTGCTTTTCCCATGCATTACACCACATTCTATTAATTATTATGTCATAAATTATAATATAATCATATCAATAATAGTAATCGTTGGTCAATGTCAAATCCTTTCTTAAAGCATTCTTTAAATTAACAAAGTTCCAAGTTTACATGTGTATTATATATACTGATGTTAATAATATATAATAATTAATATTCTCTTTTTTTTAAAAAAAACATGAAATAAATAGATAACTGGATGTATAAAAAATATCTGAAGACAAATAGTTTTTATCTCACAATAATGTTCTCACTGAATCCACAGGTTAGCACTGTTAGTGATGCCTCTCCCATTAAACACACACAAAAAGAAAACATAGAAAGAGAGACACTATGAGTTTGTGTGTTGGCTTGCGTGTCTGAGAAACCACCCCCCCAAAAAAATAAAACAATAAAAATAGTACAAGTGAGATGAGGTAAATACCCTCCCCGTCTTTCTGAAGTGAGAAACAAAAGGAACAGTGCTCGGTGTCGACCCAGTGTCCCACTGTGGGAAAAGCTTAGCAGCAGCTCGGGTCAGCGAGGTGAGGTCTGTTCGGCTCGGCTGCAGCTCCACACTGACCTCACTGCTGCCAGCCTTCCAGGAAATTACAGCAGGGACTGAGACGCAGCTCTCACTCCCACAGCAACACACACACACACACACACACACACACACACACACACACAGATTCGCTCAGCTATTCTTTTAAGCACAGATATTGAAATTTATTCATTTGGGCAGCCTTATCCCTTACCTTAAATTAGCCACAATGTAAATCGGATCCTTAAACTAGTTCCTTAGAAATGAGTTTCTGAACCATTAGGACCAGGTTTGGGTATCCATCAGGTCTACTAGTCCTGATATGGTCACACACACACACAGACACACACACACACACACACACACACACACACACACACACGGCCTGTTCTGATCAGTTCTGATCACCAATATATTTTCTCTGGTGCTTCATACCCTTGTAGTAACTCATTGTATTTGTAATGCATTTCTAATGGTAACCATTGTAAATTAATTTAAAGAGGCAGTTGACAAGGACACATTATTTTGCTGTTTCTTTTTATGGTCAGAGTCGTAAAAAGACTCAACAGTAGCAGGATGACGGTAAAGATGCTGGTGTATCTCCTCAGAGCTGATGTTGTGTCATATTACACACGTCTCTGTGTTCAAGAGTATAATGTAGTAAAAGCAAGAATCACAGGACCAGTATAAACACACATGTGTCTCTTTTCTATCAGCAATTACACTGTGCAACCAGTTTCAACGTCATACGGAAGTCTGAACAGTCCTTTGCAACCTCTTTTTTCAACTTTTCTTTTTTGTTTTGAAACATTTGACATTATATATGTCATCATCATTTAAACCCTGAGACAAAAATTGACAGACCATGTTACACACCTATACTTAAAAATATAGTGTATGAAACATGACAACACTACAGACACTGTGTTTGCACAGTGACTGATAGCTGATATTAGCCTCCTAACTAAAGCCTCACTTAATAACATATATGCCTGCTCAAGTGTGTGCGATCTTAAGAACATGTTCGCCATTAGACGAAGTGTTTGTGACACTTTGTAGCTGCTTACCCCGCCAAACAAAAGTTCACATGGGAGATCAGCACGTTTACCTTGTGGAACCATGGAAACTGCTGCTTCATTTTGTAAGTTTGTGTCACTTAGTTAAATCTGAACATATCATTTCAAACACCAAACTTACGACATTTAACTCGGGCTGTAAACTCCTAGTCGACTGGTTGATACGTTGATTTTTTGCCAGGTTAATTTCATCAGGAGGAAAGTACCAAGTGCTAATGGGGGTGTTTTCAGAGCACCCCTGTTTCACAGGTAACAGTGTGTCTTCAGAGAACACCCCCCTTGTTTTCACTATTTTGCATTAGCCCAACCGTTCAACGTCCGGTGGTTTTATTTAATTTTGAGCTTTTCAATTTAGGCTACAGTCAGTCCTCCTCTAACACCCATGTCAAAAATATCGGTAGTGTGGCAGCATTTTACAAAAATAGATAGCGGGAAAAAAGTCAAATGCAAAATCTGCATGTCACAGCTCGACTACAAACATGGCATATCATATAAAAAACGTTAAGCTAACTTGTCTGCGTCCATTTTGAGTATACGGACATATATGAATTGGCATATTTCCATGTTTTAGTCTAATAATCGTTGATTCAAGTGTTTATCCATCTATTTGTCATTCAGTTTTGACCATTTTGTTATTTTTGTTAATAGGTAATTGGAGCTTGTGGGTAAGGTTGTTATATGAATCAGTGTGATTTAGTTCCTCCGTAGACAAACTTTGCAAACTGATCATTTACTATAGTGTTATGTTCACTGTCATCAAGACTTCACAGGAAACACAACATGTTTGCCAGTTAATTTATTATTTACCTCCATCATTTATTTTCAAAGACATCCACTGATCAGGACGTTGGTCATTCTTTTCGACAGTAGCTCAGTCCGTAACATGTCAGGGGGCAGCGGATCAGTCAGGAGCAGCCACAGCGAGCTGTTAGATGAAGAGCTGCGGGCGCCGGCTGCACACCTTCAACTTCTCAGCCAGGTAACCAGCTCCTCTCACTCTGCCCTGCTGTTCGCAGCCTCACACCGTGTGCAGCATAGAATGAGATCACAGTTTTTCACAGAATGATGGAAAAAAGGCCAATTATTGTCTGACCTCTTTTGTAGTTTGTTTTGCTGCCTGCCTCCTGAATTCTGAGTCCTGCTGAATGGAACTGCATTTGTTGTCACAATCAGTGACTTCAAGGGGCATTGACATTTACCCTTGAAGTCATTTTCCATATACAGTAGTAGCTCAACAGGTTACAACTCATGTGCTGCTGTTGGTTATTACAGCCATTTGTTTATTAAACAGCTCTTTGTTTTCTGTGTTTTAGTCCTGAGAGACCAGCCTTCTCCATGCATCATATACTTATAACTATACTTAACATAACTTTATGGTTAGGTTTGTAGGAAGCAACAGCTTGTTAACTTTTGTCTGTCACAATGTTCCTCTGAATATGATAATTTTTTGCTCCACTTTTTGGATGATGATTATTTTCTGTTTAAATTTGTCGTAAAGTACACTTACTGTATCTACTATTATTATTCGTGTTCAACATGTGTTGATTCATTAAATCTGGAAAAGCCAACTTTTGGCCTAAATGTATGGTGGCCGACAGAGGCAAACGCACTGCAATGACCCAAAACACATGCAGGAGGAGAAACAAGCTGCATATTCACAAACTCTGCAGATTCAAAAACACAAACGAAAACAAAAACACACGCAGAAGCAAAAACACACACAAGTCCCAAAACACATGCAGGACAGAAGACACACACAAACCCCAAAACACATGCAGGACAGAAGACACACACAAACCCCAAAACACATGCAGGACAGAAGACACACACAAACCCCAAAACACATGCAGGACAGAAGACACACACAAACCCCAAAACACATGCAGGACAGAAGACACACGCAAACCCCAAAACACATGCAGGACAGAAGACACACGCAAATCCCAAAACACATGCAGGACAGAAGACACACACAAACCCCAAAACACATGCAGGACAGAAGACACATGCAAATCCCAAAAGACACGCAGAAACGAAAACACCAGGACATTCAGAAACAAAAGTGGTTCTCGTGCTCGTTTTTGTGCCATACTCGGGGACTACTTAATTCTTACTTTATTAAGAGACCTTAAGAGAGGTTATCTGACTGCGGTCAAGCTATCCGACATTCTTTCTTTCTCCGTAGTCAAACTATCTGACGCTGAATGTTAATGCCTGAATTACAGAGGGATTTTCTGTAAACCACAGACTCACTTTCGTTTCTGAATATGATGGTGTTTTCGTTTCTGCTTGTGTTTTGGGACTTGAGTGTATTTTCGCTTCTGCGTGTGTTTACACTTCTGCATATGTTTTTGTTCTTGTTTGTTTTTTTTCAATCTGCAAAAAGCAGTGCGTTTGCCCCTGTCGGCGACCGTTTAAATATGTCATTGTGACGTTCATTTGTAAGTGTAAGGGGATGCCTTTTAGGACCCAGGGGGAGTAGGGGAATCTTTTTTTTAGGATACAAGAAACAAGCAGATAAATTGCTCATTTGTTCAGTTCTTGTATCTGATATGTATTTCTATGTTTCTCTTTGGCAGAGGATTGAAACAACATCCTGCTGTCATTTTACATTCATGGGTAATGGTCAGGAATAAGGAAAACGTTTGAATTGGGGGCTAAGGTTTGTGTTCTGCATGCTAAATAACAATCCTAAGCTTTTCTGCCATGTACACACCATTCACACTGGGGCCATCACTGCAAATGGAAATATCCTTCAATCATGTGTAAAACTTTTCATATGGCTGCCTTTATATTTTGGCCCTGGAATGTGGCCACAACTATAGCTCGCTCCTCTTTTCTGTTTCCACTGTTAGTTTGCAGAACATTGAAGCACAGCACCTGTAGAGAAGACATGAGGGAGATGCCAAGTGGTTGATATTGAGCCCTTTACCCAGCATTTGAGAGAGATTGAAAGCAGCTGAATTGTCACCTTATAGGCACACTGCTATCACAGCTCCAGTCGTCTGCGGTCACTGGGCTGGATGTAGCTTGGTGTGGATGAAAAAAGGGTTGTTTTTAAAGCTCCGGTGCTGGACTTCTGTCGCCCCCCTGAGGAATTCTGTGCAATTACCAAAACACAGCCAATGTCTCTACATGCCATTTCTCGCACCACTCCCACCGTCACTGACCCAGTTGCAACAAGTGTTTATTCCATTAAAATGGAGAACGTCCAGGGGCTTTTTTAGCAGAAGAATTCACTTGTGAAAGTTTTTGTGGGAGCTTTTTGGCTTTTTTGTCTCGCTTTAGTAGTGCAGTGTTGCAACTGTGCTTCCACCTCGCCTCCTTGAGTTCAGTTGTAACATAAAATGAATCCGTTCCTGTGTGCAGAGCATTGATGTCGCTGGGGTGACACAGGGAATAAACACTGCCGCACAGAGAAACACAAAGAGAGTCGTGTAGAGATGATAGGCTTAATCTTGAGTTTGCTTGACAGCACATTAGATTACATTAGATTAGACTTTATTGATCCCACACTGGGGAAATTCACATGTGATTGATAAAGGTGGGTGTAGCTTTAAAGTGTGAGGAGTGGTTTCCTGCAATGTTTCATCCAAGTGCCAGCTTTATTTCCAGAACTCCACAGTAGTGCTGGATGACATGCTAAAAAAGTTGTGAAAACATGTTCAATTCACTGGATATGTATACATATAATGATTAATGTCAGAGGATTTAAAATGGCTTTTTACTCTTGAGCGAAAGTTGAATAAACCTGTTTAATTGTGGTTTTAAATGTTTATATGGACAGAAAAACAGTTGAAACATATTTTTTTTTACACATCTAAGGTAAAATATTTACCTTATCTTAGTTATTACATATGTTATTCCTCAATGTGTGTTTATAAAATACATAAACATGATATTATAGTGTAAAGCAAGTTGTGTTGGATAATTATAATAATAATTTTTACTGAAATATAGTTCACTGTATATACATACCTCCCCACGAGCCCCTGAGGCAACCAGTGACTGTGTAGATTGGAGGATAGATTGGAAGATTAGTGTTCTTTCAGTGTGTGTGTGTGTGTGTGTGTGTGTGTGTGTGTATTCATATACAGTAACTGTCTTTTTTTAGGCTGTGCGCCAAAGTCCTGTGACGCTCTTTTTATCCCTTTGTTTCTGCGTCTGGGAAAACTTTCCCCTGGCAAAGTCACACTCTCACTCTGACTCGCATTGCTCTGCTCCACAATCCCATTTCTTATCTATGTCTCCCATGTTCAAGAGGACGCTGGCAGCTCAGCTCAATCCTTTGAAAAGCCTGATATTAAAAGAGAGCGATGCTGTGAAGAAAGACAGTGATGGGGTCCAACTTACCCCCTCCATTTACTCTGTTTGAACCCTCTGTCCTGTTTGCAGGTGTGTGTGTGTGTGTGTGTGTGTTTCCGTCAACCAACCATATACGCACACTGTGTCTTACGTACACAGAACATGCAATTGCGAAAGTGCTATTAAAATCATTTCCCATTGTTCTGTTTTGTGAGCATGTGCACACACACACACACACACACACACACACACACACACTGAAAGAACATTAATCCTCCAATCTACACAGTCACTGGTTGCCTCAGGGGCTCGTGGGGAGGTTGGGTGGGTGGAGAGGACGGCTCTCCAACGTGCCGTGTGATCTCACATTGTTTTGTGAAAATTGCAGCTTCTGATGATGGGAATTTCATTTAGGCAGCGCATACATAGCAGGAGCAAAGGGAGGGGTGGAATAGTGAGGATGGGAGAAAGAACCAAGGGAGGGTGGGAGAAGGCAAATGGGAAAGGGAGGTACATATACATACACATGGATGAAATGGTAGAAAAGGAAAAATGTTCACTAATACATTATAAACTGGACTTTAGCATGGTGTCCTATTTGACTACTTACAATTACAAATTCAACAAATAATATTTGTGTTGTGTCATAATTTCTTGCTTTAGTATGTGGGTAAAAACATTTTGTCTTATAATACTTGAAAGCATGACGGAAAAAAAAAAAAAACAACCAACCAACTAACTTAAATGGATAGAATTTAAGTTTAACAGTGGCACCAAAATCAAACTTGTTTTTCGGTGTTGTAAGGCAACAGGCATCCATTACATTGCATTCCTTTCATCTTCTATCATCCAGTACTTCTCTTTCCTTTCCATCTCGTACCAAATTGCCTTTTCCTTCTTCTTGACTTTTGTCTTCTTTCACCTTTTCTAGGAATTGTTTTTGTTTCCTCAGGATGAGTCCTTCATATTACACAGGATGTATTTCATGGTTTCGTCCATGTTCTACTCTTTGTACAGTAGCCCAGAATGGACAAAGGCTTTTCATGTTTTTAAGACCCTAGTATTTTCTCATACACACTTGGATGGGGAGTGTGAGGCAAAAGGTTTAGCCTGATACCTCTACCAAAAGTGTTAATTTGTTTCTGTTTGTGAGCAGCATCATTTAAAAAACTAAAAAATGTATAATATTATGGAGATTTGATATTAGTAATTGTTCAACAAAAATCTAAATAATTGATAACCTTCAAGATAGGTGAGTGTATTGTACTAGGATGTGGTTGTTGCCTGACCTGGGCCTTTTCTATTCAGCTTTAGTAAGCTCTCATATTGTAGTCATTTTGTATTGTATCACTCTTTATGTTCTAGACCAATCCAAAATGTCATTTTTACAATCACCACTAAAAAAGATTATTGGTTTCTAAGTTATTCTTTTATTTTTTTTCCCCAAGCATTTTTCACATGAAAAACATATGGACAAAATGTGAACAGGCTATTACTTACAGTAATTTAAACTATGAAGGTAAAAAAAACCCACAATAGCTCAATGTAAATAAAACAGAACAAAAAAGGTGAGATGGATAAAGTGTTGAGAAGGTCCAGGATAGAATATCTTTGTCGATTCAGCTTTGTGCAGCGATTTGCGCGTCAGCACCATGGATTGCATCATGAGCTGAAGAGGAGAGAACTGAGACGGAGAGAAAGACGCTGTCCGTGGTGCTGACACTGACAGCTCACTACACAAAGCAGTGCTGACCAAGATATATGCTCATTCCAGGACTTAGAGCCATTCTCTCTTTTCTACATCACTGTGTCATGATTATTTCTGTTCCACTGTACTTCTCGTGTTATTTTCCATTTTCCAGCTCCAGCTTTCCCTGCACCATCGGTCTTATATTTGTTCATTTGCCTGTCTTCTGGTGGCGCTTCACATCAATTCATTAAAACTTAGCCTTTGTACATACATTTACCACTAAATGTAATATTACTTAAAATAAATGTGCATATACTTAGAATGCAATTAGGTGCTGTGTATGAAAATTAAGATAATTTAAATTCAATCTCAAAAGTGGTTGCATTGTCATGGTGATGTGTATTGTATTATAGCTACATTAAATATACAAAGCTTTATATAAACATGGGCTCTTAAATTAAAGTGCATGTGTCACTTATGATTATTATTTTGTGTCAGCAGAGATGTTTTGTATTTCAGTTTTCTCGACTATGCAGTAGTAATTTATTTTACTTCAGCACTTCTGAACAAACGTCTTATTTATTTATTAATCAATTAATGTATTTATTTATTTATTTAATATTATGCAAGCTTCTTAAACTTTTATTGCTGACAAAACTAAATCAGGTCAAATTATGTCACAAAAGTGTGAAGGCCACCAAAAGGTTCATATGGCTTCCTTCCTTTAGCATTTTACTTAAACGTGCCAATAGCCAGAGGTAAATGACTGGAGGAATGGTTTCTTCTGGCTGACTTACATGGAAAGAGCGATACACAGTGTTGTTGATCCACATGCAAGCAAATATTATGCTAAAGTGATTGGCTCTCATCGGGTCCTAACACTGCAATGATGCTGGAAAACAGCAGAAGAAGGACAGCAAGCCTCATCTCTTTACTCCCCTCCCCTAATTTGCATTGCATACTGAAATGCATGAACCAGGCCCATTAACTGAGGGGCCGTGCTGTGTTTTGGTTGTAGGCAAGGGGAGGGGGGCTGTCATATCTTTTGATTTGCTTGATATGAAAACAGTGGTGGTTTGCAATCAATGGAACCTGTGGTTTATTTGGGGTGAAATGAGATTTTTTATTGGGATGTTTGCATCTCGATGCAATTTGCAAGCTTTATTGTGGCCGACCCGGGAGCATCCTTGCTTGATTTTACAGTAAATTTGTCATGGGGCCAATACAAGAGTTGAAAGTGAATATGGTTATTTATTTACATGCACAAAACAGGCACACTTTGTGAGACGCTTGTGATGATTGCCTGAATGGAGATCCCAGCTGGCTGCATGTGCTGGAGCCTGGTGTGAAGGCAGCCTGAGAGAACAATGAGGCGGAGGGAGGGAAGGCCTGTACCAGCTGCTGTGCATGTCACTACATGGGGGAATACAATTTGAGATTGAGAAGAAACCTGAGAGATTTATGTCACTTTGGCTTCCATAGTGAACTTTATGTGAAGGGAAGTTTGTACTTGACTTTGACAAGTGATCATAAGAGAATGGTGTTTAATAGAGCTTAAGTCTACATCTTAAAAAAAACACATCTGTCCATTAGTCAGCCCTTTTCAACTGGAAACTGAATTTATGTGTTACTTTGTACACCACTCACTCTCCTGCACTAATATCCCTATAATCAACATTTCTAGTTTGCAGAGACATGGGATTTGTTGGTTTTCTGCTGCCCTGTTTCATAAGTGTGTGCCACATAGAAAAATCAAAATTAAGAATTTAAAACACACACATTCACAAAATAGCACATTTTTTTACTTACCAGTGGATCAACAACGTCTGTTTCTTTGGACTTGACAACTCTGGTGTTCCATGATGTAGAATTGCCACAACTTGGCAAATCTTCACATATCTTAGTGTTTTATAGTTTGCATGTTGGTGTGCCAGTGAGCAACAAGAAAAAAAGGAAGAAAAAAAGGTAAGAAAACAAATCTCCCTAGAGAAAGCTTATTTAGCATGCCTGTAACTGCTCCATTAAAAAAAAAAAAAAAAAAGTTTTATAGCATTTTCTTTATTAGACAACTCACAGTGAAAACACACAGAAAAATAATGGGGGCAGAGGGATTTAACAATCTGTAAAAAAAAGAGGTTTATTTCAAAGCTAAGATGCTCGTACAGTACCGTAGCCAAATCAGACCTTGTAGAATTCTGCCCTTGCCGCCTCTGTAGCCTCCAATCTGGCAAGGTCTCTCCCATTACAGATTCATTTCCACATACCTTTGTAAATCACGTTCAAACTGTTTATCCACTGCAATACAACTGATGCTGTTCTGCTTTTATTTATTCATTTATTTATTTTCCATTACAAATTGTTTAAAAGAGACAAATAACTGGTTTATTATAAATCAGGGATTGTAAAAGTGGCCCGTTAGGCTGCTCGAGAAATTAAGCACATCATGCATGACAACATAAACTCAAACTAATGACTCTGCGATAAAGGGGTAATTCACTTTAGTCATACAAAACAAATGCATCCCCTACCTCATTCCAGCCACAGCTCCCTTCCTCTACATGCTTTCAACAAAGTGTTGCTTTTATAGTCCATGGCTCCTGCAAAGCCCAATAAAAGCACACAGCCAAAAGCGATTTTTAACACTTAAAAAAACAAACAAACAGTCCAACTAGCGGTTATACAAACTAGTTAAATTGATGATTCGAGTCTCATCCACAGGTTGGGGCTCTCATCATTGTCAGAATCACTTCAGTCGATAAGCGTTGGTTCTTCAAAACAATGTTTTGTGGGTCCCTCTGCGATTCCAGGGCACTGAACACATTGAACTGTCGAGACTGGGTCATCTGGATTGAAAGTGATGTCAAAGAGCTTTTCTGGAGCCACACATAAATCCACACAGTCCACAGGCCTGAAGGATTTTGATATGAGTGTTGTTATGCTACAATCCAGGAGTTTTGACAGTGGCGAATTTGGAAGCAGTGGTATATGATGGTCTTTGCTTGTTACCCTTCCATATCTCCTTCTTCTATTGGTTTTACTGGACTTTTTTGTCTTCAAAGTTCAGGATTTGTTCCTTATAGACAGTAATCACTCTCGGTTGGTTCTTTGAAAGAGGTGTTGAAGCTTGAACATGTCTCTTCTTTCTGATGCATCTTCACCTTGGCATGCTGTGACACCTTTGCGCCACAACTACAAGTACGGACAGTACAAAATATCACAGTACATTTTTAAGGGACATGGCATGAAAAGACGAATGAATGCATAATGACAATTATGCGACTTTACAAGTTTAACAAATGGTAGGGTTTGCTTAAACTTCAGTCTACACTCCCTCACTGAACTTGGCTGCAGGGAAACCACAAATAAACATGTATACAATATAACTTATCAACTAATGCACTGTTAATTACAAAATTTTTGTCATCTTTATTCCCTGAACATGTCAGACTTTAATATGTACAGTTTAATCTTACATCAGATGGATTATTTCACACTTGTTTTGGCCCGACATGCTGGCCTAAAGTTTATAAAATGCAGTATCCTTGTAACACTATCATTCATTTCCACTATTACTGTGTCAAGATGACACCTCGCCTGTGTTTTCCTTTAAAAGTTGTCTCATTAACCTTCTGTTCATGTCACAATATCTTAGAGAGAGAAGTTTCAAATACTTGATTTGAGCCATTGAGTCGGGCGTATTATACAGAAGCTCACTGCATGTGCACCTAATTATTCATGTGTCACATGCATCATGCGAGCTATAGTCTGACTTGAATAAATAAATTAGCCCGGCTAATT
This sequence comes from Solea solea, assembly GCF_958295425.1. Classification (NCBI taxonomy): domain Eukaryota; kingdom Metazoa; phylum Chordata; class Actinopteri; order Pleuronectiformes; family Soleidae; genus Solea; species Solea solea. The sequence continues at coordinate 6,495,335 of NC_081140.1, read as the reverse complement.
ACAGCTAATCATTGTCCTCACTATCAGTGTGAAACATGGTGTCAGTGCTTTGGTTATATTATTATTGATCGCTAAATCAACCATGTATTTCAGCTGCGTACTGGGACAGAAACGATGTTCTCAGTGTAAACTGGAAATTAAGTGGTGGTGGGACATAAACATATGACATTTATTTGTTATTACTGTTATTTTGTACTAGCAGAAATGAATAAATAAGGAAGTTAAATATATATATTTTTAAAACACAGAGGGGAAAGTTTTGTCATATCCTGCACATGTGATGATTTGATATGATCCTTTACTGTTCTGCCAAGAAACTGAGGTCATTTCGTTTGATGAGCGGCAAATGGTGGGGTTCATTTTGCCTGTAAGTACTGGATTAATACTGATATTTTTAACAGAAGACAGATAGAGACTGTATTCTGCACAGTGCGACATATATTCATTTTAGGACTCCCTGTGTAAATACTGCTATCCACCCACTTGACATGAACCTTTTTTTTAAAAAAAAAAAAAAAAACATTTGACAGATGATCTGAGAGACATCATCAGCTCATTCAGTAACAGACTGATCGCTGAATGCAATATTCAGGATCATTTCCTATTTAGTGTTTTGATCATTTGATGCAATGCCTTATTCTGAGATAATTATTTTCAAGGCCAGCCTGTAACAGACAGGTCAATGTGTGTGTGTGTGTGTATAAAATTTAACCTTCACAGTGAACTAGTGTGGGTTAAAGCTACACTATTATAGTATATGCATTGTGGGCTATTGCGAAAACATGGTGGTCCAAAATGCCAAAATGGCAACCTCTGTAGAGCTGACCCGACTTTCTGGGGTAATGAAAAAGAACAGTTCATACATTCAGGTGATTGTGCACTCATAGTAACATCTAAGAATCTCCCGTTTCTGCCACACAATGGACTTTTAAAATTGTGCATCTCTAATTGTAGATATGTAGATTTAATGCTGCACAAAACTACCTGCACACACCTGTGGCTATTTTTGTTTCTGACCAAACATAATGGAGCAATTCACATACTATAGATTGCAGGTGATATTATTTCACTAATTTGTTGAATTAGTCTTTGGTTTGGCCTGCCATCTAATGGCTTAGAAAAAATGTGAGCTCATCACCTGTAATACAAAGCAAAGATTCTGGCTGGGGGAGGAATCAAATGTCGTACATTGTGCCTATTTTGTGACTATGTGGTAAGAACATCAGTTTACTTGCCCAAGACAATAAAAAGAAAATAATGACAGGAATTCCATTCCTCTCACTGTCTATGACTAAAGGCTACAATAAGATACCAATTTTACACAAAAAAATTATACAATTTCAGCAGGTAGCTGTTTGCATTGCAGGTATTTTTATTTATTTATTATTATTATTATTATTATTAATTTTTTTTTATTATTTATTTTTTTATTGTTGCTGTATTGGTTTTTGTTCTGCATCAGGATCAGCAGGTTGATACATTACAGCACCAACCAGGCTTTTACTGAACCACATATTCCCCAGCAATGATTGATGAATCCACAACATCGCAAAACCACCATATTGCATGCATGTTTGTGTGATTCCAACCGATTCACTGTGACCTTGATGAAAAATCATTACACTTTCATGCACATTAGACACCACACATGTCCAATCCATCTTTTGGCTAATCTTAATCTATTTCTGTTAGCCCAGACTTGTTTCCAATTAGAAAAGATATATATCACACATCCAGTTTTCAGTGGGTACCTGCAGAGAGAAGGAAGGAGCACTGAGGCAAATGCGTGAAGGTACAGCAGGGAGTGAAATAGACAGAAATTGAGAGGGAGGGAGGGAGGTGAGGAGGCAATGTAAGAAAGCCGGCTATTTTTCACCGGGGTCCATAGTGAAGTTGTCTGGCGGGAGTGTATGTGAGCCCGCCAGATGATAATGTGGCATGACACTTCTGAAATGAGAATCAGGTTGCCATGGCAAAAAGCAGGGAGGGACAGTCTCTCCAGGGGCCCAAATAAAACAAGCTGTAAATTATGTTTGATTAGGATTTAGATCATGGAACTGTTCAGGATGGCCCTTTTGTTTGGCTGTTCGCTTACGCCTCAGAGGCTTTTTGTTATGTTTGTTTCCGAGCTCCGCCATGTGTATTATGTGCGTGTATGTGTGCTGTCTGAGTCTGCTGAAATAGAGGGTGCTGTCAAGTGCTGGCCCCAAAATGAGTGACTAATGGTGTATCTTTAAGTTGACATGGAATCACGTTTTCACTAATACATTGTGCCTTCGATAAAAAGCCATATTCCTACACAGTAAGTCCAACACTGCAACCCTATGCCAACATAGACTGTATAGTCATCCGGTTTCTTTGCTGAAGCAAACCTGGAAATAGCAGTGTATTGAATAGCCACAAGGGGGAGACTCCACTCGTTGCAAAAATAAGTCTGTTTGAATGGGGAAATTATCCTATTTCTCACTTGATTTACAATGTCAGTAAACATGTTGTTGATAAGTCAGTCCATACAGATCAATCATACATTTTGTTTTAAATTTTTAACCCTTAAATTGCCAAGTTTTGTCATGATGTACCTTCATTTTATTGTCTTAAAAAAACACAATAAAATAATGATTTTCAATAAACTTCCATGCAAACTGGATTGTTTTTGCTTTGATTATTAAAACCTGGTAAATGTGAAAGATGAGAAGAAACATTTGTTTATTGCCGCTCTCCATTTGCCATATATGGCAACATTAACATCATCGTGATGGAAATCCCTCAGAGCACACATTTAAAGCCTAATGCAGAAGATTCATGTTTTTGGTGGGTTTCAATGATCACATTTTGGTGCGTAGGTGTGTTAGTGTGAGTATTTTAGTTAGCTTTGTTTACAATGGACTATAGATTTAGTACATGAAAAAAGTTCAAACACTCAAATTGCCCGCCATACATTTTTAATGTTTAATATGTGCATGAAAAAATATGCTAAAAAGTAAAAGTTAAAAGCACCAAAAGGTGTCTAGGTGCATTTAAGGGTTAATAGAGCATGATGTTGATTTTGTTAAGTTTATTTGTCCAATTTAGAGGAAAATAAATGGGAAAATATAACCTTCGAGTAAAAGTGGTGCACAGTTTATTTGTCAAGAAGCTGCTGTCAGTGATGTTGTCATTTGGCTAACTTTTTTCTAACTTGCTCTTAGCGACACGAGTCCTCTAACTTACAGACCATTGTCACTCAAGATCAGAACATAGACCTATTAAACACAGATTTTGACCAAACCTTTTTTCCCGACAGTAGCTTTAAGTTGTTGTTTTGCTATGACAAAATTTGCTGTCCAGGAATTGTGTTTCAGTCTCAAACAAAGATCTGGACACAGACAAAACCCACAGTAGTCAAAAACAGACCAATCCTTCACGGACCTAACTTCACCTTGATGACACAAAATATTCTCATTTCCATAATTTGCTTTCGGTCCATCTCCTCTGCTTCGCATGTACACACATGCACACACACAAACACACTGCTGTGCTGTTTATGGCCCGTCCACTGAACCTTTGTTTCAGGTACACAAAATATATTTTCTTGCATGCACACACACACACACACACACAGATTTTGGTAATGTAATCCTTATCACCCTGCGTCTCCTCTCCAGCCACACATCCTGTTCAATAGCCCATAATAGGAGAGAGGCGTTGACGTCAGCCGCCATTGAGAGAACATTATGATGTGTTTCTCCTTTTGTGCAATCTCTGCACTGCCTTGCCTACTGTGAACAGACAGGGGTGAAATTTATTCTCTCCTCTATTGTCTTTTAGTGTCTTCTATTCACGGCAGGGAGAGCACTCCAGTTTTTGTTTCCCCCGTTCATTTCTTTGGGAAGAGCAAAATGAAGATGTTCCTCACTGCAAACGGAACCGTAATGATCATCATCCGCTGTAATCGTTCTTCACTTTTTTTTTCAGTAGCCAGAGTAAAGTGATGCCTCACAGGGGGGAAAAGAAACCTTAAATTGGCATCGCGATTGGCTGAAAATGGCTCCTTAACTGTTTTTTTCTTTTTTTGGGGGGAAAGTTCATGTGAGATTTACTTTTTTGAGATACTCACTCACAGACCTAGATCAGACATTTGGTTGAAACTGCAAACCATGAAGTGTGTATCATTGCAAGGGTTGGAAACAGTTTGAAGTCGAAAGATTCCCTGCAGATTTATCTGGATTTAAACCACTAATAATTGTTGTATTTATATTATAAGTATACCATGATTGCACCATCTACTTTATCTCCATCTCTCTTCAGACGAAGCAGATTGTTCTTGTTCTTGTTCTTGTTCTTGTTCATATCTTGACGCAGATAAAGACCAATTATAAGTCATCGTTTACATGTTTAATGTATCATTTTCTCTTCTCTGTTGCCAAGTGCTTGCTCATTGTGTAGATTGATACTGTATTGTCTTGATCTCACTATGTATGTGGCTTAAGATCATGCGTGCTGTATACAAATAACATTTACTTAAAGCGAAACAGAGGGCAACATAATGGCCAATTTTCATAAATAAAATATAGCCTTTATTTCAACCCTAACCCTATTTAAAACATGATTATTTGACTCTTTTGAGAAAACTTTTTCATTCTCACATTACTGTAAACAAATAGCAGCATTCTCTTTACCACCACTTGGGGTCGCCAAATGTGCCAAAGTGCAGCTCGTACAGCTTTAATTATCAGCCAACGTGCAGATACAGTGATTTTAATGTTTCTGCACATGCCGTATTTCCCTCAGTCTTTTTTCCTCTCTCCTACCATTCCCCTTCAGCCCAGGTTGCTAATGAACTGCTTACCAAGGCTGAACTAATCAAGGCTGACTGCTCTCTGTCAGTGTCAATTATACAGCTCACCCTCCCATCCTGTCGTCCTCTCACTCCTGCTCTTCATCTCCCTTATAAAGGGCTGGCAGGGACCAGACCCTGCTCCTCTGCTATAAATTGAAAAGTAACACATAAGAATGATGGGATAGTGCCAGACACAGGAGTAGTGGAGATGTGTGTGTGTGTGTGTGTGTGTAGCTCCCATGCACCCACAGCTTTTAACGCACTAGCTCTGACAAACCTAGAGCTTCCCTCATTTTTTGGAAACTTTATATTAATTACATTAGTAGTGAATGTAGATTGTCTTGAGATGGCACGTGTAATAAAACAGCCATTTGACTTCATCTGAAATCAATCAACTGTTTTATTTATATTATACAATATTGTCAATATTTTTATTTTTTTCGGTTGCCAAGCCTGTAGAAGTCCTCTTGTGCTACACTGTCATAGATCTGGTTTAGTGAGACCGAGACAGACCCTATGCTCAGAAAATCACATAACTAACTGTTTGGATTTTCCTTTAATGTTTTTTTTTTCATGGACAAAAAAAAAAAAAATGATGCAATAAAAACATAGGAAATGGAATGGGCATAAAAACGGGTTCAGGACCTGGACAGAGACAAATAATATATGTATTTTTTGTCATCTTTAAAAATAACATCCATGTTCCACCCATACGTCAGTTAGGACAAAGCAAATATCTTGCACTGTCAGAAGACAGAACAGAACTGTATATAGGAAGTGTCGTGTCAATAGTCCAGCTGCCTTGTACAAAGAGAGTCTGCGTCTGTTCTGTTTCTGCTATTAAAGAAGAAATGTGGATCTATGTGTGTCCTTCAGAAGGTGTTTAACACTGCGAGTGGCCTCCTGAACAAAGAGAGCAAGCAAGGGTCATGAAAGCAGAGTGAAAACTAACCACGACAAAGATAAACAAATGTGTAAAAAACAACCCAGTAATGATGGCAATTTAACAAACTGAAACTGTGTAAATAAAGTTGGATTGGAATGCACTTGGTGGGTTAAAGAACTGAGCCAACAGACACTATACTCAGTTTTCTGCATCGGTGTAACCAACATCATTAAATATCATTCATTCTTTAATGGAGGAAATATTCATTTAGAGTTAAATGAAGTAAAATTTTGATCCATGAGTGAAAAGACAAAACAAGAACAATTATTTATTGCAAAACATAAATAAATAACTAAGTAAATAAATGCATGTGCAATTCCTCCATTTGTTTGTTTTATCACAATTCCAAATGAATGGGATGAAAAGGAAAACCAGCCAAAGCAGTTTGTTGATCTAACAAGATAACACAAGTGATTCATTATTGTACTTTATCTTGTGTTATACTGAAGGCTGATCTCAGGTTTTATAACTTGTGTTCCCAGTTGCAAACTTAAACTATATTTCCCAAATGTTTTAGAGCTGAAGCTAAAAGCACAATAAAAAAATGGAAATATATTGAAAACAAATTTAAAACACAAGTACCAGAAAATTGCACCAAAGTACAACAGTTAAATAAATGCAGTGCCCACCAGTGGAGACACATCAGTGTTTGTAAGACAGTTTCTGAATATTAAGAACGAAATGTCCCCCTTTTAAAAGACACTTTGCTGACATTATATTATTGCGGGAATGTTTTTCAAGACTCTTCTATTAACTCAGATATTGGGGCAAAGTTTCTTTTTTTTTGGTGAAGCACCCACATTATACCACGTTCGGCTGCCACATAATTGTGTTACTGTGTACACAGACTTGCTTTAAAGCACTACCTCCATCTGTATGTATGAGTATGTGTGATGTATACGTGTGTGTGTGTGTGTGTGTGTGTGTTTGTGTGTCCCTCTCAGCTCTGTTTGACTAATCGATAACATGCAGCACCAGTTACAGCACCAGTGGCAGATGGAGCAGGAAAGAAGTGAGAAACAAACATACACTCGATTCTCCTCTGATGCTGCAAATGTTTGTAGTTTACACACTGTTTGTGTGTCTGTCATTGGAGTCAGTGTGTGTACAGGTTGACTTGTCTTGTACGAGGTGAGCGTGTGATGGTGAAGTTTGGAAAAATGCTTCCTGCAAAGGTGCCAGTGTTTCTCACACATGGGGCCCCGCTTTTTAAAGTGTGAAACTGTGCAAAATGATTTAGAATAGGTTAACTAGAGATTAATGCTTTTTAAAAGGACAATTTCATTTTCTTAATGTTATTTAAAACATGAACTCATAAAACTTAAGTAAAACGCTAGAAAAAGAAAGCCTCTCTGCACCCATGACAATTTGTAGTATTGATTTCATCAGTTACATACCGTATGATTAATAAATTATATAATATATATCCATGTCATAAATAAAATACTTTTAAATTTGTGCTCAAGAAAGAAAATCAAGATAGCAATATGCACCTATTTTGGTGCACAACATACAAAGACTGTGATAAACTCATTATTGTACACTCCTTTTTTTTAAATTCAACCAGGGCAGGATCACTATTTTTCGAGTGATTTATTTATTTATTTAATTATTTCCTTTATTTCATTTATTGTCCTGAACCTTTGACCTTAAGTAAAAAGCAGATACAGACCTTTGAGGGAAAACTTTGGCAATCCCTACGAACACCATGATCAGGAAAAACTCTTATTCTATTTTTAGTGCCATTAAAGGGCTGCTCTTTGGATTAATCTTGTTACACCACAAATCAAATCCTTCTTTGGGATTAGAGCTTGGATGAAGAATTAAGATCAGGATAATTCTTGTGTTAAGAAAGGATACTGTGGTTAAAGTGAGTTAAGGGCTAAGGTTACGATTAGAATAAAGATTAATTTAAACTAAGTTAAAGGATTTAAGGAATGATCACAGTCAATGGATGGTCTTTATAAGCATTGTAAAGTGTGTGTGTGTGTGTGTCCATTCACCCCTGCCTGACAATATCCTCCAGCAGACAAGCAGGTCCACCTTCTCCACCTGCCCGATGACTGTCCAGAGAATTAAAACACCACTTTTCCTCCATTCGCTCCCAGCCATGTTATTTAAAGTAATTAACCTTAATTTGCCCAAAAAGAGACAAATCTGAATTAGACCACTGCCTCTTAAGTGGAGGCCCAGTAGCAGACCGCCGTCCATCTCCCTTTGCTCCTAATGGGGTCTCGGCTTAATCAAAATTCAGCCATCAGATCTTGATATTGAATCATCTTTTAATTGGGAGCTACATTCTGGTTAATAGTTTTATAATTCACAGGCTCTAATAGTCTCACCACTGGGATCCGCTCCAGTTTCTCCCGCACAGTCGAAGCTGCCACAGCGGTGAGGGCGTTTGCACACACACACACACACACACAAATATATGTGTGTACATGTAGAGAATAAATCCTTTTACCCTTCCTCTCAGCCCCACTCCCCCATCCAGTCCTTTCTAGGGTGTCTTTGCTTGTAATTCCACTAATACTGGATCCATAAAATTAGGTCAAATGATCATAAAGAGCTGTCCAGAGCCCCCGAGGCTCAGCCGCTGATGCTCACCTCTATATTTAGCTGCCGAGTGTACTTCATTCTTATGATGTGTGAAGTAACGGGGGACTGTAGCTGCATTGATGGTGTGTCTCATCAATATATTTCCAGCTTCTCTGGGATGAGGGTTTCTTTTCAAACCCATCTTTCCATGTCTGAGCAGGATGTCATCTACTGGATGGTGCCTGGTTAGATTTTTCTTTTTTTATGGTCATTCTGAACTGATTCATGGCAGGTCTAGAAATATAAAAGACAGGGAAAAGGTGCTGATTTCTCTGCGCATGTAGTGCAGCTACACGGTGGTGCAGTGGCTAGCACTGTTACCTCACTGCAAGGAAGTCAGCGGTTCAGATCCCGGTTGAATGGTTCTCTCTAGGTACTCCAACTTCCTCCCACAGTCCAAAAACATGCAAAAATTGGAGATTAGGCTAATTGGAAGAATGACTAGTTGTAGCAGTTGTATCAGGGGTGTCAAGCGTACGGCTCATGGGCCAGAACCGGCCCACCAGAGGGTTGCAGGATGAACTTGTGAACATTTACATTACGATTAGATCTAAACATAATGTGAATCCATCCACTGTATAAATGGTAAATGAAACATAATATTCAATAAATTGCACTTGTTTTTCTCAGGAAATGTCAGGTTGTTCATAATATGTTTTGCACAACAAAGGGAAACATTAGGAGTTCTTGTTTTTTATACGTTATTATGCTATTATTTTACTGGTCCGGCCCACTTGAGATGAAATTGTGCCGTATGTGGCCCCAAACTAAAATTAGTTTGACACCCCTGAGTTATATGCATGCACAACAAAGATAGATCATGACTGCTAATGCTGTCCCCATGTCATCGATGGAAACAGACATGTAAACAATAGTGTATGCTTCAAGTTACTTATGAGTCCAGGAGCTCGCTATCGCAGAAATGCCACATCATTATTAACAGTAGTCCATTTCACTCCTTGTGTGAAGGCCTAAATAATATTATTATTATTATTATTATTATTATTATGTTGAACGATCTACCCCCACTCTCAAAATGCACTTTCCTTGATACTGCATTGCCTGACTTTCTCATTATCTGACGATTACTATATCCACGAAAACTCATGTTACAATGAAACATAATTATCAACTTATTACCTCCACCAAATAAGTTTTTTTGCTGTGTCTGTCTCTTTGTATCTTTGTGAGCAGACTAACTCATTTTCTGGAGCTACACTGTACATTATGATCCAAGGAGGTCATTGTTATATTTTGGTGGTGATCCAAAACCAGGTCCAGTTTTTTGTTTTGCTATAGATGGAGGAGTGTATTGACACTGTAACTGAGTGGCCATGGCTGAGGTTAGCACTCTTTGAGTACTTCCTCTCAATGACACTTTAAGAAGAGTGTTTGCTTGACTTTAGCTGCATATTTGACCCATGAACCATCTTGTCCATTTGCATGGATTGTGAATCTGTCCTTGTTTACCCTACTTAACCCTTCACTATTTAATTATCATTGCCCATTCATTCAGCTGCAAGACAACATTTATTAGGGTCACACACTGTGAACACTCGATTGTGCCTTTTGTATGATTTAACTGAGCGGGATTGTTGTTCGTATTATTAAAACTTTATTTATTTTTTATCCCATTGTACATTCATTTCCTTGCTCATGGAGAATACATTGCTAAAGAGCATGGTGATATTAAGTGACATCAAATTATGTCCTTGCTCAGCTGCTGTGGCACATCGTACCACTTCCCCGTCACACAATACTAGAAGGTATGTGCTTGTAAAGTGCTGTTGAATTCAAAAAGGATGACTGTAAACAGCTCTCGAAATTCATGCAATATTCTGAATGCAGATTGGAAAATGCAGGAAAATACAGTATATCACAGTTTCTGGGACTGTGTGGAGCAGAATGAGGCATGAGCTCGCATTGTGATTTTAATAAGACTTCTGGGTGGGTCGTGTTGGTTAAAAATGGTTGAAGGGCAGAGGACTACAAACACTCACACGCAGTCAAAAGATGGAGAATAGCAAGTAGCTTTGTGTTTACACAGGATCATTCAGAGAGTTTGTTTAGCCTGCACTCGGCCAGGGGTCGATCGAGCAAGGTGAGAGGAGAAAGATGCAGCTGGGTGAAATGGAGAGAGCAGGACACGCCTTTGTTGTTCTTTTCTATTCTTCTTCTGTCCCCTCTCCTGTGGGCTGATTTGCTATTGATTGGCAGGCTGGATTCCAGCTCCAAGGCTCCAGCTCCAAGGCTAAGGCGCAAGGCTGGGCCTCAACAAGTGATCAAAAGTATAATTGTGTACATGTTTATAGAATGTGTGTGAGCACACACACACACCTCTGTGACAGTCTCACCTATAAAGTGATAAACTATAGTGTCAATGAGCAACTCCTGTACCAGTTTCCAGCTATATTTATGAAAAATTAGAATTTCATTCATATATAAATTATGGATGGAAACACAGGATAGTGGCATGAACTCCAAATTTGTTACTGAAAAAGCTGTCGTAATCACCCGTGCTCCCAGGTATATAGTGGTTGGCATCTAGTCACTATAGCAACAGTTTTAGCTCTCATTGAGCACCCAAATTATGTAGATCAAGTGCATAGTTGATGGAAATTTGCTAAATGTCACATTTTCTTTAATCAGAAATCCATCGATTCATCTTCTACCGCTTTATCCTACACATGAGGGTCATGGGGGGAGCTGTGCCAATTTCAGCTGACATAGGGCAATAGACGGGGTACACCCTGCCCAGTCCATCACAGGGCCAAATAGAGACAAACAACCATAACTGCTCTCACAATCACACCTATGGTCAATTTTTTAGTGTCCAATTTACCTAATTGCATGTTTTTGGACTGTGAGAGGAAGCTGAAGAACATGGAGTTAATCAGAAATATGTTTTAAAAATTAAAAAAAAAAAGTTGGTGGGACCAAGCTAGTGTCATTGCAGATATATTCAAAATGGAAACATAATTTACAAAACCCACATCACGTTCTACTGTAGAAGACCTGAAACTAGTGATTGAGACCATTAACGCATCAGCAAATTGTTTACTGATGTGATAAATAAAGTGAGTAGTAGGCTCATTTTCCCTAAGGCTTCTACCGGAGTGGCACCCTCGTGGCTAACTGCTATTTCAGTCCCAATTCTGGGGCTTCACTTTTCAAATCAGTTTCCATGTACAGTCTGTGGTGCAAACACCTGGATCCTGTAGCAGTGCTGGAGTGACTGCAGTGATGCAGCATCCAGGCCCAATGCAGGAGTGGTGGAACCCACTGTGTCTGTAGCCAGCTCAATTTCTTCAGTCCCTGCAGGTGGACTAGTACTGGGTAAGGGTCAGGGAGTTGCATGACTGGGCAGCTGAGAGAGCAAGGGTGGATTATGGTGAGTGGATTAGGATTGGGAGCAATGGCATATATGTGGAAATAATTGTGGAAATGTGCTTTAGCATCTACGAAAACAAACTGTTCCTCATTTTTTTTCTAACTTCAGGGAATGGATTTCATTTCTTAACTGATAAACCAAATAACACACACACACACACACACACACACAGCCATAAACTCAGACAATAGTGAATGGACAATAAGAAGAATATCATTAAAAACAAGTTAAATTATGATTTTTGAGGCTGAACACATTGATACAAGTTGCTGAAATCCTTTAGTTTAAATCTGTGACACATAGCTCTATACTCTGATAGCTGTCACTGCTCTGGTCTCAGGTGTAAGAGTTAAGCATTGCTGCCTCACAGCGGGAAGGCCTCCAGGTTGGAATCCAGCTTAGATCGTACTGTAAATTGATACCTATACACCTTGTCACCAGTAGGTGTTTCGACTGAAGGTCTTTCTGTGTGTGCGTGCAGGTACTCCATCTTCCTCCTACAGTTTAAAGACAAGCAACGATCCAGAACTTATAAAGAAGATTCCCATTTCAATGTGACTTCCTATAGTAAAAACAAATATATATATTTATACTGGGCGTGGAGTATAAATTATGGACATGAAACACCACATGTGGAGACATGGTGTCATTCGTCTATCACAACTTCAGTTTTAAATTATAATGACAAAATGTATGTAAAAGTATAGTACATTTCAGCTTCAAACCAAAATAGTATGATAATAACACAGGTATTAGCAGTTTGTCACACCCAGCCCTATGGTTTTCCTTTTTGTATTGTCATTATTATCTGCTATATGCTCCTTTTCAATCCTGCATCTCCTCCTCTCTCTCTCTCTCTCTCTCTCTCTCTCTCTCTCTCTCTCTCTCTCTCTCTCTCGCCATGCCAAGTACACTGCTCTCTTGCTAAACACACACTTGTACATACTCACATCAGACCGTTGGTTGGTGTGCTGTGGAGTAATCTCTTACACTGAGGCAGAGGGAGTCAGTGGAGGGTGGAAATGAGGTTTTCAGTCCTCCTCCCACCTCTGTTCCCCCCCCTCAGCCTTTGTATCCAATGCCCCCTTGCTCATTCACTCTTACTGATGAAATCTGAACTTGCATGTGCAGAGCAAATTAGATACTGAGCATCATTTGTTTACATGTATCAGCGAGCCCCTCTTTTGTATGGTTAGGTGTAATGTTTTAAAGACAGTGGAGACCCTTGGATGCCCCCTAAAGGTTTAAACAGGCCACCGCAGAGGCCTTCTATATTAACAGTCACATCCTCTTGGTTTTTTCAGAGATGTGTGCCAAGATGGCAGAGGACACAATAGTCTCCCTCTCACCTTCTTTCTCCCTGCCTCCATCCCTCCCCCTCTCAGCTCCTCTGTCCTCCCGGCCAACCCCAATGTCCCATTCATGCATTAGAATAGTTCACAGTGGCGCTCCTCGCTTCACAGGTAATAATAAGTCCCGTTCCGAAGGCTGCCTTTCACATGGAGGTTCCTCTTGAATAGCCAACACAAAGCGAGAATATGTAGCGGGTATGAATGGCCTCTTGGGTGTGCCGTATCATTCGCAGGAAGCCAATCTCTCTGCTGTTCTCTAAAAAGGACCAAAGGTGATATCAAAAAAAAAAAAAAGACAGGCATGTATCAGTTTTTTTTTCCTTTATATTATCATATCTCCAAAAGCTCACTGTCAGTTTAAGTTTCTGTTGATAATGACAGGGATAGGGACACAAGGACATCATATATTGACTGAATCTGCATTTTTTTAAATAGGAAAACTAAACTGATTGTGTGTTCACACTATGTGACAGAATTTTTGACCCCAAATTTCTCATCAGTTGAGCCAAATAATGTGTGGTTCGCCTTCGTCCCTCCAGTTGAACTACTTGACTTCAAGCTTTAACGTGAAAGCAGATTGAAGCTAAGATATTGTTCCTATGTGCACTCTGAGCAAGCAAGAGTAAATTAGAAGAGGAAGTTGTAGTAAATTCAAAAAATTTGAAATGTGTCCATGTCACTTGATTCAAGCTGTTGGTCATACTGTTGTTAGCTGTAGCCTGTTGTGTTTACTTCACAGACCATATGTAAAATAGTTAATAGAAGACTTCCTTGTCTCTTCTGAAGCCAACCAGAAAATTCAAATATATTTAATATCCTAGGGCGGTGACTCCACCACAGTAGTTGCAAAAATAACTCATTTTGAATTGAAGTCTATGGGAACAGTTGTTTTAAAATGTGTTTCATAAAACTGGTAAATATCTTCTCTAGGAGGTATTTTTTAATAGAACCCAATTTTAAAAATGATCTCCTAGAACACTGACCATTCAGGCAGCTTCTCCTTCCATTACTATGTTCAGAGTGATTGACAGCTGATATCATCCAATAGGAGCCTGGATGCAGGTGAATAAAACATCACCGTGTCCAAAAAAGACATTTTTGGGGCTTTAAAATTGGAGTTCAAAATCAGTGCCAACCAGTTGCAGCTTGGTTTACTCACATTACTGGCACAAGTAACGGCATGCAAAAACATTGCATGTTCCATGTGAATGAATCATAATCCTGTGTAGTTAGTCAGCTGCACAAGTTCCACACTATTAAAGCCTCTCCATAGTCTCTGCATTCTGTATCCATAATGTCTGTCCTGGTCACACATACAGTACATACTCGTGATATGGGTTCATGTCAGTGTGGCGTTCCACACAGGTGTATCTGATTTCTGCAGACTTGAGGACATGGACAACTATCAATTTGCCTTAACTCTTGACACAAGGCAGGCTTGGTCAAAAGATTAATGCTGTTAATGCACACATGAACTGAGTATGAATCGACACTTTGACAGTGTAGGTGCAGCAGGAGGTTTTGACTTGATTTTTTTACCGATTCAAATGTGGCTCAGGAGCACATGAGTCAACCAACATTGGCACAAGAATTTAAAGAGCAGTTCAATTTATTTTGGAAGTGGGGTCATATGAGGTGCTGACACATAGTATGTATTGCACTGTATGCACCCATAAAGCACCCACTGCACTAAGCACCCACTGCTCTAAGCACCCACATAAGACAGACAACAGGACAAATAGTATTTGACCACTTTACAAAGCGGCTCACCTGATAAACTATTACTATACTAACTTAAATGGATTTTTTTTCAAATGATTATAAACACAGAAATCACAAAATATCACATTTTAACGTACTTGATGGAGGCAGCGGTAGATGAGCAACTATAAGGAGGTGGAGCTGTGTGATTTCAAACCAGGAAAAAAAAAAAAAGAATATATAAAACACAAATAAAAAAAACACATGTCCTCCCTTTGGAGGATAATCTTCACACTTGTTTTCCTGTGAAAACATTGGCGCTTAGAGATATAAACACACACACACACACATACTGATGTCCACGGGGCTGTGGCATGACAGAAGAGACAAGCACTTTGTCTCCTCTCCTTCATCTCTCTTTCTATCTCCTGTCTGCTGAGTCTCCTCTATCTATTCATTTCCTTCATCAGGCAGCCATCTCTCACTCTGGCCATCTCACCTTCAGCCCGCTCCACTGTTCGCACCTCCTTCTTTCTTTGCCTCTCTCTTCTTTTTATTTGTATCGAGTGGTGAGCACTGACAGCTCTGGCAGAGACAAAGTGCTGATGCTGGGCTTAAAAGTGACCGCCCCTGTCCTGCAGCCACACAGTTGGCGAGCCAGAGATCCATCACCCCGTGACATACATAGAGCCGCATGCAGACAGGAGGAGGACTGATGGAAGGAGGCAGGAGTGAGAGAGCGAGAGGGCAGGTGAGAGGAGAGTAATTGGAAGACTGACAACAACACGTTCTGCAAATCAAGGACTACCTCATCACGACAGTGTGTCAATGGGAATTTAGTACAGTACATTACCTGCAAAGGAACTGAGAAGTGACCAACATAGAGCTGGACAATTAATTAACATTGATCAAGTGCCGCACTGATGCTTTTTATTTATGTATATGTCAAAGTAAGTGCATTTTTTTTGATTAAATACAAATGCAGATTTGGCAATAAAACTATGTCTGCCGCCCAGATGGATGAATAACGGCCATACATTATCCACATGTCAATATATAACATTATACTGCATTTACAGTAGGATCATAAGTTGTTTATAGTGTTCAAAGGAGACAGTGTGATTTTGAAAGTACAAATAAAAAGTACAAGCCAAATAGGAAGTACAAATAGGAAGTTAAATTCATAGACAAAGCACTCAAACCTCTGCCATGGTCAGTTTCCTGCAGAGTCACTTGCAAGGTACATATCAGGATCACTACATAAATCTGATCTCTTTGGACCACAACTGACATTACCAGAAAATTAGGATGTTGTTGCTCTAGACAAATGTGGCCAAAAACATAAACTCCTTGTCTGAGGGGATAAACTAAAGCATATAAAATACAAGATGATTTTCAGGGATTGAAAAAAAAAACAGGCCTAAAAAGTTGGGATATAATTGTTTTTCATCGTCTTTTCCATAATAAAGTTTTAAAAAATTACATCTCAAATTCACCACAAAAAGTATATTTTGACATACGTAGTCCTTGTGGGGTATTCAAAGTTATGATAAAAGCTGAAAAAGATGGTCTGGTATGAACAAACGCAGACTGCCTGCTACAGAAGCCCAGACATGCAGACAAACTGCACTTCTCCTGCTCATACATATTCAGTCATGAGAGGAAAGTGAGAGCTTTGCGCAAAAACATGTCCATGTCGTGGTAAAACTGACAATCAGAGGAGGATTTTCACAACAGTGATTTACCCATCACTGCAATTCTGCTTTCTTCTTCTGGACAGTGGTGCTCTGTTATGGATAAAGTTAATTCTCACTCATTTTCTATACTGCTTTGTCCTCCCGCAAGGCAAACGCAAACAAATAACCATTCACTCTCACGTTCACACCTACAGTCACTTAACTCTACACAGAAAGGCCCTCAGTGGAACCGGGATTCAATCCATGACCAAAAGTCCAAAGTAGTTATAATTAGCTTTACTATATCCCTGTGACCATTGTTAGTGCCTGTGCTAACATAACGTGAGACTGCAGATTGTAACAAAAGTAGAGTCTTCCACCATTCCCTTTCCTAATTACCTTAGGGAACTGTGGTGGCCTTCAGGTCATTCCTCATTTGTGTAGTAAGGGTTTTGCTTTGAAATGTGAAACCTGTGGCTGGTTTGTCCGCTCAGGCTTCTGTAGAAACGTGGTGGCGAAACAAACAATCTTTATTTTAAAGCTGTAGTGTGTAACATAATGCATGGATGAGTGTGCAGTGTGCGACGACTGCATCGCTGAACTCTGCAGCGGTGCATCGTTCATCCCTGCAAGTATTTCACAATACAGCCTCAGGGAACTGAAACAGTGCAGTGCTTTTACTTTGAAAGGAAGTTTTGTGTTTGTGACACTGAAACTAGGAAGACAGTCTACTTTTGCTGTGAAACGTGCGCACACAAGCATCCAGTGTGAACCCACTCTTAGATGAACTTGCAGGCCCAGTAGTAGGAAGTTCAAACTGTTCTCAGAACAAAATGTAAGTAATGAAACTTTGAAGGGAAGTCAAATCCTCACGCCTAGAGCTGTTTCAATTTTCCACAAGTCAGCTGGCCAGTAAAACCATGGAGCAGCCATTATTTCTGCACTAACCTGCCAAAATGCCTTTTGGTTTCAGTCCAGTATTTGAATGAGAGAAATGAGTAAAGCTAGTGCAGTGCTGGAGTTTGCGGAATACTCACATGCTTCACAGCACAACAACGTGTGCCACACAAAGTTACCATCAGAGATGGTTGAGGCTTTTACTCGGTGTTTTGCAGCGTCCGTTTAAAAGCAGATGTGGTTAGGGGGTTGGCACTGTTCTGTGGAAAGGGAGGTAAAGTTTCAAAGAGGAGAAGAGGAGGAGGAGGAAGAGGTGGTGGTGAAGGAGAGAGAGGGGAGGGGTGGGGAGGTGTGTGGGGGTAGACTGAGAGTGTGCTGGCTGGGTTGTCTCCAGGATAGGAGGGGTGGGGCATTAATCATTATTGGCGCACACCTTCGTCCACGACGCACCCTGACGGCCCTTCCACCCCTGACATAAATCATCATTCCCCCACAATAGATCCCCTCTCTTTGCCATACCAGGGAAAAAAAGTGTGCTAGTTGTATTGATTTTTCCTTTTTCTCCCTTTTGCCTTCCCTGTCTCCTCTCCACCTGCTCCCGTCTCCACCCCAACCCTGCCCGCCGCACCTCCTCCCTCCACCGCCTGTCCGCATTGCTGTGTCATTATGAAACATAACTGATCTGAAATTCATAGAATACTAAATAAAGTTTACGAGGGCACTCAACTGTACGTGCCCCCGCCCCCGTCCTCCCTCCCTCAGTCTCGGTGCATGAGAAGTGAGCACGACGAGAGGGGGAATAAACAGAAAAGAAAAAAAGGAAAAAAAACCTAATGATATAAAAATTACAAAGCATGCACAGTGTTATTATACTTCTATTGATTTGTTTTTTGAAGCACACCTAGGCTTTGAAGAGTCGCTCGAAGAGATTAGAAATGGCCTAGAAAAGGAGGAGGAAAGAGAGACGGGGTGGGGGAGGTGGGGGGAGGTAGTTCGATGTTCAAGAGGGAAAAATAATAGGAGAATTTTGGGGATTAGAGGGAGGGGAGGAAGAAGATGATGCCATTCAAAAGGTTCGAGGTTAAAGGAAGTATAAGTACAGAATGAGAGAGACATAATGCCCTCTTAATACGATGGATAACTGAAGTCATGTGATAAGTCATGTAAGTCAGTGATTCCCTGCCCCCTCTCCAATAACGTGTCACAAAATAAATCCGGGGAGCCTTGAGAGGAGAGAAAAAACAATACAAATCTATCCTTCAAAAAAAACAACCTTTTCTTCTGTGCGTGTGAAATACTGTGTAGTTGGAGCCCAGCTATTTTTGGCCAAGAGTTTTTTTTCTGCTATTTTGTTTTACGTGTGTAACTAAATCCTGGTGTCAGAAACATGGAGCCCCTGAGCCTTTATACAGATTTCTAAGGAACTTTGAAATATTTTGTGAACCTTTTCAAAAAAAAAAGTACAGTATATAATGTGGCCTGTGAATGCCTGGTCAGAAATAAGTAGACAAAACAAAAGGAGACCCCCTTTATGACAATGATACATCTTCATGATAATAAAATGCAGTTCACGCTGATCAGATCTGCCATGTTCTACAGTTTCTCAGTACCATTCAGTTCAATTTAAAATGAAACTAAAATCTATATAACTGAATACATGAGATTATTAAATATGTAAAATTCAAAACAGCACTAGCATAATATTATTTATCATTACTTACAGGTCCAGTCTGATGGGAAATTTTCCTAGAAGTAAAATCTCTCAGCTCAATGTATAAACTACTACCTTGTTCTATTGTTGCAAAATCTCTTTTTTGAGCGAGACCTGGCAACATAAAATCATAAAAGTCATAAAATCATTTAAGTCCAGTTAGCAATTACACTCAAAATCAAATAGAAGCTCAGCAATGATTCCAGTATTATATGTTTCAATGAAATTATAATACATAAAATAAACTTCTTTTTTGAGATTTTAGTTTTCAGCAAACTATTACGACAGACCATAATGTGTTCACTGAAATTATTCATTGAAAGTTTAAAGTGAATACATATAGAAAATCAGCTGGGTAATGGGTATTTAAACCATATTTGAATCATTTTGAATAATAGTTGGTATAGAGCTTGATAGACTGATCCCATATTAATGTGAGGATTATAGTATTTAACGTTTATACGTACAATATTTATCATTTATCCAGGCAAAACGTTAATAACAAGAGGAAACTTATAAGGACTTTGTTTTGTTTTTAGACATTTAACTTCACTGCCCCAGGATGAGTTCCATGGAAGAAAGGTGATATGACATATGGTGCGTTGCTGAGTTTATTTTTTTATACTATAAGTAGGAAAAAAAACAATGTCCCACATACATGGTATACCGTTAATTTGTTGAACACTTCTTACATATGATTTGAAGGTAATATAATTGGCATCCTTCTTTTGGGACTCCTCAGAAGCTTCAAATCCAAGTCCATGCACGCACACACAGTCTGGACCATAGATTAATCCACTATGGTGATGGAGTCCAGGTGGGTGGCTGACAGGTGGGAGTGGGAGAGAAGGAAGGAGAGACTGACTGGATATTGGTGGCAGAAGTGGGATTCTCAACCTGTCCAGCATTAGAGTCTGGAGTTGAAGGGATATTAATGTAAAACGGAGGGGACAAGTGTGCTCCTGTCCAATTATGCTGCACCCTGTCACTGCCAACCAGGGTACAAACAACAGGAGGAAAGGATTAATTGCCTTGGACTCTGCCCCCACTACAGGCCCAATTATGGCAACATATTGGCTCGCAGTGCTGGTGCAACCACTGCTGTGCAGGGAGATGGTGTGAAATTTTCAGCATGGTCTTCAAAGGTCAGAATGAGAGGAGGTGTTTGGGATGAGGAGTTGGACCGTTGATAGAAATTGCTGGAGGAGAGGTGAGCGGTATAAGCTCCTCAATCCTTGTCCAACAAAAAAACAGTAAACCTGACCATTTCAGGAGCACACTTGCTCAGTAAGCCTGAAAATAAAAGCGTGAAACAATTACGTAACCTTAAAATGATACGTAAGAAATGACATTCAACAATTAAGACGACAGCTGACCAATCAGAAAACATGCTTTGATTTCTTTGTTTGCCAGATAAAAATGGAGATTAAGAAGTAAAGTTGTTAGTAGATACATTTTTAAAATTAGTTCAAATAAAATACCAAAAAGCTGCAGTAAAGTAATATTTCACAATGCTGAGCTTAATTTTAAACTGGCACTTGAGACATTTCATATTACTTCTACTGTTGGAGACAGAAAAATGAACCCTTTAACACCTAAACCTCAAAATGTCCGCTTGGACTTTGCTGCTTATTTTAACCATAAAAGGGCCAGCCAATGTCCTGTGAGTAAGTGCTTTTGCCCATTTTCCCCAGAATAACTTCTGGCTGTTATTTACTGCATGTTTAGTGTATTAACAATTTTAAATGAAGAAAAACCAAAAAAGTTTATTTAAAGCTGTACATGAACAGTACAAACATATTTAAAATAACATTTGAGTTTGTGTCCCACTGTCCAAAAAAAGGCCAAAAAATGGAAACTATGTACAGGGGTTTTCCAACTCTCTCCTCTCTGGTGACAAAGACACTGTTTCGCTGACTTCCTGCAACAGCGCGAGTGAAATTAATAATAATAACCACAGGTTGGCTTTGACTTCTCAGCTTTCAGACACAGTTGTAATTTTTTCGATGGCACAAACCGTTGCGTAATTACTGTAATGCAAATTTGTGTGTAAAAGGGTTTAAGTTATCCCCAACAGTTAAAGTTTTTCTTTATTTTTAATTGCCCTCACAGAACATATCCATTGTGACTTTTGAACAATTACATTTTAATTTAATTAAATTTTAGTTTCAGGGCCATTGTTACCTTAACCTTTGGTCAAAGTGTTATTATGTGAGTCCAAGAACAATTTGTGCTCTTAAAGCTTTCACAAGGCAAAAGAAAGAGAGAAAGAAAAGGTTTGTGAGGTCATAATGAGCTGATTTGAGAGGACTCCCTGAATATGTGAGGCAATAAATGTTCCTAAATATAAAACACCAAACCTTTAAGCTGCTATGAATTTTATAAGGTGAGCCTTTTTTTTTGGTTTTCCTTGTGTCTGCTGGCAGCCACGTTGTTTCGTAAGAGTGTGCCTGTCTGTTCCATATTGGTTCTTCATGCATGTGGCATAGTCAGCAAGGTCAGTGTTTATGCCAGAAAATGTCCTCAAGAGGTAACAGATACAAGTACACACACACACTTAAGCTGTACAGTTAACAGACTAAACCTGTTGTCCGTGTAATGCCACACATTTCCCATGCAAAGCCTTCTACCTTCATCAGATCCCCCTGCTGTGTTATACGTGTCATAGTGGACGCTTAAATGCCAGCTCTGTGTAACTCAAACTTTGAAGCAGTAGCAGCCTCCAGGAACTCTAAGTGAATATTAAAACCTCAAAACATTAGCTTGCTTAAAAAACGGCACAGGGAATCCAATGGGGGTCCATAAATTGCCCAAGTCAGTTTTCACAACCTTGCAAAACGGCCTGTTTCCAATGGTAGTGTGGAGATATACTCACACACAAAAATGACCTGCATCTGCATCTCAGACACTTGGCCTTTTATTAACACATTTGTGCATTATTGTGCAATGTGAATCAGAGTGGAGCATATATTGTTTTTTCACATACCCAAGAATGTGCTAAAAGCAGCACTTTGCCGAGAGGAATGAAAGTGAAACGCACAGCTTTACTGATGGCAGGATGAAAATGTGACAGCATGAGAAATCTCAGATACTGGTCTATCGGGCACGTGTGATGATGTTCCGTGGCCAAACGGAGAGAAGCAATGAGGCCTTTTTGTTGAAATACAGTATTGAGCCAAAGGAAACCACTGAGTATTTTCTAATCAGAGGCAGAAATGGGACTGGAGTTACTGATGGTCTCGTATGCATACAGGCGGCAACCTGAGACCACACAAAGCGCATTGGAGGCGGCACCTTGACGGATGCCCACTTCATGAATTTTGAATTAAATTGGCCCTTGATGAATTTGAAATGTGGTACCTCTCTTCCAAAGCAATAGGAATCCAATAAAATGTCGGTGCCATACAAATAAAGCCATACATTCCCCTAGACCAAGGAATGAGCCTCAGGTGGGGAAAAAAATGACTGCAGCACCAGGAAGCAGCAGCGGAGAGGGATGAGAGAGCGAGGCGAAGGCGAGAGAAGGAGAAGATGGCAAAAGAGCTCCTGATATGAGAGGCAGATAGAGAGGCTCTGATATGGAGAAGAAGAAGCAATAGGAGAGCGGGACAGTCTGGCAAGATAGAGAGAGTCTTAAATGAAGGTGGAAGGGGGTTTTGCTGAGGGGTGCCGAGGGGGCGTCAGGCCTGGGTTCTAGCACATTAGCCCTGTCCTTTTGAGTGGAAGGGAACATATTGGTCGGAGCCAATCCCCACATGGGGCTCGGACTGCCTGGAGCTCATCAGCGAGACATGCCAGGGCCTGGAGTAAATCAGAAAGCCCCACTCCTAAGGCCCGATTTCCCCAGAGGAGGCCAGCCACAGCCACTCAAATCAGCCTGTGTGCCAGGGAGCTGTCTGTAATCTCTTGTTCCTATACCTCTACATCTGCCTCAACACTCCAAAAAGGAGCAATACCTCTCCTCCCATCCTAAATCAGTGTGCGGGTTGATGGGGCTGATTACAGAAGACAGACTCGTTTCTGATGATTCCTTGCATTGACATGTGTATAGTATGTCATGGTGTTATAAACTGATCATGGAACATACATGATCAAGTTATTATTACTTTCTTTTGTGACCAATGATTTTATTTTTTATAAAAACTTGATAAAAGTTTTCGGTCTCTTTCTTCTCTCCCCTCTTCCATCATCATTCTCACCATCCAACCCCTAAAAATAAAACTCACATGATAAAGAACAAACTGCACAACGGGTACAAATAAAACACACAAACATAATACAATAGAATGATCAATGAACTAAGATACAGTTGAAAAGGAACTCTGTGGGATGACAGGTTTGTTAGAATTTGCGTTGGATCAATCAGGGATAGAGTTAGAGGAATGCTGCTGTCTTTTTCTGCTTTGTGATTAAAACTGAACACAAAAGAGTTTTTACTTTTCTTTTAAAAAAAACAAACAAACAAAAACAACTCAACTATTATAAACAACGAGTGTCTCAGATACAGAATTCAGAATAACAAAGTAACAAAACAAATTACACAGTATGTGCAAACAGGACATTTACCAGAATCTACCAGAATGTTTGTGATTTTCTGAGCAGAAAAAAAATTGGTTTCTAATTTGACAATTTGTGAAGACTCATCGATCAGTGTATTCAAATACAAAAGTGTGTGTTATCAGTGTGGCTGTGGAAATACTTCTACCACGGCATGTAATGTTACCAGGATTTAAACACTGGGAGAGAACGGTTCTTTCAGTTAAGAAATAGATATCTTTTTTTTTTTTGACTTGTGCTCGTCAGTGACATAGTGGACAAAGTTTGCTTAAATATTTGTCAATGAGACATTATGGCTGAATAACATTGGGCCAGATTAACCTACAAAAACGCTGTATACTGTGTCGTTTTAAAGAAGAATGACATGGAGTTGTACTTTAGTGTATTGTGTTTTAAACTAAACGGCTTTGATTAAACGTTAAATAATTTTTAAGCCCCGTTTTAATTGCAAGCCCTATTTGCGCCGGCAGTGCAATGACTAAGCAGCTCCCTCCCTCCTTCAACGCTGGCTCCGCTTCTCTCCCACCAGCATGTGCATACTCTATTATGAATAATGTTTCTCCTCCAAGTCCCCCCTGTAATAAATGGAGTGCCATTTCGCACAATGGCAAAGTCAGGCTTGTATTGATTAACTCTCATCATCGACTCATGACGCCGGCTTCCTTGATTTATGATTGTCTGTTATTTTTACATTAGCTGTCAAATTCATCTTGTCTCCCCACAGCCGGGGTCGGCATCTGCAAACAGTAAACACCATAGCACCCTTTGCTTCTCTAACCTGCTGCCCCCCCCTCCCAAAAAAAAAAAAACCTCGCCCAAGGGACTGGACCGTGTTTTCTGTTAAGTACAGCTCCACGCAGCAGTTAGAAATGTGTTCAGGCTGGTTTTTACAGCAGCTTCAGGGAAGAGAAGCTCAGCATGGAGCCGCTGGTGGATGATAGCAAAGCAGGAAGAGGTCAAACATTATACACGGCCTATGTAGAGGTGTTAACTGTACTGTGTCAGTGGTTACCAACATTTTTAGACTTATCTTTTATCTAAAATCAGAAAGATGATGTATTGTCAAAATGTGTGCGAAAACCAGTCCATCACAGGGCCACATAGAGACAAACAACCATCCACTCTCACACTCACGGTCAATTCAGTGTCCAATTTGCCTAATCACCAAATCTGCATGTTTTTGGACCGTGGGAGGAAACCAGATTACCTGGGTTTTCTTGGCGCAAAGGCAAGAGTGCTACCCACTACACCAACCGTGTGGCCCTCCACCAATTCACACATGTACATATCACGTGATTCTCCTCTCATCGTTATCTCTCTCTGTTACATCCATATTGTTATGATTAACTGATGAACTCCTGAGCAGGGCTTTGTGAAGTCTGCAACCCAAGCAATCTGTCTGAAAGTCAATACAAATTCTACTTGAATTTGCCTATTAATTATAGACAAATTGCTCGGTTGCTGCATGGATGGATGGATTGCAGTAGGAATTTCACTTACTCCATTGTTGAAATATGTGTGTGGACATGTTTTATTGCATATTTGCTGCTTTTGGTGTAATCCAGATCGGATTTAAGATTAGCATCTCACCAGTCACTTAGGTGCACAGCACACCTACCTGGTGAGGTCTTCTGAGTCCTGCTTCTATGTGTTTTGCATGCTGTGCATCTTGGTGGTAGGCTAACAGGTCATGTAAATCTTCTTTCTTCACCATTAGGATGCTCGCTTTGAGTAGGTCGTTTAGATCATGTTTACATGCCTAATTCATTAAGTTGCTAGCAAGTGATTGGCTGATTGGATTGATATTAGATTTGCGTTGACAAGCAGTTAAAAATAATAAAGTGGTCATAAAAACACACTACCTTCTTAATAGTTAAATGACAATAAGAAGGAGAAATTGAATATGATTGAAAACACAAGGCTAGATTTGTAAATTGTTACTTTATAGACTGAAAATGGCCAGAATAGATTATTGCAATCAAACAACTTATATAAGTCAAACAATGTCTTTTCAGAACATCATACAGTCGCTGCCACACTTAACGTCTGCTCAGTCTGAATGTTCCACATCTGTTTAAACAGCCCTGAATTAGCATATGTATTGGTGCTCTTCCGATGGCAGTCTTGAATTAGCATATTCCAGGATTGAATTTTGGCGGAAGGCGGACTCATGTAAGACAATATGTTTATAACTCTGAGATAAGAGCGCAAACCTTCAATCGCAGCTCTGCAATTTGACCTGAAATTTCCCAAGTTGCAGAACCTTATAATGACTTGAATAATGTTTCACTGATGGATTTTTTTTTTTCTTCTTCTGTTTCTTACCTTGTTTTCAAAATGACAGCCAGATAGACACTTAGCATATGCAATAGCCATGCTTTGCTTGTCCATTTGGAATCAAGATTGGACACCGGGGGCCAGCCTGGCGATCAGTTATCAGTTTAAACACAGTGTCCAGCGCTGTCAATTTAGAGAGCTGCTATTTTGCAGTCCCCCACCCACCCCCACCCCAACTGAACTCGATTTAGCAAATGTCAAGGTACACAGGTCTAAGTTAGAGAAGCCTCCCCTTTTCTTTATGTTTCCCCCCTTCCTTTCAGATTGGCAGCGTTTCACCCTGGGAGAATGAAGCGATAATAACAGACGGGCCGAGGCGAGTGGTGTTCGGGTAAAGCGGGTCCTCGGCTCTAATGGCGGAGCTGTCTGCTCTGCCGGACCCGCCGGCATGAGGGTTCATTGAGATTCCATTAGAGGCTGCGGGGTGGGATTTCATTGCAGCCTTCCTTTCGTTTGCCTGACACTCACACGGGGATCATTGTAAATTGGCTCTGTCATAGCAGACAATTTTTGAGATGTGAAGTAAATTAAACATGTAATCACACAGGATGTGCTACCGTGGGTTCCCACCACTTGACTCCCATTGCAAGCGGCCAGAGGCGTCTCACTGACTCGCTTCCATTCCTCGTTACCCTCCTATCGGTACCTCCATCTCCTTATTGTTAAATTACACTGTACCATTTGCTTTGCTGCCACCTGGAAGAGATGATGTGTTGACCTCTGACACCATCAAGCCTCCGCTGCAGATGCAAACTCTTGTGATGTCTAATATGCAACCTATGATTTAACTCTCTGCCGTTCACTGGTCATATTTACATCTCTGTCACCTCTTTAATAGAGCAGGTGAGGAAACTTTAAACACACCGTTTATTTTTCAGTGCTATAATCAGCTGACACGTTTTTTTTTTCACCAGCCCATAAGATGAGCCAGTCAGTGTATTGATGGCCAGCGCATGTGTGAGTCATATAAGGGAAAAAGAGAATTTCAATTAAATGAGACACTGGGACCGACATTTTAATCAAAACAGCAGCAACATAATGTTCCAAGCAGGGTCACATTAACCTCAACTAGAGGTGGTAAAATAAGTTTTATCCATTCAGTCTCTAGTTTGACCAAATACTAGTGGCATCACTGTGGTAGTTTTAATACAGATTAATACTATTTTAGGCAAGTCGTTATATTTGTGGCAACCTTTTTTTGTGGAAACATTTTTTTAAATAGTCTTTGTAATATAAACCTGTGTTTTAAAAAAATACCAAATATTTTCATGAACACTTATTATGCAAAGGCTGACATTAAACTTAAAAAAAACCACAAATGCTCATAGTGAATCTTTTTGAAGACCAAATATGTATGTAAAGCAAGTAACAATACCAAACAGTGGAAGAACAGTGCGTTTGTTTAACCACTGTTTTTATGGTAGCATCATTTTGTGCTCCGTGGATATAAATCGTCTAAAAAAAGATAACATTTAACTTTAACAGAAATCAAATATTAAAAATAATTAGATGTCCCACTTATTTTGTGCCTTAATTTTAACATGAACCTATTTGTCCCATTGTGTCAATTTCCAATCTCTTACAGATATCCTGATATAATATTTTTTTTATTATTACAATAATTATTATAGCAACCAAGCCACCACTTGATGATTTATATAAATATTTTTGTCATGACATCATCATTGAAATCATACTTCACTGCTAATTTACATAATTAGTTAGCATTAATGTAAAAAAGGGTTTACATTTCTTGAGCACACACACGATGCCACACATATTAATCGCCACAACATTATGTACCAGCCTGTTTAGAACATTTTATTAACTGATATCTGATGTTGTATTTGCATCGTATAAGCCACAGCAGCCATGTCGCACACTATGACAAAACCAGACCCATAATTCCTTATTTTACACTTTCCTTTGCCTTCGCCTGCGTCTGTTGTTCCTGCTTTGTGATTAAGCTGTTGTATGTTGTCTCTTCCCATTGCCATGTTGCAGCTGAAAGCCCAGTGAAGTGCAGTTGGCAGTGCACCGGCCAGGTCGCACTTGAGTGGAGGAAACAGCAAGGATGGGGCGGCGTCGGCTGAAAAATTAGGTCCCTGCCTTGTAATTCAGCGGCGGGAGCTGATATTATCAGGCTGCGGTTGGATATCAGGCAGGTAATACCACCCACCGACTGTAATCGCTAATGAAGCTACTATTGAGTTTATAATGCGCTAAATGATGCAGACTCCCACTCCAGATAAACATGTCCCAAATAAACGATTTGGGTGGTAATTGCACTCTGCCAGTGGCTTGTTAATAGAGTTGGGCTCTGATGAAAGGGTTAACTCTCTTTCTGAAGCATCCTCTCACTGGCTCATTGCACTCTCATTTCTACAGAGATCTCAGCATTCCCTTGGTTATCAGTGTACTTAGAAAGAAAACCTAATTAGACAAAAAGCTCCTTTTTTTCCCTCATTCTCTAATTAGGTCCTTAACATAATTAGCAGGTGATGTTAATAACCCTCTTTTAAAACCTATTAAAAGGCTGTTTGGGAGCAAGTGGTGGAGAGGAGTTGGCCTGTGGGCAGTCAGGCGGCCCCCTCTGAGGGCTCCGGTGAGGACATCCCAGCATGTTGGGAGTACGGTTCATCAGGACTGGAGTGCCACTGCACCAGGACATGGGCCTCATCGGAGACCCTGTTAATAAAGAGCAGTGTAGCTCCTCTGCCATGAGGGGACATTTAAGCGCACACATACAGTACTGTGCAAGCACCAATCCGGACTCAACCCGGGTTTGCAGGATTATTGGGCTAATCTCATCATTTACACGTTTATCAGTTTGTATGGTAGATCAGTTTGGATGTTGTTTTGTACGGCAGCAAATAACAACATAGATTATGCTAAAGCTCTTTATGTAAGGCTGAGACCTTGCAGCGTCATGTAGAGAGCCATTGATACATGGTGGCACAAGATGGTGGCCTCTGTAAAACATGACCCTCGTCTAAAGTACATATAAAAATCTTACTCTAAGGTAATGAAAACCATTTCTTTTCAAATTATGAAGGGATTACACACTGAAGCAAACATACATAGGTAGTATATTTAATTTCTACCAATAAATCATCTTACACAGTATACCTTTTTATGGACAAATTCTACAAAGACAAGAAAGTGCACCAGGACCATATACTATATCATCTATATCAGTAAGAATCAATAATTGTCTGTCTGTGAGCAGCGTAACTTAATAACTTATTGGGCAAATTTGGATGGAATTTCCTTTGGAGATGGGGACTTGTGTCTTGACGCTGTGGGAAATGTCATTAGTTTTAAACGTTAATGATTGATAGAATAAGTGTGTGAAATGTGTAAGAGCGGCCATGATAATCATCTACAGAACGTTTTTAACGTCTTTCACATCATTAAAGTGGTTTTATGACCACGACTTGCAACTAATCATCCGGATTTTTTCAGCAGCAGCTGTTTTCAGTAAAAACACAGCCCATCCGACAGTAAACAGAAACACCGATACTGTTAGTTTAGATAAACTCAGGTTTGAGCGACAAAGGAGCCAAACATGGTTTCCTCTCCATATATAAATAGCAACTATTTACTAATCTGTTCAACTGATTAACTCAACTGGTTAAAATTATGTGAATATGTTGCCTTTACAGCTCTCTGTGCTGCCTCCATGTGGCCAAAGATCGACCACGATAATGGACCAGTAATGTTTGTTAGTCTGCGGCTTTTACACGTCTATCTGTACTTTGACTATAGTGCTGCACATTTATTAATGACATTCATTTAAATATACAATTTGTGGACTTGTGTTACTATGAAGTCTGTATATTATACTATTGTTGTCAGTATTTTTTTAAAGGTTGGCAGCTATTTTTTTTATTTGATTTAGCAAAAATGAATGTGTCACACATATAATATGAATGTAGAAATGAAACTTGAATATTGTAATTCCATGTGTTGGTCCTAGATAGCAGCTAATTTTCATAAACAGTTATTTGGCAGGTATAGCTAACTTGCAAATTTGGAAACTCGTTTGATTTTTATCTTTATATTTATGATTTCTTTTTTTTTTAAAGCAGTTTCATTATCTAGATATGATGTTAAGAGCCTTTTTCAGTCGGATAAATCAGTATTCTGGAGGGAAGTATTGCATTTTAGTAATATTTTCAATATAAAGTATAATTTATCTGATATCACAAGTTCTAAAAGAATGTTTAAATTCAAAAAGCACCTAAAGGCATTTGTCAGATTAGAGAGTGAATTTGCTTTACAACCACACATAGGTTTCATCTTGTGTGTCAACCTCTAATGTGTCACGTGGGCATCAATCTAATGGTATGAGATCAGTATCCTGCGACAGCTGACCAGTACACACACACACACACACACACACGCACTCAGTATTTGTCAGTGTTTACACACTACAGGGCAGCGCTGCATTGTCTTTGTGTATGGGTTGGTGTCTCAAACCACCAGGGGGCATTGTGTATTCAATATTGCACCAAGAAAATTACCATAGACGCAAAACAGGGGTGCATTGTCACTAACTGGCCTCCAGTGAGATGCTGTTGACAGGGCTCAGGGAAGTGCTGCAGGTTCCAGTGAGCAGTCTGTGCACTCTGCCGAGGAGGAGGAAGATGAGGAAGAGGCTGCCGCCGACCAGAAGAGCCCAGTCCTCGTCTTTAATTAAGTATCTGAAACATCAATTTAAATGTAAATATCGGCGGTGCAGCACCACTCATGCGTAAATTAGAGGGTTGGCCCAGCCACGTCTCTCTCTCTCTCTCCCAAGTCCCTCGCTCACTTATGCTGACATCTGCTCACAGCTGCTCGTCCTAGGGCTGTCCCCCACCGTGCATGCGCACACGCACACACGTCCACGTGCGCACAGAACTCAGATTCACACAAAAAATGTTCAGGTGCACTTAGACTTTTGTCACTTTAAGTTGCTGCAGATTTATTTTTTGTCTTCCATTGGCTGTTCTTTACCTTATGACATCCATGAATGGCTTCTACGGTGACCACTATACAGCAATAATAGTATAATACTAGTATACAGTAACTTTGTTTGTTATTAATGAGCTTTGAAATGTATTACTAACATTACTTGAAGTATTGCATAGAACAATAATTTTTGCTTCAGTAGTTATGAAACCTGGAAGATCATGTTTCTGTGTTCAAATCAATACCGGATCAGATATTTGTGTATTACAAATAAGTAACAATAACATATGTATAGTCAATGTTCTGGGGGAATGTTATATGTATTTTATGTTGTCTACACATTGCAAGATTTAAAAGTTTCGCTATTTATTGAATTTTTTTATTACTGGAAACAGAAGTTTGTGTCCTTTAGTGAACTACTCACTCTCCCGCATCATATTTTGCGTCATTGCAGAAAGGTGTTGTTGAGCTACTAAATTAACTTATAATAAGACCCTGTTATTTTTATCATTTCAAAAACTGTATATGAAACTTGACATAGTCTTCCTGTTGCATAAGAGACTTCTTTTTTGAAGAGAGCTGCACAATATTAAGTAGTATTAAGCAACCAGGCTTCTCCTATTGGACAGTACCATCCAATTGCATGGTGCCCACACATGGGCGGTGCTGTATTACCTTTAAATGGTAACACCATTTTCAAAGTTGACATCATGTTATATTTCAGAGGACCTGATGTTCACTGGAATTATCAAATGAGAAATAGAACTTATTTCCCCACAGACTTCACATACAAACAGTTCTTTGCAGCCAGCTACACCTGTAATAGGCTTCACTTTTCAGTCGAGAAGTTTAAGTAAATTTTCTTATGTACAGTTTTGGAGCAGGATTAGAAGAAAACTTGAAGCTAACCCTCAAATACCCCCCTTATCTCAACGACAAGGCTGTGACTTTAAGTCTATGGTGTGAAACCAAGCTTCACACACACAAGCACAAGGACACGCCTATAGTGTATGCACCTAAGCAGCGTGCAAGCAAGTGTGTGCCACTTGTGCCGTAAACTGTCCCTTCCACTTGCATGCTCTCCTTCTGGAGGCACCCAAGTGGGACGGCTGGCCTTTATCCTTCCGTCTGCTGGCCCATCAGGACACAGCTCATAAAGAAGAGGAATGATTTAAAGCAGGGGTGGAGGTGATGTCTTCTTACAGCCCTCTGAGGAGTCCCTCCCATCTCATTGCTCTCACCAAAAGGCGGCGAGTGGGAGCTCCTTTTGCGGTGGCCACGGAGGGAGACGTTGTCCTTCATCACCTCACTAACCTCAAGCAGGGCTGATTAAGCAGCTCATACTCAGTTGTTTAAAGGTGAAGAAGTGAGAACAGTACTGACAATGTGTCCAATATATTGCCTTTTGTGTATTCTTCCTGGGATCATGGTATTAGAGGATGACACCCTGGTGTAATGCCTCAGGAAGATCTTGGCTCAGAGCAAAGACTCAACTGGTGTTCAATCTGCAACTGCCAGTTTGCTGATGGGTTGTTAACTGCGGCAAAAGGAATTAGGGTTGACATGTTCACTCCGCAGAACAATGTAGCTTTTAAGTGGCATAGTCTCTGCTCCTTATGGCTCTACATGTGTGAGACTGTTCTAATCGTTTAGACAGCGCTAATCTGAAGTCACAGATTTCCATAGGATTTCTCTCTGTTGAAGCTGTTAAAGCCTGACCTTCAGAGCAGTGCTGGGTGTTGAATTAGTGCATATGTGCTGCCACTCACGCTGCTACTCAGAAACTATTGTTCTATATGAATAGGTGTCTCGTTTCAGGCAACAATAGCTGTTCACATTTTGAGGTATTAAAACATTTATACTGTCATCCCAGGTCTCTGTGCGTGATCTTCTCTCGGCTGCTGAACATAATCTGTTGTAGAAATTAACAAAACCATGACCACAGAAAAACTGTGTTTGCAGAACAGGCTGTAAAAAGACCATTTAAAAGTCCCCACTGGACTAAGAGGTGTCTCAGTGTATTTCTGTCCTCATAAAACATTTCCAAAGAACTATTAATTTAATTTCAAGCCTTTAAATTGACACAGTGTTTTATATCCATGTTTACAAGCTTGCAGTCATTCAGGTGCATGGGCCAGTGGAATAGTGCAGTGCCACTGGTAGGATTGTGATAGATAAACCAAATAAGGAGCCCTGAGCCAATTTCAATTAAAGTTGAACTGAAATGACTCCAGGTTGTCTAATCTAACCAACATTTAAGGGTGATTTGAGACGTCCTGCTCCAGACAGTGGTTGCTGAGTTTCAGCATTTTCTTCCAGCACCAATAAAAGTGATAACATGCATGTCAACATCAGCAGAGAGATTTTCCTTGGGTCATCATGTGTCTGTCATCTGATGAAAAGAGACCAGCACGTAGAGCTGAGATTTTGAATTCTTGGTATTATAATTACGCCAGCAAACAACATTTTTTTTCTATTGATTTTTCCTCCCGCTGTTTTGTTTTTCCCCAAAAGTTATAGTCAAGCTGAAACTTAAAAAAAAAAAAAGAAATGCTTCACAACAAAAACAAATAATATGATATCTGCTGCTGAGGTGATCAATGACACTCTTTTTAGTGCCTTTAAAAAAAAAAAAAAAAAACATCATGTTCTAATATGGCAAATGCTGTATTAACTCAACATTATTAAATGTGGTTCAGTAACAGTAGGTGAAGGACTTTCTGACCTTGCCTAAACCTGTCAAACTTTAGGTTACGTTTCTATGACTACACTGTTTTATTCCTGAAGGTAGAATCCTGGATGAATGGTGATTACCCTTTGATTGATTTAAAATGTAAAAAAAATAAAAATAAAAGGTCAAAACTGTACTGTATATTTCATCACTAGAACAATAGATCAACGATATGACTAGTTGGAGACAGAATCAGAATCAGTTGTTGATCGCGCACAATTTTCTTCCGTTACATTCCCCCAGCAACACGGTGCATTAAAACCAGTGGAATCAATCAGTTGACGGCACAGCGTAGTTGTTTTTTTGTTTTTTGTTTTTAGCTTGAAGGGGATTGGATAAATGCAGTGAAATCATCACTTCCAGGGAAGCTCAGCATGTCTGGGAGTCAATGGAGCAGTGGGCGGGCACAGAAGCTGGACTGATGCATGATGATTGGAGGAACTCTCTGAAAGGCAAAACCCCATTTTTGATTGGAAGTGACCGGAGCCTTTTCTGTAGAATCACTATCATCAGACATCACAGATGAAATTAACTTGCAGGTATCGGTGCTATTAGTTATGTGCTAGCATCACCAGTGTAACCACCATGTCACATGTCTCAGAACTCAAATGCAACACCTCCCTAGTTAAAGCCACAAGAGGCCTTGGCCTGTAGCTCTTCCAGTCAGTGAGAGTGGGGATTTGTGGCAGGCAACCAGCTGACTAGTAAGCCTGTCCCAGCGCTCGTGCCCACTGGCAGCCATCAGCAGCCACAGCTCATGCTTTGGAGGACCACCCTCGCCATGGCAAGAGTAATTCCCCCGTCATACACCACAGTGCTGCCTGGCTGGCTGTCTGGCATGGCTCCCTGTACACATTCTTAGTCAACAGGATTAAGCTTGCTTAGTGTGAGCTCTCCGGGATCACCTATACTCCATATTGTACACTCACAATGCTGGCTCAACAGTTTGGCTGCAACATCCTGTTTTTTTTTTTTGTTTTTTTAACCCCCCTTCTCCTTCTCTTTGAATGTAGAGCATATGAATGTGGTTCCCTTGAGCAGAGAGAAGAGGATTGAGTGGTGACAGAGGCCAATCGTTTTCGGGCTTGAATGGAGGATCTGAGTTAATTTGCCATGCTATTTATAGCGTGGGATTAATAGACTAAAAACTGTAGGTTGGTTGTAGGGATGGATTGTTTCACGCTTAAGAGAGGCCTAAAAAAGCCTAGACAAACCAGCCAAGTGCCAAAAGAAAGAACAAAATGACATCAAGCAGGTAAAGCTGTTCATTTGTTGTCACTAAATATTCTCATTAGCCATAAAATGGATTGTGGTTTCTTTTGTTTGATTGCACAAGCGCTTTGCCTCTTGATTCACTTCTCTGAGTGGTTTATGACACAGACTGTAATTTTACCGCTTGTGAACGGTGACATTTGTCTGGATTCAAATGCTTTCTTGTTTAGGAATTGAAAAAAGACCCTTGATGTGTCACAACAAGGTGTGGAGCAGTCAGCATTTATCACATGAATCAAATATAGATGTTAATATAGGAGGTTTTAAGGAAGAAAAGGTGCGACGTGTGATGTCATCCATTGCAATGTGCAATGCTGTTTTGAAAACTCGTTTTTTTTGTTGTTTTTTTTATTTTGCACAGTTTTCTTGTCTTTTTCTTAAAAAACAAAACCAAACAGAAAAGACAATATTTGGATGAAGTGGAGCGGATAGACTTTTTAAACACTTCCACATTGGCTTCACTTTCTGGATGCAGAGACCAAGTCCATTATTTGTATTTCAGTGTTGAAAGTTAGCCATGAAGGAAAAATGCCGCGCTGCTTCTCAACCCCTGTCAACAAACCTCTGACTAGTTACTGAATGCAGCCTCGCACCAAGTGGCTTCATACAAACTTTGGGGCGTTTAAGCAAACTGGGGAGAGACATATTTATAGCCAAAAAATAAAGATTTAATGGATTTTACAGGGAGTTTCTAAAAGCCAATTTCATTTGGCTGAATATGTTTGAATTTCAAGCATGTAGAAAAATAAATAAATAATAAAATAA
Organism: Solea solea; assembly: GCF_958295425.1. NCBI lineage: Eukaryota > Metazoa > Chordata > Actinopteri > Pleuronectiformes > Soleidae > Solea > Solea solea. Next base: position 6,459,626 of record NC_081140.1, on the reverse strand, counting down.
ATAATTAAATCAGTCCAGGTTTTAAATTTCCCACAACCAAGTTTTTGTGACATTTGAAAATGTATTTTCATTTGTAATGTCAATATTTGTATTATATGGACAGGGCTCAGTGTCCAAACAGCTTGAGACCACAACTCAACAGGTGCAAAGCAATAATAACAGAGAGGACAGACTTTGCTGCTGCTCCATCTATAAATACAGGGCTGGGAAATAATTCAATAGCATTATATATTGCAATCTAATTTTCTTCCAAAGCAATGTAACTCAGGTCTAACATAGATATAATGTGTGTGCATGGTGCGAACACATGTTGAGACATTTCACTTAATAACTAACGGTTATTCAAGTTGAGTTATCTGAGTTTTCTGTCCACAAACAACGTTTAACACCACAATTCACAGGTTTCTTCAACTTTCTTTCTGTCACTAATTTATCATTACAATTACTGATATCGAGTGATTTGAAAATGCTTTCTGTGATAACTTATTTTTGGCTTTATTGCCCACACCTTGTGCAGCACGGCATAAATCTGTGAACATGATATAACACCTGACGGAGCCACCATGTGTCTGTGCATAAAAGGGGTGAAATAATTCAGCAAAGAGACGACTCGTGCCAGTCTATCTGTTCAGTTTAACCTCCTCTGTGTTATTACCAGGGTCATACGTGACTCCTGAGCTAATATGTTTAACTAAAGAAGCAGCACTTGAGTCTTAGCCTGACCTTCCAGTGCGGTGATTTTCCCTCGCTGAATCCTGGGAACAGCTCTCCTGACTCAGTATTTTGGTATTAAATTGTACCTCAATGCCATTTGTGTCACATTAAAAAATGCTAGCGGTACAGAATGTCATTTGGTAGAATCGGGGGCATTTGCTCCAGAAAATTAATGCTGCTTCCTCCAGGATCTCCATCTCTTTCTTCAGGCTTGTATTTCATTGCAAATGAAATGCCCTTCTACCAGCAGCACCCTTTTGACAAGAGTAATATTTAATGAATAGGACTATTATAAACTTCTAGGTCCCGGGGTATATTTCTTGGAAGCCAATAGGAACGTCGGCATGCGGGAGTGCATCGTGAGGAATTGACAGAGATATTGTGAAGCATTAACCCGGTCATGTGTCTCTGTGTTCTTTGGATAATCACATTTCAGTAAGAAGAGCTTGGAAATGTCTCCAGTACTTTAGAGTTTGTCTTATAGTGTCACACATTGTACACATTATTTCCTGCACATGCAGAGTATATATATATATATATATATATAAATATACATATAAATATATATATATATATATAAATATACATATATATATATATATATATATATGTATATATATATATATATGTATGTATGTGGGAGCACATTTGATCCCAGGAACTGTGTAATACTGTATAGATGACATGTGGCTGAATATTTCTGTCAGTTCTCAATAAGAATGTGCAAATATGTGCTATGTGCACATGCATACTGTGTGTGTTTGTGCTCAATGCCTGCAAACATATGCTCCCACGTTTGTCTGTGCACACACGCACCTGCTGCTGCACCGGTGCAAGTGCAGAATGTGTGTGTGTGCGTGTGTGTGTGTTTGTTCACATGTCTGTAGGAGGATAACAGCCATCACACACACAGTCTTAAGTTAATTTCCCATGTAAATAGCACACTGCTGCTTAATCACACAAAAAACGCCGACAGAGACGGTGGCAGTGTTCAAACACGGTTGAATGCAAGCGTTTACAAATCAAGTGCTAAATATAGGTGACACCGTCTAACTGCGTTCCTGTGTTTGACGAGACATGGTTTCATGTTTCATGCTTTCTTTTTTTCTTTTCTTTTTAGACATAAAAAAAAGTATCTTCATAACATATGATCCAATTGAGACGTTGTGCTCCTCCCAGCATGAAGGAAAATACATAAAACTGCTCCAAATGTACACAAATAATGAAAAGAAATGAATCAATGAACAAATATGTGAATACTCTTCATCACTTTCTTAATTATTTTGCCCACAAAAAGACAAAATTTAGGAATTTTATTTATATGATTATAGCTGTATAGCACATACATTTTTAATCTATAAATGCAGATTAATTCCACAGCAAAATGTGAGAAAAATAAAGCTTTAAATATATTAAAGGTACTTCCAATAAAAAGGGGTTGGATTCAAAAGAGGAGCGTGAGGGAGACTTTCTGAATTCAGAGCTCAGGGTGGGTGAGAGGGGTCAGGAGGTCAGCATGTGAGCTCTCTTAGATGATTCACACTTTACTACAATTTATATATTCTGTGTACTGTTCTTATGCCATAGTACTTGCTGTGAGGAAAATACCTGTGTCCATATGTGCTGCAAGGTTTCAGCAAATATTCAAGCTTTGTGTGTGTTATTAAAACTTTTGTGTCGTGGCTGGAATAAAATGATATGTAAATGAAACATACAAAAAGTGTAGTGGTTACACATGAAATGACTTGGCATGTTGTTTGTATGGCGCAGTGGCCATGCCAGACCGCACATGGAAGCACAGCACAGATGATGTTTACACAATTGCATCGTTCTTGCTGTGAAATGCAGTGAAGAACCACAGGTTTTTCTTTTGTGTGTGTGTGCATACACTACTGCAAATAAGTACTCGCTGTCAAAGGAATATAGTGTACAGAGGTTGATCTCTATAGATTTTCTTAAGTGACTGATTTATGAAAAGGACTTTGTTGTTTGCTATTTTTTTTATGTAATATCTCAATGTTTTTAGGAGCATAAATTAAGTCCCGTTTTTGTGTGTGAACTGGTCCCTTTAAGCACAACCTAACAGGTACATTTGAGCGGATCCTCAGCTCTCACTGACAGAAAAGCAGTGGGTCAGCTGTTCAGGACACGTCTAAAGCTGTCGGTCTCGCTCCTTCACGCCTCAGCTCACGACTGACCCCTCCTCGTCCTTCACACCGGGGCCACAAGCACCTCAATAATTTTGGACGGCAGTGGCGGCTTAAAACCAGCAAATCATAAAAAAAAGCCACTGCGAGCCCCATAGTGAATTACGAGGAAATATGGCCTTCCTTTACAGCGGGGGCCGTGAATGAAGCCATAAAATTATGAGCAGTTTTTATGATGGCCCATTGAAGTAGGATGCTTGTATATTGATGGTTCACAGGCTGTATCCCTCTTCCCCCCATGCGGTGGAAGAGCTGACAAAGGGGCCCCTGTGTAACTATTTTTCATGCATTTAATATATTAATTATCCGGTAAATGTTCCCCAGGCAGTGCTTGGGATAGCAGAGAATGACAGCTTTTCGATGAAGCTCCCGGGCTGGCCCATCAGGCCACAGTGTATTACGTGGGAAAGGTCATCGTGGGGTTAATGTAACTTTTTATTTGCTGATTTTTCATACGCGGGGAGGGAGGTGAGGAGAGGATGCAATGCAGAGAGAGGGAGAGAGAGAGATGGACAGGGACACAGGTATAAAGAGTAGAGGAAAATGCTAATGTTTTTATTATTGTATTTCGGTTCAGATTTTTTTATTTCTTATTCATTTTTCTCTCTTTCTCAGTCTTACACAGTCAACACACACACACACACACACTGCTTTTGGCTCTGTGACGTAGGTGAACCCACGGTAAAATAGGAATATACTCCACTGTAACTCACTGATTGTCTGCACTCATCCATATACCACCTTCACATCCCATCCCAAATCAATTCTTGATCAATTTCATGCCGGCAAAATAAATAATTTCTCCAAAATGGAGAACATATTCAGTTTGATCATTTGTGCTCTTCCACAAGTAATTAACCTGCTGGGTGGAATAACTGAAAAGATTATTGTGCTGCTGCTGCTGCTGCTATGTCTTCTCTCTACAATTTAGATTGTGATGCTGAAAGCATCTCTTTCAATTGTGGTTATGAGCAAAGAAGAAAATAAAAGTAACTTTTTTTAATCACCATATGCACCCTCACTAATTCAGGTGCTCTGAAGTGCTGTCAAGAAACAATTGAGTGGGGAGTCGGTTGAAATGATCAATTGTGTGCAGTCCCTAGGTGGGGCTCTCATTTGCTGGCGCGTTCCTCCAGCTGATAGAGTTAATTAGGCGGCCCCCACATCCTGCTGATTGGATGTAAACATTAATATGCCAGAAAATGACTCCGTCGATGTTTACTGCAGCATTCCGCACCGCGCTAAATTGATCGGCTATGGAAAAACAACAAAAAAAAAAATAATAATAATAAAAAAAGAAAGAGCGCTGCATTAGCGGCTGCTGTGGTTTGATAACATTTGGAGATAGTGATGGGTCTCAGAAGCAAACACCCTTTCGTCCACCGCCCGCCTCTCTTTTCCAAAAAGCTGCTTGATATGATTTGTTAAAACTCTCCTGTAATGAATCAGATTTCCCTCCGAGTTCAAATTTTGTTGGTGAACTTCCGCACACTTTTTGTTTTGTTTTTCTTGTGTATTGTTTTGCTGCTCCTCCCTGGACAATCCCTTCACTTTTCCACCCAAACCCTTGTGCCCCCCCACCCCCCCCTCACAGTTGAAGAGCGGCAGTTGGTGAAATACAGAGCGAGGAGCGCGGCGTTCTCTGAGATGGTCTTTTATAAATCAGAGTGTGGGGTGAGGGCCCAGCTCGATATCTCATCATAGACGTGGTAGTGTTCGGAAAAGTGGCCAGAGCAATGAGCCAAGGCTCAACTATCTATTTGGAGGTGTACGTGCTTTGTGTAAGTGTGTGGATGGTGTTTCTATTGACCAGTGAATGCACCATTGTACACTGATTTATGAATATGTGCTTTCATGAGTCCTGCATGCATTCACAGTTTGGAGGGAAAACATGGTTCATTTGTCAGAGAGGCTAAGATGCATGCAGCTGAATGAACACGGATACTCTATGACTGTACCTGGCCTGTCTGTTAATGGCTGCAGCCCAGTGTGAGCTGTGTTTCCCATGTCACTGGCAGTCGGCAGCATTTGAAGATTTGCTCATAAAAATAATTTATTTAGATAAAAAAAGACATGTTACAGGCTACTTCCCCTTATGTGCCACATCATAACAATACACTACAGATGTTCATGACAGATGTTCTACTTTCCACTCCATCTTATACTATTTATGTTGCTTTTCCTCCACATGGTCCTGGTGCGCCTCGCCTCGGCACGGCACGGTCATTTTGTTTCCATTAGCAATAGTACCTTGGTACCTGCTCTGGTTCCAAGCGAGCTGATGCCATGCGTGACGTCGTTAGACTGCCAACCAGTGATTGGTCAGAGAGTGTCGTCACAGGAAGAGTCAAGGCGTCCGACACAAGAATAAAACCGACCAATGCCAAACTGTAGATCAGTTTAAAGGACTTAAAAATCCCCAAAACCTGCGTTAATCTTCAACATTTAGCAAAGGAAATGTCTAAAATCTCAATATTTAACAGAGGAGTCTGTTAAAGCTGCATCACAAACCCCTGCCGCTATATTCAGTGACTGTGTCTCTGTCCTGAACTTATTGTTTTATTTAACTGATTCTAATGATTCAGTTGCACTGAAAACAATTGCTTTACAAGTCACTAGTTTGTGTGTGTAAAACGCGTATAAAACAAAGTCAGGACAGTTTCATGATGACTCCGCCCACAACACAGGTTGGACCAAGTTGAGACAAACATTCTGAAATATGGTTTGGATTTGGGTTCAGTGACGCTGTCTGGCCTAGTGTGAGTACATGTGTTGAATGTGCAGCGTCATAAATATGTAAATTGCATACCAATGAGGCCAGCAATGGTCATTTACACTGCCTGTGTCTGTAACAGGGAAAACAAGCAGTAAAACAAATTTACAAACAGCTTAACTTCCCAGGGCTCAGGTTTAATTTGGAAACACACACAAAAGGGTCTAAGCTGCACTCTAGTCCATGTGCACCCAGGAGGACATGGGTGGAGAATGACATTTATGTAACAAAACAAATGTGGAAACTATTATGTGAGCTGCTAAAAACACAATCTGCATTTATATAGGTCCTTTTAAAGTCTTGATTCACAGTTTGTTTCACTGTTTCACTAGTTTCATGGAAGTTTCCTGACTACTGGGACAGAAGATGTGGAAAAACTTTGATAATGATTGACGGCGTAAGGCTAAATACTGGCTTGGGAGAAGACGTTTAAAATGGTGAAATCATTCTTGTTACGTATAAAATAGTAATATGTCAAATAGAGAGAACATTTATTAGCATGTATCATTCTTTAATTGTATTTAAAAAATAGGTTTGTTTATGAGTAAAAATTAAATCAGGAAAAACATATGTAGTGTAGAGCTGCAACTAATGATTATTTTCAAAGTCGATTAATCTGCCGATTATTTTCTTAATTAATCGGGTTTTGGGGTCCATAAAATGTCAGAAAATGTTGGAAAAGAACATGTTGATCTGTGTTTGATGATGTTCTCGGATGTCTTGTTTCGTCCACAAAATGATTCAGTTTTAATTATTTCTTTGTCAAATGGAGCAAAGAAACTAGAACATATTCACATCGAAGAAGCAGAACAATTTGAAAAATGTGTTTTAATTTAAAAAAAAACAAAAAACTAGTTGTAGTTGACGACAAATAATCATTGCAGCCCTACGTGTACATGATCATGACTTTGCGAGGATCCGTGTGGATGAAGAAACTATGAATCAAGTTGCATAAAACCTACACATTTCTCTACACAAATTAGCAACATGTTAGGAAAATCCCTCACCTAAAATTACAAAAGAAACGCTAGAAAATCCTGTAAAATCTCTGCACATACACAATAAATGTTTGATATTATGAAGTTGACTTCAGTCTGACAAATTTTATGTGCACTTAAAGTTTAAGTAAAATGAAGGGGGCTGACGGGTTTAGAACCTGCATATTAAAGTGAGATTAATGAAATGTATAACCAAGATGTGAACCATAATAAACTGGAATGATCCTTTAATTTGTGGAGCCCAAAATCCAGACTGCTGGTGTTAAGTCTTTGCCCCACTATAGTTCCTTCCCGTCATACACAGTTGTTATGATTGCAGAGGGTAACAGCTCTGTGGTCTGACAAAACATCAGTACCTCCCCCATCACCCGGCCTCACCCATCCCATCCTCGTCTCACCCTCCTGCAGTGCATCAAGCCCCATTAACCCCCCGCCTGCCTCTCCACAGACTCCCTGTGTGCTTAACACAGTGGCGTTAGCGTAAAAGATGCTCCTTCAGATGAGCTTTACACAGTTTAATAGAGGTCTTGGAGAGGTCCACATTAATATAGTAAGGCTGCTGAGAGAAGGCCATGACTTACAGCTCTCACTCCTCCCACACGGCACCCCGTCCTCCCCATTTTTTCTATCCTCGTTTCCTTTTTTCTTCTGAGACAAGTCATTTGGCGGTGTGGTGACATGTCTGTCCTCACACTGGTGGTACTGTGTAAACTTTGACCTTGCAGCTGGGTTATAACCCGCTCCCATCTGTGTGTGTTGACAGCAGCGGTCAAACAGCCACAGGAAGGTGGTGACTTGCGCTGCCTTTTGCACTGTGCTGATGTTGCCAGCGTCTAGTTTGAGCAAAGCCTTTGGCACATAGGCCAACGTGTTGAGGAAGGGAATGTCTGAGGGAACAAGGTTTGATGTTAGAACAAAGGACGGAAACAACTTTTGAGCCGCAACAGTCTCCGTAGGTGGCCATTCCTGATGCTGAACTAAACTACAAAGTAAATCTCAACTAATACTGGACAAAGTGCAGATCATTATGGTGTCTTGTTGTTGACCCCATTAATTCATTTCTATCAAAAACAGTTAATGTCTACAAAAGAACAACACATTAAAGACAATGTTCCACATTGTGCACAATAACCTACATTACATTGATTGATATTAGTATTATTCTGTGTTCACATTATAAATATGGCTGAATATTAGACAAATGCAACTCCGTCATAACTGATTACAAACAGCAGCTGATCAATCGAATCACATATTGAACCAGCAGCATTCTTATTACAAACCAACAGAAAACAAGAGCAGTCTGAGGCTGCTGTAGGAAACAGAAATCATTGACCTAAACTTTCTTACGAACATGGCAGGTATTAAGAGTCTGTGTGTGGGTACATTAAGTGTATTTATTTACATTTATAATTCATATAAGTCTGTATGTCATGTATAGGATATTTTTTCATGAGAATTACACACGGCGAAATGCATTGAGTTTATTTCTGATTAGACTTTTATTTTTGCTATTCCACTGAATCGAAACATGGTAGATTTCTCATATTTACTAAAACCTAAAAGTTGATTGTTAGAGTGTAGAGCGTACAGAAAAGTTTTGAGGTGTTAAATTTGTCGTCTCAGCTGGAACCAAGCTGGTGCTGCTGTTGCTTTTTGAGTATTGATTTGAAAACTATACTTAGCAGGCATGTCGGTAAAGCAGATGTGTTGATTTGATTTGATTTATTTATTGCAACAGTGGACGCTTCCTATAGCTTTCTGATCTCAATTATTACAAGTGGATCCATTTCTTGGTAAAACCTGTATTTTTTGTAATTTCATATTAAAGCAGACCTTTGTTGTTCTGGAGAGAGTCATCTATGCATTTACCCTGCTCTTCCTTCATAACATGTACAGTACAATTGTTACTGTTTGCTTTGAAGGCACTAAATGTGCTGGTGCCGCCTTACATTGGATGTCTTTCAAGCCTCCATCCACATGTGTATGGTCACTTCTTTTGTTAGTTCCTTCTCAGTCTTGAGTGAAGTGTGTGTGTGTGTCTGTGTGTGTGTGTGTGGTGGTGGGGGGGGTTTATGCCTTTGCTGCCATGGCTACAGGAGATACTGGATTCATCCCCCATAGAAGAATTCCTGCATGAAAGTGACTTTGTATTCTGTAGAAACACTGACATGTGAGGCTTTGTTTTACATCAGTGTGGCTCATACCTAGATTGCAGGATAGTTGTGCCTCAGTTAATCCTACTTGTGTATTCAGTATCATTACTTGTACCTTGTGCTTGTCAAATACAACTGAAAAGCTGCAGCACAAGCGGCCCGATCTCACACAGATACGTGAAATGACCACGTAACGCGGTGTTAAGAGGACGTGGTATTGAATAACATATTGATAGCGTATGTCCTGTGCTTTTTTTTGGACACGTTTGTTTTAATTTTCCAACTCTTATTTTGTCCAATGATGTATTATTAGAACTTTTTTTTTATCATACAGCCATGATTTCTATCGGATCGATGTTGATTTTTTCCGACCTTCTTCTGATTGACTGATTGTTGTGTTGTTTACGATGACGTGCAACTAAAACAAAGTGGATCACCGGACTCGTGTGCTTCCTTAAGTCACTTTCTGTGTGATAAACAGTCAATCGACTCTGCCTCTTTGGAGCCCTTTGGAGCCAGTTGATGTTTGTTTACGTAATTTTGACACATTACGTGATCGTGGTCATTTCGTGGTATTTCTGTGAGATCAGATTGAGCACAAGACTGAAGCTGCGTTTTAGTTGAACCTGAGAATCTTACTTGTCGCTACCTTGTAGACGACATGAGATGACCTCTGTGCAAGACTTTATATCTGTCAGTCTGTCCAGAACTATTATATACTGTATATCAGCAGGTGTAATAGGGCTGGGCTTACCCTGGATTTACATGTAGTCATTGCTTAGCAGAGCAGTGTCTCTCATGGCTGCCCATGTAGCAAGAATTGCTAATGTTGCTAAAGTAATGGTGATGTGATGCCACTGTGGGGTGCATTTCATCTGACAGAAACATTGTTAATGGGGAGAAAAGCCTTGGCTGAGACCCCCTCGTGTTTGAGCTAAACCCTAAACATGATTTGATGAGCTGGTGCATGCTGATATACGTGCATGTTCCAATTTGATTGGCTGACGCGAGAGCTGATTCTTGGAAGTTTAAGAATTCTCAACTTCTGCACACGGCACACGGCACAATGCGAGCAGTCCGGCAACTCTTGATGCTGCTCCATTCAAAGCCAATGTTTCAGTCGACACTTCCATCGTGTTTGTGTGCATTCAGCTTGAGAGTGTTGGTGTTTTTGACTTTTGACTTGAGTGCGTGCGAAGATTTCAGTCCTGTCATTTCTTCACTGTGGTACCACTCGCACACACGGCTTTCTCTACACACTGATTGTTATTTTTACTTTCCCTACTCCTTCATAATTCTGACCCCTCTCACCCTATCAACTGTCCTCCATGCCTGTCTCCCCCTCTTTCTCTTTCAATCTCCACTTCTCCCTCTCTCTTCCCACTCTACCCTCTTTGCTCTCCATCTAGATCTCTTCATAGCTATACCACCTTCTCTCCCTCCAGTCCCCACTCCCTCTCCTCCCACCCTAACAACACCACCCCCACCCCAATACCCCCCCCCCCCTCCCGTTTCCCTTCCTGCACAGCCGTCACTCTGAATTATTTTCAATGAGCTCCTTTATAGCGGGCACCAGATCTCAGCTCCAACTCATCACTGAGCACAGGGCTGGGGGGACGCGCTCTGCATTTCGATCAGCTCTGAGCCTCCACTTTGCTATTAACCCCTTTCACACTAAACCCCACCACCACCAGCACCACCCCTCCTCCACCAGCACCCCACCCCCTTCCGTTTCTACACCTTAGCTCACTCATTTCTCTACCCATGTTTATGGTCTCACCTCTCTACCTCCATCCTTCAGCCTCAATTTTTTTGACTCGCAATGTTCCATAAAGTCTTTCTTCTCACTGCCGACACCCGTCTGCACACTCTTGTCTGATAATGCAGCCACTTTATCTGCATGATTTTCTTTGTCAAACCACATTGCTTAAGTGTATTGTACTCTAATATATTTGTCTCAAGATAATCTGAGAATTTGTGCTGCACAATATTTTATAATGACATGATCATAAACAATATATGTAAATTATTTAAAAGCTATCATTCATCAGGGTTCTCCACTGAATGTACTGTATATGACGGACAGTTGTTTTATGGCTTATTTAAGTTCAGGAGGTGTGTATGTTTGTGTAGGATCTTTTCTGACATAAGCACTGACCTTGTCAGGACTAGTCCTCATGGAGACCAAAACCTGGTCATGAGGCACAATCTCATTTCTGAGGAATTTAGTGAAAAGGTTTGAAATGTGTTTAGGTTAAGGTTAGCGTAAGGCATTAACTGGTTAGGGATAATGGATGTCAAGGCCCGTCCTTGAAAGGAAAGCTGCGTGAACCTCTGTGTGTGCGTGTGTTTGCATGTGTGTTTTGAAATGAGCAGCTCTTTCATAGGTGTACAGTGTTAATACATTTCAGTTGTGTTTTAGCATTTCTATACGCCAGATGACTGAAATGAGACAGTTGAAGTGAATAAAGAATTTAGATCGAGCATTTGAATGCACAGTCAGATATTGACTTTAGAAAAATGTGTCAAAGTATGTTATAACACAGCATTAAAACAAAGCCATTCATGTTGTAGAAGATAAATGAAAAAATACAATCCATAATGCAAACTGTCAAATATTACAATTAACCCTGCAAATGCGGTTCGGTTGTAACATTTCACTTCCATAACTAAAGATGCAATTGTACAAAAACGGTAGGTCTGCCCTGCTCTTACCAACACAGTTCCTGTTGGCCTGTTTGCTTGAAGACATCATGCAGTATGTACACAATTTTGATTATTGGCAAAATACTTTAAAATGTGTTTCATATTATGGCCACTTTATATGTGATCAACACTTTTCTCAAAAATTGGGTAAAGGACATTTCCCATACTTCCTGTCATTTTTCATTAAAAACTGGAAAAGTATGGCATATGCTGCAAATTGTGAGATTTAAGTACTAAAAACTCCTGAGACCGGAAGAGACAAACAAAAGAAAGTGGATATTGTGTTGTACAATAATTGCCTGTAATGATATAACAAGATTTGGCCACGATGGAGATTCATGAAATCATCTTAACAGACGTTTAAGGAATTCTTAACTCACTTTTTAAAATGAGCAGTTTGTGTTATAGAAAATAATACTAACCCAAATGCTGCAGTGTGAGAGGAAGGTTATGCCAGAGGAGCTCTGAATCATTTTGATATTGCACTTGCATACAGTTGAGGGAGTCACACGAGGCAGATTAAAGAATAATGGTCACAACTGATGCAGCAGATGGTGCAGAAATCCTGACTTTCATCCTCACATACAGGTGAAAAAATCACACTGCTTAAAAATTCAACTAGTAGTGTCTGTATCTAGTCAGATAATCACCCTCATCATTTGAACTCCACATTTTTCCACATTAAACACAGGTGTTCGTGAAGGTTCTGTAGAGAAATGTGTTCTGTGGAGACATATTAGAGATATAACTGACTTTACTATGGTGTAATGTGGTGCAGTATGACAGCACCACTGTGACCTCAGTGCTGAATTACCACCTTTATGAAGGTGTAATTGCAAGCTGTTATTGGCATCATAAATGTTGACTTTAGGGCTGAACAGTTGTATTGGCATGCATTAAATTATTCAGGTGTATTCAATAAAGTGGCCACTTATCTGTCGTCTTCCGTACGTACTATGATATCACTAAAGACATTTCAGGTTGCCTGTGAAGCTAGTGACGACTGCCATGTTATCAAAGATGTGGGTTGACTGCTGAACTTATTAACTAAAGTTACAGTTAAAAAAACTTTTATTCAAACTTTATTTGCTCTCTGTATCTACGTTTACATGGACAAAAGTAATCAGAATAAAAGCCACAAAAATGTGTCATGTAAACATGCCAGCCCATTTCTTTCGGAATAAGAGGGCTGGTATATGTTGTCGTCATTTGAATCTGTGTTCATAAAAACAGTCGATCTGATCATAATTTCCTGGTTTGACACTATCACATTGTTTGATCCACGTAAAGTGACGTATTTCCATTTTGTTACTGCTGTATTTGCATTCCAAAAAATACTGCTCATGTCCAAATAGTCTCATTCCGACTGAACGCTTGATGCACGTGTACACACGCCACAATCAGACCATTTTATTTTTGCATCCAGCGATGGACTTGTAAACATAACTAGTGACTTTTCCCCTTCTGCTCCTGTTTCCAAGCCACACATGGTTTAATTGGACACTCTAAATTGACCGCAACCACATCCGGTGTCCTCCTAGTGCCAGTCCCAAGTCCTGATATACGGGAGAGTTGTGTCAGGAAGGGCTTCCGGTGTAAATAAATCTCTGCCAAATCATATATGTGGATCACTGAAGCAGGTGATCCGCTGTGGCGACCCCTAGAGAGGGAGAAACTGGAAAAAAAAACAAAAAAAACATGTTTTCTATCCTGCTCCCAGGTCTCTCTGCAATCTCTGCTCTCTCTCAACCTGCTGTTGGAGAAACCTGTCCTCGCACATCCTCATGGCAGACCAGTAAACACTATCGTGTTCCCTGTCTGATGATGTTCCAGAGACATGTGGTTACACATCAGTCACTCCCTGGAATCTGCTGTTGGAATGAAGTGTTTACATTTTGTGGGGCGAATTGGAAATGTAGCTTGATTGGCAACAGCTATCAAGGTATTACCTCCTGTGTGCTGGATGCAGAACACGGGCAGTGACAGTTAGCCTGTAAGAATTCCTGGGAATAAGTTACGAGTACTGAACACTGCAAATGTTGTGGCGCCTAGGCACAAAAAAAAAAATCCACTGAGAATGACTGCTGCTTAACTGGACTCTGATAGAACTAGTGTTAATCGCTGCGTCTGTCATCTTGATGCTCCGAGGCAAGATTAAAGTGTGGTGTAAAAGCAAAGTCAGGAAAACCCCTAAAAAGACTCTCTGTCTCACTCTTGCCGACAGCTTGAAGGCATGTGCCAACCACAAAGCGTATCCATTATCGTGGAAATTTATCTTTAAGACTTCCCGATTAGTGAACAGCAGCAGTGACCCATTGCTGCTTTGCTATTCGCCCCCTTTTTATGTAGCATAGTCTCGAGAAAATGTAGGACAGACAGGAGATATCTTTGCAGCAGAAGTCGGCCGCCATTGTTCAGAATAACGTCTGTCGCCTACAGGAATGATTTGTCATCTACAGAGAGTTCAGGTTTGGTGGCATTCACTCCCTTTTCAAGTTGGGAAAGCCTGTTTGTTTGAAGATCACTTGACTGTGCTGAATCAATTCAGCCATCCGTGGCTAATCCGAGAAGAGTGTGAGGAATTGATTTGGGGACGCAGCCAAGTGATGGCTTTGACAGTGGCATTGTTTATCCTATATGTGCTGGGCCTTGATGTGCTGAGTATGATACAGCTGTTAGAAGACGACCAGAGAGAGGAGGGAGGGAACAGTGCGCACGCTCAATAAGAAAGTCAGATGTTTGGATGTTAAAGTGAATGTATGTCATACAGTTACAGATACTTTCATAACAATCAGTGTTAGGATGATTATTACAAATTGTATTTGTTTTTTATTATTGTTATGAACCAAATGGTATGTGACTGCATTTCACATGTGCAAACAAGGACACAAGTCCCCGTCTGTGACTGTGTGTAATACCTGGAAGAGAGAGAGAGAGAGAGAGAGAGAGAGAGAGAGAGAGAGAGAGTTGTTTCCATGGCATCCAAGGATACTGGAGTCATTTTACCAAAACATTAACATGTGTCTTTCAATTAAAACTGGATGGTTAAAATCAGTATTTACCATTTTCATGCCCTGATGGCTATCAATAAGCATTTGTTTTCCAGTGAGTCATACTTGATGTCACAAATGCCTTGAAAAAAACACCTTAACCTTTAAACTTTATATATTTGTAATCTGATCACCCATAATTAATGCATAATATGCAATGCATATATGGACTAACATTTCAGATACAATGTAGTTAAGCATGATTTTATGATGAAACAGTATATGCACAACAACCAGCCTTTTGTAATATATATACATATATATGTATATGTACATATATATATATATACATATGTGTGATTGTTATGTTTCTTTTGTAATTTTGTTAACAAGACGATCAAGAACTCTTTTTTTCCTGGAATCCTGAGAGGTCGTCAATATTAGCAGCTCTGTAAACCTAAATGATGCTGTTCAACAAGTTTGTTTTATAAGTTAATTCAACTTATTCTTTTATCAAACCTTTTATTTTATTTATTTTTTAATATTTTTTTAAATCTCAATATTGGCCTAAGAGTGTGCTATTCAGAATCTATACATTTTCTCTTACTTAATACAATTAAGTCCACATTTTGTAACTACATGGTATCTTGTCTTCCATGTATGGAAGTGTGCTATGCTTCCCTGCCTCTCTTTGCTGTGGCTTGATCAGAACAGAGCATCACTCACCTCAGCCTCACTCCACATGGAGGACCATCACTCCACACGCAGATTACTGTAATTGTTCCAACTTTGCTCTGTACCTGACAGAATACTATTCCAGTCAATGAGAGCACTCTCCAGTGGAGGACTGTGGCCATTAGCACGCCTCAAATTGATTTCTGTCAGTAAGCACTCTGTAATTATGCTACACCTTGTAGTGCATCATATTTTGGTTCGGGAAAGCTGCTGCTTGGCTTTGTTGTCCCCGATAGCTTTAGAGCGACGGAGGACGGGAAGAATGTGTTGTAAGTATTGGAGAAGTGCACGCACACAATCAAAACCTCTCACATGTAGAACACAAATGTTGATTTGATGCACAAGTTAATGGGCAACGATGACAGATGATACATGGCCAAGCAATACAAGCAATGTTGCTTTTAGTTCTGGTTACTGCTATTTGCAAGTTCATCATTTAGTAACTATGAATATAGTCATGTCCCGTTTAAGGAGCCTTTAATAAGAGGCAATTTTACGATACCAAATAGACGAGATACAAATCATTCAATCACTTACAGCTCATTCATTTTGAATTATCATAGTAAGGCGACAGTTTAATATCGCTGTAAACTTATAAAAGCTAGAACACAAAAGAGACTTTACATTTAATTGAGCATCAACCCTCAGAAACTCTGTTGATTAATATTATCCTATTGAAATGGGGCCATAATATTTATTATGTATTAATTTAGTACAACACACACTGTGTCCACTTATTTTCAAGACCAGATTGGACACAAGGGGAAGACTGGAACACTTAGTTTGTCATCTACAGAAATATCAGCTTAATCTGCCTGTTGGTGTTCTAGGCTGTTTCCTACTTTGACCCATGGCTAAATGGAAATGGAACTTGGCTTGTGACTGGACGGTTGCTAGTTCAAGTCCCTGCAATGTCAAAGACAGGAGGACCCTTGAGCAAGGTATCTAATCTAATCTTAATTGTCAGATAGGGCATCTGGCGTAAACATGACTGCCAAATAGACAGGGAGAAGCCAAAAGAAAAGAACAAAAAAAACGATGTGACATCATAACAATATATTGACATTACACATACACTGTTTGTGTACATTCATAGATTAAATGTTTAAAAACAATATACATTGACTGCGTGTTCATGGGCGAGGGGATGGGTGTGGAAGTTTACTGTTCATCTGAGGTGAGGATAGCAACAATTTCAAGAAGTAAAAAAACAGACAGCGCTCCTGCATGAAATACACTTGAAAATTACTACTGTACAATGGAGGAAATTGTAGTTTAGACAAAAGCCAGGGAAAAATGAGCATTCTGTCGATAAAGGGAGTGGTAATTACAGTAGAAAGAGGCAACTATCGCATCTAATCCTCCATCTCGAACGGACTGCCAAAATCCTCACTCTGAAACAAACACACACACACACACATAAACACAAAGCTTCTCTCTGTAATAACAGTTTATGGAGCAACATTGTACAGCCACATAATAGCCATGTTATAATTTGCTCTAACAACTCTAATTATGCCTCTTATTGATTCAGGCACACATTTTAATAGGAGCAGCCACACCTCTTGTATTACCAGCCATTGAAGGTGTTCAATGGTGAACATTTGAAGCTTCTCGTCCTCTCTTCATCCCACATGGATGTGTCCCTGACAGTGTAATTCGCTGGCCCAATTCTGAGGCCACTGTAAACAATGCACAACAACAGTCATTTTAGCACTCAGGGACCTTGTTGCCTCACGCCCTCCTCTCCCCCCCTCCCCCTTCCCGATGCCGGAGGAGACAGGCAGAGAGGTGAAAACAAAAGGTAAAGACAAGCTAGTTTATTGTTGACTGTGCCGAAGTGGGTCAATCTCAGTGTTTTGCAGTGACAGCTCACCTCATTTTGTTTCTAATTGCTGTGTTGGGTTTAGAGTCAAGGTCACGTGGGACGAGCAATTGTGGCCGCGTGCTTCTCCTGTCACTGTATATTCACTTGTCTCCTCTCTGCAGAGCTTTCTTTATTTTGCTGTGGTTGTTTATGCTTTTGGACTCAGACTTTCAGGATTTTCCAGCAATGTCTCTATCAGGTTTGCCCAGGACATCCTTGTTAAAGAGATTATTAATCTCAATGGATATTTCCTGGATAAATTAAAGTATAATTTATAAACATGTAAAAAAAATATATAAATGAAACAATTAAAGTCTTGCACAATGCAGAACTGTCATTATTCTGCTTGTTGTTATTTGACCCGAGGCCAGTGTGCAGTCATTCACTTCATTTAAAGAAAGCTGCATCTTTTTTTAGACATCAATAGGAATTCATTTAATTTCATTGTACTGTTGACATAATGTGACATAACATGATTTAAAGTGAATGGTAATAGAAATCAGATTGGCTTAGGTAATTAAAAGTTCCTAAGCTAAAATTCGTAACACATGTTTTTTTTTTTGCAAAACCTTTATTAATTTCATTAAGAGTAAAGTAAGAAAGCTGTGTTTCACATCACCAATTATGGTATTTGTCAGATCCAAATTTAACATTAGCTCTGCATCCTGTACCAGAACACACACTGTCCCTATTCCCACTCTTGAGACTTTAAGTTAATCATAATTCAACTTTCCTTCCCCAGGCAAAACATTTTTATGTCATTATGCTTTCAGTGTTATGGAACGTTGTCCACTGATGAGGGAAACTGACCAATCATGGTGCAGTTAAGAAAAAGAGTTTGCTCCTCTTGCCTGCATGGGGGTCATAAGCAGAAGTTGCCATGGTTTCTCCAGGTGACGAAGATGAAGAATATGTGATATCATTCAAGGGGAGCTAGACATTTGTTTTGAAGTCTATCTTACAGTGACATGCTCATATGTACATTGGAACACTTTGTGCTTGCTGTCAGTCTTTCCTCTGTCTAGGCTGACAGAGAAGAGTGTCCTTCCCAAAGCAATTTCAGTGTACAAGTGATGGGGCTCAGAGTCCACTGTGTTGAAAAATGAATTTGGGTCAGCTGATGATAATATGAGGTGTCATAACTCTGAGACAAACCAAGACAGAGTCTTTCAAAGTGCAGTTTTGTCTCAGAGACATTTGGTTTTTTATACCCAGACAGTTGTTTTCCTTCTGTTTTAACTCGCCAATGTAACTTTCTTAAATGTCTCATGTAACTCAATTTAGACTTTAAAGTAATGACATGGAGAGAAGACTGGCGTCTCCCATCTCATACTGAACTTATTTAAGAGAGGATCCTATCCTATTCTCCTATCCTCAAAAATGACGAAATCACCCACAACACATTAAATAGTACGAGGGTGCAATAGCACTGCACATAGATGCACTGTATGAAAGTGTGAGTCAATGTGTGTGAATGGCAAAACTGTAGTGTAAAGCAGCTTTGAGTGGTCATCAAGACTAGAAAAGTGCTATTTACAGACCATTTACAATCTCTGTGATGACATGTAGTTTTAGCATGGAGCACAGTGGGGACTGGGAGACACTTTCTGTAAATTCAGACTCAGCTTCATCAGATAATGATGATATCTGATATAAAATACTATACCTTTGTGACTATAATGGCAAAACAAACAGTCATTTGTACTAGAATGACTGAAAATGTTCAGTATTCAGACTAATTGTTATTGTTTTGATAGACTGAAATTTGACAGGAAATTTGAGGACATATGGCATGGAAAAACTGACATGGATAGAAATAAGACTGATATAAGATAAAATGTTGCTTTCACAAATAATAATTAACACGGGCATGTGATTATTGGTTTAAAAATACTTCTGTGTGTGTTTTTCTATTTGGTCAATTGCATTTTTGTCACATATTGTCCATATTTCATGGACATATTGTCACAGTCCATGGAAAACAGTCAAAACAGACAACTTCCCAATACACATACAAACAATTCCACTAACTACACACATTATTTTTTTAGATAAGAGAAGAGGGACTGCCAGATCTAATCAGATTGTGATTCTCTAGCCCAGAAAGAACTTGGAGGTGAAAAGTACTGGTCACCTCCCCTCTTCTGCCCAGTGTATGTATTTATTTATTTAGTTATTTAGTGTAGATTGCAAGGATGTCAGTCATCATCTACAGCTTTATCCTCCGCCAGAGGGTCGCGGGGGGTGCTGTGCCAATCTCAGCTACATCGGGCGATAGGCGGGGTACACCCTGGACAGTTCGCCAGTCCATCGCAGGGCCACACACAGATAGAGACAAACAACCATTCACTCTCACACTCACTCCTATGGTCAATTTAGAGTGTCCAATTTACCTAATCCCCACATTGCATGTTTTTGGACTGTGGGAGGAAGCCGGAGAACCCGGAGAGAACCCACGCACACACGGGGAGAACATGCAAACTCCATGCAGAAAGGCCCTTGCTCTTGCTGCAAGGCGAGAGTGCTAACCACTACACCCACCGTGTGGCCCATCGCAAGAATGTGAACAACATAAACAAAGAATGCATACAGCAATACTAGCAAAGCATGGCCAAGTTTATGTCACGGAAGGGGTAGTTTGGGGAACATTGAGTTAGCTTAGAGGAACACTTTGAAGACAAACAGGTTTAAGATTATTTGTCTCGAGATGAAAGTAAAGACAGTAAAGTTTGTTGAGGCCAAGCAGGGAGTAAATATTTATTGATTAGCCACCACGGGGGGGACCGTTGGTTGCAAAAAATGACGTTTATGGGAGTTAATGATTCATGTCGACTTAAATAGAGCATGGTGTTAGTTTTGTAGAGTACTTTATGTTCCCATTTGCAGGAAAATAGACAATAAAGCACAGCTGGTATGGGCTAATAGGTGACTGGTTGCAGGTGATGTTTGTAAATTTCCAGTTTCAGAGCCTCAACATTATGTTGGCCAAATCACAAATCCTGAGGCTTCAGAACAGGAGTTGAGATTCTAGTGGGTGACATCACTGCTGGTTTTCACTTTGGCATCAGCTTTTAAACCACAGTTGTTCTAGGTTTTCTGATGGTTGGAATACAGAATAAATGGCGGCGCTCGAAGCTGTAGTGCAACACCTTCTGCGCAGTGCTTTGTTCCTTCATGGCTGACAGACTTTGAAGTCTCGGGGTTGAGTCACCAGGATCACCCACAGGCTTCTTCTCGGTTGACAATAACCTCTTAGTGGATTGTTCTACTGATCTTGTGTCCTCTGTGCCAACAGCACAGAGCAGTTGGGACAGTCAGTACATTACATCACATGTGGCTCTCATTAGTAAAGAACATGAATCACAATACACTGCAAGGCTGATTATACACCTTTCTTATCTGTGTCAGTGTCCTTTTGCTATCCCGAGACAGTGGAGGTCACTGGGTTACCCTGACAGCTATATATTCTCCTTATAGTTGCCTTTATCATCAGATTAGAAACAACTATGTTTTCAGCGTACAGTTTATGATCTATTACCTTTCTGTATTTATCATGTTACAAGTAAGTCAGTTGGGTTTTACCAAATAGTCAGGTTTCACGATTTTTTTGCACGATTTTGCATACAAATCTAATTGCGATTATTTTGACTGAAATTGCGATTGCGATATGAGAGGGAATGGTCATTTTTAGATAATTATTTTCATTTGAATAACATATTTGAAATGATTACTGTGTGATATGTGTGCAGATCTGTGAGAAACAAAGATGTTCTCTTCAATCTGTAGAACATGATGTGCACAGGTCAGGACATGATTTAATCGAAAATGGTCGTTTGGCACACAGTTTGGCTTGAAGAAATATTGTGCTTCCTGCAATTTGAAAATTGCTGTAGGCCATATTGTGATTATACCATTTCAATTGTTCAGCCCTAGTATAGGCTATGCATTTGGGCATGAAGACTGTGCGATAGTATCAAGCAATAGAGGTGCTCACACCCACTCTTCTAAATATTACTTTTGAAAAAGTGAATTTACATCATTAAATTATCTGTACTGGTCAAGCAGTTTAATAGAAGAATAAAATAAAAAAATAAAAAACGTTACTTTAATTTTCTATCATGCCTTATATTTGTGTAGATTGTCTAAGCGATTGGGTCATTTGCTGTCCATTTCAGAGCCATGTCCGTCCCTCCATGTGCTTTTTGCCCTTCAACCTTTCATTTGCTTAGACCTGCCCGTCCTCACTCTGTCAGCCCTTTAAAACACTGCCCTTCACACGGCCCTCGCTCCCATCACCGCCATAACTCATTTTCAATACACCAGCAGGAAAAAAAAGAACGAGCACAGATAAAACATGGGTCACCTTCATAGTACTTGATGTAGTTATGGTGAATTCACCATCAGACCAAGTGTTCTATTAGGATTTTTGACAACCAAGTCTCCTCTAACCATTTCATGAAAGTGCTAATGGTGTCTTCTCAAGGGCCGGATGTAAAAAGTAGAGCTGAGCAGGATGTGAAAATTGGATCCATTCTGAAGACTACTGAAATAGCATTTTTACTTTGTGGTGGCTACAAAAACCTTAAAAACACAAAGTCCAGTCATTAGCTCTTTCCAGCTTATGATAGAAGTAGCTAGTTTTGGTCATGTTAGAAAAAGAGAGTTGGAAAAAAATGATTTAAAAGTAGACAAGACAATTGTATGTCTATCACATGTAATTGCATTACTGCTGGGACCTGAGAATGTTGTGGCATTGTTTACATTAAGTTGTGAAGTAAAGATTGGCTTGGGTTGCATTTTTTTTCTTTGGACCTGACCTGAACCTAAGATAGTGCTAACGTCGAAACCCAACTGACACCGTGTGTGTGTGTGTGTGTTTTATCCAAACCCAGTCCAAGCCTGAACTATTACCACTATTACTGCTTATTTGACCAGTTTACAAACAGTAAAGTACCAGAGGCACAGAGTGTCATGTACAACACACCTATTATTTTAAGCCAGTAAGGGCTTAAAATCCCAACATTTAGCCCAAATTCCCATTAACCAGTCACAATTTGACAAATGGCTGGCGTTTCTTGACTTTTGTGCACTGCTGCCTTTGTTTCCCCCGTGGTCACGCAGCCGTGAGATTGTTTTAGCAGTGGCGAGGTGTTGTTCAACCCTCCCCTCCCACTGGGTGGAAGCTTACCCAATAAATGCCAGCCAGCCCAGGTGTGAAGTGTGGCTTTGGCATGTTGTGCTGGCTAGCTAAAAGCCTGCTGTGTGCGTGTGTTTGTGTGTGTGTTTACTGACATGTGTGCGTTTGTGTTTTCAGCACCAGTCTTTCTTGACAACTTGGTGTTGTTTTTCACTGTGTGCAGAGAAGTGCTGGAGGTCAGAGAAGCCAAGTGGAGGACATAAGAGAAGGGTGGAGGGGAGTGAGGAATGCTGGTAAAGTTTTGACGCAGAACAGTGAAGGCCACATTTACATGCAACCATCAAAACAAGGACACTGTTACAAGGTTGTCCACGGTGCTAACTCAATGTTAAAAAAGTAGTGCATAACTTTAAAATATAAACAAATGTCTGCTACATTCAAGCCAGTGTCAAATTACATTACATTACATTACATGTCATTTAGCAGACGCTTTTATCCAAAGCGACTTACAATGGAATCAAGTACAACTAGCCAGGGGTGGAATCGAACTTGCGACCATGATGTCTTTGGTACGCAAGGTAGGGTCTTAACCACTGAGCCACTCCACTCCAAATGAGTTCATCGGATGCTGATTTAGTCCATCATCTCCACATGACTCTTTATGTGTTTCTAGCAGTGTTTAGTTTCATTTGTTTACTGTTAAGACAGACAGAGGCAACAGCAACTTTATGCTAGAAAAGCTAGATGACTGCAAACAAGTTAGATTATGGCTGAAAATGCAGACAGGCCCATGAAAATTTTCAGAACTAAATTGTACTGCTCAAAAAAAAACCTTATTGTTTGGCAGTTTTAGAGAATAAATGCTTATTGTTCCGGCCCACCCCTGTGCTCTGCTACTGCTGTGTACACACTGCTCCCTCAGTCAGGTCTGATAGTATTGCTTGACCATAGACTGTTGGACGTAGTCTCACAATTTGTAAAGTAGAGCCGAGGAAGTCATAATTCACAGGTGGCTAACATGGAGTAATCTGCTGGTTGCAAAAAGCACCCAACTTAATTTTGACTTGATTGATAATGTCGATAAATATTTTTCTGAGTAATTAATGGTCTCATATGCTACTCTCAGGTCTTCTTCAATAGCTCATAATGTTAAACTGTTATTGACAAACAAGTTCTTGGTTGCAGGTGATACCCGTGTTACAATCATCCACAAAACTGCATCCATTTTTACATAGTCAATTTGCTTAACAGAGCCCGTTTTCAGATGAAGGATGCAACATACAAATCATTTTCACACTGTTTCTCCCATTATAAAAGCACATGTACAGTTATAACACACACACACACACACTGGGCCACAGGCAGAGAAAGGAGCCCCTGTTTAATTTTCAGGCTCCCTGTGAAGTTTGCAGAGGGTGCCAGGACTGATGACACGCAGGGATCATCACCAGCCGAGAGGATCAGTAGCAGCAGTTGTGGGCTGCTCGCCACATCCACCCATCACAGCGGGCTGTAGTCCACTGTGACACCCAGAGACATGACCCCGCGCCTGCAGCGTTCCCCCAGAACACTCAGGAGGGTTAGAGATTGAAGTGAGAGGTACCAGGCTAAGATGGAACAGATAGGGGTGGAGGAGAAAGGGATCACAGGGTGATTGTGATGGGAGGAGAAAATTAAAGTGTCAGAGAAGAGGGAAAGAGGGAAGACAGAATTTGGTTTTCATTTTAGAGAGGGAGGTAATCCAGAGGGATCCTGGAAAACCACCATTCTATTCTTCCTGCAGCAGACAAATGCATCTCCTTGTCTTTTTGCCAACATGTTTTGCAGTGGCAAACTCACGATACCTTTAATAAGGGTTAAACATCCATTCATCCATTCACTTTCTACCGCTTTATCCTTTCACATTAGGGTCGTGGGGTGCCGGTGCCAATCCCATCTGACATAGGATGAAAGGCAGGGTACACCCCGGACAGGTTAGCCAGTCCATCACAGGGCTACTACACTTTCACATAAAATATTTTCAAGAATGAAAGGAAAGCCCTTATAAAGCAACAACAACAAAACTAATCAACCTTTAGGTTCATGAGAAAAAACAAATGTCTATGGAGTGTAATACAGTTGATTTAAAAAGTATTTTTTTCTCAATTTTTGAAGTGAAAAGAATAGCCCCTGCAGCAAACAAACACTTTAGGGAAAGGGGCAACACACAAATTTCATATTTCCAGCTGTTTCATTATTGTCATAAAGATGCAGCTGTAGCACCACTAAGGAGTTGTTCTTTTTCTCAGCAACCCCACTGTAAAAAAAACACTGAGGTGCCTTGATGACCACTATTCTCTTCAGTGTTTTGGATGTAGTATACGTGGAATAGTTCCTTTGTGTCATAAATCCTGGCATAATCCATGTCTAATAAAACCTCATCCCGTCATCCCAGGTGTTTTTGTTTCTATCATCAATCAGTTTCATCATCAAAATGACACATTTCAAACAAAACGCTGTTTCTTTCAGCTTCAGTGCACCGTTATTATTTCACTGTTGTTATATCATTAATATGTAGAACATTAAAAAAAACCTATAGTCATAAGTTCTTACTAAACCTAACATGCCCCTCCTCCTTTTTTCAGATGATTCCTCCATGTTGACCCAGTTTGTCCAAGTGACACTGTTCACTCAGTGTTGTTCATCTGTATTGTCAGCAGCCTATACCCACACTGTGAACACTAATGGCTTTGGAGGCCAAAAGACAAACAACAGAGACACCCAATAAAACAAAACGGGCTTGTTGCCGTCAAGATCACACGCCACAATGACTGAGATATGGCCAGCAGAGGGCCCAGCATCAACACCACAAAGTACCAGTCTGTCTGTCCCTCTATCTAATAATCCCCTCCCTCCCTCCCTCCCTTCACTCCCCGCCCATGACACTCCATCTTTAATCCCACCACCCTTTCCCCCTTGAACTTTATCACCTATTAACTGCAGACCAAGTAAATCCCACATGAAAAAAGCAGGAGGTTGGCCTTATATATATATATATATATATATATATATATATACACACACACACACACACACACACACACACACACCAGTTTAGTCTATATAGCCAGTGGGCTGGCACATAGATGCCCTTGTTATATGACTTGATGGGGCAAAAAAAACAGTTATTTCCCACTACACAGCTTTTCAAATTGAGTCTTATCCACCATCACGTTCCCCTCTCCCCTTTTTTCTCTCTCTCCACCCTGTTTCCTCTCTGACTTGCCAACCTTTCCACTCCAGACCATCCCTCCACCACCACCTCTACTGTCCTCATATGTGACCCCTTTCCTTAAATTGTGCTGCCATCAGTGTTTGAGCAGGATTAGTCAGAGGACGTGGAGAGGGGGATGCTGCTAGATGGGTCGAGCTGATGGCACCTGCCCCCGTGAGGTCAGCCATTAAGAGACCAGGGTGGATGGATGGTGATGACGGCACGTGTTTAACCTAAGCTCCTTAGGCTTGTTGCACGAGGGATGTTGGCTGTGGGCAACAGCCGTAAATGTGTAGTAAAGGTGAGACTCATTTTGAGGTGGGCTAAAGGGGCTGAGATCAGCCAGACAGTCATGGATTCAAGTGAGTTTGTTTGCTTTGATTCGAGGAGATAGATCACAGGATCACTGTGAGCTGTCTGTTAGTCGAGAGATATATGTGCTACCTTCAGCACCTTTCTGTTACTGGATGAAGAAGCAAGTTGACACTTAGCTGAGAACAGTAAGATGGAGTTGAGAAATTGTGTCTTACCCACTCGCATTTGTCTGTGTGTGTGTGTGTGTGTGCTTTCAGTCTGTGTATGATGTATGATGTGTGTGCTCACCTACTGAATGTAATACTGGCAGCAGACTGTGTGCAGATCTCTGTAAATCACGCTGTCAGAGCCTATGAGTATGCAGATGGTGTAGTTTTTTGGAAACATGTATCAGTGTCTTTTTTCAACTGAGGTCCGGATGTGGTTAGCCTAGCTTAGCATAAGACACAGACACAGTCTCCCAACCAGGATCAGGTGTTGCATTTTCCGATTTCTGCAAACCACTTACACAAATCAACAGCTGCATAACAATACAATGGTGTTTTAACCAGCTCCTGGTTAAAGTGGTGGTTTAGTGCTCAGTGAGTTAGTGTAGGCACTACAATCACCTGTTATTGTTAGAAAAAGATCATGATTTAAACGTTGTTGGTTTGTTGGCGTATGTGGAATGAAAGTTAAAATGTATGGAATGAAAGTGTGTGAATAAATGGATTGAACCTTGAATATTATTTTATTATAATTTGGATATATGGCATGACCTGGACTATACAGAATAAAAGTTTTCATTACTATTCCACACAATATCCTTCACTGCCATGGAAGGACAAGCGCAGCAAACTCCAGGCACACTGTTTGCTGTATACTGTACATTTATTGTGTAAATTGTTTATGTGGACGGATATAACCAATAATCCAAATACCATGTCCTCTGTGGCTCAGAAGTTTCAGGAAATCTTTATTAAATCTATGCAAATAGTTTTCTCAGTTACACACACAACAATTTCACAACAGCATATTAAAACCCTGCAAATCTGCTGTAAGTATGGGGTTAGATTTCTTTTTAAAGTTGGTATTTAACAGTCAGCAATAAGGAGCATTATATGAGATTGAATTAAAAGTCAATAAATATTGAACTCTGTTGTTTTGACCTGTTACACAAACTTGTGTAACTCAACTAACTCACTACAGTAAAACAAAACCCATTAACCATAAAGAAAACACTGGATGGGTATTTTATTTATCTATCTAATAAAAGAAAACTTTACATAGTATATCAAAAATATTAAGACCCTAGAGAAGTGGTGAGAGTGTGTTGTGAAATGCTTTTGACAAATGTTGGTGTTGAAAAGTGCATCACTTCTTCACTTTGCTTCTTCACTTTAAACTCAAAAGGAACATCAGCTGGTGTTCTGCACTCATTACTGCATAGAGATCCTCATATAATTTTAATGTGTATTATTTTTTGATGCTTCCTCAATTCACTTTATTTCCATTAATGGACAATATTTATTTATGATTCCATAACTGGAGTAATTTCCATCCCCGTGTTTGTGTCTAAACCAGATCCAAAATGACAAGGAAGTCAGCTTCCTGTTTGGAGCTGGCAGTGCAGTGATGAGGTTTTTTTTTTTTTTTTCTCTCCTCCTCCCCTTCACTTCCCTCCCTTTAAATTACCCACTACATGTCTGGGCAGTGGGGGACTGGAATCAAATTCTCTTTGCCGCCTCATCTCTGACCTGAATCTCACTGGGGTTCACAGTAACAGCTCAGAGCAGTGGAGAGAGTGAATCTGAGGGAGGAATGAAGTGAGACATGGAGAGAAAGATGGGAAGTTGGAAGGGGGCTTTGTGTGTGACACTGGGGAATAGATTTGGAAAATAAAAAAAACAAATTCTAACATGTACCCAAGATGCACTTCTCCTGCAATAAGTTACAAAACTGTGAAGATCAGCTACTTTAACTTCTCCGTGAAAATGCAATCAGATTTTGCTGGAATACTTTAATGTTTCAGTGACAAATGATGCAGTGGCACCATGTCCACCTGCTTATAAAATAATCAACAAAATAAATCTTCACATGAAACTTCATATGCTGTATATCAGCTCAAGGACCATTCCCTGTTACCAGTAGGTGGCACTTTATACCTGATTATTGGCATTAAGATGTCTTCAGACTGGCACTCCATCAAATAAGTCAAGTTTTGGGGCAGATGGGATTTTGGACTCACTCAGAAACAAAGGAGTGTGTCCCACTTTGGAGTTTTGACTGAATCGAGCCTTACGTCACTGTCCATTAACAACTACAGTGTTTGCAAGTGGTATCCTTTAAAAATCAGTAGGTTGAGAGTTAAACCAAAAAAATGAAGATGGCAGTGACATAAGCAGTAAATTGAGTTCTAAACTGTTGCCCTATCAAAGTTCTAGATGTTTCTCGATCTGGAATGTCACTCGCCATTTTCAGAGTGATGATGGAGTCATCCATGCTGTTGAGCAGTATCTGAAGCTTGATATATGGCTTGCCTCCATAAAGTGATGGTGAAGCTTGAAACTAAAGCCGTTTTTCCACAGAGTGCAACAGTTCAGTCTGGTACAGTGTGGTACATGTTTTTTTTTTCTTTTTGCATTTCCAGTAGGAAAAGAATCAAAAATAACCGCCCCGACTGTTCCATTCTTTGGTAAGCTTCCCTTGGGATATTAGAGGAAAAAATGGTATGGTACAGTCAGAGTCGATGCTTGACGTCCTGTTGAGACAAACCGCCACAAACACAGCAAGAAAAAAAGAGCGACTGGATGTCCTACATTGTTGTCTGTTGTGTTGCGTTCAATGTCATTCATTGACGTCGTCACACTGATACGACGTCACAGGTATGTCACTGACGCAGCCATCGGGCACAGCCCACACCAAGCCTAAGTAAAGGTACTGTTCTCAGGTGAAACTCAAGCCTGACCCAGGGCTTTACCATTCCTAACTGTACCATTGAAACACAGCATAAATGGACTTACATTAAAGAAGATGTTAAAAATAAGAAGCTATCACAATCTTTCTCCTGTAATTATCTGGGTGAGACTGAGAACTTTTTGAAGTGCCCATACGTGGAATCATTAACCTCCTATCCAATGGTGACATATTGAAATTTACTGCACTGTCACGGACATGCCATTTATTGATGCCTTAAAACCTTCACAATTTAGTGTCACAAAGGTCTTAAAATTGAACAGGCTGAATGTGAACTCAAGCTGATTAACTCCGTAGGAGGAGTTTGTATGACCTGCAAATGGTGAGAAAATGCATGGAAATTGTGCGATCAATTAGATAGATTTTGTAGGAGTACCAAATTTCATATTTCAAATTAAAAAAACATACTGCATTGAGCTAGTTCATTGAAATTTTTCTAGGAGTTGCCCTTGTGCTTTTTTTGTCACGCCCATGGTCACTATCCTCCACACAAAGCTCACCTTCTGTGACAACTGTGCAGCCCTCTCGCCCCATTACTCCTAGTCAGAGATCAGTGGCATTTTTCATTGGCTGTCAAAGGCGAAGATGGCAACTGTGACATCACAGGCTGCATTTTTTTTATTAATCCATATATAATAATCACTAATCAGCCGATAATGGTGTAGATAATAAGCCATTCATCAATCCACTGAACCATCTGTGGCGTCATCAATCATTCCACTCATTCATCCTTCATCACTTTTTTTATCCATTATTTTGTTTGTGTCATGACTTTATTCACCCATCTTTCTGTTTGTCCATCCAGCCATTACCCACTTATCCATGAATCTGTCATTCCTGTCCATCTTTACTAGTCAGTCCATTTAAGTCTCACAGCTGACATTTTCGAACTCTACTTTTACCACTGTGATTTTTTCCATTAAACTATTGTCACCTATTCCCACACTCCCCCGAGTGCCACTGCTGATATATATTAACCTACAGTATATGTATATTTTCTGCAGTTGGGAGTGTAATTTACAGCATGTCCACTACGCAAATGTGCTTTCATTTACATAAATTAGTATTTCACTTTATTACGGCCAAATGTATTTCCCTGCAGGACAGCTATATATTTGAAATGACAATTGTGTTTTAGCTCCTGCTCATGTCCTCTCTCACCACTTGTCTTAGTTCATGTAGTTCATGGTGTCATGTCTGGTCCTGCTGCGTTCCTAATGAGTTTGTTTCTCAAAAGAAAACCTGTGCGAGTGTGCAGGTGTGATTGAAAAACAGAGACAGCCAGAGAGGACTTTATCTTTTTTTTTTACCAATTTATTTGTTTCATTTCACCCTATGATGAATTTTCTCCTTTTAATTTTCCTTATTTATTTGATAATCATGTTCCAATATTTGCATCTGAAACTTGGACAGATGTCACACTGAGAGAAAACTCCCCCGGGCACACACAGGTTTTCTTCTGCCCAAAACTACATTGACTTCCATCCATTTGGAAAGCTTAAACAAAGCAATTCCCCTGAGTTGGTTTAGTTAATGCCTAACCCTAACCTTAACCTAACCACAATTCAAATCCGGTTCCTCAAAAATGAGGTTCTTCCTCATGTGACTAATAATTAATCTTTATTCCTCTCACTATTTGCGTGACACAATGTTACAAAAGCTAATCTATGTTGAGATTGGCAGAACTCATATACAAAATAAATTAGCTTTTTGTCGCTCAAGTAAACATGTGTGTTACATTTAGTGCAAAAACACCATAACCATTACTTTAACCAGGACCTCAGAAATAATCACTGTGACCTCAGTCATGGACCACCCTCAGGATATTTCTTCAAATGGCCCCCAGTCCACCATCCATACACCAATAGTCTGTGTTTATCAAATTGAGCTCCATTTCAGTCCAAGAGATAGTGTGGGATGATTACATGATAGCACATAACAGCAGAATTGTAGTCCAGTTAGTGCTGGAACTTCCTATTTGTGATCCTCTTTGTTTATTCCCCACAATTAATTGTATTGCAGCAAGTTGTATAGGAAGCTTCCACCCCACTCACACAACAGCCTCCCTGTACGTATTGGCTTTGTTATGAGTAAGACTTGATTTTAGGGTTAAAACTATTAGGTTGGGGTTAGGCATGTTGTCGTGGTTAAGGTTAACATAACAAGCTAGGGAATGTAGTGTGACAATGATGGTTTTAGTCAGACAATGATGTGTGTGTCATTGTACAGACACACATGAGTACAGATTTCCCATTCTTGTTAACAAAGGCGATTCATTGTGTGTGTGTGTGTGCGTGTGTGTCAGTCAGTGTGTACATTCAAATGAGGGTGTTATCTCCTTACCCAGGGTGCTCAGGGCCTTGTCTTGCCACCCTGTGATTCCTATCTTCTTCCCAGTTGTCCTCTCCATTCCTCCCTCTTGCCTCATACATATTCTTGTCCCCACGCCCACCCCTCCTGAGGTCAGGGGGCAGGACAAAGCCATAACCACTTCTCGAATCACCTGTCAAGCCTACATACAGCATAGCTCTCTTTGGGAGTAAAGACTCGCCTTTAGCCGGCTCCTTGAAGTTCTTTTGGCCATCTTGCTTTCACTTTGATGGGCGACGGTAGCTCAGTGGTCTTTCAACTTGAAGGTTATGGGTTTGATTCCCGCCTCTGCTAGTCTACATGCGGATGTGTCCTTGGGCAAGACATTTAACGCCAAGTTTTCTCCTGACAGCTGTGCCAGCAGTGTGTCAATGGGTATGAAAGATGCTTGATAGAAACACATGATGGGTGTGAATGGGTGAATGGCAAAACTGTAGTGTAAAGCAGCTTGAGTGGTGATCAAGACTAGAAAAACTATATATAAATACAGAGAATTTGCGATGTACTACCACGACTCATCTGCATGCTGTGCACTTTATATTCAAGTGATACTCGGTATCATGGCATTTGTCCTTTACAGAAAACGTTGTATTAATTGGTCAGTAACATAACCTGGGAGTGTCCAAATGAACTTGTCTCATATAAACACAGTGAACAACCCCATTTTGAATGTAGCATATATACATACAGGGAAAAGCATCTCTGACTGGTCCTCAAAGCAGAGCCTAGATAAAAAGACAAAAAAAAGTGTGTGACATCACTCTCTGCTCAGCATTACCACTTTTATTACATTTATTTATATTAGTCACATTTGTCTCCTGACATTTTGTTAAGCTGAACTTTGCAAATTGGACCTTTAAATTTCATCACATTTATGCTTGAGAGGGTTTGTATTATTATTTGAGGTTGTATGCACTTTTATATGGCTGACTTTTAGCTTGGTAACATACTAGATCCAAGAGTTTACTGCGCATGAATGTGGCTATAGTGCAACTTAAACACACTTAAGATTACTTTTGGCAAAAGCAATGCTGGTCTCTGTCTTTTTAATGTTCTTTTTTAGTAAGATGACATGGGAGCAGACTACACAGCAGTTGAACAGGGTGTGTCTGTGCAGAGTTTGCGTTTTCTCTGGAAAATCCTGCTTCCACCAACAGTCCAGAAACAAACAGATTGGGGTTAGGGCAATTGTGTTTTAGCTCCATTTCAGAAGCAATCCGCATCCATACTAACACACCTGAAAAAATATCATGTGACTGTTCAGGTACATGGAGGATGTACATGTTGGTGAAATCAGGAGATTTTCTCCTCCCTAATTGTTTGTTTCAGAGACTATTACAAAAGAGAAACAACAATGGTGAAATGTTTTGAAAGACTATAAGCTGAAGTATTACGAATCTATCACAAGATACGATAAGATAAGATCTTTAGATACCACAGCCCTCGACTGTCCTACCCAATCAGGAATTACAAACAAACTGTGCCACAACCATGGCAGTGCAATGCCTTTAACGCTTGCACTGTGTTACATGAAAGCCGATTAATCAGCAATATTGAGTGTGTGGGCTGACATATCCCATAATTCTTCTGACCTTAGCTACAGTCTATCCCCACAGGTGACTGTGAAGTATGTAGTTGTAGTGAATTGATAGTTTACCATGAATAAAGACAGTACACTGTTGGAGCGTTACAAAATGTGGTGTGGCTGCTGAAGCGCTGCACATATGAAGGATGGTTTAAAGGTAATACAGCGAGAGACCACTATATACTGTAGTGTGATTCCCCTGACCAGGTGCGTGTGTGTGTGTGTGTGTGTGTGTCAGGCTATGAATTTTATTACAGCTCCAAAATAGACTCTGGCCCCAAAGCCCAGGCCTCTACACATCTTCAATTTCAAAACGGTGGAGAGTGAAGAAAGAGGGAGAGAGAGAGAGAGAAAGTGTGGGTGGGGGTTTGGGGGTAGAATAGGATGCCGTGAATAAAAGAGAGAAAGAGAGAGATGGAGAGAGAGAGAGAGAGAGAGAGAGAGAGAGAGAGAGAGAGAGAGAGAAAAGCCCAAAAGAATGGCAGGGAGGGCTGAAAAATGAAAGTGAGCTGATTCAATCTTCAAGCACCTTACAAGCGTTTGCGTCAGGTTTCTTGTTTAAAAGGACAGGTTGGTGAGATGTGGGGAGAGAGAAAGGAAGAGAGTGAGTGTGGCAAGCTTGGTGAGGCAGTGGTGTGTGTGTGTGTGTGTGTGTGTGTGTGTGGGGGGGGTCAGTGTCCACAATTCCTTCTCATTTTCTCCCCTCCGGTCTCTCTCTCTCTCTCTCACACTCTCTCTCACTCTCAGACACACAAACACATTTATTCCTTCTTCTCTCCTTTTTTTTCCCCAAACTGTAGTGAAAAGATTAAATTGTTTACGAGTGCGAAGCGTGGCTAGCTAGAGCGGATGAGCCAAGAGCGACAGAGATAGACATTCTAATTCACGGCTGTACTTAAAGCCCGGGTCCCTGTGTGGAACAGCTAATTCTTTTATCTGGCTGCAACACTCAGAGCTTCAGCCACATTCAAAGAATACATATATATATATATATATATATATATATATATATATACATATATGTATATATGTATACATATATTGTATGGTATTAAACAATAAATGGGGAAACATACATTTCTTACACTATATGCAACTGATAATGTAATCAGTCTGTCCTTGATTACTTGATTTCATTTTCCCCACCCGCCTCCCTCATTCTCGTCATCCTCCCAGTCGCACAAAGAAGGGCCGTCCGAGTGTAGTCTTAACCCTTTATCTTGACTGAGCAGAAAGACGTTGCCAGCATCTCTGTCTGGGTAGGGCTTGGAGGGAAAGTGTGTGTGTGTGTGTGTGTGTGTGTGTGTGAGTGTGTGTGTGAGCGTGTGCCAACATATGCGAGTAAGAGGCTACATGTTAGTTTGTGCTGGGTTTGCACAGCTTGATGAGAGATGGACGGACTATGGATTGTGTGTGTGTGTGTGTGTGTGTGTGTGTGTGTGCTGGTATGCGTCTGTGTGTGTGTCTGCAAGACGAGTAAGGAGGGGGTATACAGTATGGAGAAGAATTACTGTTATCTCCCAGGCAGAAGAGAGGGAAAGGGGGAGATAAGAAACTGCTGCAGCTGACAGACAGAGAGAGAGAAATAGAGAGAGAGAGAAGTAGGCAGGCGAGAAGTCGTGTGTCGATGGGGCCCACGCTGTTGTAAATTGGCAGAATATTCAGAGCGAGCTAGCCCTGCTTGTGTGACTGCATCCATCTCTCTCTCTCTCTCTTTCTCTTTCTCTCTCTCTGTCTTTTTTTTCAAACCAGAGGTCTGCACTCCTGATAGTGGCATTGTGCATGGCACAGTGTATAGAAAGCTCATCAGTGCTGGTTGCCTATTGGGGTGTTATCAGACCTAGTAAGGTAACTGCACGCTTATAGACTGCACCCAGATAATGGAGGGCAGAAGAAAGGAGATAAGGGGGGTGAGGGTGGGGGGTGCTCTTCTCATTAACAGCTATCTACTGCACTGCAGACACTAGGTTGTATTGAGTGGTTCCTATGCTGGGCATAAATTAAAATGCACCCACAGAGAGGAAGTGGAGGAGTGAAGGGACTGAGGAAGAGGGGGGGGTCTTGTAAATGACAGTGAAGCAGAATGGGTTTGTGGGGGGCAATGGGGAGTCTCTACTCTTGGTCCAGTTTCAATCTTAGTCAGCCATGCCCACAGATGTGAGAAGAAACATAAGGTGTGTACTAATAAGTACATGTACCAACTGGTTGATGGATATGTCAGCATGTGTCTCACTTCATTGCTGGCCACAGTGAAAAACACATGTCATAACAACATTCTAGACCCTAAAGGGTAAGACAAGAACCACGGTGCTGCTTCACTTTGCTCCAGTTTAATTTAGTGCCTTAAACTGTAGGTCCACCAATGATCAGATGGTTCTTCCCAAATAGACAACTTTGACATTATTAGAGGCTAAGCTGAAACAAAACTTTGTCAATTTTTAGGTTTGGTTGCTTAGCTGTGGCAACATGTCATGATACAGGAAGTCATTGTATCTCATCTCTGTGTTGTCTAATCTGCCAGAAACTTCTCACGTCATGTTCTCATGTCCCACCCAAAATAATCTCCATGCAAGAATTCATAGTAGTCATAGCACCACCTACTGGTGACTGGAAGTGTGACGTTGTATTCTCTGATGTACACCGAGTGGGTTGAACAATTAAATTTGGTTATAAGTTATAAGAGGCTACAGATGACTGTAAATTCAATACATATGGCAGTACGTTTGAAATAAAAAAAAAAATAAAAATTGTTACTTAAGTGGCAAATAGATTGAGCATAGACCTGCATCAGAGGAGCAGTGGGATGTGGAACCTAAGATCTAGTCATCATCAGATATTATGGAATCGAATCATTGGTAGACTAACTAGACACTGTCTTCTGTGACATTTACATTGAGGACAGTGTTGATGGAACTTGTAGTTTGTCAACAATAACAGTGTTTAAGAAGACATCTTTTGGCTTTAGAGCTGTTTTCTATCTGGCAAATAAACCGCTTTCCCTTTTTATTACTGCACTGTATTTTTGAGATAAAAGTGAGTGTTCCAAAAATTCATGACTCAAGATCACTGTAGGACCCAAGGCATGATCATTTGAGAACCACTGGTACAATAAGTATCCAACAGATTGATATGCACCAAGCTTTCTGGGGTAACATAGGGTGGAAATTAAAGTTTCATAATACAAAACTTTAAACTGGGCTACAAATCATGCCAAGGGGTGCCTCTTTATCGTGCCTCCTTATCCATCCCAACATCAACCATGTTTATTCAGATTATAGATGGCTACAGCTCACTCAATCTCTATTTACTAATGTTTACAGGCCAAAAAAGATGTCCTGTTAAACTGCATATTGGTTTTATTGTAATGGTGCTTGTATGTGCACTCACACACAGTGTATAGGCCATGGTGAAGAGGGATTTTAGATGTTAAGATTTAAAAAAAAAAGAAAAATAATTACACTCATCTTACTTTTCAAGCTCCTCCTTCCCTCCATCATCTCTGCTGACACACAAGCATGAATGTGCAGACAGCCTGAGTATATACTGACACATGCTGCACTTTAATGGGTGTGTGTGTGTGTGTGTGTGTGTGTGCGCGTGTGTATGTGTGGACAAGACAATCATCAGCCAGCAGAGTCCACATCTTCCTGATAAACCACATCCCCCTCTCTTGTCTTCTCCTCTCTCTCTCTCTCTCTCTCTTTCTTGCTCTCTTGTCTCTGCACCTTGACAATAGAGACTGTGCCTTCATTTGCATGGCGCAATTGGATCTCAGCTGTAGTGTGTCGTAGCGAGACAAGTGTAGCATTACAGGGGAACAAGTTACTATGGGGGGAAGGTTAATACAGACAATAAGGGAGGCAGATAATGGGAATTGGGCTCCTGTTTTTCCAACCTCTTATCGGCTCTGGTGTGAGAAATCAGGGCCTTGCTTTGAATGAAGAGGTGGGGGGTATTTAAAGGGCCAGCTCTGTCAGGAGCACTGCTGTCATGTTCCTACATTACAGGGGTTTGTTCTGTGACATTTCCATAGATGTGAGTGGGAGCAGAGGGAGAGGGGAAGGTAGTCAGTGATTGTGATAGGCACCATCAACGCTACAATGGCTGGTACCCACTGCCACGATGGTCAAACTTCAACAGTCAGTGAGTACATACAGTAATGGTTGCACAGTTTAATCAACCTATGGCCATAGTCCGACTGACAGTTAATCAGACAACTTGCAGAGTCGTATACATGCGGAGGAGACAACCGATTTATTGGCTGTGTAAGTCTGACTCCACCTGGATAAAAAAAGACAGCTTCTATTCTATTCTATTATATACTGTTCTATTCTATCCGTCTGTAAGCTAGTGCATATTTAACCAGTCTCCTGTTGACCATTGCGTCACAGAAAAACAAACAGTGAGATGACGTGCGCTGTGGTTCTGTATGTATCGTACCTGCTCTACCTGCATGTTAATTATTATAGACATTATATCAAGCATGGCTCTTGTGGTTGTTGTGTTGTCCGAAGACAACAGTAATGCAGTTGATAAGCCTAACATTAAGAAAACCAAATTATTTTCTTATTCCGACTAAAATCAGACTTTAACACACTGAGTGACCCTGCATAGCCTTCATATAGATGGTTAGATGTTGAAAAGAGACAGAAATGACAAAACAAAGAAATTACTTACAAACCAAGGGGCACACAGCAAGGGCTCATATGAACTTTGAACAAGCTTCATATGAACAAGCTTGACATGGGATGATTAAGAGACAAGATAAACAAATGCTACAGCACTGCAGTTTATATTTGCCATTGCCAAATATGTCTTCCAGTTTCCAATTTTCAGTGATGAATATTGCTGGTCACTCACTGGCTATAGTTGTGTCATTAGTGAGTGCAATTTTGGTGGTGTGCAAAGCTGAAGCAGCACTATTGTATATTGCTGTTCTTTGCAGTTGGCCTATCATCAGGCCATGTGTCCTGGGCTGGTGTTAAAAAAAACAAACAAACACATTTTATTCTAATAAAATAAATATATGCTCATACATTATGCTCATTCATAGCATTTTAGAAACCTGTGTACATGTACATGTACATGTTCAGGTATATTCATGTGGATGCAGCTTACTTCACATATGGAACTAAAATGCTTGTGACAGGATAAAAAAAAAACACAAGGATGTCCCAATAATAGTATTAAAACACCCTCAATATGCAAGTCCATCTCTTTTGATTAAAACAAGGGAGAAAAAAA
This sequence comes from Solea solea, assembly GCF_958295425.1. NCBI lineage: Eukaryota > Metazoa > Chordata > Actinopteri > Pleuronectiformes > Soleidae > Solea > Solea solea. The sequence continues at coordinate 6,421,621 of NC_081140.1, read as the reverse complement.
ATAAAAATAAAAATAAAGATGGCTTGTTTTTGCTGTGCAAATTAAGGCAACGTGTATTCAGTATAACACTTGCTGAACTGGATGCTTAGGACTGTGCACTTTGTGCACAACAGTGAACAACAGTGAACCTCTGTCCGTGTATTATTGAGTTTTTGTAAACACAGAATCAAATCAAAAACCAAACATCAATGAAAAAAAAAAGGTGTGAGCTTTTTAATACATCTCACATACAGGGTAAATGGGCTTCATTTATGTAATGTTCGTGTTGTGTACAATTCATATTCATTCACTCATATACATTCTTAAAGCATTTAGTTAATCACGCACCATTCAGTGACTACTGAAAGATCTGTTTAGTGTAATATGGGGCTCAGTGTCCTGCTGAAGGACAGTACCTCGTAGCCACCCACACTTACCTTGCTGATGCAATGGAACTGCTTCCTCTTTCTTTTTATTTAATCCACACAAATAAAATCTTTTGTGCATGGGATTATTTTTATTTATCACATAGCAGAGAGGAAAAACTGTACATTTATCACATTATATGCAACAGATGTGATGCAAAAGTGTCACAAGGCACAAGTTGAAATATTCTAACTGGATTACACTTTGCCATGATAACAAGACAGAGATAAAATGTATTGGCATAACTGATGTCCCAACATTATGATGTTGTTTCAGATATGGAGGACAAAACAATAGTTGTGGTACGTGATCCTACTTCTACTTAAAATCCAAATAACGTCAGGCCTAGTTGATGGTGAAAAAAATAGCCATCTGCCACTTCAATTTTCTTCATACATACAGTATGTCAGAGAAGTCACAACTCTCACAGACACAATAGATGCGATATACATGATTCTGCAAGGATCCACACTGTTACATTCAGTAGAGGTGGCAAAATATACCATGTTTCCATATAGGGTCCAAACAACTTTCAGTTGAAAATACAGGTGATTGATTTGTCTGTTCAAAGCTACTGTAGATACATTATAGGATGTATCTACATTACACTCCATGGAAGCAAACCTGCTGCTAATGTGGACATGAAGGAGAGCAGTGGATCAGCAGGTCGTATTCTAACTACTAGGTCGGCAGTTTGATCCCTGGCTTGTCTTGTCTTTATGCTGATGTGTCCCTGGATAACACGCTTAACCCGAAATCGCTCCTGGCAGCTGTGGCAGCAGTGTGTTAACAGGTGTGAACCAGTGGTGATTGGCCCAAGACAGCAAGGAAAGCTCACCTTCCTCTAAAATGTTGTCAAATATGTACTGTGTTGTATTTACATTTCAATAGTACATGTGCGCTAGAAGGAGATTATGTCTTGTCACTTGTCCATTCAGAATCAGCTGTTTATCGCGGATGATGGATCGTCTTACATGATTTTCGTATTCCTGTAGCAGCCTCTGCATTAAAACCACTTAAAGTTCAGCTTCAACGGTTCTTTATGGGACGACACAGACTAGGGTCCTTCTCACTACAGTGAGCTTGACAGTGATTGGACAACTGTGGCAAAAACATCACTTCCAGGGAAGCTCAGCTTCTCTGGGAGTCAATGGAGCAGTGGGCGGGCGCGGATGCTGGGCTTCTGCATGATGATTGGAGGAACTGTCTGAAAGGCGGAACCTGTTTTTGATTGACAGCCTTTCAGAAACAAACACGACAGCCGAGCCTTTTCTGCCTCAGTCCTGTGTGGATCTTGCAAGGGAAGTCTGTAGACAAATAGCTGGTCATTGTGTGTTATTTGCTCTGTAATATCGCCCATTTTCTACATATACACTGTAAATAAATACAGTATTATAGCCTTTTAGTTTTACATAATTATCACGTTCTAGTTGTTCAGTTGCACAATTTATGTAAGAATTTATATATAAATACCTGGGCCTGAAATGAGCTTCCCCTGTTTCACAGACCAGTAAATACCACCGGCGTGAATGCTGTGTGATAGAAAATTGCACTACATTAAAAGTAGATGCTCTGTATGAATGTGCTTGTGAATGGGTGTGAGTAGGTGATTGGCAAAACTAGTGTAAAAGTAGGGTAAAGCACTTTCAGTGGCCATTAAGATGAGAACGAAAAGGAAAATGCATGAAAGCAGACCAATAGAGGCAATTTGATATCACTAAAACTAATGCAAATGCAATGGAATCATAACTATTGTTGTTAAATAATCAGGAAATTACACATGTTTAAGGCAGGCTGAGCATGGCAGGTATACAGTCAATACACAGTGAGAACAGGGGTTTGTGAGCAGAGTCCTGCAAGAAAGTGACAAAGACATAAAACCTCCAAGTACAAGCTTGCATGCTTGTGGATATTATGTATGGCAGGGGATTTGTTAGATGAACTGGCAGTGGTGGAGATTTCTTAATCACCCCCGTCCTCCTGCCAAGTGGCCCCCATCATCATGACATGTAAAATATTCAATAATTATCTCGCTGACTTGATGAGCTTTCTCTGACGCTTATACCCTCGACACACAGCAAACACTGAAATAACTAAATAATAGGGAAATGTGTCATTGCCCCATTCACTTGCATCATTTTGAAGGAGCAGTTGTTAGATACTTTATGGCCTATTGTGAGAGTGTAGCTATTATGGCCCTGAACTCTGAGAATTATGGGCCTATCGTTAATGTAAATGTGCTTCTCCAGCCCCACTAATCTACCTAGCTCTGCTCAGAAGAGTCAGTAGATTTGATAGAAAGCAGGTTTTTGTACTTGCTTTTTATCCTGTTCATGAATTACAAGTCTTTACAACAAATGTCTTATTGTTGCTTACAGTATGTGCAATATTTATTTCCTGTTTGGGCCCTCTGCAGGTTGTTTTTGTAAAGCAGTCATTAAGGTCAAAGGATCTGTGTCTCTTACAAAATGTAAAGTGAGCTAACACAATCTAAATCTAATAAATTAAAAAAAAGTTATGAGCAGATAACAATACAGATAATGAATGCCACATGTACCAGCTGGTGAGACAAAGTGCTTCCCTCCCAATGTGCCAGGTTTCCTCACTGCACAAACTCAAACTCAGCTTATCACATCATATGGAAAGCTGGCAAAATTGGCACTCCAGTCGGTGCAAAGAAGTTGATACTAGATCAAAGTCCACATCAGATCATAACTACAACTCAGTATAGTCCTATAATTGTGCTACACGTCAGAAATACAGTCCCACTTATATTTAACTCTGAACACAGAATTCAAAACCCAAAGTACTAACCATTACATCATGGGACCCCCACTTAGTTTGTTTGCCTGATGCCCAACAGTGCTTATGTGCTCATGACAGGTGGATTGGACTGCTGAACCATCGTGACTGCGTACGTTGATAAGTACATCTGCAAAGATAGTAAAGTTGACAAATTAAGGGGCAAATTAGAAGAAAAAAAAAAAACAGTACTTAAACATTGTTAAATAACAGATGGATGACTGCATGACTGTGTCCCAGTGCACAAAGCAAGGACTATAATGACATGGTTTGATGAGTTTGGTGTGGAAGAACTTGACTGGCCAGCACAGAGCCCTGACCATAACCCCATCAGGCACCTTTGGGATGAACTGGAACAGAGATTGTGAGCCAGGCCTTCTCGTCCAGCATCAGTGCCTGACCTCATAAATGCTCTACACAATGAATGGACACAAATAAAATAGGGTGGAATCTGTTATAGCTGCAAAACCAACTCCAAGTACTGTATATGTATTTAAATATGTCATTACAGTCCCTGTTGGTATAATGGTCAAGTGTCCAAATACAATTGTCCATTCATTGAATGATATAAGTACTATTTAAAAAGTCACCTTTTTCCTTGACATTATTTTGTAATAGTGACTGTGACCCTTCCTCCATGCCACCCCCACCCACAAGCTTTATTTTTTTGTGCTGAGATGCTTTTGGTGTCCCCACACCTCCTTTGGTTGTTAAAGGTAAGGGCTTAAAGCAGTCTTATCTCGATTTCATCTTGGCTTCAGCCGCTCCTGGGTCACTGAATGACACCCATATTCCTCAGAGGAGTCTTTTAGCGTTGACAGAAGATAGAAGGGTATCAGAAAGTACCTGAATGTCACTTTGGTCAGACACACTGCCCATGTGGTAACCCTTTCTAGGAATATATTTAGGAGTAGATATATGTGGAGCTGTATACCATGGCCAGGCTAAACAATGCATAAACTCTAGTTCACATACCTCAGTGGGCCTGTTCAGACTGTAATAGGTAACTTGTATGATGGCATCACACGTCAAAGCACAGGGATAGACACACTCAGGTTCAATTTAATTCAATTCAATTCAATTCAATTCAATTCAATTCAATTCAATTCAATTTTATTTGTATAGCGCCAAATCATAACATACATTATCTCAAGGCACTGTACATAGACAACATCAAGGAGAGAAGAGAGCCCCAACAGTTCACACAATGAGCAAGCACTAGGCATCAGTGGAGAGAAAAAACTCCCTGTTAACAGGAAGAAATCTCTGACAGAACCAGGCTCAGAGATGTGCAGTCATCTGCCTCGACCGGTTGGGGCGAAAGGAAAAATGGGGGACAGTGGAGAGGTGGGGGACAGAAAGGGAGGAGAGAAAGGACAAGAGGGAGACGAGGTAGAGACAGAAGAGAGAGAGAGACCAGGAGCAGATACACAACAACTGTATCAGGTTACAAGTTTATACAGTTAATGATATCGATTTTTTAATTATGGCACAATAATAATGGTGATGATGTGGGTAGCCTCGAAAACTTGATCTTGATCCCGCAACCTGCATGATGAGAATACAGAGAGAGAGAGGGAAGGAAGGAAAGACACAAACTAGGGAGAGGTTGCACTGACAGAGAAATAGTTTGAAAAATAGCACAGCACACGAGCCAGTGACCAATGAGGGAGGAGAGACAAGATAAAGAATATGAATGGGGAGCTGAAAAAGAGCAGAACTAAACTAAGTGACTTGTCTGAAAACGATCAGAAGTTGCTGCATATGAGAGAACCTACGTATGGTGATTTTAACCCAAGGATGATAATTTGCCAGTGTCAGCAAAACATATTTTGTAGCCTTCATAGTGCACATATTTTAATGTTACTTTTGTTCTGTGTTGTCCTCACGTGATGTACTGTCATTTTATAATTATATTTATTAGGGTTTCTTTAATTTATGCCCTTGTAAAGGTCTTGTCCATTTCGTCTTGCATGTTTCGTATTATCTGTTTTTTAATATTCATGTGTGTCGTGTCTGAGAGATGCATTAATTATCAACAAAGCATCTTTGTTGAGGAATGTTTTGGTTCCAATTGTGATACCTTCATGCATGTGGAAACAGTAGCAAATGTCAACCAGCACAACCGCACACCCAGCCCACATCGTGAGGGCATATTTTCCCTGATTAGTTTTGTAAATCAAAAACCAATACATATACAAGAATTAATTTGTTTTATATTCCTTGGTTACATTTTTCGTAGAACACATTTGGAAGATTTAGAACGTATTTGTGCCTGCTGCTACCCACCATTATATGCTTCAATTCATACATCTATTTGTGAGCTCATAAAACAGGCATTGACTACCCATGTAAATTGTATTCCCTACAATAAATTATATGCATACTTGCAAAAATACATAACTGCTGTCGGTCTCTCCGCTCCATGTCACCAGCATACTAATAGCACCGTGCTAGGAGGCCAATGATGCCATTTCCATTATTTTTCCATTTAGCCATAATTTTGCGGAGGAAGTTAAGAGTTGGTGAAATTGCCTCCCTCTGCTTTCCTTGTGCCTGATTACCACCAGCCTTGCTCCTTGTTTCACAGGCTGGCTCTCTATCTCCTGTCCTCGCTCTCTCTCCCTCTCTCTCTCTCTCCCTCTCTCCTTATTCAGCCTCTGAGGCACATGGGGGTTGTTTTCATCCCTGTGAGTGCATAGAAAACGCCAGTGACCTGAACTAGCCTTCGGTTCACTGGGCGATTCCTCAAGCTGTTACGAGCTCGGGGGTCACAGGTGAAGTTATCCCACTGTGAAATGGACACCCTACAGAATGCGGCGCAGCTAAAACCAGCATTCTAAAAGCCCTCTGGTGATTACTACATCATGAATCCTTTGTCGCTACTTAAAATTTAAATTAAACAGTGTGTTTTTCTTGTTGTATTGTCTCTTGCGACATACTGACCTGCTCTGAAAAGCACATGGAGGACAGAATGTGAATCACAACACAAAATGAATATTGTCAACAGAGACAGTGGCATTTATGCTACAATGAAATAATTAAAGTGATAAAACCATGTTTATTATAGCAGTGAATTAAAAAAGCAGTTGCCTAAATTAGTCTTTTTTTCAGTCCACCCATCCACTCTCTTTCTGTGAATTATTTGGAGCTTTCTCTCTATTCTCTATTTCTATTTGGAGTCCTTTCTCACATGAGTTCGCATGAACTTTGTCTGGAAGTTTGACCACTGAGCTGACAGGAGAAGTCAGGAGAGACGTTTGTGGACATTTGCATTCTCGCATACAGCTTCTCTGGTTAATCTGAAGAAAATGTCTGGACTTTAGTGCATGAAAGCAGTTATGGTGAGATCAGTGTTTGGCACAAGGTGGGGATGACACTGAGAAAAAAAAAGAAAAAAGAGGTGAACCTGGAACTTAGTTCAGTGTCACAATCAAACAAGGCACTGTGCATGGTGTTTGGCATCAGTTCAGCTGAAAGCTGCTTAAACTCACTGAGCGTCCAGTACTGCATCACATGTCCCTCCAAATATATTTGCTGTTGTTGTTGCTGCTGTTGCCGCTGTATCTTGGGCACTAGACTTATGTGAAGTGGCTGGATGAGCTACCAAACAGATGTCTACCTACATTCACAGTGCGCCTTTCAACATACAACTGCAGTATGTAGCAGTCTGGATGTTATGCTTCAGACACTTCACTTTTGCACTAATTTATTTAAGGTTAAATGATAAAATGACACAAATGAATACACAAAAACATAGTCGATTTTTTTTTGATATATATATATATGTTTGGAAAACAGAGTAAACACACACAAACATAAGAAAATAAGGCAGACAATATTCTTCTATTGAATCTAATCCCCTAATCTACATGCCTGTAGACTGTGGTGAAACACACAGTCACCCACAATAGCACGCAGACAGGACAGCATAAGATATCAGAATTTCAAATGTATCTTGAGTTATGAAGGCTTCAAAAGCACCAAATACACCAAGGACACTTCATCCTTAAAATAGTCACCTGTATTCTTTATAGCAACTGCTCTCAGGACACCGACTGTCCTTGGACTGACAGCTTTTGTCACCAATGAAAGTTGGTGTTCAATTTGTGTCTGTGTTTCCGTCAGCTGTCAATCCAACAGCTGTCAATCCACACACACTGTGGCCCGGAGGCTACAGGGGCCTTTCGGACTCCTGTCAAATGTAGTTTAAAAAGTAATGACTTAGATTAGATTGCAAATCAGAAAGGCATCAATTTTTTTTTTTTTTTTCCAGTGGATTAACTAATGCAAATTTATGTATGCAGCATATTTCAGGAGGGTATTGAGTGGACTATAAAGGTTGTATATGGGTTATTTTATATGTGAATGTGAATGTTATATGTGCAGTAAGACCTGCAGCATCATACACACTCGTAGACCGAGTGTGTGTGTGTGTGTGAGAGAGAGGTTTGATTGAGGCACGATAGATGGCAAGAAGAATTTAAACACGGCGAGAGAGAACTGAAGGTCACTAGAGCTTCTCACCCCACATACACACATGGCACAAAACAAACACACACTCTCGCTAAACTTGGGCTCTCTCACACATGCACAGTCATGTGTGCACACACACACACACACTGACGTCCCTCTCAGCTCTTAACGGTTGCGGAAAACCAATAAAATTGCAAATTTCCCTTCATATTTTCACAATATCCTAAATAAACAGCAGCCTAGCTTTGCATATCCCCTCTCTCTCTCTCTCTCTCTCTCTCTCTCTCTCTCCCTCTCTCACCAACATTAAATATTAATCCATATGTGGCTAGGATGACTTCAATCAGTGGAGAGTTGGCATATAGGGAGACGGTGGCTGCCCCCTCTAGGTAAACAGTGAGGAGATTGTTAACACCCCACCACCACCACACACTTGCATGCACGCGCACACACACACACACACGCCACCACCACCTGAACCATCACCACTTCCATCACAGGACAAATGCTCCTTCTATTTACACAAACATGCCTCTCTACGGAAAACTGTGGAAGGAACATGTTCACACAGGCCTGTGTGGAATCTTGCCAAAGTGACATTGGAAAAAAAAAAAAAAAAATCATAGCTGAAAATCAACAATAGTGATAAGCCAGAGCAGGGACTTCTGATGATGAATAAATGAATAATAAAAGTTTTAATGGAGCACTTCACAGGCTAAATTGACAGGCGGGCCAGAAGCCAGAAGCATTTCAAAGCTGCTCCTTTTTCAAGATTCAAAAAACAGAATATGTAGCAGGTGAAGTTAACTGTCACACAGTATCACCTTTCAGTTTAGAGTTACAGTACTTTTCACAGCAGGAGTAAGTAAATTGTTGAGCAGCACATAATAAATTTACTCAATATTTGTATATAAGTGAGCAGGTTAAGCTGCTAAGAAAACTGCAGATGTACTGATCACAAATTAAGACACACAGAATAGGATAAGGCCTTAAATAAAAATCCCCATACAATCTTTTTCTTTGTCATTTTTAAAGAGATGCTGACACGGCATCATTTAAAGAACTAACTAAACAACTCTAAACATAATGCCGCTACAGAAATACCACAACAAACCGAGAAGTATATTTGCACGCAGCATGCACGCTCTGTGAAAACCTTTTTCACACAGACACAGAATGAACCAACCAGGGTGAAAAATATAGAATAAAATATCGAATACAATTACAAGAGCAAGAGAGAGAGGTGGAATAATGACATTATAAAAAAATATAAAGAAATAAGCTCAATAGGTTCTTGTGATTGCACGTGTGTAATCATGTAAATCCCACTCTGTGTTTGTGCTGCCGTCTTGGCCAGGTCACTCTTGAAAAAGAGGTTTTAAATCTCAATGAGTTTTTTTACCTGGTTAAATAAAGGAAAATAATAATAATAATAATGTTTTCCAAAAATAGTGTTTTTCATTGTTACTTTTTACATGTGGATAAAAAGCCGATAAGATATAAAAAATAAACTTTAGTGGATTCACCTAAACTTGTTTCCATGTGTGCAGCCAGACAACTGGACTAAGTGCTTTCTTTCATTCAGAATGAAGACTCCCTTTACTTATGAATTACCATTAACTCATCACATTTGTTCAAGCACAACTGTGCACAAGAGTGTCTGATCTCACCTGTGATTCTTCAAGAATAATTTCACTCCAACCCTTCATTACATTATATCTTAATAAACACCATCAACTTAAAACAATATTATGTGATATTATTTTATACTGATATAATGTGTCAACAAAACTGAAGGCCCACTGTGCCCGTGTACCTTTACATCCAGAAAGAGCATCTCCCTTTCCTTCCCCTCCCTCTGTCTCATCCCCATTTCTCTAAGTGCATGAGAGAGTAAATACTGCTGTGAAGCCACAAGGGGCAGCAGAGGTACATGCTATTTGCAGCTTGTTGGATCAGTGTGTCTCAAAGAAAGAAAGAAAGAAAGAAAGAGAGGAAGAGACACTTTCATGGCGATGCAAAACAAAGACAGAAAAAATACAAAGCATGACAAAAACAAACAGATTTTAATAGAACTTGCATAAACAAGTAACAGCCTAAATACAAACAATACAACCAACGAGAAACGAGAACAAACAGAAATGCTTGAGAGAGGCGAAAAACTGAAGCAATGAAATACCAAAAAAAGAAAGACAAAGACAACAATGTGGCAAAGAAAACAAACAGCCGGAAAATAAAGTAAATAAAGATTACAAGTCTTTTTTTAATGGAGGACAAAAAAAGTTGTGAAACATGTGACACATATTTATCAATTGTTCATTGTCTCTCTGATCTAAACATGGGATTCACTGACAGTTTTAGCATTCAAAGTTCAAACAGATCTAAGTACAGATTACCCATTTGTGTACAGCTTGTGTGTATGCATTTATTATTATTAGATTTTTTGTCTTACTTTCTTTACACCAGATTCCCTTCCTGGCAAAACCCTCGCATTAATATCGACACTAGGAGTAAAGCGTCTGTGGCCCCATCGTGACTGCGAGCAATTTAGAATATCCAATTAATAAATGGATACCTTGCTCAGGGGTAGCCCAGCCTTTGACCTGACAGGGATTCAAACCCACAACCCTCCAGTTACAAGTCCATTTCCCTTCCACTCGGGCAATATTTTCTCAGCTAACACCTGCAGGTTTGAGCGATTGAAACTGATCTGGTGCATTAGTGCAGGGGTTTTGTTGTGCTAAAATTGACATACTGTTCACAATATAGTGGGACTAGTTGTACAGCATATTGTCAAGGTAGCCTAAATATGTATTTGGTTATAGTTTTTGTTTGCAGTGATGAATGTAAAACTGATAGGGACAAAGTCACATCCCTGCTTTCCTGCAAAAATATGTTCCAGTTTTATCTGAAGCTAAAACGAAAGCTTCTGCTCTGTGAAGATAATAACATGAAGATAATCAAACAGTATCTTCCACAGTGACACTATCTTCCAAAGATACATTTTTTTTTTTATCATATACTGTATAATGTCCCTTTGTTTAACACCCAGCTCAGCTTCAGCAGTGCTGCAACAGGGCAGACAACGCACAACTGCCCGGGGGCATCTCCTGATCAATATGCTTACTTTTTAACTAATAAAAGGTAACTTTTTGAGTTTTGTGTTGTTGTTTTTTCTCAAAACTTTATGAATCGTGTCTGATTTATCTTTTTATCTCAAACTTGGCTTGATTTCTGTCCTTGAAGAGAAATGTAATGTATTATTTTTTTTTTTAAATTAATATCTTTTGATGTTATGGACACCGTGTGATCCTTGATTTAACACCTGACAACTGAAAAACACATTTCCTGTTGTTCACTTTCCCAATCGTCACCCCGGATTAATTACATGTTCCCATCACTCCTCCACTTCACACTCTATTCTTTCTCATCCTCTCCCTTATTCTAATTCTCAAACATTCAAAGTTGTCTTTTCTTAATTTTTCTTCCCCACCATCTTCCTCCCATATGCATCTCCCCCACTGCACTTGTCTCACCATGGACACCTCGGCTAAAAACCTGCCAGACACACACACATAAATCCATCCCCACATGTTCACACTCAGTCAGAGAACCAGAGTCCCCTCCTCCATGATGGACCGGGATTGGCTCCCACTGTCACAGTGTGTGATTGCGACCTCTGTTTGACCTGCTTGGGAAATATGGCGTCCCCAGGTTATCTACATAATGCACAGGGAGAGAGGGGTGAAGGAAGCCATCTCTGAACAAGGGAGGAGGGGGAGAGAGAGAGGGAGAGGGAGGAAAATAAAGAGCCTGGGCAAGACGATATTATAGCTGAGGACAGAATTTGATTATATAGACACAAGTGTTGGCTAAATGACAAAGACAGATGCTGTATTTCAATAGAAGCCAAGGAAGGAACAACATGTGTTTTTATTGTAGTTGTGAGGGAAAAATAATTTAAGAATGCTTAAAACTGTAGTGCGGTAACTCTTCGATTTTATTAAATGTCCATTATATTCGATGTGCTCAACATAACTATCGTGTGAGTAATTTTAACAACTCACATGATGGTCGTGTTAATGACCTCAAGGTGCCAAGGGTTAAAAAACCCAAGGACTCCCACAACAAAATCACAACTGCAGAAGCCTTTTGATTTGTTTAATTGGCATTTACTCCCGGGTCAACTTTGTTTCCAGCTCCGATCAGCATTACTGCATTATGCAAGACCCAGGTGAACACACTAAAAATACCTGAAACTAATGATCGAGACCATTACCTCCTCAGGAAAGTGTTAACTGGCGTAAATCAAGTGGGACGTATAAGCTCTTTTTAGGATAGACCTCCATGTTTGTGCAGTCCTCGAGGTGAGAGGCAAAAAGGGCTGGGGAGAAAAACCTGGAGAGGAAGGGGGTAAAGAAGTGGATATTTAAAGGGAGAAACTAGGAACTGCTGTAAAACAGTTGCATGCAAATGATCTCAGAGTAGTTGTTATGATGACAATAATGATAATAATATTATAATAATGTTAATAACAGCAGCAATGAGAGCAGCAGACATTCAGTGGTGCTAGTGTTAATAATAAGAAGCAAGAGTTGTTTAAATTGGAATCAAGTTATTTTGTTATTGTGCCTCTTTTTCTGTTATTTTGCTTCCTTTTCAATCTTTCATCAGACGTAAAAAGGACAAAACAACCGTCAGGCATTTTACTCGCGTAACACCTTAATATGTGGCACATTACAATGTAACTTAATGCGGAAGCAGTGCAAGAATTATCTGTATGCTGAGCCCTTAAACGGCAACTAAAAGCCTAAGGTCATTGATCATCTTCAAACATAGCACAATGAAGCATAATCCCTCCCCATAATACCATTCTCATAATCATCATGACAACTGGCTGGCTGCTTCCCACACAAATAAAACACACTTGGAAAACAGTTAAAAAAAAAAAAAAAACACGGGCGCATTTAAGAAGTGGACCATTACGACACAGTCACTCTCCTTTCATTTTTTTTTTTATGATAGCAAACGATCAATTATCCAGATGGCAAGGGGAGTGGAGGGACGGCTGGCTTTGTCCACAAACACACACACACACGCTGACTATAGCACACATTTACACAGTCAGAGATAAACAAAGATACATAAATTCAAAAGCAGAAAACATACCCTGTGATACACACCGCTGCATGCACACACACACGAGTCATAAACATCTGTTGTGTTGTACATGCAGGTATCCCGCCATGCTGCCCATAGCGGCAGCAAGTGCACAGATGAGGCCCGCAGCTGCTCCGTGCTTCCCAGTGAGAGTAAAGCACTGCTGTGATGGATAAGGTGGGATTCTTCTAATTGACAGTTTGCGGGGGAAACAGATGGTTTATTTGTTGGCATTTATCACGTCTTTATGACCAGCAGAAGATAACGTCACGGCAAAAGAAGAGCTCTTATTTGAGTCTGTTACAAGTGTTATAGTGTTACCGTAACACCGTGAAGCTCCAGTACTTGGGTGTCGAAACACCTTGATATTACGATCCTTTCCTTAATCAGGTCATTTGGGTGGCCAACTGCAACCCTGTGGCTTCCTCCCTCTTGTTCCTACAAGACATAACTGCATCTTCAATCACATTTTCGTAAATAACATATTTTATGAACCAAACTGATGTGACTCACTTACATGTCTTTGGTCTGGAACAATAGGGAACAAACCCTTTGAGGTTTTGTCTTAAACTGGTCTAAAGAAAAAAAATAATCCTTAAAAAACATAATCGAGAATGCAGTTTAGTTGTGTTCATGGGAACATAATTATTGATGGTTGCAAATCACGCTGTTTCAAAATGCAATGATCCATTAAATGAACATGATATATTTATTTTGGAGGTTATAGATGTGCATATCTCCCCTTATCATTCACTTCCAGAACATCCTCAAATGTGCATGTGTGTCATGGCACATATGCATCTCCAAGCACCTGTAGGCGTGTGAGTGTTTGTGTGTGTGTGTGTTTGTTTGTGTGTGTGTTCATCAGCATCCCTACCTCCTGGAGTTTCCATTATGCCCATGACCATTCTATAAAATGGAGGTCATATCAGGTGCCATTTCTTCCAACCCCACCTCATCCAAAATGCATCATTTTCCCACAAATGGCACATGCATGATGCTTTCAGCAGTGGAAAAAATCCCCGGTGAAACGCAGCATTACTGCTGCTGCTTACTTTAAACAGCGATGAAGAGACAAACCGACACTCAAACAAATGGACAGTATCCGCGACATGCACAAACACACACACACACACACACACACTCTATCACACACGCATACACACTCTCATTTAGTCATGAATATTTATCTGCAGGAAGACAAACTTTTTCTGCAGAAAATTTAAATATAATAGCGTTTTCATTTGGATTCTAACCAGTGACAGTCTGGTACATACCATATCTTACAGTACATGCTGCTACAGCACATGAGTATAAGTGTATTTACATTGCTAGATAACTTTGAAACATTACAGCCTCATGTCTGTCATCAAGGCCTCCTATTATTTAGAGTGAAATAAAATAATCACTTCCTACAGAGTCATTACTCACTTCCCTTAAAGCTATGATCCGTAGTATATTTAAAAAAAAAAAAAAAATTGTCTTTGGTTTGTCGCTATAGTCATCAATAAATAAAAGTGGGGGAAAAAAAGGTAAATGGTTTATATTGTGCTTGTCTATATTCAAAACACTTAACAATACACTTAAACCATTCACCCATTTGCACACATGCATAGAGTCTTGTTATCTATATTGTCCATTTACATGCTGTGAGCATACTGATAGTTGCAATAAGCAGAAAACGCCCTAATTGTTTGAAGGCCCTGTAAAAAAAAATGTGTAGCGCTTTAAGATAGTACAGTGTGTTGTGTATTACTGATGGCACTTTCCATTATACAGTTCCAGCTTTTTTTTTGCTTTTACATTAGGGATAGTACCTGGTACCTGGCGAGCTGAGCCAATATTAAAATGTGACGTCAACAGACTGCCGGCCATTGATTGGTCAGAGAGTCCTCACTGGAAGAGTCACTGTAGATCAGTTAAAAAGACTTGAAAACTTAAAAATCTAGAAAACCTTCACTAATCTCCAAAATTTCAATCACAAGCCATTTCGGGTACCTGAATTGGCTTCATTTTCTAGACTCACAGACTTACATGCAGCCCGTAGTGACCACAAGAAGCGGTTAGCCAGGAAAACATGGACAGAGATTATTTTAAGTGACATAATAATACATGTTTGTGTGTCTAACCGCCTCATTCAGGGACACAAAACAATTACTCACTGTATTACATCCTGTCTAGCACCTTCCTCTTATGTGCATCTGTGGGAACTGGAACACGTGCAGTGAGATCGGAGGCCACAGCTGCCCCCCCCCTCCCTAAAGTGTTACTGCCCCACCATCACGAGGACCACTTTTGGACCCTCGCTGCCCTAACTGCTGTTCAAGTACCACTGTACCCCGCCTTACCCGCCCGCATCATGGCTCAAAACACGGTGCTGTATTGACTGGTCTGGGATCCTCCTCCTCAGGATAGCCTACTTATCCTTGCAGCTCTGCCTCCATCACAAGAAGATAATCTCCCATGATTACCTTCTATTTCTCATCTCTTTCCCGCTCTCTCTGTTTTGTTGCTTTCCACTCCACTCTGTTCTGTTGTTATACGACTGCCACTGACCCTCCCTTCTCACCCCACAGACACACACATGCTCACACCTTGCTTTCTTTTTTCTCCTTTCAGCTCTTTCTTTTTTCATGGGTTTGGAGGTAGCAACAGTGAATAGAGAAGGCCTCAAGTCCACCACGTCCAAGTCTCACTGTGTGTTCTTTTGTACAGGCGGTCCTCAGCCAGCTGCCTATTCACACAGCCCTGCCAATTAGGACCCCATTCAGAGAGCATGAGAGAAGACATGAGATGAAATGAGATTAGTTTACCACCACACACAAAACACAGATACATTTTGGGTCATAGTCTCTTTTTTTTTTTTTCAAAATTTGACCTCAATGACACTTTGACCCGTTTTTCTCATGTGTGCTTCATTTCTAATCGATCTAATCAATACTGATTTTTGACATTTGATACCGAATTTGAATTGAATGTTTGGATTGAATGTGTCTGTGCTACATTAATTATGGTGTGTTACTATTTCCATGCAGGGAAATCTCATTAGAATCTCATGAACAGGGTAACGCAGCAGAGTAAAACAAAGCTACTGACCCTTATATTTCCTTTTTTTATTATTATTATTACTCAAGTGTTGGTTAGACATTAATGACTTAAAATAGACAATTTATTATGAAACAACAAAAAGATCTTATAATAAAAGTCCCTTCCTCACTGTGCCAAATGTCACATTTAACATATTAAATCAAAACTGGAAATGCAATTTTAATTAGCACTTTTATACAAGATTTGCAGCTCAAAATGCTTGACAACAATAAACATATAACAAATGGACAAAGGCTTCTGGGTTCTTCATGAACCAAAACTGGAAGTGCAAATATACTGAATGGCCACACGGGGAAACTTTGCTGGTTGCCAAAATGAATACATTTCAAAGTCTATAGGAAAATGAGTCTACTTCTCACTTGATTCATAACTTCAGTAAACATTTTCCTGAAGAGTTAATGGTCTTAATCTGTAGTCTCTCATCTTCTACATTAGAAAATAATCAATTTTGCTTTGTTGCAAAATGTCGGCACTGCTGAAATTGCGATTGTGGAGGCTTCACAAGAGGAATCCAGATTCTTATGGGTGACATCATGACAGGTTGCCACTTGTTTACAAAATGGGTTGCAGTAGAAGTGTGCTTAATGTGACATTGGATGAACATACATGCCACGTCACATACAGACAGAAAATAAAACCAGCCGGATAATAACGATGGTAATACAAACTAGAGCTCTCCCTTGCTTTACATTGCCAAGAAGGGACTAAATAAATACAAAAAAAGTAAAGATATATATCTCACAACATAGTATACAGAAAAAAGGAAAACAAAACCCATGGAATATATAATACCATGTCTCTAGTTATGTGTTACTTTTATTCTCCTCTTGCCACAGATGAGTTTGAGATTAATTTATTTGCTTTACTCCTGCCATTGATTACATGCACTGCCTTAATCAATCACCCGTGTTTATTCAGCCACTAACCTGCAGTATTTATTCTCATAATGTCACTATTCTGACTTTATTTACCTGAAAGCTTTGCCTCGTGTTAGTCTCCTTGTCTTTTTATGTTCCTCTGCTGATCCTGCCTGCCCGTGCACCAAAACCTGTTTACCCGTTTCTCCAACCTGTGTCTGTAAGCCCTACTTTAGAATGAACTTCCTGCTCCAGTTATGATAGTATAATGTTAAAGAAAACACAATACTTAGAGGTTTAAGGGTCAGTGCATAGAATTAAGTGGCAACTAGTGGTGAAGTTGCAGATTGTGGGCAAAACTCTTCTTTTCCAAGTAATTACGAGAAGCTATGGTGACCTTCAGGTAACATAAACAGGCAAATGGTTTGTCCTGTCCTGTCTGTGCTACTACAGAAATATGGAAGTACAATTCCCTTTGTATGTCAAAAATCCTGGTTGTAATGAAACATTTCCATTACCTTCTGTATCTCTGATAGTCTCTGATAAGAACTGATACCACAAAGACTTGAGCCTTAGATTTGATTTCCCAGGATTATTAGATCACACTCATCTATGTGTTTCTATAGAGAAGACTAGTAGTTATAGATATTGTACATTCTAGTAAAGATTTGGAGATTAAAGGCCTCTGCATATTAAACACGTTATTCATACAATTTAGTTGCAATCTAATAATAATTTTGAACCAATATCCGGTCAATGCAAACGTTCACATCAGTGACAGACTTTCCCTGAGCAATGTAAAAAAAATATTTCTATTGATTTTAAATTATTATTTAAATGATTGATTTTTAAGGTAAAATATCTTAAATATTAAATGCATGAAGCAGATGCCCACAGCTAGGACAGTTTCAAATTAACAGGGCCTGTCCAACAGAAATCCTGTCTATTTATTTTGTATATATATATATGTGAGCACCTGCTCTTCATTGCCAGATGTCATAATTTAGATTTAACCCCCCCCCCCACAAATGCTTCACAGAGATTTCCTCAAATAAACACAGTATATTAAATCCTTAGCAAAACAGTCACTAAAATAAGGGGTAAATGATCTTTTTTTAATGTGTCATGTATTGATTATGGTGATGAAAATAATTCCAGGTGCCATGATTTCCTGCCTTTGCTATTATATTAGATGACAATTTTCTCCCGTGCACCATTTTAAGGGACACGCCCACACAATTTGGGCTCTTGTCTTGAATATAAAATGACCTTTTGTGCGTTACAACAATGGCTAGCCATGCATGTGTTTGTAATGATGGGCCACAGGTGGGTCTGGCTACGTTGGAGAGGTTAACTCAAGGAGGCAATTCTGGTACTTTTACATCCCTGAAAGCTTTAATCAACCCAGACACCAAGTTACACATTCACTTCCTTGTGTTGGCTGCCACACTCACACTCGCCCCACTACAATGGCCCTCTAATCTCGCTCTGTAGAGCAATCATTAACAGCCCGATTCCACTGTGGCGGAGATGGGTGGAATAAAAAGAAAGAGGAATGTTGGGAGGGGAGTAGAGGAGGGGCCTGTAATGGATACTATGGCCAGTAATTAGGCATCAGGTCCCGTGTTAAAGTGTCGTGACTTTGGGAGAGCTATTTAGCCTGCTAATGAGTCTCTAACAGTTTATTGATGCCACTTCTCCCATCACTTTTCTGACGCTTGCTTCCCTTCAACCCATTTTTCCCTCTGCCCTGTGGGACTCCCTAAGCAACCATTGTGGCTAATTAATTGAAATTAGGACAGATCAAATGCATTCCAACTTTTCTCATATGAGCAGAAGTACCTAAGGGAATGAAATTCCAATTTAGAAACTTGGGGATTTCTGCTCCGCCCCTTGAACAGTGTTAAACGAGGATTCTTAATATGTGCATGAGGCACTAATGCATCTGAGTAATAGGCGCTAATCTACAGGCCATTTGATTCATTGTGATACAAAGGCATTTGTATCAACATGGTAGTATACTTTTAGGCTTTACTGCTTTGCCTTAGGGCATATTTTTCCCCTCAATGTCCAATTGCATTCTCGGGCGAGTGGCAACATATTAAGACTTTTGATTACAGTAACTTACGTTTTGTTTTTCTATGCTTTCTGGCTCTTTTATGAAGTGCTGCAGGACCATCGTGAACCACCTATTTGTGTTGTTCCTAAAACTTGTGTGGAAACAGCCTTAATAATCTCTAAATAATAAACAAAAAGCACAAACGTCATACTAACATACACTTGTACGGAGCTAAATAAATGGCTGAAAGAGAAGAGAGACAATATAAACATTCTTGGCCTTTTCGAATGAACGCTTTTTGTGTCTGAGCTTTGAACTATGATATGTATTAGCACCATTTACAGATACACCTTAATGATGAGTGGCTACCGAAGCAAAATATAAGGAAGTTAAAAAAATCAGCAATCTAATAGGTTCAACGATATAAGAAGATCTAATCTGTAAAGGTCCTTAAGTGTGGTTGCATGAGGTATTGGCACACTGTCGGCACTGCCTTCACCAAACATGCTGCCGTCTCCAAGAACCAGCCCGGACATGACTGTTCACTGGCACTGAAAATGTGGCTGCCAGCAGGGACACAAGGAAAAACAGATTTTACCCACTCCACAAAACCTCAGCTAATAAAATCTACACCTGCTCAGGGTCTATTCCATCTCAAGAATATGATTGCCATTTATTCCTCGCCATTAGACAGACTTGAAACTGAAGTGTGTTGACTGCTCGCTCTTCCACACTAAAGTCATCAGTGTGTCAGCGTTTGCCGCTCACAGGGACAAACGGGCTGCTGCGCTAATGCTGCCTTTTTTTGGTAAGTTTGTTTCACTTTGTTAATTCCAAACAGAACATTTCAAATAACAAAGTCACAAAAAAAAAAAAACGACTGGTGTTCAGAATTTTTTTAATATTATTTCCATATATTTATTTTGGAAACGTATTCATTAACCTCTGAAACATCTAGTGGCCTAAATTATTAGTATTCATTTTTTTATTCATTTACATGAAAAATGTTTTTTTTGTGACTATAGTAAAGCACAGGAATTTAGTTTTATGTTTATGATTAAATTGAACTGTTGAAAAGAAATGTGTGTCATATCCAAACTATAGATACAATAATAATATGTTATCAACAAATCATTCTAGGACTAAGACCAAATCATATATGAAGTCCAACAACTGTTTGAATCACCACACAACTGTATTTGCTATGTAGCTGCACACATTTGCAAAACCATGTTTAAATATTTTTTTTGAATCAAGTTCAGCAATAATAATAATACTTAATAATATTTTTTGTTCTTAATTTGCTTGTAGTCTTTTATTTTCTATGATAGTAAACACCTTTGAACAGTAACATTAAACACAACCTGCAAGACAACAGCAAAACAAAGAGATATTAAAAACAGTGTTAAAAAAAAACAAAACGCGATTCCTTCTTCGCTCAGCCTTCTCTTCCTGTTTGTGTTCAGCGTCAGCCGTACAGGGAAAATTGAAGGAGTCAGCGCAGCACAGAGTGAATGGCTCCGCTGGGGTTGAAAGAAAGCAGGGCCGTATGTCTTCTTTAAAAGTCAATCTCTCCCTCTTGTGTACTGATTAAGAGGCCTTATTGGCATGTACATCTGTATTAACACAGCTATCAGTGACCTTCTGTGTGCGTGCATGTGTGTGTGTGTGTGTGTGTGTGTCTGGCCAGGCGAGGCGGGAAGAGCCCCGCCACATTGATTCACAAAAGAAAAGGGCTGCTTCACGCTTGTCACAGGGACTTTGGGAGGGGTGGGGGGGGCGACTAAAAACCCCCTCAGGGTGGAGGGTGGGACTCGACACCCACCTAGACAGAGTACGGGGCACCCGGCGAGAGAAAAGTGCCCACCCCTTTGTCCAGCTGACTCCCTTTTCTCCCCACATCACACATACACCAATACTGAAACACACCACAGGGACTAGGATTAAACCCAAGAGAGGTCCACAATAGGTGCACATGTGTCCCCCTCAGCCAGCCTCGGCCCATTCAGGTCCTCTGCTACTCGCCAACCTAACAGGGATTAGGCTTAATGAACTGGAAGGAGTTAACAATAAATGAATCAGGGCCCATAAGCAGCCTCCTAATTCCATTTTGTGTTCTGCTGCTTTTCTTTCCTCCCTTTCTGTTTGAACACAAGGTGTAATCCACTTGACTATCAAAGGTGCAGGGAGAGTATGAATTGAAACTAGCCCTGCCACATACACACACATATACACACGCGCGCCTGCCCCCCCGATGCAGCTTGCTGATACCATCTGCTACCGTCAATACTGACTAGAAACCCACAAACACACACACTTTGGAGAAAAATAATAACAATTCAAATATATTTTTTATATTCCTTTCTAATTAAACCATTAAAAACCCAATTCAAAGAAGCTACTGAAGAATGGAATAGCTAATTAAATGTATTATTATTGAATGCAGCCTACTGTATAGAAAGTGTTGATGTAGCCTTCAGGGGGAATGTAATATGTTTGTTGTTTGTGGTTGCAACAGCACATTTGGGCACATTTTTTAATTTCCTCTGTAATTATGCCTTTCCGGGGCTTTGTCAGGAAATGTTCAGACATCTCAATATGAAATCAACTTGTTATTTAGATATTTTACAAGTCAATTAGGCTGTTCAAAAGATGCAGAAGAAGAGGTAAAACGAGGAAAATAGAGGAAAGGAGAAAATGCAAGGCTTTCTCATCTGATAAATCCCGTCTGTGTGTGTTTTAACTTGTTTTGCTGACTGTTTCTTTGTGCATGTGTGTGTCTGTGTGTGTGAGGCTACTTGTGCATCAGTGCAGGGAGCTCCTGCCTGCATCAGCGTGTCGTTCAGTGTTTGTATTGACTCTAGTCTCTGAGGAAAAAACCTGCACATTCCTCTTCCCTGCCCATGTTTTTTAATTGGAGTGGCTGTATAGTGGCACACGCACACACACACACACACACACACACACACAAACATAAATTTGATCAGTTTCTTTTAATAATGTGGAGGAAACAGGAAAATGTAGAAATGTTGAAACAAACATTAGGTGACAAAAATATTACTGTCAAGAGAAACTTGTCTCATATCTGACATCGAGGTGTTTTTGAATCATGAATGTAGACTTAGTTATGAATTGTATCACTGTATCAGTGGTTTTATTGGACAAAAGTGAAATAGACATACATACTATATACTGTTCTAGAAAGAAAGCTGAGCATAACTCAGCTAAGAAGTACAAATTGCCAAGGACATACAAGATGACATGTAACAAGATGCTTTGTTTGAAACAAAGGCACTCATTTTAATTCTATTTTTTTTTCACATGAATATTTTAATCTTATAACATAAAGAATAACCAAAAAGATCACATGCTGAGCTAAAACACAAACAAACATGGGTGTTATTAAATGAATTAAAAATTCAGTTGAAAAATTACATTGAAACACAATCCTTGACTTTATCAAACAACACAGTTATTTAATATAATGTTTTTTTTCTTATGATAGCAATTAAACCGGTGCACATTTTATGGTTGACAATGCCAAATACACATTTTAACAACAACCCTGAATTAATGCTTTTAAATGTTAACATTATGTTGGTGTGAGGAGCAAAAATTAGTTGGATCGTATCAGTATTTTATCAGCCACAGTTAGTTTGAGAGTCCTTTTTGAAACATTTTATTTCCTTTATTTTGAATATAGCAATAAAATAAAGAACGTATACGAGTATTGCAACCTTTTTGTTCCCACTCCACAGCACTTTAACACGCAGAGTGAATTCTTTCACCTTGATTTTAGAGAGAATCTGTTTCATCTGTGTTGTTTGCGGTGACTGTTGTCAGAAAGTTTGCCTGATCTTCTGACCTGCAGGTGATGAATCTAGATAATCAATGACCAAGACCATTTATACTACAGAATATATGAAGGGTAGAAACAAATCTCCACATGTTGTTATTTGCATCCAAAAGTCCAATTAAGTCCCAGAATGAAGGGATCACTCTCTATTTGTGTAGTAGATGTCAACACACCACTCCTGCCTCCACACACACATGCACCCACACTCCAGGAGGTCAACATTCAGTGATTCCTAATGTAATCCTGTCTCCACTAGGTGCAGAAATACACCCGTAGTGGAGGCTCCACCTGATAAGTGTCTGCAATTCCAGAGGCAATCACATCTAAAATAAGATCGCATCCAGCTCAATCGCAAGTAGAGGTCAAGCCGGGTTCATCTCCTGTCCTGTGCTGCCATGACACACAGAGTATGTTTTCATGCACAGTTACAGGTGTAAGTCAAATACACTGTTTAATTGGACTACTGTCCTTGTCCTTGTAGACAAGCACGAGCGGGGAATTGATTTATTGAAGCAACTGTGTCACCTTTCATCTCGTTAGTATTAGGCCCTTTCGGGGTTTATCTTTTGGCTGGTTGTTAACATCTCAAGCACCATTCCAAGTCCTCCTATACCTTGCATGAACCTTGAAATATTCAATTCTTTGAGCTGGCAGAGATTAAACTGTGTCAGTCCTAAAAATGTGCTGGCCTGGATTTAACCATGTTTTCTCACTGTTGTCTTGTTCTGTTTGGTGACTTCTATTATTTCTTGGTCAAAGCATGGAGGTGTAACTGTGGAGCATGTGCACACAGGCCAGCTTGAGTCTGACTTTGTACACTTTTAGTCCAATTTTAGTTGGACTAACATAATAATTGCATGGCTTGTAAATGTATTTATCTAAGTCAACATAGTAATCTCAGGACAAAGGAGAACTGTAACAGCTTTGTTGATTTGTTCAAATCTCACAGACAACACATCTGTGAGCATAGCTGATATTTGGTGGCAGGTCTACATAGAAATGGACCATTGCCTCGCCTCAAATGCTTCCATCAAAGTAAATAATCTAAAGATAAAAATTCAGTTCAGTTGTCACCAGGTCGATGTTGATGAGGTTGATGAGTCAAACCTTAATAATTTATTTATTAATTTTTGTGATCGAAATTCAATGTTGAACCCCCCTTCCTTTCAAAATGAAATCTAAATATCTTTACCCCTCGGGGGGGGGGGGGGGGGGGGGGGGGGGGGTTAGACTGTTACCCCACAATCCAAACCCAATTCTGAATCAGTGTGTGGATTGACGGCGCCGTCACTCCTAGAATCTGATGAGGCCTGTCATTTTCCTCGCAGCGCTGATGAGGACGCTTCTGCAGACGCATCATTAGAATATGAAAGAGGAAATAAGGGGTCAGAAGTTTCCTGGATGGCTTTCATGAAAACTTTTCTTGATTGGGACATTTTGTGACTGTCATTTCCTCCCGCCAGCTCTCCCCCATCCCTGTTGACGATTTGAAGCATCTCGTGATTGTTTGGCGGTGTCCGAGGCGATCCAGGCGCCTGCTATGCTGTTGGCTCGGTGGATGGGAAGCGGCCAAATCAATCCTCAGCTGTCAAAGGGGACGTGGTGCAGGTGTGTGGGAGTGTGTGTGTGTGTGCATGTGCGTGTGTTGGTGGTGCGTGTGTTGCTGGTGGGAGGGGGGTTGGGGGGTATCACATTTACATTTATATATGAATGTAGATGCCTGCAGCGGGGGCTGCCATCAACATGTTAAGATGTTGACATGCTAATCACAGGGCTAGGGGATGCCACCTGTCCAGTGAGGTGAAGGGGAAAAGGCGGTCAGGACACAAACACACACACAAACACAGACACAGACACACACAGGGTAACATGTTCAACCTGCTCCTACAGATAACTACCTGTACTAGCCGTCACTTCTCTGACAACACACAATATTATGCAAATGGGCGTCTGCGTGACAGCATTGCTGCTGTCTGTGTTGCCCACTTGGACCTGCTGACTACTCATCAGCCTTACTTACATTCCCCACATGTCCATCTTCAGTCTGTCTCTCCCTCTGTCTCCCCCCGTAGTATATTTAGTGTCTGGATAACTCTTCTCATCTCACGACATCACACACTGGTGCTTTCTCTTTAACAAATCCTCTTTTTTTGGTACCTGCAAAGTTTGTTGCCTCATTGTCTCTTATTTGTTCAGCCGTGTGACATTTGACCAATCGATGCTGACACTCCCGTCCACTTGTACACGTTTTGCAGTTATCAGTGAAACCAAACCATCACCCCCAACTGATAAGATTTGACCCCAGTCTGACCTCTCAGACAACCTAAAGACGCCCAGAGCCAGTCACAACAATCACAGCTGGATCTTCCTTTCTTTTCTTTTTTCAAAAGTGAAATGAGCTGGGAAAAGGCTTTAGTGGCTAAGACTGTCTAATAAAGTGTAATATGATTCCCACCGTCTCACAGGGATTTTCACATCTAAATGGCTTCTCACATCCTTCATCAGTCAATCAATCAAGCAAGCAATTAATCTGACTTTATTTATATACCACCTTTCCAATAATCAAATTTACTACTCAAAAAATAAAGTTGACTTTAAAATTTGCAAAAGCAATCATTTATAGTGAAGACAACAATAAAACCATAGTGAAAAACAAATATATGCAAGCACGGTGAGTATGAGATAAATAAGGAGCTCTAAAGAACATATTTACAGTGTTTAATATAATATAATATAAATTAAAGAGCTGACTCTCTTATACCACGCCACAGTCCATGGAGAAAATCAATGATTTTACATACAAGCTGACTCCATCAGCAAGTAAACACTGAAGTCACAACATAACACATTGGAACTTGTGTTCATTGAATTTGTTTAAACTATTTAAAATGTGTTTAAACTTTGTTTAAATGTGTTATTTTTTGACTGCAGTGTTTGCATTTACCTTTGCTTTGTAAACATAAACCTACATGTTGGTTTAGATTGTGTTTCCATTTAGGAAACACAATCTAACAATTAATAATGCAGCAAGCACATTTTAAGGATAATCTGCTCTGAAACTGGCATTTATTTTTATGAGGTTAGCCTTTTGGTAAGAGGCTAAATTCTGTTTTTTTTCTTGTGTCTCCACTGGCAGCCATGTTTTCAATAATGTTCCTATTCTGTAACAATTAATATTATGTTAATGAATAGGTAAACCAGCCAGTTCCAAGAGATACAGTATGTAGTAGTACAGTATGCTTGATAAATGATTCACAACTTCATTTCATGCATGTGCTATTTCATAATAAAGTTTTTTAAATATAAGATGGCAAATGTACTGTATAAAGATATCAAAATGTCACAATACAACAATATTGCGGTGTCAAATCCATGGTACGGTTCTTATTTTCAAATCTGTGATAGTATTCACAAGTTTAGGATGACATTTTGGTCTGAAAGACCTACTGTTCGATACTGTCACAGATGGTCATAAGATACTTTTGTTAATGCAGCGCTGTAGGTCCTGACTCATCTATCCATCCATCCTTCCATCATCAACTGCTTATTTGAGATTGGGTCACAATTGGCCAAACTTCCCTTTCCCTGACTGGAGGATCCCAGTCTCTCCACCTAGTCCTTGTTCTCCTCTGAGGTCTCCTCCCAGTTGGATGTGCCAAGAACAACTCCTTAGCGAGACACCCTGATGGCATCTTTGCCAGATGTCCAAACCACCTCAACTGGTCCTTTCCAGCCCTACCGTTTCTCCTGGATGACTAAAGGCCCTGGTACTTCCGCTCATGCCCCACATGAACAGCGCATGCGCAAACATACGTTCCTCCCCACCGATAGGTGCAGTAAGCCTAGCTCACCGAGCAGAAAAAACATTTTGACAACAGAAGAAGTAGTCGCCAAGGATTGTCATCCGAGCCTCAACCTGGCGACCCATAAACCGGATGAGACACTGACTCCCCTACTTGTTGGGCCTTTCAGCTCAAACCAGATGTGTCTGAGGGAGCTGTAGCATTGTTCTCTTCTTCTTTAGTAGGAATGTGTCCTATTCCCTGCATCCAAATTTGTACTGCCATTGATGGTGAAGTGGGATACTCTTGGGGGCAAAGACTCATTCCCAACCCAGAGAAGGCAATCCATCAGTCCTTACTCAGTCCCTGGGAATCATGGCTGTGGACTACGTGATCTGGAAGGAGGTCTAAAAGCTAAAGAAATGCATATAGAGTTGGAGTGCTCCTTTTTTTTCTGAGATCATTTCACATGTTGTTTCCTCTTGGTTGTCCCTAGCAACAACTTTTTCAGACATGACAGCTGGAATGATAGCAGTCTGGAATCAGCATGATCTTCTCAATCACTACGTGGGATATGATCTCCCTTAACTCTCCCAGTCCATGGCAGCATTAGCCCACAGTTGAACCTCACACTGTGCAGACAGGGCGTTTTTTTTGGCCACAGTGATTACATCTGTCCCTGGAGCAGGGCCACGAAAATGGCCCTTTTCCACATTTCTATTATCACATTTGACCTTCCTCCTCCTCCTTGGCCTGATGAAATGAGCATTTAAGGCACACTTATTAAACATAATCTAGTGAAGTTATTAAAACAAGCCAGCTTACTGAGAGATCTGCCACAATTCAATTACCTGTGTAGCTGCAGGGAGAAGCGGCCAGAGCGGGTGACAAGTCTTTTGCTTTTACAGAGCGGCAGGAATGGTGCAGTTAGTGTGGCTTCAATTAACACAATGGTGCTGTGGTGGTAATGAGTGAGGCCACGATTGGCTTAGAGGAGAGTTGGAGGTTGGCGGCTGTCTGCTGTTGGCGCTGAGGGCAGTGTCGGGGCCACGGTGAGCTCATACTTTCTTGTCACTCACTTCCTAGCTAGTTCCTGGATTGTGGTTTTTCCATTAGAGCTGGAGTCAAAGATATGACACTGTCATTACAGTGCACTGATGGAAAAAAAAACGCTAAGACAATTTATTTCATCTTTTAGAAGCTCACTGTTATAAATTACTGTCATTTGCTTGTTGAATTATCTATTATCTCACTTTTTGCTATTTTAGGTTCCATTTTGTCTTTAATCATTGCCAGAACTTGCCGTATATAAAGAAGATTTCCCTCTTCTCTTCATATTTTGCAGTTGAGCTTCCATGACACATTGTATCCTGGTGTATCATGGTGTGGCTACTTGATATTATAGTTAACAAACCTACAGTGGCAAAAAGTGCATCCTACAGAACTGAGCATTGAAATGTTGAAATTGCATTAACACAGAACAAAAGAGTCTTCTTTCTTGAGGATGTTATTATAATGACGATGGCTCAAGGGTGCAAGTGACGTTTAAGTTGATCTAAAGGCAACAATATTTCTGGAATTATCATCTGCAAACAAATTAAAGGTCAGAAAAGAAAACATAGTACAGGACAGGAAGATACAGCTTATAAAGCAAGTGCGCTAAAGCACCCACTTTGGTGCTTTAAGTGTGCACAATATTCAATTACTTCATAATACTACACTTGAGAGCATCATATACATTTACACATAAACAACACGCTTCCATACAATACATGTCCTGTGCACTATTAGAGTGAGTATTTAACATTTGTCCACTAACCCTGGAGCTTTTATTTTCTGATACAATGAGTTACCTGTCATTTAAAAGTGTTTATTGCAGCCATGCTTATTGTTTAATGTTTCAACACAGTCCCAGCAAGTGTTATAATAGATCATTATATTTTATGTAGTGGACCAGAGCAGGGGAGGATAAATTGAGTGCATTTATATAGTCTATTGAACACTCAAGGCATTTTACAGTGTATTTCTTATTTAATCATTCACACACCTTCAAACATTAATAACGTAGCATCAGGAGCTGTTAGTGGTTCACTGTGTTGCTCAAGGACTCTTCAGAATGTTCTCTGAGGGAGCCAGGAATGGAATCAGAAAACTTTTGATTACTAGAATCGTGAGCTCTGCCTGAACCAGACCCAAGATGGTGCATTGGTTCTGTCTCGTTCATAACACTGAGCTGGTGTGACACAAACTAAACCAAGAGAGAAGGCTCTCTGACCAGGTCATATACTCCATGAAGGAGCTTCCAGCCAGTCCTTATCTCCAGCTTCCAGAGCTTGAAGTGACTAGGAGAATTTCTACTCCCTCGTAGATGAGTTACTAGTCCACACTCGTCCAGTTGGAAGACGACAAGCTCAACTACTAATCCACAGCTGCCCCAGGTCCACAAACTCTTTCTCCCCTTTGCCCACCCACTGTTACTGTCACAATAATGAACATTTCAATGGATAACAAAAGACCTGTTGTACTTCTCTGCAGCTGTATTATAATGCAGGTCTGTTTGTCAAATGACAGACTCTTGCCAATGTGTCCATGTATGTTTGTGCGTCTCAATCAACGTGCCAATGCTGCTGTTGCTGCTGTGAGAGTGTATATCTGTTTACCTCTGTTTGTACCAATGCCTCCTGCAGCATGCTGGCATCTGTGGGTTATCAGTGTAATTGGATCACCTCCATGTCATCTTGTCCCGGTGTTTGTTGATAGGCCCTGTTTTAATTTGGCCTTTGTCTCTAATCTGTGGTAGCTGGCCCTCACTGCAGTAATCCCTCAGATAAATGACAGACAGATTGGGTATCTGAGGAGCAGCAGCCATGTGCCTTAGCCTCGTCCGTAAGCCTCTGTAAATACAAAGGGGAGGGGGGACTATTTAATGGATAAAGCAGTGTAATATGAAAGAGAGAGAAACAGCAGAGAGAATATGTGTGTGTTGAGCTGACGTTCAGCTGGAATGCTCAGGTACTTCATGTTAATGTCAAACCAAGGTCAACAGTAGGTGTCAGACAAGGTCAAAGGGGCCTCCGGCATTTTGTAGCTATTCCTCTGGGTGTCACTCTTGGTGAAAATGACTGCTGAGACACACTATCTTACTGACTACACACTTCAGACCATTTCTGCCAAATTATATCATTATATCTGACTCATCGCATCTCCAGAA
The DNA here is from genome assembly GCF_958295425.1 of Solea solea. NCBI lineage: Eukaryota > Metazoa > Chordata > Actinopteri > Pleuronectiformes > Soleidae > Solea > Solea solea. Next base: position 6,391,905 of record NC_081140.1, on the reverse strand, counting down.
AGAAGTGTGATTAGACCCATGCTCCCTCCTAGTGTTAACCCACTGGTTCTAAACTGAACTAAATCTTTACATTTAGGGTTGTCTTTTATCTTTGATTCCAAACCTACTATAAACACATTAAATGAGAACACTGCCCATCTTGTTTACATACAAAAGTGATATGTGGACATGAAGAACAATTGATTATGTCAAAGAGTTTGTTGTATTGAAAATAATTGTGTAAAAGATAAATATCAGTAATAGCATACTTTCACTTCTCTTCCAACTACATTTTTCCTCATGACCACTATCCATAATCCATAGCAGGAAATACCTGTGCGCAAAGCAGATATACATGAACAGAGAGATGACTGAGGCCCTGCAGAGCTGAAGTGGAACCAGAAAGGGAACTGAGACATCTTTCAAATAAGAAGAACTTCTACTCAATAGACACACAATATTGCATTAGTACATGAAGGCAAGCAAGTACTGGGCAGTCATTTTAGATTACATGTTTTTTGCCTGACTGATGTCACAGGATCCTGACCAGGAACGTCCGCAGCATCTTCCCATCAGGGCGTTGTCTAATGAGGATATGGAAAGGCCTAAATGATACAGTCAAAGTTTAGTCCCAGCAACAGTCTGATGCAGCTCTCCAGGGAGAAAAAGAAATCTGCTGTCCCAGGCTCGTTTGGAGAGGAGCCTAATTGAATTAGGGCAGAATGAGCACATGCAGGAAGAGTTCACATGCTTCATAAATGCCTGGAGATCCGTTACTTAGTCTTGGCAGGATCCTTGGCTCTTTTAAGCTGACACTAAAACCACTGAGCACACTGAGAAATGACAGCCATTGAGAAAAGAACACGACCTCACACCAGGGATTCCAATGTTCATATCTCTGGCACGCAAACACATTTTAAATCTATAGTGTTCTGTGCATCTCACTTTAGTTGTGTCTCTGAGCATTCTTTTTTTACTTGAATGCATTCTTGTTGTACTTGAATGTTTTTGTTGTTTTTTTTGCTTTAACATCTGTCTTAAATTAACTAATTTATACTTAGTAACCCATACATGCTTTATTGTAATTTTAATTTTTTTATAGCCCTTTTCCCATATTTTTCCCATATTCCTCATGATGGGCCTGCTGCCCACATTAGTGTTTTCCTTTTAATTATTAACCTCATACACCTTATTAACACACATACACTTCTGTTGCTGTAGCCAATTTGCTTAAATGTTTGATGTACTGTGTACTCGGAGATGGTCATCTACATACCTTGGTTGTAATGAGTGGTTATTTCGGGTTACTGTTGATCTCTGGCATCAACAAGGCATTTTCACCCATAGAACTGACTCTCACTGGATATTCTCAATGTCAACGATGAGTTCAAAGTCACTTACACCTTTTTATTTCCTCGTTCTGATGATGAGAATAACTTTATATAATGTGCAATATTGTACAACATTCTATAGAAAAGTGTATCATTCTGTGGTGTTAGTAGAAAAAAAAATATTTTCGCCATTACAACATTTGTATCTTACATACCTTCTATAATATTTCCCTTTTCTAGGAAATAATGTAGAGATAAGTGTCTGCCTCCACCACAGTATGGAATTTAGCTGGGAATTCTGTAAAGATTAGCACTGTATCTCCTTGTCCTAGTTCCTCTGGATAATCCCCACAACATACTGCCTATGCTTTTTTTTTTTTTTTTCCAGGGCTGGTTCTTACAAGGAATGTAGTTCCAATGGAAACTGTTGACAGTGGAAATTTGTATAAAAAAATAAATGCTGCTGTTACATTTTTTGAATTGTCATTAAAATCTGCTGTAGAAACCACCGACAAAAAAATCCAATCACCGTCATTGTCCTGTTGTGAAGGGAGACATTTATGAGAATTAACCTTAAAAGAACTACTTAAAAAATCTGTTTAAAATTGGCCACATTGCTGGTGAGTTCCAAGCAGCATTCAGGTAGTATTTTGTGCTGTGGATGTGTAGTCTGGTTCATGCCATTTCCAGGCCTTCAGCTTCCACTGGTGCAGTCCTATTTGCCCTGTCTTCTCTAGCAACGGGGCCCGCTAGCCTGTTTGTTTTAATCAGCACAATGTTTGCCAGAGAGCTTACCTCAGGAGATGGGAGTCCTTGTCCTGTGAAGCAGAGAGGACAATACCAAGTAAAATCATACTGTTGAGACCCAGATTGTTCAAGATTGTTTTTCTGTCTAAGCTTACAGTCAAAGAGACCAATATTAGAGTCACCATGGTAAGAAGAAGTTCATAGGCAAATATGAACCAAAGTCTCTTGTGACGATCCCTAACGTAAGGATCTCTGTTGTCCGTTACAGGCCCTTGACTGGATCAGGCATCAAATCCACCAGCATGTAGAGTACACTCAGAACGTGTTCTGATCTTATACATGTGTTTGATAAGCCACATGTGTAGTAAAACTTTTGGTAAATTTCGTAAAAAGTGCCTTTTTCTAATGTTCTTCTATTTTTTTTAAGGTTAAGAGTTAGGGTTAAACTAAAGTTTCACAGGGTTTGGTTAAAGGTGCAAAAATAAACATATTTTGATTGTTATTTTGGTCTGGTTTCACCGTGAGTCAATTTTGAGTTGCCAGTAATCTTGAGTAAACACATACATTTTATTTCTAATAAAACACTGCATGGATTGACTCTCTCCTCTTTTCCTTTTTATCTTACCTTTCCAGGTGTCTAGACTAATGGACAGTTTAGATGAAGGAAGTCAAGCAAAATAGTAACAAACGAGAAGTATAGGATGATTTTCCTATAGACTTCTATGAGGTTGACTCCAGTGCTACTGTCATTTTTTCATAGAGCTGACACAAACTTTCAAAAGTAGTTTTCACAAAAAAAGCTTCTTTAATAATCTTTGTATCTCCACATTGTGGAAACAGTTTTTGCAGTGCAGTATTGCTCTTCTTTTTGATCCTGCTCATTAAATGTCTACTTTTGGCATTCACATGCTCCCGCCTCTCCTCCCTCCTCCTATTTGGTCTCCATTTCTGCACGTCTGCCAGGCAGATTATCATCAGCCCTCATTTAGCACGTCCACTCCCAGCCAGACAAACCATCTCTGGCATCACACCCTTCTGTCAGGCCGCTTCTCAATGGCATCACCTTGGCCCACTATTCCACCCACACCCCCTTTTGTCAGCAGCAAAACGTTGATCTATTTACCCAACATCCCGTTGATCTTTTTCACAAACAACCCAAGCAAAAGGAAGGAGGGGATGCAGAGATGTCAGTCGGCCAGTCAAACAAGCAACCCGCCAGCTTGCCAGCCAAGCACAGCTCCTTTCCTTCAGTCAGCTGTAAAGCCCATCTGCTGGAGGCAGCATTAGATGCAATATCCAATTCAATCCCTTCCCTCAACTTTCCAGAAAGCTTTTAGCCACATTTTAGCACACAAAAGCTGCTGTTCTGGCCTTTGTAGCTTGAGCTTCTGTTTAGAAAGGTGAGGCTGAGGATGCAGGGGGGAAGAAATCAATAAAGTGTCCTGGCTCTCAATCTTCTTGGCCTGCAGTGGTGGTGTTTTTAGGGTTGGGAGGGAGGGCAGGGGAGAGTGGTGGGCTGTTTTTGTCATTCATAAGCTTTGCTGACAAATCCTTGACATCATTTGGCGGATTGTATCGATAACTTCTTCCCCGGACTGCAGAGGACAAATCGAAATCATTTGTCTGGCTTTGTTGGGGACGTTGCAGTGGCAATGTGGGGTTGCCATGGGCAGCAGAGAAGGATGACATTCTGGACAAAGCCAGTTTTGCCAACCTCAGATGTGACATTGGCAGCTGAAAGCATTTGTACTGCAAGGAAGATCAGGGGTCACAGTGCAACAGGCAAGTTGTGTCTTTCTCAGTTATTCCTATTGTTGACAGCTGCTGTTTTACAGCAAGTAACCTCCACAGGAAGACACAGATTAAAGACACTTCTTAGTGGACGTATTTTATTCTGTGGTAAGTATCACAACATACAGACATTGCCCAAAAATGGAGACAAATCACAAAAAAATGACATCAAGGCCTTGTAACACTGACAGATTAACATTTTAATCCCAAAATGCATATAAATATGCACTCACACTCACTCGCACCCCAAAAACCACATTTATCTCTCATAAATATGCCCACTCACACAGATCTGTATTCATGTATTCAAAGTGGGGGCTGTTTCAGAAGGGAGAATGAAAAAGAAAAAAAAAAAAAAAAAAAACTTCCTGCCTGCTGTTTTGACAGTTGTGGCTGCAGCGTCAAATGGCAAATCTCTTAATCTGCCCTTATTAATAAGGAAAACATGCGACCGACCGTCTGATGCCTTCACAAACATTCCCATCTGCAATGAAATGAAATAATACTACAGAGGTATTAGTATTACATAATTTACAAAAAAAAGGAAATATGATGATACAAATTCTTTTCTGGTGACACCTGGATCAAATTTAGTGTTAGGGTTGAAAATTGTGTGTGTGTTTGCACGCATGCTCTGTATATGGAATAGGGGATGAGACAGTGTTAATCGCAGGATGTATTTGTGGCTGGGGCAAAATATTTGGGGGTGTAGAAGAACAGACTAGGTTCATTAGTCTGATCCCTGTGAAAGGTTGAACATTTGGTCTGAAACGTCTTTCTGGATGGTGATTGGCCCCTAAACATTACACAGCTATTTAAAAAAAATCCAAGGCAGACATTTATTAGGTCTTTTTGAAGCCTGAGAGAGAATATACATATAATAAATCCTCTGGAAAGATGCTTAATTTACTGCAGTTTTGTGGTGATTTGAATACATGTTTGGGGATGAAGGAGGAAAATTGGTTGAGGCATGATGAAACTCAGGTATACAGCCATTACCCAGGCCTTGGAAAAAGGAAGTTTTTGTTCCTTATCCTCATGGATTAAAATGACGTGTTTATAGGCATCTTCATTGTATTAAAGATACAGAAACAGGAGGTGATAAAAAAGACTTGTAAAATAAAACATGCATGTTAAAAATGTTTAAATGTGTGTTTTTTCTCCTCTTCCTACGGCACACCTTTTGCCCCCAGGAGCTTCCTTGTTGTTTCCCCTTCAGAGATGCACACAGATGCACACACAGCAACAACATGGCTACCGCAAACAAGAGCGAGAAGATTGTTCCCAAGAAAGGAATAGTATCGTCAGTGGTTTGGAACTGGTTTGGATTTGCGGCAACAGACGTGGAACAAGTGACTGGACGCTGCAAAGTTTGTCTAAAGCCCATTTCAACAAAAGGCAGCAGCACAACAAACTTATTCCAGCATCTAAAACAGAGACGTCCAGCCAAGTGGGAGAAATGCCAGTCTTTACGAGGGGAACAAGACTGCTCCAACCAACAAACTCCCACTACAAAGCAGCTTACTGTGGTGGAATCCTTTGCCCAAGGCACCACGTATCATAAGAAAAGTCAGATCTGGCCACCTTACGCCCTAAAACTCTACCAAGCAGTGTTTTACATCATCTGCAGTACCTTTAAGAAGTCTTTGGTGTTGCCCCACAATGTCATTTACGATATCTCACATGCTTTACATATTCTGCATTATTCATATAATAGCTTAGCCCTCACAAATTCTAACCTTTCATCATAATAAGACTTTGGCTTGCTGAAAAGTGGCTCTATCTTTAAAGGCCTTCTGTTTTATCTTCAATCGCCTACTGATTAAGTCTCGGTGGAGATATTTTCAGGAAAGGTATATCCAGAGAGAAGAAATATGAAAAGTTGTCAGATTATTCTATGCATGATGTCACTTTGGGGCTTTTAAAGAGTTGCCGTTGAGAAAAGGTTTTCAAACTTTTAAATCTGAAACATTTGTTGTCTTAACCTTTTCACCTTTATTACAGCAATGTCGTTCCAAGAGCTCAGCGAAATGACTGCAGTGTCTACAATGTTATCACAACTGCTCCAACTTCACATTTAAGACCTGTGTTTCTTTGCTGGAATTGTCTTTGAAGAAGAGCGGGAAGTTGCCGTATGAGTGGCAGGGACACTCAGGCAAGGTCAGAGGTATTGGGAGTTAAAATGTGGGAGCAGCACAAGAGTTTGCTCCCCCTTGTCTCCCCCCACCAGCTCATTGTTGTGGCCCCTATCCTCTTGTGCATCCAACTTCAATTCCACTTCAATTTTTATCAACCTTCTGCTTGCCTCTCAAGGAGATAGGATTCAAACCCTGACACACATTAGCCCCCCAGATTGACTTGATACTGCCACACCCAGGGGACATTCCACAAAACAGAGACCCACTTTTTTCCTCCTCCTTCCCCCCTTCTCTTCAACCTGTTCCCTATCGCTTAGACTCTTGCCCTCTACATTATGTGTCCTTCCATTTCTTATCCTCTCCTCCTCTTCCTCCTCACTGTAGTCCTATGGCCCCATCCCTCACTTGTCCATCTCTCTACCTCATTTTGTTTTTCCCTGTGCATGCCTCATTGTCAGTCAACTGTCAAGTGCAACATTCCACCTCCTCTTTCAGCGTGATGGACAGACGCCACTGGGTTCTGATGGAGTAATTTGCTTACAAAACAGACTGGTATAAAAAAAAGAAAAGAAAAGACAAGAAAAGAGGAGGGGGAGGCCAAGTGACTGCATTAAGAAAATAAAAGAGAGAGTTTGGGAAACAAGACGAGAGGGGAAGGTTTTACGTTTCCACTCATTGTTTATTAATATTATTATTGTTGTTATTTACCTTTTTCTCTTTCCCCTTGACATTTTGTCTGTGGCAGTCAGGGCCACATCAAAGGAAATACCACAGAAAAGAATTATGATCTACTTTAATACAATTGACTATTAACAACTGTAAAATAATGAAAATAAAAGGATTACTCATAGTCACACACAATAGCATACATCCCTAAACTTAAAGGTACCAATATTAAGCCAATAATTCAAATAGCTGCCTTATAACTTATGATGTATACACATTGAACAACAACAGAATTTAAGAATTGAGAAAGCCTCTTGGAGGAGAAGTGAAACATCTTTAACAAGCAAGTCCAATTTACACTCTTGAAAATTCAATGACCATGGATGACTGATGTATGAGTGTCCATCCATCCATCTTCTACCGCTTTATCCTCCACATGAGGGTCGCGGAGGGTGCTGTGCCAATCTCAGCTGACATAGGGCGATAGGCGGGGTAGGGGTATACCCTGGACAGTTCACCAGTCCATCGCAGGGCCACTATAGAGACAAACAACCTCACACTCACACCTATGGTCAATTTAGAGTGTCCAATTTACCTAATCCCCATATTGCATGTTTTTGGACTGTGGGAGGAAGCCGGAGAACTTGGAGAAAACCCACGCACACATGGGGAGAACATGTATGAGTGTGTCTCTGTAAAATAGAATCAGGCCACTCGGCACAGTGACAGAGAGAGAGAGCTGTGTCAAGTTTGTTTTTTTCTACAAGCTTTAGTAAGTTTTCGTGTCGTTTACCAGCGTTACTTGTCCACACAGCTCCTAGGCGGATGGCAGCTACAATTCTGACTGTGATAAAAATAGGTCTAGGAAATAGTTAGTCCCACTGAACACCCAGTTGTAGCATTAGAATCCACTTCCAAAACTTGTGTTGGTGCTTTTGTGGTGTTTGCTGCCATAGTGTTGCTGTGTGACGCTGTCTTGACTTATACTTCTGCTGGGTGCTTCTTCCACCTCACCTGTTTTTATGTAACGTGTTAAAAAAACTGCTATACTTAGAAACAGAGTCATGTGGAGCTGGCTTATTCTGCATTGTGTGAAATCACATGGTAAAGGTATGAATGTAACAGATTCTTGTATATATTTATAAGTGTCAAACTACAGCTTTAAGTAAGACTTTATATTACCTAAATGTCACTGGCAAGAGCAAGGCCTCACAATCCATATTGCCCTACTCGCTTTATTGCTGCTTCGCTCATCATGTTTGGACTGCAGAATAACTCACAAGAGTTATCTGTTCACAATTATATATATATATTTTTAAGTGTATATATATATATATATATATATATATATATATATATATATATATATATATATGTATATATATATATGTATAACAGCACCACATATAATGCGGGGACACCCCATTTAGCTTTACATATAGTGCTGACAAAACCCACCGTGGTGATCAAACACTGGACAGCCATCCCCTACACGAGCGCTACCATAAATGAGTATCACCACTATCAATACACACACACACACACACAGAGTCACAGTCACACTATCCGGCCTGCTGGTGATTCCTCACAGATAGTATTGATCGCCGTTGCAGGCCTCATTCATTACAGGCTGACTAGCAGCAGATGAGCTTAGGCTTAATGCTGAGCAGGGCCTTTCTCTGTCATCTGGAAAACCACAAGGGTAAATTGTAGAAGCCATGCATAAGTAAATGTGAAGGCGGGCTGTATATCTTACTCAGCAGCGTTACGTAACAAGCAGCATTCCCTCCGTGAGAGAAGGGACAACACTTTGTCTGAAAATAACGATGTGATCATATTTAATCATGGAGTTTGTTGTATTCTGCCCGTAAGGAAGGTTTCTGCCAGGTGAAGCGCAAACAGTGTCAGAGATGCACCTTAGTCACCACCAGCCATCAATTCATACATATACTGTAAGTATATTCATACCTACCGTATATCATACTATCATATAACATACAAAATACCCGTAGCATTCCCTCTATTGTGTGAGATAGAAAGTTTTAGTCAATCCATGTAAATGTATCAGTATAGATTATAAAATGTATTGTACATTCTTATTACTTATACAAAACCGAAAACACAAAGGTGAAATAAAATGTCAGAAATACTCCTTTAGCTAAATTGTTCTACGATTTTAAAAGCAGTGAATGACAACGTTGGTAAATTCAAATGTTCAGCTGTCTGGCATTTAAAAGCATCCCTCTCGTCTGTGTGATGAGATATTCAATTAAAACTCAATAAACAAACAAATAAATAATAGGACACTGGTAAAACATGCTATAGCTATTCACAGTGTTCTGATTTTCTGAAATTGACCATAGTACTGTGATGATCACAAAATCTATCTAAAATAATAGTAATTGATTACTACATTTGTGAAACAAGGCTGTTTTTACACACTCGAATAACATAAACTCCAACTGAGATATGAAATAAAATGTGGATTTTATTTTTTTTGCTTGTTTGTTTGTCTCATGCTGCACAATAGTGGAATTTAATAGGGCTAAATTATAATTTGTTTGGATGTGATATTTAGTTTATGAAAATATAATTGGTATAAACAGCAATAATGTGATGGGAAACCTTTATCATAGTCACATTTGACATTGTCCATGTAGTTTTTTTTTGTTTTTGCAACAAATCTATTTCTCTATTTTTTCAGTTTGAGTTGTGTAAAATGAAAGTCGCAATCGTATAACAAATATTCTGCTCTGTCATTAGTTGTTGCTGTTGTTGAAATAATATGAAGTAAGAATTGTGTACGTTTGCATTGTCAGAATTACACTCACATTTTTGTCCTAAATCCCAAACTCCCAGCATCTCATCATAATTTCTGTTTTAAATTAACTGTGTTCATGAGTCACCACAATAGCACCATGTTATCTCAAATGTTTGAGATAACATAACATGGTGCTATTGTGCTATTGAAATCCCTGCAGATATTGACATTTGACACCATCTTTGAGCTCTGGCTCTGCAGCCCCAGCCTCACACATGCAGCTGCATTTCCCTGAGTATGCATCACATCCCTGTTTCCACAGTGCAACACGCTGCCATTTCCAACAGGGTCCACGGGTCACACAGAGAGGAGCTCTAACTGCTTTGGCGAAACCAGGCACAGCTGTGATTTGGCCTTCCCATGCTCCATTTTCTGCCCTCTTCTATTTTCTCATAGTTCCTGGGCAGCGGGAAAAGGACGTCTTGTGCTTAACGATAAAATCAATGTCATTTTGAGGCAGAAGCGAAAGGAAGGGAGGGAGGGAGGGAAGGAGGGTGTAGTGACAAGAGGAGGCGAGAGAAGGTGAAAGGGGGGGAAGTTGGGGAGGCGAGTATATTACTGAGCTGGCAAATGTGCCCTCATGCCAGGGAGTCAATTTGAGTGAAGCCGTGCAATGTGACATCATTTACTCAGAAATCCCTAATTTGTCAGCATTAATATTTCAGCCCCAGCATCGCCTGTCACCGTCTGCCAGGAATGACTGATCAATCTATAAAACGGCCGCAGCTAATTTATTGAATATTTATGTGCAATGTCATGTGCGGGAGAGCAGCAGGAGTTATTCCAACACACTCTGCTCTTATGCCCAGGAACTTTCCTAAAATAATCTAATTTTAGACAAAGAAAGAAAAAGAAAGAGTTAGAAAATGACACACAATGACATATTTTACATTGATTATTTTAATACACAAAAAGACCAATGAGTAATGTGGCTCGTAGGAAAATTGTATGCTGATGTAAATGCGTTCTTCCAAAAGAATCTGATTCAACACATATTAGTCCGACATAAAATAGTGTAAATTGAGATGTAAAATGCGCTTTCATTTGATTAAAAAACAACTGGAATTAATGCTAGGTTTGTCATTAGTGTTTTTGGTTAATTGTTTTTCAATGCAAGTTAATTTTGAGGATTTGTATGTGAAATACATCAGACACATGCTAAAAAAAACCACCATATCTATTGTTTGTGCTACAGCCAAAACGGTTCTTTGTTTGGTTATTCTCGTTTTTTTTATAATAGGGTTTTATTGTTTTTACATCTCCAGTTAATGGGCCACTTTGGGCAGCTCTGTACAACAAAAAAAAAGGTTGTATAAAACAAGTTACTATTACTTTTTATCCAGACACATTTATGGATTATATAAAAAAAATAAAATAAAAAGGCTCTCCTGTCAAGAAGATTTTTTCTTGTTAAAAAAAAAAATCCAAAAGAATCATGTGTTTGAACTGTGTCCAATATTGCAAAGGATGTTTGATCTGCAAGGAAATTGTCTCAAGTGTTAATGGGTTTATAGTTTTTAATATTTACAGGAGTGCAGTGTTTCTGGTGATAATAGAGTGTTAAATCATTAGCTCGGGTATTAACCAGCGCAGCTTTACTCTATACATTTGAAATTGATGAATCTGACACGTTCATGCTGAGTGACGAAACCAAAGCAGCAGCTACTCTCACCCAATGCATGTGAAACCCCTAATGTAACTTCCTAGCCTGTGTGTGTGTGTGTGTGTGTGAGAGAGAGAGAGATTGTGTTTGCAGTTGGCACCGCAGACGTCCTGTGTCATTGTCTTACTGCATACTTTTCTCCCAGTATTATGCCTTCTATGGGGATAGATTTTAAGAATAACCCACATTGTATGCAATTATTTACTGCCTGCTGATGAAAATCCCTCCATTTTCTGCCTTTGTTGGCAGCTGCACTGCACATCTACACAATAGGCATTTAGCACGGACAGCATAATTATGACGGCACATCAGAGCTGAAAGTGCTGGGACAGCGCCAAGGCGAAAGCTGCTCATACCCTCATCCTTCAATGCCGCCCATGAAGATCATTATGAATGAAAATTAGTGCCAGTGGGATGTGGAGACGAAGTGCGAGAGAACAACACCACAGCAGAGAGCTGGAGGCGCCGTGGCTTCCCTGTACGCCAGGGCTTCTCTGAGCAAACACTCCTGGAGGACTGGCGACCGCGTGTTGAAGTCATCAGCGAGTCAAGAGTCTAAGGATACGTCACTGGAGTTACGCAGGGTCTGTGGGCCAGACCTATAAAATATGTAGCCATTGACCTAATGTACATCTATAACTATAACATCTACAACGATGGAGGGAATCCTGGAAATCTGTGTTCTTTTTTGGGTTGTTTCTCACAAGACGAAGACAAGAAGAGGCTGCAGGCTGCGTGGAAATCACACCTATTTGTCGACAAATCAACAGACTGCAGTGTGTCCGGCTCCACCCTGTAGGAGCAGACCACTGTGCTTGGTACCTCGGTAAAACTGGAACAGCACCGATCGGTCATTTTGATAACATCTGGAATGGAAATGAACATAATGTGTACAGTACTGAAGCAAACTGGACCAACTGGTGGAAACAAGGCTTTAATTTTAGTGGGGATGATAAAGTGTCTCCTTACTGTAGGAACAATGGTTTCACATGAAATTTAGCACCAATACTTAACTTCAAAAAACAGTTAAACCACCTGCAACATTTCCAGTAGATAAGTGTACTTTCACTGAGGAACAGTTTCACTCAGCAGAATCTTTACCCTTATAACACACCTTTTTCAAATTTTCAAATTCAAATTTAACCACCCACAACAAGTCAAATTTGAATGGATACTGTAATTTCTTCAGCTAGGGGTCTCTCGGTCAAAACAGTAACAAAAGACTTAGTTGACGTTAGATGACATTTGAAATCAGCAAAGAATCATGGGAATTGTTGTTTTGTTGTCTTGTTTGGTGTCATTTGTGTTTTGGGCGACATAACACGCAACAAATGGCATGAGACATTAGTGACAAATACCCACAAAAATATTTAAAAAGCAACACACTTACTAATTGGTAGTAGTCCTACCAAATATTTCGTTTGAAACAGGACGTTTTAGCAGAGACAATATTCACAAGGTGAAAAAGGTTTCCTGTTTTCCTCACAGTGACCTTGACCTTTGCTCACCAAAAACAAATCACTTCACCATTGAGTCCAAATGAATGTTGGTTGCCACATTTGTCACAAGGATTTCCTGACGATTTTCTTGAGCATTCAAAAGGCAGCCAGAGAAGGAGGCATAAAAAAGTGACTAACAGAACTGAATGATTTTACTCAGCACCACCAAAAACGCTTCCCTCTGGGAGTTTTTATCCTGTGAAGGTGTGTTTCCGCCTCTTGCCAAAACACGGCCCTCGATCGGGGATTTTCCCCTCTCTGTGTACTCAGAGAGCCGGCCGGTCAGTGGGTGACCGATACGAGCAGCTTACAATTCAAAATGTAAATCTCTTTTAACTTGCACCACAGTTAGCTTTAGCCCCTCCAGTCCCTTCATTATATCAGGGCTAATTACAAATTCTTAAACCAGTGCCAGACATTACAATAAGACAGTGCAGTGAGCATATGGCATAATATCCTATTAATGAACACTCTAAATTCAAACTCAGGTCAGCGCTATCACGCCGGAGAACGTGTCACTGATCCGATGGAAGTGGGAGGAGGGGGGCGGCGGGGAGAGGGGGGTGTATAGCAGGAGGAGGAAGTGACCTTCTTCTAAAATGCACAGACTAATTTGAAGGGGGAAGGCAGCCCCCGGGCCGTCTCATTGTTTTACTTGTTTAATTTTTCGCCAGCAATTATTGATATAATATTTTGATGGCAGAGCTAAGGAAGGAGAAGTCATTAAAAGGGACTGAAGGAGGGAGGAGTGATTTTTTTTTTCTCCACCTCCTTCATTTTGCTTTGCCATTAGCTGGTTCTACTCATCCTCCTCTTTTCTCTTTTTTCCCTTCTTTTTTTTCCTTACACTCCTCTTTTACTGCATTTTCTCCTACCTGCCACTCTCCATCTCTCTCCGGGGGGAGAGCCGAGCTATTTGCATTCGCTGTCACAACAGTGTGAGGAACAAGTTGTGGCCGTCTCACTGGCTCAGTCCTCAGCACGCTCGGCGTTTTAATGGGGACTGTCAACTACGAGAGATGGATACCAACCACCCCCTCCCCCCCTTCTTGCATCCCCCCCGGCACTCTTTCTTTTGGAGGAAAAAGAGGGGGGGGTGGATGCAAATAGACACATTTAGCGTGATTGGATCTGCGAGTGATAGATGTTCCCTGTGGCGTGTTTCGTTTTGGATCTGGTTTTGGGAGTTAATCTGACGAGATGACCCCTGCCTGAACAGAAGCAGGGAATGAACGTGGAGAGCAAGAGGACAACAAAGGTAGCAAAAGGTAGAGGAGGGAGACACTTCACATTTAACTGAAATGGAGCCGACATCAGTTCCTTTCCTTGTCAAGGACCGAAAGGCCATCAGCAGCTAAAATTACCACCTGACTCCAGATTTGAATTTGGTGCTGATTCACTGTACCTATCGTCTTATCTTTTTCTTTTTTTTTTATCTATCTTCTTTTCCTCTTGCTGCAGCTGTGATGAGGAGCTTCAGGGGCTCATCAGATTACATGGGACCGTTCTCTTTCTACTCGTCCCTGGGGAAGGCTCACTCTCAGCAGTCCCCGGGGCTGGACCCCTGCCCCTGGCCCCTGCCAAGCGCGGCGGAGCCATGTTTGTTTAAAAACCAGACTTAATCCTACGTAGCAGCTGTCTCAGAACAGGTCCCAGTTCAGCACTGAGGGAGACGAGGTGACTCACACAAGGCTGCAGGTGCAGACAACAGAGCAGATGTTGACGATTGCAGAAATTTGGAGGTAATCACAGTGAGAACGTCACAAGTGGAGTGTCCAAACTGACTAAAACAACACTGTAGCAGAACAAATTTGCGAGTGTATCGAGATTATAATGATGGGGTGGTGAATAATGACTTAACAATCAACACGTGTTTTCTGTCAGGAGTCACATCCCGAACATTGTAACTTAAAACCTCAACACGCTATCTTCTACACGTGTCCTGTGACAGCAGCTTTCACCATGAGTTGGTTATTATAAGCAGTGTGATTGTAAGCAAACAAACAAATATCAAGAGCATGAACAAACACACTGATTGCAAAACTTTATTACATGATAATAGAGTGAATATGTGCTTTCATTAAAGCTTTGACAAAATGGAGCAAAACAACAGATCCACCACACAACCACTCATCAGCCAACGTGTCTAAGCTCCTCCCACAAACCACTCAAAGTCACTGTCTGTATTGAAAGTGAATTTCGGCAGAAGTTGGTCATATTAAGTACAGTATTGTGTGAGTGACCCTAGCTTTAATTTTGCACCGAGTGACACACTGCAATGCATTTTGTATGCATTATTGTTACATCACTGTAATAATCAGTGTTTGCCACGTTCATGACATGTTCAGGGAGCAAATTTTTTCACAAACAAAAAAAAAAGTTTTCTCCTAACTGTGGTTCATCAAATCATTTGATGTTTTTTCAATATTTCAAAACAATCCTTTTAACTCATAGTTACATTGCAATCAGGGGTCGATAGTAACTAATGCATGTATACTCTATAATGTATATTTTCTCCAAATTTGAAGCTTGAACCAATGGATGCTTAAAATTTGTGCAGAAGAAATAATTCTTCATGTTCTACAGGCTAGAAAATCAATTAATTGTTTCATCTCTAATTTAGTGGGGGTGATTGATAAGTTCATAACCTGAAGTAGGAGTCAGTTTTAGAAACAGTTATAGTGAGTTCAGTGGCCTATGTCAAAGTCAGATCGTGACAATGGTCACCTGCTGGCAACTGGTCTACTAGGAGAGACCGTGTCTTTCAGGCACGGTCTGCCATGTTTGACATTAGCAGCCCACACCTTCACCAGGCTGTGACAAGATGCGCCCTCCCTCTATGCTGCCACCCTGTCCCAATGGACCTCCTCTAGTGTCCTTGAGACCAAGGAAGCAGATGACAGCGTGATGGCCAATGTTTTTCTCAGACAATGCTGACTTGCAATATTCAGTTGCCTGAGATAAAAATACCAGAACCTCTGAGCATTGCTTAGTGACGTGAACTGCACAGGTATAAAGCCAAACAAAAAAACAAAAAAATAAAAAACATGACCCAGTCGCCAGGAAAATTTGTTACGCGTCTGCAAACCACAGACACATGTGAGCTTAGTTTTTCTGAACCAAAGTTATGGAACATAATTACTACAGATATGATGATATTTAGTGGAAAAAGGTGGTTATAGGCATACAAACCACCTGATTAGACGCAGAAAAAGCTCATTGTTTTTCCACATGGTATTGCAAAATCTTCTCACAACAATCTGCAAAAGATCTTCCAGTATTTGGTCTTCAACTTGGTCTGTTTTTCTAAAGATTTCTTGTGGAAGTTCCACTTTGTTACACACCACCAACACTTACTTATGGTGAGAATTCTGCCCGGAATACTTGAGAACTCAAGTGTTGATATTTTACATGCATTCAGTCATTAATATGTACAGAATGTGCACATTTTTGCCAACATTTCTGACTCTTTTTTTTTGTCAAATCCACTTACTCCTCATTATTAAACCACATCTTGATATTATGGGATGACAAAGGGAACATACGGACTCCACACATAGAACAGATGAAGTTAAACTGGGATTTGGCCTTGGGATCCTCTTGCTGAGAGGTGACAATGTTAATCACCATACCACCGTGCAGTCCCTCTTCCTGTGCCACAGGTGTACCCATGCACCCATTTGCCATGGGAACAATACACAACCCCTTATATGGACGGGTTGTGTCAGACTTATGATTCATTTTTAGAAGTGATATAAAATAGCAATATTTCAATCCGATTTTAAACATTTTGAGTACTTTTTGCTCAGGTGTGTTTATATAGTTGGTGAAAATGACAACACATTTTCATCAGATTGTCTAGGTTGTGCTGAAAAAAAGGATATAAAACACTATATATTGCACATATATAGTCTTCTTATAGCCTCTGTATACTGTACGTTTTAACATAGTAATGGAAAAATCTCAGATATGGTAAATATGAGTAACATTTGGAAGTTGCAGCTAAGTTCACATGCGTGTGCGTATCTCTGTGTCGTAGAAAAGCTAGTTGCTTGAAATGAGGGTCCATCCCTTGGATGTTTGCGACTTTCCAACGCCCCACTTCTGGACAAAGAACCAAGCTGTATTGGTATTCTCTCCCAGTTTCAGAGCTGCCTGCACGCACCCAGCCATCACTCATTCATTCAGCTGATAACCACAAATGAACAGAGGGAGAGAAAAGGCTGTTCGCTGAGTATAGACTCAACCTGTAACGGCTTGATTAGAGAGAGAAAAAAGGTCATCCTTGTCCAGGAGTAAACTGGATTTATTGTTGTCGCGGCTGCCATGCTGTGGTGATAAAAATGACCTCAATAAAGAACAGCACAGGCAATGCCATATGCAAATGATTCCATAAAGGCATAAATGAAAGTGGAGGGGGTGGTGATCAGTAGGGTGGGTGTGGGTGTGGGTGGGAGCAGTGGGGGTCAGATGTGGCAAATGAAGGCCGAATGGCGGCCCGGGCCATCACTCTTCACGCCAGCCTTTTATGTAGCTGTCCAGTAGTCCCTGCATGTGCCACCTTTTCTCCTTCACTGGCCCTCTGGCTCACTGATAATGCAAAGGGCAATGCCATGTGTGTGTGTGTGTGTGTTTCCAGAATTACACATACTGTCTTTGTGTAAGGAAAAAAATTGAGGTTTTATTTTAAAATGATGTATGATTTTCAAAGTAGGCCATAGTAGGATTTTCCAATGTCTTTCCCTGACATTGTGATTTCTTTCACTGATTTCAGCATAGTTGCTGCACATACTGGTATAAGAAAAAAAGCTGAGTGAAATGCATGAATCATCTGCACAGGAAAGAACAATAATGACTGGGAAATCAGTATAAACAACTTTTTCTGGCACTTCACTGTCACTATTTCTCATCCACATATTTTGATTATGGCGCTTTGAGTAATTATTTTATAGTCCTAATTCATACTGATAAATGAAATCCCTCTAAAATTGGAATTATACATGTGGGTTTTTTGAATTTACTCTAAAATTTGACTTCCTCTCATTCAACATAATTCCTCATGGTTGACTGGCTGGTGGGAAGGCCAGGATTATCACATTATGGTGTTAATTTATATGTACCACATGTAAGGAATTAGTTTAAAGCTGACTTATACACAGGAGTTTTAATAATCGGGTTGTATCACACACTGGAGGATAATATTAACAGACATTCTGCTCTCTAATCTCAAACGTGCACACGCTACAAGATTTTAAAATAATTGCACATCACACACAACAGGATATTGTTAAGATTATCGCTGCATGTGATCTCATGAGGAAGAAAGCGCAAACAAAACAAAGTGGAAAAACTGGCATAGAACGACAACTTGCTTTATCAGTGTCCATGCTTTATAGTGATAAAAAGTGAGACCAGCAAAAAAGGCTGGTCAACAAAGCCAGGCAGAACTGTATTTGTCTTAAAGCATGTGTGTTGTTGTTGTTGTTGTTGTTGTTGTTTTTTACACACATATCACAATAGACTGTGTATGCTATGCAATAAACATCCTCCATAGGTCATAAACCAGACATTGAGTTAAAATAGTGTACAATTAGTCTAATCTTAAGTTCTTTTTTTGTGGTTCTCTTGTATTTTTCAGACCGTGACACAGGAATGCAACTCAAATACAAATCCTGCACCTTACCTGTTACACAATCTAACGCACTGGATGATCCAAGGTTTACATGACTGCATTTGGCAGCATGAACCTCTGCTGGGTGAAAGCCAACATTTAAGAGAAGCGTCACAAAGAGTCTCACTCACAAATACAAAATAGCACTTTTATTTGCAGAAATAATGTTTTCTATTTGGAGTAGACGTGTCATACAAGCTAATGGCGTTGTAGTTTTACTTGCAGAGGAATTAAAATGTAAAATGTTTTCTGGAACTGGAACACTGTGAAAATAAAACCATTTTAATCCTGGATGTGGGACACCTGGTATAGATGAGATATTCACTCCACTGTGTGCAGAGATAACGTAGAAACTAAAGACAGTGGAAAAGCCAAGTAATGTGAGAGACAAAGCAATGGATAGAAACATACAGTCATTGAGACAGACACTGTAAAACAAAGAGAGGAGGCTACAAATGAAGAGTGCAGCAATGCTGGCGGACATTGGCATCCCTTAAGCTGGCACGCTACAATGCCAAGTTGTAGGATTTACCCTGGAGCCCTTGGGTGTCTCTCTGAAAAGACTCAGCTGGCTTGAGGGGCCCCGTGGCTGGCGGCAGCCTTGGCTCCATTGTCTGGGCCGCTGGAGAGAGGAAAGCGCTGGATGAATGGAAGAAAAAGAAGAGGAAGACAGAGAGGAGGAGGCCAAAGGGAGAGCAGCAAGTGGTTCCAGGGATCAGGGCCAACGTGTAGAGAAAGAGGCTGCTCAGTGCTAGAAGGAATACACCATTCCACTCACTGTAACAGCCGAATTTACAAATATGTTCTTGGCAATTCACCTCAGTATTTATACCACGAGATAAGGCTGGAAACTAGCGGTGGGAATCACATGGTTCACAAAACAATTCACAATACACAGCTTTTCCAGCCAGTAACTTAAAACATGTGTTCATATTACCAACATTTCTGTAATAAATGCGACTGTGTGGTGTCATGAAGCTGCTGATGGTGGTAAGTCAAATTTAGCTGAGAAAGCTGTGTTTGGTTCTTTTTGTTTTGGGGCCTATAATTAACAAAATATGTACAGCATGTTGCTATAATGTAATATTAATCTGCAATCATTTGTCGTGCTACAATAAGAATTTCTATGGATCAATACAGTCAGAACACACGAAATGAAGATATTTAGTCTCATGTTTGTGCAACTTTATTCATTCATTTCCTACAACTATCCATAGCGCGCGTGTGTGTGTGTGTGTGGTATACCACTATGTTCATTTATGAGGCAGTGTGATAAGCTGTGTGCACTGTTTTGTCAGCAGCTGGTGGGTCGGAGCAGAGATAGAAGGTGTGCACAGACCAGGAGTCGACCATGAATGAGAGCTCATCTGCGGGAGCCGGGGAAAGCACATGGTCAAGTGGTCAACAAATGAAAATGGAAAATTGCTACCACTTGTTGGACCCATTCAAGTACATGTAGGCGGGAGAGGTGGTCAGGTCATGATGGATGCTCCATGTCCCGGTTGTTGTTGATATGATCAAAAAAATATCAGGGCCAACTCCTGAATCCTCCCTCATTTACCACTATAATAGACAAACAGATGTGTGCAGGTGGCCCACAAGCTCAGAAAATTGTCTGTGTGCAAATTGCCTGTAGGATGAAAAATTTTGTTTATTTCCTGTGCGAGTCCAATCATGCTTTTGAGTCTGAGTAGACTGTTTTTTTTTTCTCAAAATACATGGGATTTGGTGTATTTTTCAGTTAAGTATGGTGCTCTGGAACATGCCCACCGCTGCCCAAGAGAGCCACCTGGAAATTAAAAGAACACAGTGACAGTACTTCCAGTTCTTCTGAAGTATAGACATAAGATGTATACTGTAGCTCAGAGAAGGTCATTTATAAGATAGTTTAACCATGAAGAAGTTGAAAGAGATTATCCATCCAGATGTGAGTGTGATCATTATGTCAAAATGCCTAATGTATTTGTAAGTAGTGAAGATGCCGCGTCTCTATATTATAAGTCGAGTAAAATGTTTGAGCATCATTTACCACGTAATTTGATGCAAACACTGTGCGATGTCAGAATATGGAAGCAAATACACCAGAATGGCAATTTAATATAAACAAATGTTGGACGTGGAAATGCAGATGTAATTGCCTGTTTAGAGCAGAGTCTCTCTTTCACACACACACACACACACACAGGTTCTAAGGAGATTGTATTTATCTGATCATATGCATTTTACACTCCATTTCCAGGCTTTTTTTTTTAGTTAGAGGCACTTTACCGCTATCATAAACTCAACCATCTCACCATTTGTGTTACATCATTCTGTGGAAAATGTGCAACGCAAAACGGGATTATAAAGGGGAAATAAAAGTTGAAAATGTATTTTTACTCACAATCGCTAGCATCTGGAATTTTACAACACAATTTAAATATAGATTATGTCATTTCTGCTATGGGGTCTCTCGGTCAAAACAATAACAAAAAAACATAGTTTGACAATGTCAGGGAGCAGCGTGGGTTCATGGAACATTGGGATGTTGTTGTCTGGTCTGGTTCCCCTGCGCATTTAGATTTTGCAGGGATAGTTTCAGTGGCAGAATTTACACACACACACACACACACAAAACACTGGTTAACTAATAACAAATTCCCTGTTTCACTCTGTTGTTTCATAGGGGGTTTGTCCTGGAAGTTACAGCAGATACAGTAAAATGGATTTTTATATATTATATATTTGAAGTTATTAAAATGTATAGTATAGTAGAAACTATTAATTCTGATCGTCAATGGAAAATATTGCAGCAAGGCAGATTGAGTTCATTTGCAAGAGACTTACAGACGACGACTTCCTCTTGTTGTCCTCCCATTACACAAATTTGGAACTAAACGGCCATTTCCATTGTTTTGTTATGAACAATATCCCATAACCTTTTCAAGAAAGACAATTTGCTCCATTCCAGATACATAAAGGAAGCAAATACCCAAACTAGAAAGTCAGACACCTTAGTTACTTCCACATTCAAAAATAAGGTCTAAGGTGAAGCATGAAGGGGGGAGCATCACTATCAGTAATCTGCTGCTTCACTCCAATAGTAGCCTTATTAACCTAACCTCAGAAACACTGACATGATAAAAAAGTGATGACAAAAGTTGAATCAGGTTCAGAAAAACACACAAACACACATGCTGAGGTGATGCTGCCAATCACACATGACTGTAGTCAGCATTTAATCACAGCAGGGTGAGGCCCTTTGGTCCTCTGTCCTCCCACCCACAGCGCTGCCTCAACCTCTCTGTCAGTTTAAATCTAACCTTGAATAGGTGTCCATTAATTTAACATACAATGATTTTATACAGTCTTTTGCACTGCTACTGCCACAGCGGTACCACAGAATGTAAGGATATTTTAGAAATGGTCTGGTTTTCTTTTCCATATAAGCACGTATAGGTTTCTACCACACGATTATTCATACTTTTATTTTAGCCATGTTATTTATCTACCTTTAGGGTGTGTGATACAAATAAAGCAACATGATTTTAAAAAGGTTATGACTTGGGTTGTGACGGATATTATATGCCTCTGCCATGATCATACTGTGTTCAGTCTCTTCATAATCACTTCAACATATTGTTCTCACCATCTTAAGTATAGTTATGATTCATCAGTAAACCACCACTGAGAGTTTGACTGCAGCACATGTGAAGTGACCACAGTGAAGCGTTGGCTCCAGCCTTCATTTAATTGCATAAATGTATTATTATTAATAATTCACTTGAGATTTTGGTATTCACCGACTATTTTATTTTTTTATGCATAACTATTTATTTATTTATTTAGTTGAATATTTGATGAGAGGATAATCCTCCTGAGATGTATTGTCTCGTTTTCAGGAGGGTCCTTTCACAGTTTGATTGTTTAATGCTTATATGCAAAAAAAAAAAATAATAATAATAATAAAATGTCACAAACAGTTAATACCTCTAAGTTTTCATCGTTAGGATACGGACTAAAGTTCATGTTTTGACACTGTAATGCGGTAATAACAATAACAAAGTTATTTTAAATCTACTGCACCATGAATATTGAACTCAACCTTGACTTCAATTATATCGCACACATCAAATCACACTTGTGATGTTGAGTAGAAAAATTGCAATTAGATATTCCCCGCAAATCCTTCAGCCCTACAAAGAAGCATGATGCAACAGGTCCTGAAAAATGAGAGAAAGTCTGAATAGCTTTTTGTCATTTCTCATTACTTGTCGGCACCATCCAGCTCAGGCATGGCGAAGCGTGACCCACATCAGGTTAGGGCAGCCTGGTCCTTCCCAGCTCATAGGCCTCTTTAGGAGAGATATTGATGATGGTCAGGAGGAGGTTTTGCTAAATGAGCCTCAGCAATGAGGTGGAAAATGACTAATGTTCCCTGGGTGAGCTCAGCGTGGTCGGGTCTGCCTTAACACTGCCTGCTCTGCTCACTTTTTAATGACTGAGGGAGAGAGAGAGCGAGCATGCACACACACTGTACACATGTGTGTGTGTGTGTGTGTGTGTGTGTGTGCACTGCTGACTATCCAATATGCCCTTGATCTAATGTGGACCATCATCTTTTTGACATACAGTGGGCTTATACTGTTTCCCTGCAACTGTAGCAGAGAACATGGTGTATGTTTCTAGAATTAACTGATAAATGAACACATGTCATCACATCCCCCAATCCTGGCTTTAAATGTTGTATTAAAATATTACTAACTCACCTTTGAAGCTCATGGTAGTCCACATTTTGTTATATACTGTATATATTTACCATTATAAGCTATCATCATCATGGCATAATTTATAGAAATGTAATTTCTATAATGATAAAAGAAATAATCTAAATACATTTTCTCTAAAGGAATGATTCCTGTGATGTCATTTCCTGACCTCATCTAATCATTTCACAGATTCAAGGACTTTTATGTGTCACATTCACAGAGATACAGAGTAAAAAAAAACATGCAGTGAAATGTGGTGGAAGCTCACTAATAGGAACCAACAATAAAATATCACTAAATGAATAAATAACATAAAAGTAATCATATGAGATAAAAATGAGTAAATATTTAACTTTTTTGATGATTTAATTCCTGCTGCATGTTAATAATTCATGTTTGTTTTAGGTCATGGTGTAAACAATTATTTAGGATGAAAAATATACCTGAATTATTTCATTCTATTGTTTTTGTTATTATATTTCTTGACATTTCTTGAGATTGTTTTTCAAAATGTTTTTTTTTTTTTTTTTCTTTGGACATATGTCTGTTCACATTGACCTCTGACCAATCACAGTGCTGCCTGGTAACAGAGTTACAAGTGGATACAACATAGTGAATGAACACTGACAAAAATGTGTCAGTCCATAGAGAAAGACATAACTGATCCTTTGTCTCCTCCATCAGTTTTTTGAGTTCCATGTTTGACATTTTTTTAATTCAGATTTAGTTAATGCAAACTTAACAAATGACAAAGCAGTAGACCAGCAAACTGTTTCCTATCAGCTAAGAAAAACCCAGCATGATTTCTTTGTATGGACTTAGGTGAAGGGAAAAGTATGTCTAACACAAAGATGAAGAGGCAAACATAGTTTTAAGCTGGTGTAAAAAGCTAGCAGCCATGTTTTAGACTGAGAGCATGCCTTCCTGTTTTATGCTGGTTTCTCAGCATAGTCAGTGCTCACTATTTGTCAGTATACCTCATATTTAAAATTAAAACTATCCCTTTATCTAATAGAATTGGGTCGTGCATATTATACTGCCACTAAATAAATGGAATAAACAAATCAAATTGCGTTTAAAAAAGTGGATTTAATCAACCTATGTTGAGATGTTTAATTTTGCTATCAGGAGCCTAGTTTAAATCTGAACGAGTTTGATTATCAGCTCTTCCAAAACCTCCATTAAAAACTGGCAAAATAAGTTGACACACAATTCATCCATTTCATGCATATCACCAACCATCAACGGCCAAACTCAAAACACTCGGGACAAATCAACCAATTCGACAGCTCAGTATTCCTTTTACTTTATTTGTTGAAATCATATCAGACTCTGTGGTGAGAGAAGAAACACTTGCGGTTAAGTGTTGCCCTCCTCCTGCTTCTTTCCTCCCTCCATCTCCCTCTTTCTCGCACTCTCGCCTCCAATCCACCATTATTAGTGCCTTCAATACTCCAGAGGGCAAACAAACTTTCAAAAAATTCCCCATAACCCGCCAAGCGTGGCCCATTTTCCTCTCCATGCAATTAACTGCGCTAACATTTACAATAATATGATTACAGACACTTTGGCAAACTCATGGGGGGAACGCAGGGCATATTAGGTATCAGCAAGGGGTTGATCGTAATGGTCGCGTTTCCCGGAGACTCACATTTTCTTTTGCACGCAATAGTGAGAGCCACTAAATTCTCCTCAGGCAGTAAAAACCAATGCACTGGAACCATGATAACAAACACAGGCACTTTCTTTCTCATCGCTCTCTTATTTTGTTTCTCCTAGTTTGGGGCCTAGGTTTTTTCCTTCTTTTTTTCTTTCCCATTCCGTCTTTCGTTCTCTTTCCGCTGCAGCTTTTTACTAAACTGTCCCCCTCGTTCCCTCACCCCCAACCCCCCCATGCACGCCTCAATTAATTAAGTCTTTCACGGCCATGTAATTAGGAACATTAGCAAGTCATAAAGTTGCCACGAGTCTTGAAATGATGTGCTGGCCCTCAGCAATTTGTTTGTAATTCCTTTTTTCGAGAGACAACAGCACCATAGGGTCCAATAGATCTTCCTGGGGCCCCCACTGTGCCCCCACCCAACCTTCTCCTCCCCACCGACTGCTCGCAGCCATGTCAGGCAGGATAAGAGGGGGTCCTTGTTGGGCTGAGTGGGGGACAACATGATGCCGGGCTGTCTGGCACCCTTCCTGCTTCTCTCAAAGGACTCCCTGGAACAGCCCAACAGACACTGCTGCCTGTTTATTGCGCTTGTCTCAGGTTTTTTTTTCATCCATCTTGGAGAGACATAAATGTAATTTTCTAATTTGTTAGCATATGTGGTGATGAGCTCCAGCTAAGGACAGGCAGTCACTGTATGTGTTCAGACTCAGCGGGTTCATTTTAAGGAGCCTTGACACCCCCGACAGTGATCCAGTGGAGAGTCCACCCTCCCCTGTTTAATTGCTGTCCCGTGCATCCAACATGAAGTCCTGATCTTTATCAGACATGCTTCATATAATATATACTTTTATGGTCCTGCAGTGTGATTGGTGTCACTCTGGAAAACATCAAGACAGAAACTGCCGTCAGTTGAAATGACAGTGTTTGGACGGACAGCACTGTAAAATAATATTTTCCTTCCCTTTCTCTTGTATTTCACAATGAAACACGACTGCACAAGAGACTAAACTACAGCCACGTTGTACTGTGATAGTGATTTCTCTTCATTGAAATGAAAGTGCTTAAAGTAATTGTATTTTTTCTCACATTCCCAATAACAAAAGACTCATCCGTATGTGCATATGCAGATGAGATGAGATGAACATTTTGGGGCCAGAAGCCTTCTGATTTCTACTAATTCTTTTCGACCAATCATGCTTGAGTGGGCTTTGGTTGCCTGCAGGTCCACATGGAAAGCAAAAGAGGTGACACATTTTGCCCGAAATACATCAGCTATTGACTACTTCATGTATCTGCAAGCATGTGCATGAGCTATTAGCTGTTGATAGTCTTTAACCAAAAGCTAGTTGCGTGTTAAAGTAAAATACAGTTGTTGATGTCGCCTCTCGACTGCAGCTGCATCTCACATCTCAAGGCTCATTGGACTGTAGAAAAAAAAAAAGAAGTGGGTCTTGGCCCAGATATTTGCAGTCTATGCAGGAAACCAGAGAAGCTAATTTGTCAAAGATGCTGCTGATTTGATCTCTCGAGTTGTTTCTTGAACTGTGGCCAATGCTGTTTTAAGTTATTAACTTGTGCCTACAGTTGCTTTACCTTTTTTTTTGTTTTACTTTTTTAAGACTTTCATTACAGGTGATCTAGACAGTGAGAACATACGTGAACCATGCTTCAACCTGTCTGATTTTGAGCCAAAGGTACAACACACGTTGAAACACTTCTGCAGACACATAAATAATAAGGTAATAAGGTTTTTTTTTGTTTGTTTTTTTCCAGAAATGATAGAAGTGATAAAATCATTATGTGACATATGTACTATAACAGAACATACAGTATATAGCGGCACCTAATTCCTTCTGTAATGTTTAGGTATAGGTGAAACCCCTAAAGGAATGGACATGCATTGAATGATAATAAAACATGGTGTTTTTCAGTCTCCAACAGATATTCAAATCTACATTAAACCATCCTATCCTATGCAACATGCAACATTTATAGTATTATGCATAAAAAGCCAGAATGAAGTTCTCAAACATACAGACATTTGAGCTCTTATGTTTAACATTTAATAAGTTAATATATAGAACCATAATAAACAAAACACCCACATCTCAGATGGAAATAGAGAGAAAGAAATTCACATTTCACTTCCTGTGGACTACTTCAAATAAAAGTCGTCCTGCTGCTTGCTAATGGAAAATAGCCATAGACTTGCTGTCATGTACCATGAGCTTCATTCAAAAATACTTCATACTAATACTACTTTTATTGAGTTTTGTTTTCCTTTGGGCTGATGTTGCCCATGTGAGGTCTAAAGTGAGTTCAATGAAGTGTTTACTCAATGTTAATTGAATAAAAACGACATTCCAACTTCATTTCCTGACTTAAAGGAGACATATTATACCCTATTTCCCCAAGTTAAAATAGTTCCCTGGTGTCCTAATGAACATGTCTGTGACATGCTTTGGTCAAAATACCATAAGGATGAAGCACCATAGCAGTTCAATAACCCTGCTAAACCCGCCCCTTTCAGAACACTTGGTTTTGTGCCTGGTCCCTTTATATGCAAATGAGACACAGGCAAATACACACCCACTTCTTCCAGGGGGTTTCTGATTTGTCCTTTTTACTGCACTCACTCAGCTCCTGTTCCCTCCGCTCCATTCCTCTCCCCCTCCCTCCACTAGTTCTCTGACAATATCAACATGGCAGCATGCGCGGAAAACAGCGAGAGTGCCGTCACAGGAAGAGACGTCCGACACAAGGATCAAGCCGAACACTGCCAAACTGTAAATCAGTTTAAAAGACTTAGGGACAGCACCGCTGATCGCCACCGCTGATCGCTGCATAAACTGCTGCTGTATGTGACTGTATCAGACTGAGTCTGTGCTCCGGTCATGGAGGACGTACTGAACAAATATTTTTAATTAGGACGTGTCAGAATGGTCAGTTATGAGCTCTATGTGACCTTTTCTTAAAAATGTGTGTGTTTGTACGTCGGTGAAATACGGTCGCTGACTAAATACGGCGACCGCTGGCCGCAGTCTGATGCGAAGTGGTGCGAACACACGAAAAAAGACTTTATCCGTCACATTAGCTTCATATATAAAATCCTCTGAGGCTGGAAGTTTGTGTAAAACACTGTGCTCCACTGTGCAGCCACCAACAGCACACTTGTCCTCCGCGTTGACATAATACCGCTCTTCCTCCCTCGCCTGCACTCTCGCATTTTATAGGGACAAGGTGGAGCTAAGGTGGAGCTCTCGAGGTAAACTTACTGGTGGGGTGGTAACATTCGCGGTGAAATGCGCACACTGCCGTCATAATCGCAGGGAATTCAACATGTTTTATCGCCTATACTTACACTAAGGGGGACCACGAAAACATGACTGAGTATTCTTTTTCCACACTTTGGCGACTGGTAGGGCCTCCAGAGTCCCAAATATAAGTATTGAAATGGTTAAAAAGTTGATTTTGCATAATATGTCCCCTTTAAACTTAAAGGGCCCACACACATGACCACATACATGACACGGCTATGGGTTTGTTATTTAACATGATACAGTCAACAATCACAAAAACCTCATGTAATGTTAAGGCATAATAAAGACATAGGATGAAATGCATTATTCTACATTATTTTTCAAGCATTCTGACCGATTCTTGCAGAAAGTGTTTGGTCAAATCAGGGAAATTATGTCTCAATCAACCGCAAAGCGCCCACATCAGTCACATCTCCACACATGCATGTGATTTTCTCCCCCAGAGCAGACTAAATGTGTGTCTGCTGCAGACGCCACTTCGTCCAGCTCTTTTGTCCACGCTGCTCCACAGAGAGGTTAAAGTCATCGACGCCTGTGTGATTCCAGCTCAAGCACTCTCATCAGCAACCTTATTCTCTCCTCCGGCTGCACCCTGACCTCCCAATAACCATACACTATTGTTTCTATTTACCATTTGCCAGAGATGGAAGAAAAACTGGAGAAAGAGCGTGGCAGAGAAAAGGAGAGTAGGGGCTTGTATTGATCGGCTTCCACAAGTATTGAAACCAGATATTGATTTTCTTTCTTTTTTTTCAAATGGGAAAAAGTGCATTGTCCGACCGAAGGAGATTTCTATGGGGATTTGGGGAAAGAGGAGTTGAAATGAGCATCCGGTGCACCGTTGTCTCCTGTGGATTGTGTATAGGGCTGTGGTAATTGAATTGAGTGAACGGGGCCCTTTCTCCAATATGTGCTCTCTGAAGAGTTTTTGGCCTGTCGATGTATCTCTGTAATATTTCAGGTGGAGGAGACTTGAGAAAAGCCAAGGAAAGTTTTCCAACACGTGCAGCTCATTCTAAAGAGTGGATGTTTGTCTGTAAATCAGTTGGAGACATACAGTAGGTTAGTCAGACATTTCTTACCCCAATTCCAAATGGTCATAAGGTACACAGTTTTTCTTTATGTTTTTTTTATCAGCTTTGGCTCCAAGATTGAAATAAAAGATGCAAAAGGGCTATGGTGTTGTTGTTTTTTGCTTGACCTTGTCTTGTTTTCTTTATGGCACATTGGTGATGTCACACTTTCATGTAGGAGTAAAAAAAAGGAAGAACACATCACATGGCAGAACAACACTGCCAATGGGAACAGTGGTACTTTTGGTTATTTAGTTGATCCACTCAGGTTTAAAAATCGATTGTACTCACTCTTTTTAAAAGCATAGTTGTGATATTTTGACTAAAGGAGATGAATGTGTCAAATCAAGAGCTATAGTGACTTGTGTGTTGACATATTATATGTATATATATATATATATACACATATATATGTGTATTTTTATATATATATAATTTTTATAATAAATTAACGATTTTCTGCATTTGAAGATAAATGGGAATGTTTTCTTGGAATTTTAGTCTGTTTTCATAAGTCTTTGCAGAATTGTAAGTTTTTAATGTGGGCAGGCAGTTACTGAGATACTTGGAAACGATGATGCAATAATCCACATTTGCTTTCCAGGTTGGTTCAGCCAGAAGTCTCCATGATCAGCTGTGACCAAAACATGCCGTTAACAACTACTTGTAGTTTCACCTTGACATATCTAATGAAAGAAAAACCCTGCTTTTGCTTTTTAAATTCACTGTGACTTGTTATGCCCAGTGTACATGAATGGTCTTGTGGTGAACATGTTCGGCTGTTATAGTAAGGATGCAGATTAATACTGTGACAGAGACAAAATACTATGTGGACACTGGTCTATGGTGGATGAAGTCTGAGTACTGTTCTACAAGGACAATGATGACAATGGAGACCGACGGCTCCCAAGACTGCAATGGAAAAGCTGTTCTGTTGGTTAAATCATCAGCACATAAGATAAACAGCTTAACTTTTTACTGCAGTTGGTATTTAAAAAAATAAAAATAAAAAATAAATCGAAAGCCAAAAGCTCACAGACAGTGAGGGGAAACTGAAGGTTATATTTTTGCAAAAACACATTAAAACATGTATTCACTTTGACACTCTAAGTCACATTTAGATAATTTGGGCAAATTAACAATCACATTTCATCCCAGTGGAAACGAGGAAAGTGGTGTGAATGATTTAAAGCTCTAATTGTTGCCTCTGACTGGCAGATTTTTTTCTCTTTGTTGTTTGGAGCCAAATTGACAGCAAGTGTAATATATTATTAAAAAGTGGCAGTTAAGTGGGAATTTAGGGTTGGAAAAGATACTTAATTAGACACTCCTACTTGTCACCGACTGTTTCAGGGAATGTTTCCAAACTCTTGGGTAAAATCTCTATTTATGAAAATCAACTGCATAGCCTCTGAAGAGAAAACACATTTGAACTGATTCTCATTTGATCAAATTTATATGAAAACTGGCAGTGCCTATTCAAGAACCATCAGATGATCGGCTCTAAGATTCTATAAATAAACCCACTGTTCATGATCTTAATCTTAAACAAATCATAAAAGGAAAACAACAGAACAATGATTTTCAACGGATCCACAAATGTACAGCCTGTCGTTACTGTTGTTTCTCAGTCAGCTTGTCGGGTGAAACATTTAACCATGTAAAGTGTCATTTGTGAGATTCTATTCCTTTAATATCTCAAAGCTGAGATCTAAAACAGGGTTGGAAATCTGTCTTGTGTTCCACATCCACTGGTTTTTGACCTTTCAAAGGCTTTCGTCAACTCTTGCTACTTTTTTCTCTCTCGTAATCTCTCAAAAACCCAAGTCTTGTTTTGGTTTGTGTGTTTGTGTTTCCTGCCCAGCCTCAGTTTGCACATCTCTGCCTTTGTGTGCTCATCTCAACCGTGTTGTGAGTCGCCTCGGTGGCCGCATGCAGCCGGCACCTCGGCAGAGCCTGCTTCTCATTCAGCCCGCATCAGCCTGCTCTCCCACTCAATTTGCAATTAAGACCAAATTTAGAGCGCTGAAGCCTGAAGGCAGGTGGGTGTCCACACAAGGAAGACGTTGCCTAGCAACTGGGGGGTGGGGGGTGTCAGGAGGGTGTACCTGAGCTACAGCGGGTGGTATGTATGTGTGTGTGAAAGAGAGAGAGAGAAAGTGTTGGACATACAGCATCTGCTTATAACAGACATTTATAATAATGATAATAGTATTCTTCTTATTATTATTATTATTACATATCAGGATTCATTTTAATTATTATTTACATACTATAAAAACTCTGAAATATTTCCGATTACCATGTGTATACCTGAATGTCCCAGGTCCTTGTCTGTCACAGCTTTAATGTGATGAAAAATTAAGAATATCAGACTTGTTTTAATCTCACTAAGCTACTATGATGTGTAATGTACCACAAATATATCAAAATATCAACATTTCATCTGCCCAAAGTACATTTTGCACAATACTCGATAAAAGAAACCCAGTCCTCATCTGTTCTTCACTCTGTGTTCTAAACATCCATGGGAGGAAAAGTCACAGCTTCACTAACAACTTTTTCTAGCAATAGAACACAGACAACAGACAGGCGCCAAACCATTTCAGATGAGCGAAAGGTCAACAGAACAGCCTTAACAAAAAAAAAAAAAAAACTACAGAGGCTGCAGATCATGAATCAGAAGGACCGTTGGAGCCAATATTTCAAAAGCACTGTCACCTTTTAACAGGAGAGGAGAGCACAGCACAGACAGTAGGTCCTCAGCAGACCACGTTGAGCTACTGGGGATATATGTGGATGTATCCATGGTGTTCTAATGTTATTGCAAAAATTTCAATTTTAATTCAAATTTCCACCACATGCTATGCTTCTCTTTCTTTCATTCTTTCTTTCTGTCACATTATGGCATTCATCTGGCATTAAAATACTACCTTTGAACACGTTTGATTGGCTTCTTGTGTGAGCTGTTGAATGAATGAATGTCATTTCTGTTCACAGGGAAGAAAATAAACACAATCGGACTGTGTCTGTCATCAGTGAGTGTGTGTGAGCATGTTTGTACATCAGCATAAATGACCAGTAGAGAAAGAAAACAGAATTAATCAGAGCACTACACACAGTTGTAACAGAAACTAGAAAATTCAGTGGATACATTTTGATTGTGCCTGCTACTTGCTGCCAATTTTGGGTGGATTGAACCTTTAAAACTTGAAACTTTTGGAATGGGTGTCCAAACTTTTTTAAACGAGGGCCAGATTTGATAATGTGAAGATTTTTGGGGGCCAATGATCACTTCACACCTTTTTAACAGTGACTTTTACAAACTGTTGGATTAAAATTAGCTGTCTACCTATGACATTTTTGTCAAATTTTGGACGACATACTAAACTATGACAATTTTGTCAAATTTTGGACGACATACTAAACTATGAAATTTTTGTCACATTTTGGACGACATACTAAACAATGACATTTTTCTCAAATTTTGGACGACATACTAAACTATGACATTTTTGTCACATTTTGGATGACATACTAAACTATGACATTTTTGTTACATTTTGGACAAATTTTGGACCACTTATGACATTTTGGTCAACTTTTGTATGACCTACTACACTATGCCATTTTGGTCACTTTTAGGACGACATAATAAACTATGACATTTTACTATAAGATCTGAGTGGCATTGTGGCGTAGTGGTTAGTAGGTCCTAACTATGTTATTGTTGCAACATTATGCTGGATTCAATTCCAGGTTCAACATATCTGCGTGGATTATGTGTTTGTCCAATGCCTTATTAAAGTTTTTTGCTAAACTATGACATTTTTGTCAAATTTTGGACGACATACTAAACTATGACATTTTTGTCACATTTTGGATGACATACTAAACTATGATCTTTTGGTCAAATTTTTGACAACATACTGAACTATGACATTTTTGTTACATTTTGGACAAATTTTGGACCACATACTTAACAATGACATTTTTGTCTAATTTTGGACGGCATACTAAACTATGACATTTTTGTCACATTTTGGACGACATACTAAACTATGACATTTTTGTCACATTTTGGACGACATGCTAAACTATGACATTTTTGTCACATTTTGGACGACATACTAAACTATGACATTTTTGTCACATTTTGGACAACATGCTAAACTATGACATTTTTGTCACATTTTGGACGACATACTAAACTATGTAATTTTGGTGGAATTTTGGAAGATATACTAAACTCTGACATTTTGGTGACTTTTTGGACGACATACTAAACTATGTAAATTTTGGCATATTTTGGATGACACACTAAACTATGACATTTTGGTGACTTTTTGGACGACCTACTAAACTATGACATTTTTGTCACCATTTGGACGACATACTAAACTATGACATTTTACCATAACACCTTATTGGCATGGTGGTGTAGTGGTTAGTAGGTAGTAACTATGTTACTGTTGCAAGATTGTGCTGGGTTCAATACCCAGTCAAGGATTAAATTTGTTTTTTTCATGTTGTAATATACTATAACATTATGTTGTGTCAAAAATGTCATACAAAGAAAATGCACCACAGAATATCCTAGAGTTGGAATTGAGCCCAGCACTGGATTACAACAGCGACAGTGGTGACACATTTTGGACGACATACTAAACTATGATATTTTTGTCAAATTTTGGACGACATACTAAACTATGACATTTTTGTCTAATTTTGGACAGTATACTAAACTATGATATTTTTGTCAACTTTTGGATGACATACTAAACTATCACACATTTTGATACAACATGTGATGGGGTTTTCTCAAAACTGTAGGACTACTAACGTGCCAACATATGGGAGGAAGAGGAAAATCAAGAAGAAGAATAAACGCGCTGTAGAGTAAGAAGAGATGGTTGTGCTGCATACATTTTAGTAAGAACCCTCTTACTTTAGTAAGAACCCTCTTACTGCCTTGCAGCAGCAGGCACTAAATATCCCTTTAGAAAAAAAGTCAGTGTTAATGTCACTACATGTGGCTACAAATAAAGCCATGCATGGACCCACAGAAGTGTACAAATACTTTGATTTTACTATAATAGTGCAGGAGGTCAAGGCCATCAGCTGGGATACAATTTGTGTTTACATGTCAGATCTGATCACCCCTTTTGTGATCATATCTGAAGATGCATTCAGGAGAAATTGTAAGCCTTTTGAACATTACTGTGCTGCCTGTCACTCAGAATGGAATTGTTGCAGTCTGAATGGCGTCTTTGCTCTTGTAGTTTTACCAACTTCTTGTGCGTCAAAAAACATCTGATAAGACTCGCACTAAGCTTACTCATACCCAGATATCTGACACCAGGAGAAATTAAAAATATTGTCCTTGATGGAAGTCGCTCATCTTTATCTTTTGTTCTTTCTATATAAAATGTCACCCCCACAAACAAAACAACAACAGGGCATGGGTTCAAAACAATAGCAGCTCTCCTGCCAAACAATAACCTAGACCTAAACAGTCAGCGCACATTATACAGCCGAGCACTATTCCCCAATCGGTATCATCTTCCATATTTGCATGTGCTTGGATGCTGAGAGTGGCAAATTGACTGAGTAAATAGCCATATTACCACACAGTGGGAGAGGGAGTGTATCATGTGCAGCAAACAAAGGAACGCAACAGCGGCGGCTCCCACTCTGAGCAAATGTCTGCTCTCAACTCAGCCGAATCACCAAGCATGTTTCTCGGGGTGTGTGTGTGTGTGATGGAAGACAATAGCAGAAATAATGTCAAAGATTTCTGATGATTCGTGGACTCTGAATCACGTCATGGGCGATGAAGGAGAGCATAGAGCTCTGTAATGGCTGATACTTGACTATAATGACAGACTTTTTTCTGCTGTTCGGCTGCTCGCGCATGATCTGCACTGGTCTCACCAAGTTCAACATCACTTTATGGAAGTCAAACTGAAAGAAAAGGTGTTTTTTTTTTTTTTATCCTTGTTCCTTTTTGTTGACCCACATCAGTTCTCTTCGATGTATATGCATGCATAATTGTTTACACTTACGCTGTGTCAGGTGGTTTGAAAAACTAATTTAAGTAAAAAAAAAGTTGTTTTTTTGCAAGTCAAAAGTTATATTGGTAAGTGATTAAACACACACTCATGCAAGGTCAGTACAAGAAGCATGTGCAGCATGAGAGTTTTGCCTTTGCAAATAGCTATTAATAATAATAATAATAATAATAATAATTATATATATATATATATATATATATATATATACATACATATATATATGTCCTATGAACTCTATCTATCTAGCGAGCTAGCTATCCATCTTGTCGATAGTTGTCTTACAGTAATTCCAACAGCAGAGCATATTTATGAAAATAATACTATTTCAAATAGTTCATCCATATTTGAAAATAAAAAAATAATCTGGTCTTAATTTAGTGGTCCAAGAACAGTTTGGCGAGAAAGTCTCTCATCTATATTTTTGCCAAAATTACCGACAACATTATCATCAAAAGGCATCAGTATACTTTGCACAGTGTGGTGTGTGTATAAACAGCTGTGTTTTGGTAAAGTTGTATTAGAATGTGGTGGAAACAGCAGTCATGAACCAAACCCTAACCCTGTGACCACATGTTCTTATCTGATGGTCATGGAAACAGGCACTGATCAAAGTGGGGTAATTAGAGCACATGACCCAATAACACAACGTTGGACACTGACCAGGAAGTGTTGATTGCAGAGAAACTCAGCTTCCTATCTGCTGCTTAATCATTCACTATTTACTCTTCTGTAGTTGTGTGTGTGTGTGTTGGGGGGTGGGGGGTGCAGAGGGAGCATGTGTATTACAAAAGTCCTCAATTTCACACATGCTTAATCTTAAGTGAGTTTGGCATGAAGGGATTTGTGGAGGAGTGTGTGTGTGTGTTAGGGAGGTAAGGTAGGAAATGAGGGAGGGGGGAAGGCTGGGGGTGGCGGGAACAGGAACGCTCCTGTTTAATGAAGTGACAGCAGGAACTTTGGTCTGCTCTCCACTGTTTCCTGATTTTCATCTTTAGCGATATCCTCTGAGCGGCCGTTCAGTCGGACTGTTGTCGTTTGTTGTTTTTGTCACTTTATTTTATTTTAGGGCACACATCAGCTGAACATGCACCATCAGTGAGTGGGCTGTAGACGAGTAGCGAACGATTCAAAATTATACCAGTTTTTTATATTTAGATATAGATAGATTTTATCTGTGTGTGCTCTGACTGACAGAGAGATACGGTGTGGGAGTGAGAGGCAAGGTTGGAGAAGAGTGTGAGAGAGGAAGTGTTTATGTAGATCACTAAGCAACCTGATGGACGGGGCTATGAAGCGTTTACTGTGGGAAAGACCTAAAACACACCATGACCCCCACGCAGCCCCACCACACACCCAGTGAACCACCTCTGCACAGCACACTGTGCGCTGGGATGCGTGGGCTGAGTCCTGAGAACTTGTTACTTAACAAGAAAGTTCATTTTTTTTGTGTGGTTGTAAGAGGCATTGACACATGATTAACACAGACTGCAGAGTTTATATGTTCACATTGTATCTTATATTTAGACCAGTGGTGGCCCGTCAATATGGGCCACCACATATCTCACACCTGTCTCACATGAAGAAGACCATAGGAATAACATAAAATAATCTGCATTCAAATGTAATTAAAAATGTTCTCATTCGTTCACAGTGAGTGAACGGTCAAGTGACATACTTCATATAGACCCCCCCTCCAATACAAAAGAAAGGACAACGCTTTTGCGCCCAATGACCGCCCACAGCCGAGCAGAGTGGACTGCTCCAGATAATCGGATACGGAAATTCGCTATTAACATCTCACTCCGGTAACTACCGGGACATGCTCTTGTGCGCACCTTCAAATCTGGCAGCGTCATGCAACACAATACCCCTCTCTCTCACAGCTCTGAACAACGATCATCATGTTTGATCTTTCATTTCTCATCACCATGCCACCACTGATTTAGACATATGGTCATTTTAAATCACTAGGGTAAATCCAAGTCGGATCAAGGGCCTTTCTGCATGGAGTTTGCTTGTTCTCCTTGTGTATGCGTGTGTGTGTTTGGGTTTTCTCTGGTTTCTCCGGCTTCCTCCCACAGTCCAAAAACATGCAGAGGTTAATTGGACACTCTAAATTGACCTCAGGTGTGAGAGTGAATGGTTGTTTGTCTCTGTATGTGGCCCTATGATGGACTGCTGACCTGTCCAGGGTGTACCCCACCTTTTGCCCTATGTCAGCTGGGATTGGCACCAGCGCCCCTCCCCCTGTGACTCTCATGTGGAGGACAAAGCGGTAGAAGATGATAGATAGCTAATGCTAATCACAGTCTTAAGTTGCAAGCAGGGCTGTTGTTGACATGTGAGCTTTTTAAGATGTCTCTTATTTGTAAAAAAAAAAAGAAAAAGAAAGAAATGCATTCAGTTGTTTATCTGTTGACTTATTTGAACCATCCTTATTCTGCATTTCAGGTTTGAAAAGGAAAATCTTGCACACCTCATAACAGTTGGAAGTCCGTGTCACAATCAGAATTAAAACTCCAGAGAACCGCGCAGCTGTGAATTTAATTGAATTAACAAACAATTATTCAAACTCGATTGAATAATTGTTTGGAGGTTTTCATTGGACAGAAAGCACAACATTTAGTAAGGGCTGGGCACAGGGAGATAATGTTGTTAAAACAATTATATTTTTGTATTTATCTGATCCTTAATAATAGTTTTCAAACAGTATTTTCACTAAATTTGTCTGGTTATGTGGTAATTGAAAGCCCTCTATAATCAAATAATTGCCCTTAATTAAAATGTGTTCACCTCATAAGTGTCAAATTAACTGAGTGGAGGCTTTTTTTTTTTTTTTAATGTACTGTGGTTTGGCAGGATCTGGTGAAAACCAGCACAAACTCTCAGTAGTGCCGTGCACACGCCTCTGTCTGGTTAGAGAGATGCTCGGGATAAGATAGGCCACACAGATAAGGCAAGTCTTTTCAAAGTGATTTCCCGCACAAGCTATGTGCTGTATTCAATTTAGATGGTAAGATATGCATGAAATAAATTGGATTTGGAGGGTGAAGATAATACATTTCTACATTCCCAGTTGTTATTTTGGGAGCGATTTCCACGCTTTAGATTGGTTCAATTTGTTTATCCTGGCTGTGTAGCTTGTAAAATGATGAGGTGAGAATTGGATGATGCACTCTGTTTGGCCAGTTGAGTCTGGACTGGTAAAGGGAATAGAAAACTGGTACAGCAGGCAAGTTATAATGTAGGTTTTGTAGAATAACTCGGCAGCTGAGGCTGATCCAATCTTATCGAAGGTCTGAAGAGAATCCCCCGACAGTTAGTATGTGTGCACTGTATACTCACAAATGTAATATGAAACCTGAAGAGGAAGCTGTTCATTGTGCTGGACAGATATGTTTAAAGATGAACTATGCATCTAATACTGCTCTTATTCTTAATGTAATGTAAAAACATTAATTGTTCTGGGTTTGGAGATTGAAGCAAAAGCCTGATGTTTGAAACCTTCATTCTCTTATAGTTCCATCACAGAAGTCATAGAGTTCCATATTAAAACCGTTCAAATATAACAGAATTAAAATAAGATAATTTATGCAATCGATCACTACTAGGGCTGCAACTGATTTTTCTCAATTAATCGTGTACTTGTTTGGTCCGTGAAATGTCAGGAACACTTTGTTGTTTACCAAACCTGTAAATGATGATGGTCTCGAATGTCTTGTTTTCTTCCACAAACCAAAATGATTCACTTTTATTATTATTCAGATTCCTTTGTTACATGAATCCAGAAAATATTCACATTTAAGAAGCTGAGAAATCAGATAACTTGTTTTAATTGTTAAATTGTTGTTATTTATGAAAATAAAAATCTTGAAAAGAAAATCTATCTGCTGTTTCCTTCCAGCAGTTTACACTCTGCAGTTTTATTTTTATGTTTAAGCGCTGCTCAGCTGCCATCAGATACTTCTTGAGCATGTTGATGTTTCACATCATTAGAGCATCATAGAGATGAGTGTGATTCAATAATGTGAGTTAAAATGTTTGCACATCTACTAACAAAATATAAATCAGACTGTTATGATATTTTCCTTCTTATTTCAGTCTAAATATGATACAAACACAATCTCTCACAGCCTCTCCTCCACTGCCAGACCTAATGAAGAATTCCAGTTGCCAGCCTGGGCGGGCGATGCTCGGACAGTGGGGATTTTTCATCCTGTAATGTTGGCACGGGTCATTAATTGTGCCTTGCCATGAGACCAGTGGGCTTGTCATTTGGGTATAGAACCGCTATACATCTCCTAAACTCCACCCCTCATACACACACACACACACACACACAGGAACAACTCCCTGCTCATCCTCTGGGTGTGTCAGGGCCTGGGTGGTCTTGACGCCCACCCATGCATCGTACAGAATGGACTGACCCACTTACTGTCACTAACTGATGACCTGTCCTCCAGGGTTTAGACATCCATGCCAGAAGACGTGTTCATGGAGGAGACAGAAAGATATGTCATCTTTACCCAACTCGGTCAGGACCAGTATTCGTCTGTATGACTTCAATCGTAATAGTGGGTTTCCGTTTGACCACATGTGCAGTTGATGATTTCTGACTAACCTTTCATTAAGCTTCTTATGCCTGAACTATATAAACATTAGACATTGTAATCAGAAAAGGAGGCTTTAATCCAACATGTACACCAACACCAAATGAGAAAGATTCTCATTTTCCTTTGCTTTTCCATTAGTGATAGTACCTGGTACCTGGTGTGAGCTGAGCCAATACTAAAATGTGACGTCAACAGACCACTGATTGGTCAGAGGGTGTCGTCACTGAAAGAGTAAAAAAAAACAAAAAACAAACAAGTCGGCAAACGTAAGTTGAATCACAAGCTGTCCAGCCGTATTTAGCCTCTTTAGAAAATCTATTTGAGGCATATTTTATGTGGATTGCAGAAAAAAACTGCCAAAAGGATGATTCAATTCAATTCAATTCAACTTTGTTTGTATAGCAATAAATCACAACATATATTATCTCAAGGCACTGTACATAGACAAAATCATCTGCCTCGGCTGGTTGGGTTGAAAGGAAAAATGGACAGAGACAGAAGAAAGAGACCAGGAGAAGATGTATAACAGTTGTGTCAGGTTATATAGCTTTACACAGGACATTTCTGAATTAGTTATGACATGTTTATAGTACTACAATGTCATTTATACAGGCAGTAGGAGAGATATTTGATAAAATCATACCAATATCAACTTTAATTGTAGCATAATAATAATGACAATAATACTGCTGCTAATGATAATAATAATAGTCTTGAAAGTGAACCTGGATCTGGATCCTGCAGCCTGCAAAATGAGGACAGAGAGAGAGAGAGGACAGAAAGGGAAAAAAAAAACTAGGGAGAGAAAAAACAAGGTTACTGACATGTAATAAAGTTATATTCATACACTGAGTGTGAGAGAATTTCCCCTAGCAGTCTATGTCTACAGCAGCCTAACTAAGACATGCCCTAACTATAAGCTTTATTGAAAATAAAGGTTTTAAGTCTAACTTTCAATACAGAGAGGGTGTCCACCTCCCAAACCAACACTGGGAGCTGGTTCCACAGGAGAGGAGCTCTGGGAACCACAAGTAAGCCTGCATTTTGGGACTGAAGTGATCTGTTGGGATGATATGGTATAGGTCAGTGCTTGTACATGAGGAGGAGGATTTAAAGTTCAATACTAAACTGTACGGGGAGCCAGGGTAGAGAAGCTAAAACCAGATGGTCTCTTTTCCCAGTTCCTGTCAGAATCTATTGGAACACCCTGATAGTAAGGAGTCACAGTAATCGAATCTAGGTGTAACAAAAGCATGAATTCGTTTTTCAAATTTTCATGATGTTCCGCAGGTGGAAGAAGGCTGTTCTGGAAATTAGTTTTATCAGTGAGTCAAATATCCTTGTCTAATGATCTTGATCTAATCATCTAAAGTGACAATGTGGTCAGAAGGTTTTTTCTCTAA
Organism: Solea solea; assembly: GCF_958295425.1. Lineage (NCBI taxonomy): Eukaryota > Metazoa > Chordata > Actinopteri > Pleuronectiformes > Soleidae > Solea > Solea solea. Next base: position 6,350,705 of record NC_081140.1, on the reverse strand, counting down.
GGTGTTTAGGGCCGAGTATAATGACCTCACCAGTTCTGTCTGAGTTTAAAAGTAGAAAGTAACAGGTCATCCATCTCAGTCCACAATTAAGATTTAATTTATTCTGATGTAAACTGACAGTCCTGAGTAAGTTATTAGTTCTGTACTTTCATTTCATAAACACGCCGATATTGAATAATGTAAATTTAAACAACAGCTGTAATGTGCCAATGCGAACATTTTTACTGGTATTGTATTAAATAGCAGATGGGAAAGTAAACAGCTACATCATGTATTCCATCCACTCTGTTGTTGCTTTACACACTCACATTTACACATTATTGTTTTTACTATGTATTCGTATTCCTATTTATTTTTTCCTCTCTCTCAAAGCTGCAGTCCCTGCAGTAGAGTCTGACCGCTTGTACTGAATGGTAAGGAATTGATTTCTGGACTCACATACTCACCAATCAGGCATTTCTGATACTGGAACATCCAGCATATGCATTTGCACTATAATTATGAAAAAAAAAATATACAATCTACTGTATGTGCACCTTCTAATTCATATATACAAATGTAAGTTTATATGCACACACATACACAGTGTAACTACTACTTTTCAGTATCCTGTTAATTTCCTGAGCTCATGTATGGTGAGAATATCTGTTTGGTATGTTTGTGTGTGTATGTGTGGCAGCACTTAAATGCTAAAAAATGCTTTTCCACATTCTGGCATCAATACTGACAGCTTATCGCTTCCTCACAGTGTGCCCCAAACAAAGCCGTATTTGTCTCTTTTTCGAGGGCAGAAAGAATTCCTAAATAAAGGAAATGGGCTCTTAGTTTCTTCGGCATTAGGGGCGAAGACAAAGAAAGCAAGCGAGACAATCAGGGGAGACCGCAATGAACAATTTCAGCTTTATTTAGTGGTTTTTAGGATTTCCACGGCTAATGTGCTGTGAAATGCAGCAATGGACATGGAGATAATTTCCTGAACAAAACCTCCAGTAATTAGTGTGTGGCCAGATTCTGGAGAGCATCCCCTGGTAAGACTCCACCAGCTTTGGCTCAGAGTTGGCACATTTTCAGGAGCCAAAGCACCAGCTGCTTTTATCCCACCCTTCGCTCCGTAAGATCTTGCTTCACCTCCATCTCATTCCTTCTCTTTGTCGTTTCCTTTTTGTCTCATCTCTTTCCAGTTACACTGAGTGATGTCTGCCAGCTTGTGGTTAGCAAATTTGTGAGCCGTATGCAGTATTTTGTTCGCAAATAATATGTTCCATGCCTGAAGGTTGACTGCACAGTTTCTCCACCATGAAGTCACTCGTGACAATGGAGCTTGATCGACCACTGAAACAGTATTGTGGAGGACAAAAATACAGTTATATTGAAGCCTAACCACAATCTTACAGTGTACAGTGTATAAGATTTAACAACATTAATCTGTGAAGTTGCAGCTGATTATCTCTTACCTCACCCTTCCCTTCCCTTCTGAAGAAAGAAAAGGAAAAACAGGTTGTTTTCAGTTATCACCTGGTGTTTTTGTGCTTAAAAAACTGCTGGTAGAAAATGGTGTCCACTGTAGAAAAGACCCACTTCCTGGTGTAAATATAAAGAGCTTATTCTGTGGTAATGAAAAACAACAATTTCTTGTACACTATATTTCATTTCTGCCAAATTAAAAATAATTTTACATAAATCTTACACACTGAATCTGCCTTATAAGATAATGTCTACTTTAATTTGCTTTAAATAATAATGAAATATTGGTTGCACCGCTCATCACATTTACAATTCAAATTTTAAATGTATTTCCAAACACATGTATCTTCAGAGCAGTGGAGAGTATCTGGAACACAAACAAACCTTTCATTCAGACCACAGGGTTTGCCTATATACTTGTGCACATCACAATAAGCCAGACAGACTTACAACACTGAAGCAGAGACATTAGCTGGAAGTTAATTCACATATGAACATATCCACTGCATTGACTTCCAGTGTTTGGAGAGAAGAAGTCCCATATCCTGGCCATAGCTTTTTCCCTCTGTGTCCCTCACTTATTTTAAGTTTCTTCTGTTTTGTGTGTGTGTGCTTACTCCAGGTCTCCAGATTCCCTTTGTGTTTCTCCATTTAAGATGGTTTTCTTGATTAAAGACCCTTGTTTTTTTGTACTAAAGCCCTGCATTCAGGTCCTGTTTGTTAACCTGTAACAGAACAAAATGGCAATGAAGCATAGAGAGCAGGGAGTGACAAGGGTGGAAACTTAATAAGACTTATCAGACACAGGGGAATCACATCAGGGCGGTGCAGATAATCAAAAAAGAGAGAAACGTAACAAAGGCAGGGAGTAAAACAAGACAAGGACCACAAGGGGGGAAAAACTGCAACGTAAAACAGGGAGTAGCCACAGACGAGAGACACAGGTACAAAAAGAAAAACAAACAGACATGGAAGCTGAGGCAGATGCACGATAAATAAACCCAGAAACCAAACTCTTAGTTGAAGAAGTCCAAACTGAATCATATTAATGGTGTCAGGTGTTATCGTACAGGATCATGACAATTTGGTGAGTAAAATGTTACTATTACTCAGAGGAACAATTGCAAAACTACAACAAAATAAAATATATTTCATAAAATGAAAGTATAGGCTGAATACATTTCAGTGATGTCACTGCTGGAGGATCTGATGGAGTGTGAATATTGTTTCTTACTGTTTTATTGGTGGTGGAAGGGGGCTGAGTTAAACAGGAGAATATTGGGTTTGGTGAACATCTGCAAACTGCTTTGGTGGACGCCAACTCTCCTCTTCATCCTCAAGCTCTCAGTACCTACTGTGGCCAATTAAGTGCATTTCAGCAAAAGACCATTTTATTAGTATTTGCCCACATCCGCAGAACACAGCGATAAATTCTTCCTTCGAGCACTCTGGAAAACAAATTGGCACATTAACGGGTGAACGACTAGAAGAGGCTCTCCTGCTCATGCCTCCGGGACTGGCTGGGGGATTCGCAAGTGTGCCGATTCAGAGGCAATCTCTCTGCTTTATCATTCAGCATGACAGTATGGGGCTGGAGTGCAGGACTCAGATGGGGGCGACCAATGCCAGATGTCAGCCATTAGCTCTTTCTCTCTCTCTCTCTCTCTCTCTACTCTTTCTACAGGCAGAAATACATACAAGCGCCCTCCAACATTGACTCCCTCTGTTCCCTTTGGCAAGCCCAAGCTGTTTGCTTTTGTGGCCTGACGAGCCCTCTCTATTTATCTGTTATTACATTAGAATTGTCAGATCCAAAAACCAAGAGGGAACCTGCGGCGTGTGCCAGCACTGTTGGCTGAAGGTCAGTGTCTGCTGCCGCCACCCCTCTCCTCCTCAACCCTGCCTGTCATTCAGAATCACTCCTACTATTGATCAGCTCCTGTTTCGAAGTGAGAAATCCGACTGTCTGTATGCATACTGTGTGTTTATATTACACTCCATATTCCAGCTCCATTTGCATTAGGAGCTGAATCTTTTTCATTTTTTTTTTATTGCCACCCACAATCCTTCCTGGCTACATGCCTCCCTTCTCCTCCACTGCATCAGAGGGGCTTTCAGCAGTGCTAATGAGGATTAGCATGTTTGTGTTGTTTATATGTGTGTCACCCTAATCCTTTTAGCAATAAGCTGTTTTGCCGGAAGTAGGAGTAATTTATGCATGGCACATGTTTCACTGGGTTGCACACTCGCAAAAATGGACATTACATGAGGGCTGGTGCAAGTACATCATTTGGTAATTTAAAAGAACCTCATCAATTATTAATCCAGAAAATATGATACTCTGGCTGGTGCAACAAGTGGTGCCTGTGTAGTGTAACCATACATAGGAAGGTTTGGCACAGTATGTGGAGGCAAAATTTAGGAAAATGTCATGGTTTTGCCACAATAATTACTTTTTAATGACCTAGTTGCTTTTCTCTGGCCTTCTCTGGTGCCATGAAGAAAGGAAAGCTACCATTTATCAGAATTTGGGTTTTCTTTTTGTATTTCTTCCTTCTTTTTTGTCACTTACTCAACGCTGTACTCCTAAATGCTGAACCATGGCTACAATGCCACACATAGGTCCAGTCAAACTGAAAGTGATCCCACCTGAAATGTTGCCAGTAATCCCTCGTTCCACAGGAATTTACTATAGCAAGTGCAATAAGTCTAGATTGAGGGAGGTCTGTAAACTGTGATGGAAGCATTTTTACACATGGGGTAATTGTTGTATTGTTCACATTTGCATTTCAGTATGTTTGGCTATGCTGACATATACTGTATATCTTCATTGCAGAAAGAAGCGTCTAGACTAAAGTGACAGAAAAGGAAATGAAAATGAGTACTCCTTCTCTGATGTTTGTGGTCCCTGTTTCGCATTTTGGGGCAGAATCTTTTGACACAAGAAAGGAAGAATGTTACATGCACATTATTCCTGCATGCCAACGCCAATTGTAGTTTCCTGATGCAATGGGGAAAGAGATGGGTGAGCAGAGGAGTCCTCTTCCCTTTGGTGCAATCTACCGTCTCACCAATACATGTCAATAATTCTTACACACTGAACCTTTAAAATGGTAACTTTTACCTAAATATAAATAACACATTAGACAGTATATTGATAGAATATACCATACATTGCTCTAAATTAAATATTGTTTTGTATTTGTAGTATTTGTTACTTAGAGTAAGCCTTTTATATGGCAGGAACTTTGCTTTCAAGAGGCCATCATCTTGCACAGCCATTTTCTTCAGTAGCCCAAACACATAAACCAACCAGAGCATGAGTTTTGCATTTTAAAGCTGAAGCCTGTATGGCAACAGAGATGAATGCAGGGTATGCAAAGGCCACTGTAGCCTGACATGCTTTGGAAAAGAATGGAATAGGGTAGAAGCCCCTCTACATACTACATACTGCATACTGAATCTTTAACTGCACTGAAACTTTGCACTTCCTCCCTCTACTTTGGTTCCTGGAAGACTCTATGCAATTGAACTCCACTCTGCAGGCCAGTTATTGAGGCCTGCTGGTTGCTGGAGGAAAGATGCCAGGCCTGGGCTGTGGGCCCTCACAATGTCAAGCCCTGTCAGTCAGTGCATGCTGCTGCACCCGGGGCTTTCATCCTCTCCACAACCCGGACCGACCCCTCCTCCAGTCCCCACAGGACCATCAAAGGCTGATTTTCCATGCCAGTGGGCCAGCCGGGGAGGCTCACAGCCAGGGACAGGTGGGAGGCAGTAGAGGGCTGAGGAGGCTGGTGAGCCAGCATCTGAGCCTGGGGAGGGTGCTTGGCCCTGCCTAGTGACTGAACTGAAAATAGTTCTGCCCTGACTTACAGGCCTAGAGATGCAACAACAGTTGGAGAATTTACCTTGCACCAACAAACACGTACACCGCTCAGCCATTACACTTTAACAGGATCTATTCATTGATGTTATGGCTCTCCTGCGTCAATAAAACATTAAAAAATGTTGAGGCGACACACTCCATGAATCAGTTTAACAGCGTGCTATTTTGGCAGCTGCAGTGGACATAACTCTGTATGGATTTTATAGACATATACTGTACACTGCAATAAACCGAGAGCCACATCTGAACAGACAAAGGCACATAACTTCGAGTCATAACAGTGTGAATTTGAGTCTATCCTAGATTTGATTTTGTTTCAGTCCATCTGAGTGGAAAAAATGATAAAAAAAAAAAAAAAAAAAATCAGTGTCCATCCTCCACAAAGGGTTAAGTCGGTATCACACCAGTGAGGCCACTCAAGCCATCGAACCTATTTTCCTCCCGGTCTCTCAGTCCCCCGTCCTTTTTAGATTTTAAACTTCCCCTGCCACCTTCCATTTTATGCCGGTGTAAATGAGTTCCCCCACAAAATCTATAGTGCGTCTTTAAAAAGCGATAACTCTCATGGCGGTGCCGTGACATTGACCCCCCTAGCAGGGCAGTTCCGGTTCAGTGCCCAGGCCTCATGCACACTGAACACACACAAACACACACACACACATACAGGCTCAGACCCCAGGTGCACCAAGAGGAGCAGTTAAATTTCATCATTACCCTTTCTTCCCTGTGTTGGGGCTTTTTATAGGGCCTTTTTACAGCCCGCTCTGAAGGTGCCACTCTGGTCCCAACGGTGCACAGGAGAGAGATAGATAGATGGAGAGGGACATAGAGAGGGGAGAGATGAGAAGGGGGAGAGAAGAGCAAGAGGTAGAGGAAGGGGCTCTGTACGAGAGGGAGGAGAAGGAGGCAAAGAAGCGTGCATGGACGCCCACAAACATGCACACTGTCAGGAGTACGAGCACGGCAAGTGGGGCACAGGGGATCGAGAAAAGAGAGAAATGGCATGAGAAAGACTTGGGGGTGGGGGAGGGCGAAAAGAAAGGGAGTGAGTAGAAATGGAGAGAGAGGGCCATCAGTTGTCAGTGTGACTGCTGGCTGATATAAAAACAGTGGCGAGGGTGGCGGATAAGGCAGATGATGAATGGGCTAGAGACACTCATCCATCCCACTGACGGATTTGTGGCCAGGGAGTCGTGTACAGACACATCTAAGGAAGAAAGGACTGTATGTGTGTGTTTGTGTGTCCATGCATGCGTGTGTGTGTGGTGGGAGGGTGTTTTGTATGTGTTTCAGGAAGCCGTGATGGACTTGTGATAGGAAGATGGAACAAGGCATAAATAAGGTTTTCTCTACAAAAGTGCGTGTGTGTGTATGTGTGTGCGTGCTGTTGGTGAGTCAGTACAAGTCAGTTGTATGCATGGATATACTGGACATGTTCGTGTGCATACTCCTATGACTGAGCCCCGTGTTGCAGAGCCTGGATGACAGGCCTGGGCGGCGGAAGATGTATGACAATGCTGCTGTCTGACTGCGTACAGGCCCATCCATATCCCTCACTGCTATCAGCACTGTCCAACTCTGTTTTATAGCACCAAACAATGGCCATAATGACACTAGGACTCCAGGATGTCAGGGTAAAGTAGATCGATTGGTAAACACACACACTTGCCCAAGATACACTTGTACATGATTGTCCTGATATTCAGAGGAGGGCAGTAATGGAGGCAAAGTTATTGGGGATGATGTGCAAAAATGTATAATACATGTATAGGGGTGTTTTGTAAGTAAAACCCCATGCACTACAATGTGCAGACAGGTTTAGAATATAATGTACAGGCAGTGAAACTCTTAAGGTTTACTGTGTAATATTTAAGGGGAATTATCATCAGAAATTGAATATACTCCCCATAAGTATGTTTGTATAAGCGTATAATGGCTTTGAAATAAAAAACCTTTGTATTGTTTAGCCTTAGAATAAGCTTTTTACATGTACTTTAGGCAAGTGCCTTGCATTACATGGACCTTTATGTTGCACTGACATGGTTCCGAATGATTTTTTTTCATGTGAGACAGAAACTTATGTGGAAACAAACACATGCTCAGTCCACATAAATGCAGTGCATAAACAAACTAAGAAGAAGAGGGAAACAGCTTAAGGAGTGGAAAACAGAGTTTGAAGAGTGTTTACATCCATGGTATGTAAAGGTCTGGTGTTATAGCATGTTTGAGACATGACGCTATAGTTCCAAGAAAAGTCACAGCTGGAGACAAGCTACAAAAATGGAAATGGAAGGGACAGGTGAGTGAAGCAGACTGAACCTGAAGTATTAGATAATTCAGTATTAGGAACTCAAGAATTACTGACAAACCACTGATGAGGATTTGACCTTGATGCGTATTACGCATTGTAGGTTGAATGATCTGGCAGAGACTTGAGGAAAGAGCCGGGGTTTAAATTCTGAAGCGGGTATGAGAGTTGATTAGCTCATGGATCACAGGTGCTTAGGTGAATTGGCAAGAGAAGAAACCAGGTCACCATGCCCAGCAGGAAACACACACACACACACACACATAGGGAGGGGAGAGCAGAGGAGAACCCAATAACTGATGAAGCGACATAGCCACGGTCTGGGACTAGGCTTTAATTATACATCACAGCATTAATTCCTTCAGATACATTTAGGTTCATTAACATATTTTGTAATTATGTATATGATATTGTTAGTAGATCATATTGTGTGGAATTTCATTCATACATTTCGAAATAGCTTTTTATTTTCTTCTAAAAGCCCTGACTATGTAAATACTATATAAATTAGAGGATAATCTGTTGAGATACGCTATTTTCAGTGAGAGTAAAGTGAAAGCCAGTCAGTCAATGGGGAAGGTTCTTACAAAAATTGGGTCATAGATTTAGTCTAGTCAATTTAGTCTTCCAATTGGAAAATAAACTCATGTTTTGAAGCCCTGAGATTCAGCAAGATAGATTTTGCAACTGGAAATTCACTGATGTCACCTCCAACCAGGTACCTATTAGACAATAAAAGCTGTATGTGTCATACTTTATCACCAGCTTATATAATGTTCCTCTAAATAACTTTGCACATTACATATGCTATTGAAGAAGACTCCAAACCATTAACTCCTCTTGAAAAATCAAGAGATAATAAGATATGTTCTGCTTGGAGGTGTTCAAAATAAGCAGGACACCTCCCTGTTGCAAATTGTGTGGTTTGTTTTTGCAAAATATGTGTGTAGCCTATACAGCAGGGTCCTCATGTCAAACTCTTTGCTTCAGATGTCTTGCAAGAGAACTTCAGTCTCACTGTTGCACCTCATCAGTGCCAGTGTCGCTACCTTGTGTCTTGTGCCAGGCTCAGCAGGCGCCGGTCCTCGGCTCGCACCCCATGGCCTGGGTCTTTGCAAACTCCCCCATGTGCATATGCTCCGTATGGTTCAAGCACCTACGCCAATTTTCCACCATCTGCCTGTGCCCTGTATTTACACACAGAGGCAAGGTCTCCACTGGATAGCGACCACCACCCTTCACCTTGTCAGAGCGGAGAAATTTCAAATGTTAACTTGCAGCCTGCAGGAGATGAGAGTGATCCACAACCACCATGCTGACTTCAAATGTGCTCATATTTAGGCACTGAGTAGGGATTCACCTCTGCCATTTTTTCCCTCTTCTTACCCTGCTTTGTCAATTTCTCTCAGATTTGTTTTTTCCTCTTCCATGCTTGCCTGCTTTTCTCCACACCTCCCCTCCTCTTCTTCTGCCTATCCTCTGTCTCCCTGTCTTCATCCAACCTTCTCTTTAGCTCCACGTTTCCCCCTTGCTCGGTCTTGCAAATGGCTGCCTGCCAACGGTTTGTCTGAGGAGAGAACAGATTTGAATGAGGAATGGAGACAAAGGAGGGAACAAAGAAGCAGTAAAAGGTGCAAAACACAAAGAGACAAATGCCTGTTGGAGATGCACAGTTTGCATGCAATTTTCATGTGTGAGTGTTTGTGTGTGCGTTCAAGGGTCTTTACTGTACAGTGGGCAGCAGTCCAATACTGGAGGGTAATCCTTTACCCAAGCTTTACCACTGGGAATGTCAGGAATAAGTCAATCATGATGATGCATGCACTCTGCTGACGACATATACGCATGTTCAAGGAATATCTAGGGCTTGCAGATGTGCCAGAACCCTGCTTCGGCAACACCAGGGTGCAGTTTATAATGATAGTCAGATATACACACACACATACGTGCGCAAGCACAGACACACACACACACACACACACACACACGTAGGCATAGGCAGACGTGCATGCACACTTACAGCTATGGAGGAAAGCCCAGATAAGCAGATTATTTGAAGGAGGCATTATTCACCATATGAATGCAATAATTGGTTTAATTATTTGGTGGGAATTTCAGCAACAGTAAATGAAGAATTAGATGTGCTTGGTTCCCCAGTGCAGTCTTGAGCTGTGCGCACTGCTTGCCCACCACGGGTCTGTGCTTTCACATTGTGATTTCTGGCCCTTATCTCAAATCACAGTTAGTGTGGCTGCGTCTGCTTTTATTTGTTTTAAGGTGGTGTTTCAGTAATAGAATTCAATAATTTCAGGATGTTTGGTCCATTGTCAGTGTCTCTGTATGTGTGTGTGTGTCCCTCATTCTGTGAGTGTGTATATTCTCTCTGTCAGGGAAACAGTGGTGGGCGGGCTAAGGGGTGGGGAGGCCTACTTTAACGGTCTTTTGAAGGAGATAAATGGCTTACAGATGGCCCAATCAATATATTCAAATGAGACACAGAGTCCAGCAATGAGCATTGAGCAGGGAGCAGAGTCGTGGGGGGGGGGGGCTGATAATACACCTCGGGTCATGAGTAGACCACACAGCTTGGCTCCAAACCTTGGAGCCAAACCTTGACGAAATTGCACATGAGTACTGTTTACAATGTGATTGTAATCGCAACATTAACAAAAACAAGGATACACGTTGTACGTGCTTATGAACATTATTTATTGTAGGACTGATGAAGAATGTATGTGCTGACACTGACACAGCAATCAGAAAACATGGCTGTCAGAGGGGACTCAAGGAAAAATAGATTTAAGCCAGGTCACATTGGACTCACTGAATAAAATCTATGTCCCCATAAGTTTACGCTATCTTAACAATAATGTAAAATATTATCTTTTTGGGAAGAAAGGTGCCTTGTCTGGTAAGTTTGTGTCGCTATGGTAAATCCAAACGAATATTTCAAACACTGAACACTCCAAATAACACGTTTGAACTTGCTGATGGAGGCAGGTGTGAGGAAACAACTTGTGTATGCCATAATGTAAAATCACTTATTTTCTTTATGCACTCTGGTAATAAAATGCTCCAAGGATGTCTCTCCGAGGGCCACACCATGGTTTAGTGGCTGGCATTGCTGCCTTACACCATGAAGGTCACCAGTTTCTGGTTTGACCAAGGGCCTTTCTGCATTGAGTTTGCATATTTTCCCTGTGTGTGTGTGGGGGTCCTGTTTGGGTACCCCGGCTTCCTCCTACTGTCCAAAAACATGCAAAAGTTTTGGATTAGATAAAATGGACACTAATTTGACCATAGGTGTGAATTGAAGAGTGAAGGGTTGTGCATCTCTGTATGTTGGTCCTGTGATGGACTGATGACCTATCCAGGGTCAAGTGGAGGATTAGGAGGTAAAAATAAATAAATGGATGTCTGTCCATGCTTTCTGTGTTCCATGTCCACAGATATTTACATATATATCACTTGTACAAATCCCTGGTTCCATTCATACTAAATGAGCGTTGACATTGGTCTGGCATTCTACGTGTTAGTACCTGATCCCATATTCCTATTTCAATCGCATACATTGTCCTGACGCATGCATACTCTCTGTGCTGTCACAATTGTGAGCTAAAAACACGGACACTCATGTCCTCCCATCCTAGACATGGGTGGAAGAAGACATTTACATCACATGGACCATAGCTGACCTCAACAGATTAATGGACCTGGAAAATAAGAATTTCTGAATAAAAGCCGGGTCAAAACCCTTAAGTGACACTGGGCACTAATTTGATAGCTAACAACGTTTGGTCCGGAGCACTAAAGTCACTGAAGTGTGTATGGATTCATATTTAGTGGTCTCACTTTCCCACCAGACCCACATATTTGTGTGCTATTAGCTGTGCTAAGCACATGAGCACTTTCGGTCTCAGGCATAGAATTGTTCTCTGTTTTATAAAACAAATGAGTAAGACAACAAACGTGCATATTTCCTAAACAGCCTAAAGGGCAACACATATTCTGGGATGATGTATAATTCATGTGGTGCTCGTAACAGTAAAACCTGCAACCTTTTGCCATTTTTAATGGCAGGTCAAACCCACAGCTTCTGGTAAACACAGAGAAGGTATATAGGACTGCAAATAACAATTACATTGACTGGTTAATCTACTTCCAAGTATCCTCAATAAATGAATCCCCTGTTAGTGTTTTTCTCTTGCCACCATGATTTCTGCTACCATTTTGTGAGAAATCCGATGTACAAGAAAAAGCTTCTCCCTTGATCCGCATTCTGTCCAAGACAGAGAATTGTGGTCCCTAATAATTGCACAGGCTCCACTATCGTGTGCCATATGGTTTTGAGCCAGAAGATAATGAAAGGTGATAATATAGATAATGCTAGAAAGAATAACCCACATCCCAAGAGATAAAGTTGTTTACTGACAAAAGCACCTTGTTGAAAAATGGTTTGGGAATGATTCAGCCAGCATGGAGAACAAAAAAAAAAAAAGAGAGATAGGACAGAGGTAGTGGACATGAACCCAGTATAACCAGTACTTGAGGGTGGTGTTATTGAGGAGGGGTATCCCTGGGGGAGGAAACATGGCTTCCCAGTCTGGAGATAACATCATCATGCAGACTCCTTGAGAGAAACATAAAATTCCACCTAGACATTACCCACGTATTTTATCATGCCCTATCAGATCCCATTCTCCCTTATCACACTTTACACACACTTAAACACGGATACCCACTTCTGGGCACATTGCTCACATTCAAATAGAAGGGGGAGGTAGGGGAAGAGGGGTCCAAGCTTGCTACAAGATCGAAGAGCTCCGCTGGATTTTTTGTTTATTTTTTTAATGGAGCCCCGCCATTAAAATACACTGTTTTAAAGGACCAATTCACTAAAAACATAAGAAATTAGTTCAGTTTTATGTGCCGGCATTCTGCTGAAGTCCAAGTAGCAAGTCACTGCCAGCACAAATCATATGTCATGTTAATGACCTTAACCTTAAGTATGTCATTCAACACTGTTTAGTTACACGTCATTAAGGGGCTCATAATTTATAAAAGTCTTACAATAATTTTAGTAATAGATGTCAGAGTAAAAAAGGACACTGTGATGTCAGTTATGAACTCAAATTAGCACAATATTTACACTCATTGCTCCATTGATTAGTGGAATGGAGAATAGTGGCGCCTCAAATGTGTTTTAATGGGAGTTTTTGCAGCTTGAGATATTCTGTTTCTGAACAAATTTAACACCTAGCTTAGCACCGGTAGCTATGTCTTGTTTTTGTTTTTTTATCATGGCCACAACAGTTGATTTTTACCAGTGTTGCATTAGTGGCTGCTGCTCTAGTGTTCATAGGAGTATATTTCATAGTGTAGTTAGTTCCATACAAGCCAGCGTTATGAGCATGTCAGACTGCCTCACTGGCCAAATAAACGTATGAAGCCAGCTGCATAAATCATTATTTGCTTGGATTACTTCACTAACTTAATTTCCTCTCTTTCTATCCACATTTCTCTAGAGACAGACAGACAGACCAGTATCTCAATTCAACCAAATTCAGTTTAATTTGGAATGTTGTACTGTTATTGTATAAATGTTACACAAAGCATTCTTAATTTATACATAATGTTAATAAAGCAGGTTCATTAATTCATTAAATAATTCACATTCACAACAGCAATTTGTAACTTTGTTTGAGCTGTTATTATACGTACAAAGCCTGATGAACATAGAGGCAGAATGGCATAGAAGATTTTTGTTGGCTCAGGATGAGACCGAGATCGAGGTTGTGTCTATGAGAGCCACAGGAAATATCGAATTGTGTATGTGTTCCTGGGTGCACGGCAATGTGTGTGTGTGTGTGAGTGTGTGTAAGAGAGATAAGGCCACGTGTCATAGACAACATTAACAATAGTCTATTTTGGAGCAGGATAAAGGCAGCGTGCCCCCCTCCCACCCCCATCTTTCATGCCTCCTCACTCATCACCCAGCAGTCTGCTTCAGGCTTCACTCTATCCTTGACCCTTGACCTCAGGTTAGCCAGGTGCTGACCACTCTCTCCCAACCCCCCATCCTCCACACAGACACAGGCAAGTGCAATTACTTGCTTTTGCTTAAACTCTAGCAAACAGTATAAAAAGGCAAACATGTTTATTTTTATTTCATTTTTAAATCATTAACACGTGTACTGTTCACACATTACTACACAACATGGATGCTGATGTGCGTTTTTATTTTTTCCCTCAACAAAACAAAATACACTTGACACAAAATCAACCAACACATAAAAAGCATGCACACAATACTGTCCGCTCTCTCCCGCTCCCTCCCTCCCTCCCTCCCTCTCTCTCTCTCTCTCTCTGAGGGGTTTTAAAAAAATTAGAGTAGCTCAAGTGGGAAAACAGTATCCATTTGTCTTTGGGCTAATATGAGTGTGGCTGCATTAAAGACAAATAGCGTCCACTTTCATTTCCTTTATCATTGTCAGGCCAATTAATAGGCCAAGGATTCTGTTACTGAGTTACTAGATGGAGGAACACACACACATGCACACACACACACACACACACACACAAAGAGAGCTCTTTCAGCAGCTGACCTTGGCTGCTCCTCCCAACACAAAGGACCCCAGAGATGGATGCTTCTATGGCGAGCACAGGGTTCACAGACACACATATGTGCACACACACACTCACACGTACGCTAATACATGTGTAAGCAAATACATGTCTAAGTGCATACTATTTACACTAAAGATGTCAAGGGGCTGACAAACACATGTGTGTGTGTGTGGTTTGTACAGCTGAGTTAATTTTTGAAGGATCTTTTGAAAGTTGAGCGTCACTTGTGTTTTAAGGCGACAGTGTGGCTTCACTGCGTCGCTGTCACTGTCAGTGTCTTAAAACATCCCCCCAGTTGTGGCACCCCTCAGCGAGGTTCACTGCTCTTTGATGTAAAGCTGCACTGAGAGCGATGGAGAGCCACTTCTGCCTTTAATGACACTGAGCATTTATCAGTCATGTAGATTACAATGTCACCTGAGTGTCATCAGGCAACACACACACACACACACACTCACTGTAATGTATTCATATTACATAGGGAGCCACTGTCTCTACACAATTCCCCCGGGTTCAACTTTTATTATGTGATGCATTAAAGCTTGAGTCTGTGATTTGTTTCCAAAATGGGCCACATGGTGGCACACATGGCTCGCACTGTTGCCTGCAGCAAAAAGGTTGCCGGTTCACATCCCCGTTGGGGCCTTTTGCATACTTTCCCAGTGTGTCCATGGGTTTTCTCCCGGTTTTCCACTTTCCTCCCACATGTCCAAAAACATGCAGAGGTTAAATGGGCACTCTAAATTGACATATAGGTGTGAGAGTGAAAGTGAGTGGTTGTTCACTTGTTATTTGACCGGTAACGGACTGGCGACCTGTCCAGGATGTACCCTGCTTTTCACCCTATGTCAGCTGGAATTGGCCCCAACGGCACTGCAACCCTCATGTGGAGGATAAAGTGGACAATGACTGAATATATGTGTCTCCAGACTTTATCCAAAGTGCATGTCTGAAAACAGCTAAAGTGATTAACCTGTACTTTCAAAAAAGATAATGTTTTTTTTTTTCTCTCATTCCATTCCATTGCATAAAACTACACTCATAACACCAGGGTCTCCCCCTCCACTCAGAATGTCATTGTTGCTGCACTCCTGTCTCACTATCTCGACCTTAAAACTGGTGCATTATTTGCACATCAACTTGCACATTTCTCGCATTCATATTTGGCCTCCGGATCGGCAAAGAATTCCATCTTTTATTGGTCAGAGGACATGTGCTTTTCTTTGAGACTCGTTTGATGATGTTTGCTATTTTTCTCCCTTCTGAGGAGAGATGGTCACATCATGATGTTCATAAACATTATTTAATGTCATTTTGTGACTCAACAGTGAAGGAAATTATTAGAAAGTGAAAAACAACCACACAGACAGGTACATTTTGGTTCTCAAGGCAACATCACCAATGCCAAATCACTGTAAAAAGGAAGAGGAAGGTATATTGAAAGAACCTTTTTAAATGATCATGAAACTGACACTGAGACTATTTTTAGACATTGCTCCATACCATATCATCATATTATCACCTGACTCTTGTCCATGCAGGTCACAGTATATTTCCAATTCATACAATTCAAAAGCAGCATTGCGTCATGTTAGCATGCATGCATAGACATTTTTTTCACCTCCCATGTATGTCACATTAATTTTACACATTGATGAGCCTGATATTCAATCAATGAAGATTAACTTCCCCAAGGTAAGTCCCCTCTGTCCACTGCTCTTTTTTTTTTTCAAAGGAAGAAGCCCAAATACGATTACGCGAAAGGGGAAATTATGCCAAGATGAGTAGAGCTTAATATATGGTAATTATTTGACAGGATATACTTACACAGCGATTAGCATATCTCCAAGACGAGACAGAGATAGAGAGTGGAAGGAGAGGAGAGGGAGGGACAGAGAGAATGCAGGGGAAGACGAGGGCTCTCTGATAAGGATTTTTCTCTCTCTCTCTCTGTGACAGAGGGTGGCTGGAGAGCCTGCGTAGGCAAACTGTTCTTCCATATGTATCGTCACTGATAAGCCATCTCTATAGGGCCTGGGCCAATGGCAAACAGGCCTGATGTGCCTGGCATACCAGACAAACAGCACATTTCATGCATACATAAATCACACATACATAGTATTATTTTTTTTCTCCATAAAACAAGGTGTGGTGTGTGACAAAACTCAGGTATGGCATTCAGCTGACATGCAAAAAAAAAAAAAAAAAAAAAATCACCCACAGTGTCAGCTAATATTCCTCTTCACAATACATGACTGAACATTTGCTGAAACACCCAATACAGACACAGTGCAATCCATTACAGTGTGTTTGTGTGGCGGTGTAGTACATACATCTTACTGTCTGCCTCGGTGTCCTATCGGCTTGGCCCTGCCAATACTCCTGCTGTGGAGAGTATATTTGACTAATCTACACTGACCAAGAGGATAGATCTGTCATGCACAAGCACACACACACACACACACCCCGACATTTCTGTATGGCTCTTAATGTGGCTGCTCCATGTTAACTGTAGCAGTTACTGAACAGATGAATTCAGTAGGATGTTCATTTTACGAATAACACATTTTTCTTTTTTTATTATTACATACCAATCTATTGATCGATTTATTTAGTGATATTTTCTGCTGCAACATGACAATGCTATACTCACAAAACGTGGGTCGTTTGTGTCGTGGAGCTTTTGAAAAAGAACATTATCCTCACATATTATTTGCTCCTTTATTTTGATATTGACATGTTTTATATAAAGTACAGTGTACAAGTTTTAAGCGGGTGTGAAAAGTGCTGTAAAGTAAAAATAAACATAAACATATTTTTTTTTTTAGCAAATTACAAAATTACTAAATCAAATCCATATTTGGTGTGACCACCCTTTGCTTTAACAGCATCAGTTGGTACACTTGCTTTTGAAAGAACTCGGCAGGTACGTTGTTCAAATAATCTTGGAGAACTAACCACTGAGTTAAATCCTCCTGTCTCTTCGTTTTCTCTTAATCCCAGTCACACTCGATGATGTTGAGATCAGGGCTCTGTTCAGGCCATACCATCACTTCCGAGACTCCTTGTTCTTTATGCTGCAGGTAGTTCATAATAACATAAATAAATACATTTGGAGCCAATCAAACAGC
The DNA here is from genome assembly GCF_958295425.1 of Solea solea. Lineage (NCBI taxonomy): Eukaryota > Metazoa > Chordata > Actinopteri > Pleuronectiformes > Soleidae > Solea > Solea solea. Next base: position 6,333,289 of record NC_081140.1, on the reverse strand, counting down.
TCTGTGGTGGTATTGCATGATGGAGAAGTATCTGCTTGTATTTCTCAGTATTAAACACCATTAAATTCTAACCAATTTCCCATCTCAATTTGCAGAAATGTGGTCCCAAACATGCAAGGCCATGTCTTCCACCATGCATCCACCATGCTTCACTGTTGCCTGCATATAGTCATTATTGTACTGCTCTCCAGCCCTTTGGCGAACAAACTGCCTTGTGCATCTCATCAGTCCAGAGCACCTGCTGCCATTTTTTCATTGTTGTTTTCATGCATAGTTGGAACACTTGGCCTTGTTTCCACATCTGAGGTATTTATTTTTGGCCGCGATTCTTCCATGAAGACCACTTCTGGCCAGACTTCTCCAGACAGAAGATGGGTGTATCTGCGTCCCACAGGTTTCTGCCAGTTCTGAGCTGATGAAATTTCTTTACATCTCCTGTTTTTGAAGGGAAGTAAGCACGACATGTCTTCATCTGTCATCTGCCACACTAAGTTTCCCTGGCTGACTACCGAGTATGTGGTCCTCAAGGTTGCTCATTTCTTTGTGCTTCTTCAATAGAGCTTGAACAACACATGTTGAAACCCCGGCCTGCTTTGAAATCTGTACCTGGAAGAGACCATGCTGATGTAATATAACTGCCTTGTGTCTTGTTTCTGTACTAGTCCTGCCACATAGTGTACTGTATGACCTGTGACATGGAGTGATCTTCTTCAACCTCCCGTTGGTAGCAGTGTCTGGCTGTTTCTCATCCAGTTTAAAGCTTCCTATCCTATTACACCTGTTCCTATTTCAGCTAATGACTGTGTTTCAACCTTCATATGAAAATGATGACCATTAGCACCTGTCTGGTATAATTTTGTGCAAGAGTATTTACACTAATAATGGATGCTGCTTTGAAGACAAACAGTGGTCACACCAAATATTTATTTGATATAGATGTTTCTTATATTAGTGAAAGCATTCTTACTTTACAACTAAAAATACATATAATTATTAATTAGTTTTCCATGGGCCACACAGTTGATGTAGTGGTTAGCACAAGGGCCTTTCTGCATGGGGTTTGCATGTTCTCCCCTTGTGTGTGGGGGTTTTCTCCAGGTTCGCCGGCTTCCTCCCACACTCCAAAAACAGAATGGGTATTAGGTAAATTTGGAGTTTGAGAGTCTATGGTAGTTTGTCTCTATATGTGGCCCTATGACGTACTGGTGAACTGTCCAGCGTGTACCCTGCCTATGTCAGCTGAGATTGGCACAGAAGTGGCAGGAGATGGATGAATTAGGTTGCCACCAATTTTTGGTGGCCATAATTACTGTATAGTTTTCTCTTCTATACTTTGGAAATATATCCTTATACTGACCCAATAATTATGACTATTTCTGCCTTTCAAAAGGGGGTTGTTGTTTTATGGACGGTATGTTATAAGGGTCAGATTTGTATGTTTGCCAATTGATTTTTTGCACCTGCGTCAGAGTCATTTGTTCCCATAACTTTACCATTTAAATACCAAACATGCCACGGTTACCACTTCTGCCTCTGAGTTTACACGAGCCTTCATTCAAAGGCACAATTAACGAAAATGTGTGATGATTGTATGTGTATTAGTGAGTCTTTGCGCATGTGAGCAAATACAAGATCGCATCTATGTGGGATTTTCAAAATTATCAATTCTTCAAAGCACTTTATCGTTCCTATGAAGTGATGTCTGTCAATCTTACATTGTAATCAAGTTTATTATTATCAAAAGAACACATCAAAAAGAGATTTCCCCACACTTCCTGACCTGCACAACCTCACAGCCCATTTAATCATGCCTCTTTTTGTCCTGACAGAATATTTATTGGCTTATTTATTGTTAATCACAAACAGCCGCTTGTCTGTTCCATTGAGTTCAACCCCCGTCACTCACACACACACACACACACACACACAGTTAACAGCACAGCTGAACCCCTTTCCCTGGTTGCCCCTGGCAGTCTCTCATCGGGCCAGTCAGTAAGTTAGTAGGTGCCAGTCATGGAGTGAATGGGTGCGTTAGTCTGTTTGTCTGCTCGTCAGTCAGTCTGTCAGTGTGATTGTTTGCCAGTAAGTCGGCCGGTCGATCAGCCAGTCACTACACCCGTGTGTCAGTCAGTCATTGATTTCATCTGTCATTCAATCAGCCAGTTGTTTCGATGGGGTTAAAAGATTAATTTATATTCCTGAGACTTCACACCATGTCATTATCATATGTAACATGAACAGATTGAGCCTTTATGAGGAGCAAATATGAGAACATGGGCTACTGTTTTCCATGTTTCTGGCCATACTAAGAGTTGTTTATTCACTTATTTACTGCCATTACTATTCTTTGATAATAATGAGCAAAATAGTTATTTCTCATAATATATTTTAAAAGTGTACCATCACCTGATTGTGTGGGTTTGTGTTTTTATTACCCCATAACAGGCCTTTTATATTTATATCAGGAGCCAGCTCAGCTCAGGGTAGGATGCCATTTTGGATCACCTTGTTTTTACACAATGAACAAACTAAATATGTTCTGTGTTTTAATGCTAACTGAAAGCCTACATTCTCATTGAAGGGAAGCATGAGGAGAGAGATGCTCAGCTGCAACATGCAACCTCACCCATGAATGTCGTACATATTTGTTTTAAAAACTGTTGTTAAATTAAGCTAGCCACCATCAATTAGATTTAAGTAAAATGAATCGCATTAGAGAAGTGTTGTCAAGTCAGAGGAAATAACCCTTAGAATGTCAGATTTCATAAGTGTTCTGCCACAAGAAATGTAAAACAATTTATGTACATTATCTATATGTCCATTATCCTTGTCTCCTTTCAAGTGTGATGAACTATATGTACAATATGCTCTAAAAACAACACCTATGTGCTTTGAAATTAGAGTCACATTATATATTTCTTCTCACAAAATGTATAACAACGTCATGTTTATGGTATCCACATCTACCATAAGACACAAATAAATATATGATAATGTCCTTGAACTTTGCTCACTTTCAAAGAAATAATTCATCCCACAAAGGTTTCTTTCGCTCTTAATGTAACTGATAGGGTGTTTTCTTTGGCTTCTGTTTGATTGAGGATGATGATTTCACATAGAGTCATACAGACAGTGATGGTGTTGTGGGGGCTGTAATGTCAGGACTGGAGGTGCAGCATCACTGGCAACAAACAAGCACAAGACTGTGCTGAAGCATATAACCATCATTACAATTCAGGCCTCTCCATAGTGACTAGGTGTTTATTTATCATGTGGCAATAAGTGTGCACTCATTCATAGAAAGCATGAAGCAGTTAGTCAGTTATTCTTAGGGTCTCAGATGAGTCTTCAGATCAGCCTTTTTCAGTTTTCTTTGATATATTACTCCATCACAAGCCCCTGTAATCCCTGACCAGAAAAACACCAGGTAAATGACTTTCTAACTAGCTGCTCATTGTTTCCTTCTCCTTTGCTGCAGTCTTTTCCTCGTGGTCTCCTGCTCTAATTGAATCACCCTACACTCAGTGTATCAATTCTAACTTTGCTATTGAGACTTAATCGGGTGTGCAGGAGACCGGCTTGGCGGGCTGAGGGCTCCTTTTGTGAGAGGCCCATCTGTTGGTGACACAAGGGCCCCATATCTGGCCTGGCTCTGAAATGAAGCGGGGGGTGTGGAAGAGCTGACAGGATGGCAGGATGGACTGTCTCCCTCAGTGCAACCCAAAACCTCCCACCCCTCAATTCTTTGATATCTGTCTAGGCCTCTGCTGTCACATGAACACACACAAAGAATTGTAATGCTGTTCATACAGGGGCTGTATTTGCAAGCAGTGGATTCACAATTCACAATAGAACTCATGACAAGAGCCAACGTGTGCATATAATAACATTTCTGAGATTTCCCACTATGTTTGTAACACACTATTTGATGTGTAAAGAGTTTGAAACACATAAATCTTTAAGGACAAGGCTAGGAAAAAACTCAATGACCTACCTATGAATCCCAACCTGTCTCTGGCAATGGCTGCATCATAATATATAGACTGGTTAAATGTTAACTGACCATCGCCTGACAATCATGAGTTTGACTACTGTCAGCATTTCATTCTACTTTCAAATCCTTTTCATCATTTTAGGTTTGAATATTCATTGTCACTGATTGGTTTAAAACAAAAAACAAAAAAAAAAACAGTTTTACACAGGTCACTTCCTGTGTGACAGTCCCATCAACCCTGACCTCCTGCTTAATACTGCTTGGTCACAGTGTAAGTCATTAAACCTACAGAGTGAGTGTTTACACAAGAACAACATCAATTAGTCAGAAGCTGCATGTGCCAAATGCAACATGCTCTGTGTACCACACACATCCACAAAATAAACCAGCAAATCCCCCCCCCCCCACACACACACACACACACAGAACGTAATAGCTTGTTTTCAACAATCTACCTGTCTGAATGACATCATATCCCATAGTAAACATAGTTAACTATTGGCTTGTTACAACCCTGGCATTAATTAATGGTGCAATATTGTGTGATATAGTATGATATTCATATAAAAAACACATTTTCCTGTGGAGGATACTGTACTTCTGACATATAGAGTATGCAGAGGATGTCACAATGTGAGGATGTGAGGCAAACTATGCATTTAGGCAATATAAGTACATTTGATTTTACTTGATTTCTATTTGGGAAGATATATAAACATACATGTGACAATACATGATTAAAAATATTTAGATGCAGAAATATTCAGCACACAGTGGCAGACAAACCAAGTGCACATATGGCTCATGCATATTTTTTGTACATATGCAGCATGCATTTGGGCAGCACACACAAGGTGGCTCAGAAAATTAGCTTTGTACATGTTTCTACTCCTCTATAGAAATGGATAATGACAGCAGTCATACAACACACACACACGTGCACACACTCCCTCTGCCTTTATATTACCTACTGCCACTCACATATACTGACAGATCTGTGATGTGTGCGTGTGTGTATGTGTGTGTGTGCGTGAGTGTTGGGGGTCTTTGGTCATATTGGCGGCGCTGATAGGTTCCAGCTCAGCATTCCCATCATTCACTGGGGTTATGACCTCCCTGTAAATGGCCTGATGGCAGGGAGGTGGTGTGTGTGTGTTGTGTGTGTGTGTGTGTGTGTGTGCGCACCGAGATGAGATGTTCATGAATAAGTAAAATGAAGAACCACCACGAACAATACCGTTGACCAAGACAGAGAAATCACCATGGTGACACGAGGACGACAGAGGTAAAGAGCAGGTAGAGGCTGATGACAATTTTGATCAAGATCACAATGCCCAGGAGGAGCCAGACTGATATTCAGACTGAGTTGCTCAGTCTGACAATGCCTTCACCTGAGCATTTTTTTCCTGATGGGACAACTTGATTATCTCTTAACAACATCTGTGCCCATGAAATACCCAGCAATTTATTAGGTACACCTTTACACCTGTTTTTACATGTTGAGTTATCAGCCATTAAACCTAAAAGAAACCAGAGATTTTGACTATGGTATCATTGTTGGCATTAGATATGTTTTTCTGAAACTGTGAGCTACAGTTCTGAGCCACCAAGAAATATCAGAGCAGAATGGTGGTTGGGACAGAGAGACAAGCTGACTCCTAAACCTCAATATCTCAACACAAGAGGCAAGTAATCTCTTATTTCTGACAGGAAGAAGAATTAGCCTTTTGTCTTTAACTTGTCATAATGTCAAATCCACTTGCATAGTGTTATAGTATTGAAAAATCATTTTTCTCCTGCTTCAGATATGAGCCGCTATCCACGCCATGGTGCACGCAGCGCAGTTTTTCTACTACACACAATGATAGACCTGGTGGCCTCCAAGCTACCTACGAAGCACAGAGATGAACTGATGAACTGACATAGCTAGCTGCTCACAACAACTGTCTCTTTGAAGAGAATGAGGTCTTGTTTTCGATTGTGACTAAATGCTGTGATGTGATCTCGGAGGAAGGAAGAACTATTGACTACAGCTTTGGTCTGTGGCGTCCCGATCTGTGTGACCCAGTGTGATAACACCACCACCCGTGAAGGTGCTGATTGGCTCCGTTGTTTCTCAGGAAGACGACTTTGAAGAGACACTCACTCCCTGTTAACCACAGTTGTAGATTGGCCGCAGGGATGTAAGCAACCGTCTCACAAAAAATACAGTCCCACATGACTTAACTGCATTCTTAAATTACGCTTTGTAAAGAACACATTTTTTTCCCCAGGTTATGTTTTGCTTTTCACTTAAACTTTTTGTGACGCTGTTCATAAGAGTTGAATTTCTTACCCACAGGTGGAGGAGTTGGTGACGTATTACAGAGTAAGAAAGAGATGTCCACCAAGCAGCACACCACACTTCTAGACCTAGGTGTGTTTTTTTTAGACATCCAATTTGTTTCAACACTGCAACATGGTGTATTTATTATGGAGGATGTTGAGGCTATGAGCAAATTATTTCTTTCTAAGTGCTTTCTTGTACATCTGTAGAGCGGTAAATAATAATGTCATTTTGTTTCAGAAAATAACTTTTTAACAGAATAACAGATTGAAAAAACCTTTTAGTTGTGTGGGAACATAGTGCTGTAGATGACTGTGTTGGATACAAGGAATAAGATGATAATTGGGGTTTTGGTGGTGTTAATGGTATTTCTGGTAATGATAAAAAAAATAGGACTGTATATATGAATAGAAAAAAATGAAGAATATGATGATGAATATGATGATGATGATGATGTATATACAGTCTCAACTGTTCTGGGTTTAATTTAGTTAAAAGCAACTTCTGTGTGTTTCATTTCCCCTGTGTTCTTGGACTAGTAAAATGACTGGACAGTTAAAATAACACCCCATGATAGTTTCATATCCTTCCCCCATGATAGTTTCATATTTTTCCTTATGCTTTTCTAACCACATATCCTGTGACTATTGCAGGTAATGGAAATACAACTATACTGTGTGCACAACCAACTACATTGTGTGCTATAAACAAGCTCTGGCCCTTCAGTCATGGCCTCAAACCTTTCCTGATATCCACAATGCAATTACACAATAGGTACACACATAGATGTATGCACAAATTAGCACACTCATCAAGCAGTGCACCTCAGCTGGCCTCCACACCACAGCAGACATGGGCCTGACCTCTGTTTTGTGTGTGTTTGGCCGGAGTGGGCCGTCACTCCACTCACCTCTCACTGCCAACAACAGGAGATGGGAGGGGTGAGAGGGGCCAGTCTGACATGGCTTAAAGGCAAAGAGGGAGGGTGGCCAGAGGGTGACATAAAGGCTCGTGTGTGTACGTATGTGTTTGACTTCCCTTCCGGAGTTGCCAGGTCAATTAAATTCACATTGAGGATAAATGATTTGCAAATGATATACAAACGAGTGAGTGTCCTGTCCTTAAGAGGCCGTCAAGGTTCAGGATTGAAATGTAAAAGCACATGGTTGGAAAATGATGATTGATCTAAACATGGCATTTAAATGTGAAATTGTGTATACTGTCTTCAAATTTTCTTTCAACAAAACAGCAGTGTTTCTTAAAACTGCTGTTTCGACATGTTGTAAGCAACATCAGTTTATAAAAGTGCCAATACTACAAAACAATGTATTACGTCATTTTGGTCTCCATGCACATCAGTTAATGTCAATATATTGTATGTTAAACTGGGCATATTGACTTAAAGTGTTGGTTGCAGTCAAGTATTTGTATGATTGCAGTATATGTTATATGATTCCAATACATTATGCAATGTGTATTATTTGTATTTTAACACTGTTTCTCTATCACTGTTAATGTAATACACCCTCTTAAATATTGTATTATATACGTTGTGTTCCAACAAATATACTTTTAAGATCATTTCTTTGCTGATCTGCACAAACTGCTCAAGTAGTATAAATTAGGCTTGCAATAGAATTCACTTGTTTTGACACAAATGAGAAAAAATAAATAGATAAATAGATTACTAGATTAGATAAATAAATAAAACAATGATCTGATTTATGATCTATGACCTGTTGACATGTATCAGGTCATAGACACACAGGGAGGAGAAAAATATATTAAATTGACTAATATGTCTGTGTTCAATTCTGAAAAAGCTGCACTTAGCGTTAATTTACTGACACAAAAAGAGCCCAGACTGGGATACATTTTTCCATGTGTGTGTGTGTGTGTGTGTGTGTAAATGAGAAAGAGAAGGAGAGACAGAGAGCATCAGGCTTGGAGGAGACCCCCTTCTGGCTATCCTCTGAGGGGTTGATGATACTAAAGACACTGGAGTGTGCCCCGGCTGTGACCCACCCACCCACACGCACACACACACACATGCACCAACCCTCCAACCATTCTGTTCTCTTTACAACTTTACAAAATAGGCTTTTAATTTAGCTGGGCAGCCAGGGCGTGTGGGGCCCGCCAGCATCAATCATCATGAGGAGGCTGAGGAGGCCAGGCTGTCCCCTGGGCCCTCTCACTGACGAGGATGTCCCTGCACACACACACACACACACACACACACAAGCGCACACTCCCAGACTCAACACACTGCTTCCTTCTGCTCTTTTATACAGACCTCAAAACCCTATAATTTTCTCAAACTCTCTCACACACACACACACACACATACACATACACCCTCCAGGCTGTAGATGATGAGACCAGACTGAACACAGATGGGGAAAAAAGGAGGGGAAATGTGAAAACGAGACATCTCCCCAGCTCTATTTTTTGTTAATATCTTATTATTTATAATCACAAACAAGCCGAGGCGAAACCGCATGCAAACGCACACACAAGTGTGTTCAATGTGTTTGCAGCCCAACAAAAATTCGACTTCCCGATCCCTCCTTTCCCTCGTCTTTTTTCCATCATCTTTTTGTAGAACCCTTTGAACAGTCGTGTTCGTCTCTAAGCCAATTTGTATTTACACTGCAAACATTAATTTCCATTTTGGGTTCATGTACCCACCTTCTTTCTTAATTGGATTTGGATCATTTCCAAATGTTCAGTGTGTACCCAGCAATAATTATATTCCAGAGATGTGTATGAATTTCTGTCACAGACTTTGATGGCTCGTCGGCACATCACTGACATGACAGTGATATTTTACTGCACGTGTAAAACCCCGCATGACCCCAGCAGAACATCGGAAGGAGATATTATACTGTAGTTTTAAGACACTGAGAGGTGATGAATCTCCAGAGTATTATTATTTTATTATGAGGTGTACAGTTTTTCCATTTATTGTACTTTATTTTCCCACCCCACTACATTTGTGATACTGCACTGCATTTATATTACAGCAGCACTTAAATTCTAGATTACATTAAAGGTGTAATGCAGTAGTTTAATGTTACTCCTTCATGATATCATCAGGGGGATTCTTCATGATTAACCCTGTTGGGGGGTTTCAGTATTTTATACTCAGTATTAACAAAATTCGTTAGAAGACACAGCTTAGATAAACTTCTGGACAAAGGGAGGTAACATAAATAAAGGGCTTGCAGTATTCTTGAAGGTGAGTAAATGCAATCATGATTTGAGGCATGCATTTCATCTATGCCAACATGAAAACAAACAAGTGTGGCATTCAAGACAATTTTCAATTTTACTTTTCTTTTTTGTAATTATGACATGAGGTCATGTACAGTACATCCTAAACTTGAGATGTCCTGTACATTCAGGTCATGAAAGTGACAGTGTTCGTCTGTGAAGAACACTATTTACATGCAGTAGAGGGTTCAGGGTGTCTTGTAAGGCTAAATGTATGACAGACACACAGACACCAATTGCCTCTTGGTTGAACAAATTAGTTTGTGGCAGTAGGGTTAGGTCGGGTTTTGGTTAATCCGGGACTCTAAATTGACCATAGGTGTGAATGCGAGTGTGAATTATTGTTTGTCTCTGATGTTCACCCAGTGATAGGCTGGAGATGTGTCCAGTGTGTACACTGCCTCTCACTCATTGTCAGCAGGGATTGGCTCCAGCTCCCCCAACAACCTGCAAAGGATAAGTGGGATGGATGAATGTGGCCAGCAGTTGTGAAGGAACTATTCACCACCTTTACTTCAGTCCAGGCACTAATGATAAGGTGTGAAGGTTACTTTGAAACTCTTTCTTGTCAGAAGTCCTGCATTGAAATTGTTCAGTAAAATCAAGTATTATAAAATGCCTATGGTTTTTGTACTTCAACTTTTGAATGTATGAGACAGAAAATGTGTTACTAATAACAGAAGCAGAATTGTACTGTCACGACTTGGGCTGGCGCTGAAACAAATTTCCACCTCTAAAATCTTTCAAAATCCAAAATGTCACCATAACAGTAAATGGGCAGCCAATGAGAATGGACCGTTAAGTTAAAACAGTGCTTCCCAAAGTGCGGCCATTGGAGGTACAGCAGGTGGGCCTTAAAAAAAAAATAAATAAATAAATTCATGGAATTTGTTCTGGAGGATTTAAATGAAAATGCAATGAATATGTCTCATTTAAATATCTATCTATATATCGATCTGTCTGTCTGTCTGTCTGTCTGTCTGTCTATCTATATCCTAAAGGCGACATAGAATGCTTGTATCACATATATATGTTAGTTGTGGAGGTCTACTTACATATATTAACTTGTTTTCATGGTTTAAAAACCTCCTAATCGCTGCAAATGAGCCGATCAAAATATCTCCTCACTGACGCTCTCGTCAGCCGCGCTGTTTCAGACCAAAACCACACCCCCAGAATGTGGACTGTGTTGTGATTGGCCAGCCAACAAGAGCTTTCCCACTGTCCTGTGATTGGCCAGGTACCTGGAAGTGACGTAAATGGTAGGCCAGCTCTCAGATACACAGCTCCCCCTCTGGCACGGTGGATGCGCTGCATCTCAGCAGCTACAACAAGAGTAGTTCTTTTTCTTCTGCAGTTGAATTTACGCAACCGGATGTGCCCGGACTAGTGCCCGCACCAGGAGGCGCTACGGTGGTGAGAGGAGTGGTGAGGTTCTCTGATGACATCATCAGCATAGGGAAGTGCCGATCCGCTTCGCAGAGCCCAGGAAAACAACAAAACCCTATTTTCTCAGCAGTGGCTGAACTGTTTGTTCTGAAACTTTAGGGTTTCATAAACGAGGTAATGACGCAGATACACACAAATGCGGCGTTAATTGGAGCTTCCGGTCTATGTCGCCTTGAAAATACTGTGGTACATTTTTGCTGATGTGTAAATCTGCAAAGCCTCAAATCTGTTAAATTTAAAAACCTGTGATCTTAAAAATATAATGAGAGCAATAGAATACATCAAACACATTATGCTGTTTTACAACATAATTTCTTACCTAATATGGGATGTATATCTTACCCAGTACCCAATGTTTGAATGGAATGAAGAACTTCACCAAGTTTGAACATCATCATCATCATCATCATCATCAATCTCCAGTTCTCCACATCCCTCACACATTCTCATTCTCTCTGCTCCTTTTTAATTCCCTGCCCGTCTCTCTCTACCTCTGTCTTCCTGGTTGTGTGTAATCAGATAAACTGAGCCGAGAGGTGCGATAAGGAAGGGTCTCCCTGGGGTGCTATGTCGCTCCCTCCTTCCCACGCCTCCTCTCCCCACCAGCCGTACCCTCCTCCCCCTTCCACCCTCCACCCCACAGCTCTATCTTTGGTGCCGGTGGCGATGGCGGTTTTAGTATGCATAGAGCTGAGCTATCTGCTCCACTGCACCTTGACTCCCCCCCCCCCCCCCCCAACACACAAATACAACCACATTCACACAAACTCCCTGCCACAACATTCAGCCATGCACACATTGCTACCTTAGTACAGCTACCCCCCCAAAAAAAAGACAATCCACAGATTCTAGAGCTATAGAGAAATGTTTGTCACCCTCGAAATGAGTCAAAAACACACACACACGCATTCACACAATAGGTCTACCTCAGACACGTTGTATTTTGACTCAGCCACTGTCATCCATCACTCATAGGAATCAGAAAGGAAGTGGCAGGAGCCTTTTCTTTTGTCAGAGCTCTGCACTGTTGGAGTGGGAAACAAATGGAGCAGCTACTTATTTTTACTTTTGTATTTCTTTTAGTGGTCAGTATCCAGAGAAAGAGTTCCTTTTTTGTCTCTTCGGAGTAAATCTCTTATGGTCGATTATGAAATTTAGTGTCTATACATGCTGTATAGTACATGTATTATTTTCAGCTGCAGTGCACTACAGGAAATATTGGGCCCAGTATCAAATGTCTGCCAAGACTGCATTCAGATTGTATGAAAGATAAAGGGAGAAGACAGGTCAGTAGAAGTGTTTATGTTAATAGTGTTTATTATAAATATTAAATTGACTAAATGCAGAACCTATTACTCAGCCCTAATTAAATCACTGGTCTGGTCAGTAGTAGTATTATACTTTATGTAACAGTGTAGTTGTGGTCCAATACCTTGTTTGTAGGAGCCACTGTGTTATAATTTATTTTAAAGAGTTTAAAAAGGCTGTAATAAATAGTTTTTTCAACAGTCAACCAAATGACAATGTGAAACTAAAATTACTGCCGAGCACTTGTATGCCTCAATTTATCCCTCAGTCCAAGTGAACATTTATACTAAATCTTTCATGATTTTTCACTCACACAGACAGACAGGTATGCATGGATGGATGGACAGAGAACCAAACCAACTTACAGCTGTCACCTTCGCAGAGGCATGAAAAATGACAATGTTACAGAGGACTCGCATAGCGACTGACACAATAGTGACTTTATAACCTTTAGCTGTTGGCCCCCAACTTTACTGCCATAATACACTCTCATCACACTAAGGATTTTGTCTTTAGCCACTGCTATTTTCATCAAACAGCAGTTAGAGACTAAGTGGTGAACACAAAACTCAGTCGTAGAGCCCCAAAACAGAGCGAGAAAAGTGGAAGTGTGTTGAAAACATCCATCTACACAAACGCACCTGATTATACACATCGCATGGCCAATCACTGGTCATAAACGTGCTGGTGTAAACAGGATGCAGACTCTTTATTAAGTTGTTTAAACCTCTTTTAGTAAATCGAGAGGTACACAGTATTTTATTAAATGCTGGGAAACCGGCTTAAAAGACATAAGACGTTTGCCTTTCTGTTTATTTTTATTTCTATATTTATCATGTTCAGTGTCACAAATGAACAAAAGAAACAGCTCTTAATTCAATTCATTGTTTAACACAGCTAAAATGGGAATTGTGCTTCACCTATTTGAGAGCACAATGACAAGGACAGTCAACATGTCCTGTTTATCCTGTGACTGGAATGGGTCTAACCCAAACTTTGTCACAGCACGGTCAATTGGTATTGTCCGGTGGTGTGTGTGTGTGTGTGTGTGTGTGGGTGTGTGTGTGTGAGGGAAGCAGTTAGCCTGGGCAGCTAGGGGCAGGTGATAAGACAAAGACAGGTTGTTTGCTGTCTCCGTCTGTGCTGCCAGGCCATTAAAGGTAAGCCAGTGTCTGATGGAGGCCAAGCTGGACATGGCTTGTCTGACTGGTCAGCTGGAAGTGTGTTTGCACACACACACACACACACACCTCTGCAGGTGTAAGTGTCCTATAATTACATTTTCATACAGCTTAAGTGCTGTGATAGATATGGGAAATGTAACTGCTTTTTTGAGGAAATAAATGAAGTGCTTCGTCCACATCATAAAGGAGCAGTTCACGTTTTTGAAATGAAGTGTCCTGTCCTCAAAAAAATATGAACCAACACAAAACAACAGCACTTCAGCCAGCAATAGCTCAGATTTTGTTACGTATATGTATTATTACACATGATCATCAAGCTGCGTGTCATTTGAAAAGGCAGAAGAGAAGAGTAAGATTAGTATGATAAGTGTACATACACTAGTGTAGCTAAAACATTTCCAACACAAACGCACAGGGAACAAAATAAGACAACAAGACCTATGGCCCCACACTGCTTTTTCCTTTTCAGTAGGAGTATTGTTAGCTCAAATGTGCTTACATTTGAATGTGTACTAAACACCACTATACTGAGAAATTCACAGTCTTGTGGAGCTGATAGGCTAAAACAGCATTGTGTTAACTGATTTGACAATGGTTTGAATGTCAAAGACATTTGTTGGTAAAATAAAAAAAAAGTTAAGAACTACACCTTATAATACACGCTAGCACAGACCTGCTGTGATGCTTGAACCAAAGGTGACGTCACAGCAGTGTTAGGGAGTTTGATCAGACATCAGCATTCTACTGACCAGAGGATGCACGCACACACACACACACACACACACACACACACACACTCTCTCTCTCTCTCTGCAGAAGGAAGCTCAGCCAGTGGTAGCAGCTTCTCTGCACTGTGGCTTTCGCTTGCTGGGCCTCATGCAAAGCTGCTTAACAGGACTCATCTGGGATCAGTGACAGGTGGACAACCTCCAGGAGACAGGTAAACCTGGTCAGAGCCCCTTGGGAACCCTCCTGGATGCTAATAGTGTAATCACAAGCTTTTACTGCCACACACACAGTAGTACAAATCTGCAGCTGTAAGCACATGTTGTCTGTCACTAATCACTTACACAGTGTCAAAGGAATCTGGCTTTTAGAGTAGGAGCTTGTTTGGTATCCTATCATATCATGGACTAGGATTAACTGGCCACTTCTGCCCATTGCTGTTATAAATCTGGTCTCATCAGTCATGACTTGGCTACAAGTGGTGAATGCAAATTTATAAAATTAAAATGTACTACTTTCTGGACAGGTTTTTGTTGGTTAAGACTTTCCTTTATGTGGTGGACATGGTCACATTTTGTGTGATATACCGAGAGACATTTGGTGGAGGAATTGGTGGATGGTGTGTGTGATTACCATGGACATGATTGAAACCTTTTGCCAAAGCATACATTGAAAACATTGTACAACTCAAATTTTGTTGAGCAGTATAATTAAGCTGACAACATGGAAATGCACAAACTCACACATGACCTGTGCTTATTAATGTGTGCAAACAGTGGACTGGAGAGAGGTCATGCAGAAGTCACAGCTGGGGGGCTCCACCATGTGCCTTACACTATCCAATATTTGGCCTACTGGTCACGCAACATCATGGGGGGTGTCCAATGTGGGTCACTAAACATGTCCGCTGGGTGGATTATATTAGTGATGAGCTAAAATGGAAATATTTGTAAATATTGCTAACTTTTACAACAGTGATGTTGTAGATTTTTGTGATTGTTAGCAGCTCCCACTAACAGACCAAAATAGTAAAAAAAAAAACACATAAAAACAAGTATTATCAGGGTCCAAAACCACACGGTTAAAAAGATTGGTTGAAAAAGAGACTGAAGTAAATGTTGCATAATAGTAACCACTGTATCATTGTGAGTTTCATTGTGTTGTTTTCTTCTTTCCCCAACTCTTTTTGTTTCCATTGTGTTCATAACATCACAAATAACACAATTTAGTGTAAAAAAGTGACTTATCTCTTTAAAAATGCACACAATAAGTATAAAATGATTTTGGTTGTGCTACAGCAAATGACAATGGGAGTTTGTACTCTTTAACAGAATTAAAGGTCATTTGTTTCTTCCACCCCTGCAGCCATTTCCCTAAAACAGTGGCAACATAAAAGTTAATGTAAAGCTAATGAAAAATCTGTAATATAATCTAAAATAATGTGATCACCCCTACAGAGGTTTCTTAATGGAAACTCGGTCACAACCTTCTGACATCGAGAGTGCTCATATGCGCTCATCCTGATACTGTACAGGACTTGTATGGGCAATTGTTGTTGTTATTTAGTGTGAATGCTGATCCGATTATCATTCACACCTGAACGTGCAGTGTGTGATGTGTTAAATATGTGCAACAAATAGCAACTCCTCCACAGCAAATCCAAAGTCAAATTCACACCACAGTTATGGGATGGCTGTGCAGCTCATATTCGTAGGAGTCTTGCACTTGTGAGTTGTGTTTGGATAACCTATCTAGCCTTCAGTTAGTATCAAAACTCAAAGAGGTTTTGCTTGTTCATTGTGGGCTTTTGCAAATACATGGTGGTCCAAAATGTTGACCTCATTAGACCTGGTATAAATATTGAAGGTTCATCCTGGAGCAATGAAAAACAACTATTCATACAATCATGTGATTGCACACATAAAAATTAGGTAGAATTATTCTGTCTCAATTTCTGATAGATGAAACAAATTCACCAAAATTGTCCACACTGCAACCACTAAAAATGCATAATTTGGCGAGGTTGAAAAAAGGCTGCTGACTCCATTTTAGTTTAAAAGCTTTGATGACTCAGTTGCCTATATTAATTTCCTCATTGGTTCTGAAAACAAAGAGCTCCATTAACACATCTTTTCACTTCCTCCTTGATCTAATAAAATAAATAACTTTACTTACTTTTCATCATTGTAAAAACAAGAAAAGAACTAAAGAGGAGATAATTAGCTCCCTCTTTGTACATGAATGGACACATGATACATTTTGGTTGGTTGGTTTGAGTCAGGGATGTTTCACTGAGCCTCCTTTTCTTTATATAGTTACTGGAGACTACTGTTGTGGGTTCGATTCTCAACTCTGCAAGTCTACATGCCCATGTATCCTTGGGAAAGACACTTAACCCCATGTTGCTCCTGATGGCTGTGCCTGCAGCGTGTGAGTGGGTATGAAAGATGAGTGAGAAAATGTGCTGCACATAGATGCGTTGTATGTGATGTGAGTGAATTGGTGTAAATGGAAACATTGTAGTGTAGAGCAGCTTTGAGTGGTTATCAAGACTAGAAAAGTGCCATATAAATACAAAAATATTTGACAGAAAATGGCCACAGTGATACCTGCACCCCTCAAAGCTGCCATGTCTCTGATGGCAGCATGTAGCGTGGATGTCCTCTTGTCACCGTGCTGCCTCACCCAGCACTGTACACCACGTTGCACTTCAGACTGGTTTTGTGGCCGTCATCAGCAGCTGGAGGATGGAATTAGCTCCATTGCTGTGAACCTCGGTCTCTTGTCAATGGCTCTTAACTCATTTGTTCTTATATTCCTGTTTGTTTCACGTCCAAAACAGTATGTGTGGCAATGTCGCGGTGATGCCGGGTGGGTATATGGGGAGGGCAATAATTAGTGTTGGTATTGAAAAGTGATAACAGTATGGATTAATGTGGGAGAAGTGGAGTGGAGCGCATCATCGAGTGAGACAAATCCAATGCTGGGAATTGGCAGACAAAGCAAGAGGCAGTCAATAGGGATTATGTGGGAGCAAAGCCGACCCACTTTGGCTAGGGGAGGGGAGAGGAGGTGGTGGTGGGGGTGCCTTGATAGTGGTGGTGGCAGCTTTTGGGCTGGCACCGATACACGCTCATGCAGGTCGGCTCGCCGTCACAGCCTCCTCAGCAGACATTGCACATGGTCTTTGGTAAACAGTGTGGGGCAGAGGGGTGTAGACGGCGCAGAGGGGTGGTAAGGAGGGAGGGAGGGAGGACAAGCATCTTGCTCCCTCTATTTAGCTCACCTGACTCCACCCACCATTCCCCCATCTCCCCTTCCATGAGTTTATGAGGCCCTAGATCCCTCTGCCCCCTAGAGGAGGCGGTGCATTGACACTGCCAGAGCCGGGGCCTGTGCCAGCTGGGCAAACACCCAAGTTGTTGACAGAATAAACACCTTGCAAATAAAACCAGAGATGTCACAACCTCAGAACACAGCTCCTCGACACGAGGAAGGGCGGAGTGTTAGATACATGAACACTTGTTAAGGCAACCATCTCATCACATGGCATCAACTCAAACTGAGCATCAGAATGAAGAAAGTGTCATTTAAAACACTAATCTCTTTTCGTAGCGCATTGGCCTGTCTCCTCCCCTCATCTGACACCATCTCTTCTGTCTGTGACACGGGGGCATAGTCTCTGCTGCTTCTGACTGACCTTGGACTTTTTATTTAAAGTAAACGGGTCACTAATATGATGGGGGATCATTCAAAGGGCTTGTTTGAACCTTATCTGAATGCATGCTTATTTTTTTCATGTGAATATTGCATGATTAGGTATTAGAAATTGAGAAAGTTGTGGCAATATGAAAATAGTCCAAATCAAAAGCATATTAACACCCAATGCATTATACAATGTATTCAATATGTGTATCACTTAATAAACTAAATAATTAATAAATAACATTTTCTTTGGAATGTCTTGGCCTACTTTCTAAATGGATGTAATACATTCCTGCTGCTTCCTGCTGCATGTGGTCAGCTTTTCCTCTGAGCTTTCAAGTAGATCACAGAATTTGGACTCACCAAGCAAAATAAATAAATACTGCAAATGCAAAGTAACATGCATGTGAGCTCCTGCGACATCTGGAGGCTGCCTGAGCAGGGAGCATCCATGCTCCCTCACATTCTGGCCAAAAAAAAACAAAAAACACTGCTTGTTCACATCTCTGTTTTGCTTTAAGTCATTTGTAAACATGTGTTTAGGCTCACTTCTAAATAAATAATCCAATCAGATATGAGCAGCCTCATTCTGTCACTTTCTCTCAGCAAAGAGAAAAGAGGAGATAGGAGATTTATACATTTTTCATTTATTCATTCATTCACTCATTCATTGGCTGCCCATTTTCTCTGCATATAAGTCTTTAATTTTTATGTTAATGGCCACATGGGGTGGTGGCCGGGTTTTGATTACATATCTACAGCGGAGAGCCTTGGAACGGCTTAGCCCGCCCATCCAAAAATAGCTGTGAAATCCAACAAAATAATAGAAAGGGTGGTGGTGCTGGTGGTGGTGGAGTGGAGTGGGAAAGGGGTGGATTTGCAGCAGCTGAGGCTTTGCATTCGAATGGCATGGTCTGTCTGGAGTGAAGGGACGTCTCTCCCCCCACACCCACCTCCCCCCAGCTCTCCTTCACCACCACCATCACAACACCCAAGAGAGAGAGGGAGAGAGGAGGTGTTATCGGGCCCTTGCAGCCAGAGCCCCGACTTGTTCCTGAATACCAAATGTGGCAGAGGACCAGAAAAGTGAGTTGTCTTTGTTTTGTCAAGTGTGCCATGACAAAATGCTGGGGAGCCCCCTCCACATGACCCTTCCCTCCCCCCTGCCCCTCACCCACATCCACATGCATACGCATACACAGGTTTGCACAGCTATTCTTGTTAGGACCCTGCATTGACTTCCTCTCATTTGAACAGTCTAAAACCTTAATCATAACCACCAACCGTAACATTAAATTAACCACAATTTACATTTAAGCCCTCAATTTTACCAGATCCTAGGAAATCCTCCGTATTCCTCAGACACTTTGGTCACCAAAACAAGGTCATAAAGAGGTAACAAAACAAGTATAAACACACATGCAGATGGACTTGCTTATCAAGGGATTTGCTTATTTGACCTGCTAATAATTGTTGCTTAAATATACATAATAAACACATCCGCACTTTCTCTCTCTCACACACACTGCGTCATGGGGAGAATGGGGACTTGGGGGTGCATGAGCAGAATCTGATCTATGGTAATAGTCGTCAATGTGAACACCACACACATGTGTCCTTACATAAAAGAGCAGGCACACATGCAGAAATGCACAAATACAATCTTGTGAAGTCTGATTTGGCATGTCTCCAGACGCACACACAGAAACATGAACACATACACCTATGCCCTCAGACGAAGCGGACTCACAATACACAAGCTCTTGGGAACCGTGTTTGAATATATACATGCACCTAGCGTGTAGACACACATGCACAAACACACGCAGGCGTTCTCCATCTTCACTCCGACAAGTCCCGCTAAATATTCATGAAGCTTGACAACAACAGTGTCCATTCTCTGGCCGTCTGCCTCTTTCTGTCCCTGGTAGTCTTTATCCTAGTGTCTTTCCACATGGTGGTTTATTTTTAAGCAATTGCTTGCCCTCCTCAACTGATCAGTCTACAATGATATGGGTATGCAACTGTTAATCAATTGCACTTGAACACACATGAATCATCTCACAAACACACATATAACACAAGTAGCCTTCACCCTTGCAGACTGAGAGCCAAATTCTAAATGGCCAGTAAAGCTAAAACCTATGAATACACTTTACATTGCAGTTGTCCAATGTCTAAATGTGTCTCCGATCGCTCAAACAAACCCAGTACATAAGATTTATTTATCACAATTCGGATGGCCTTATAGTATAGTGTTGCACTTATAGAAATTGGCAAATGTGACAGAAAATGTAGGAAAAAGGGATGTTTTAAACCTTATGAAGTGACCATCAATGTTAAGTCAGTGTGACTGAAAGTGCTAAGCATTCCTTTTGAGGAATATTGATATTTAAGTTTTTGTACTCCGACACTAAAGATCCAGGTCCAGAATTCCATGGCCAAATGCAAAAAGAGCCGAGAAACTTTAACTAAAACACAACCAGTTGACATGGACTGGATCTGCACCTGTGTGTCTGTTTTAAGTAGTTTATAATTCAAAGCTTCAAAGGTTCATGTCTGGGTGCTACAACATTAGCTTCCTTTGTGTCTTTGTAGTATCAACACAATGTAGAAATAAGGTTTGGTGTCTATTTAGTGTCTCCCTGAAAGCATTCATGCATCAAGCCAATCACAGCATGCAATTGTTTGACTGCATGTTTTAGAAAGACACTTATTCACCGGTGGGAATAAGTTCAGAGGAGGTTAGGACTGAGTAACATTTTCGATCAGCACTACACTGCTGACTTTAGTCACCTGCCAAAGCATTTCACATTACAAAATGAATCTACTCAAGGGGCTCCACTGTCATCTGCTACATCTGTTATCAGGTATGCATGCGTCTCATGCCAGACCAGTGTGAGACAACATTTTAGAAGAAATGGAGCCGTGATCAGGAGGTATTAGTAGCAGCCGTGGATGGTGCAAAGTAGGGAACTTCAGAGAGCATCTGGGGGCATAAACGCAGTGTAGCACAAAGCATTAATGTCTCAAAGGGCGGCTTGTAGCTGGACTGTCGACTCCTTCACTCCATATGTCAAAGTGTCCTTGGGCAATAATGCTGAATCCCAAATTTTGCACGTGTGTGTTTCATTGGAGTGCTGTGTGTGCAACAAAACCTACTGAATTTGAATGTAAATGGTGGTCTCTGGGTGAGTGATAAAACAAGAAAAGAGCTGTATGGATGCAGTCCTTTCAAACTGCATTTGTTTTTAATTACCATAGCGGAGGTGGATAAACGCTGCTGATAGCCGATATCCATCAACCCACAATATTGGTCCGACTCCAAGAAACACTCACAGGGTAAACAGGCGGTGCATATTGTATGTGCTTGAGGGCATGGTGGCCGAGGTGTGAATGTGTGTCAGATGGTTTAGTGGGCAGCCTGGCAGCCAGCAATGTGGTGCTGCCCACACCTACAGGGAGCGTATACACACACACACACACACACACACACACAGAATGATAGAAGGGGGGAGGGAAAGAGAGAGAGTCATAGATCAGTTTTGGGGACATGACATAGACTTGCAAACATGTGCAGAAAAATTACCCTAAACGTGACTACAACTTGCTGAACCATTACTTTACGCTTAACCTAACCCCAATTTTAATCCCTGAGCAAAAGAAAAACCTTGACACAGTTTGTCCCCACTTGGACAAGCAATCCCAAGTTACCTCCCGCTCTATTACTCAACATGTTTGCTAATTGTTACTCAACAAAACCTGAAAGTCACACAAATCACAATTTCTGCTTTAATGAAAGGTTACAGTTGTCTCCATGATGACTACATGTTATCCTCAGCCAGCTCTTCTTATAGCAATTGCAAACAAATAAGGTTTTCTTGGGGGATTAGGAAGTAGCTTTAATATCATGCAGTGGTCTCTTCATTTTTCCCACTTTAATATTCCCTTTTTCTGCATCTATGTGGGCATTTTACCAATGCTCACAGTTATACAATGGCCCTGCCTCATTTGGCACGTTGTCAGCCATGTACTTACTGTTTACTTTTAGCCATTCACATGCTGTGATGTCAGATTATCAGTGTATGAGATGCACGTCACTCCCAGGTAACTTGTGTGATAGATCAAGGACTTGTCTAGAACTGTTCCCTTACTTTTTACACATCGCATGGTAGGATTTCTCACAGGTCAAACACTCATGGAGATTGACAATGATAAAACATCGATCAATAAACAATTGCATTCACTTCTCAGCAATTCAGCAACGATTGTTTCAGGAGTCATTCATATTTTTTGGCTTCTCGGTTAGTTCAACATGCATTGGGTCCAGGCAAACTCCACAGACAAACATCCCAGCTGACCTTGTGGACGACCCACACGGTACTTGTTTTTAGGTCATGGTACAGATACCCTCAAATTAAAGTTCATCTTCACTATAGCTCATTAGAGGTACAGTATTGTAACAGCTAAAGTAGTATCAACACCCCTCTGGTTTGAACTGGTATATTGAGATTTCAGAATGGCAAAAGTGATCTCTTGTGTTTCTATTTTCTCCAAAGAGAGAGACGAGGTGAAGTACGACTTAACTCCATGGTTAATTGAGTGTCTCACTTCCAGACCAAGAAGAGAATACGCATACTGTACATATTATTAACAGACATTTACTGATTTACAAAAAAGCTCAAAACTGGTCTTAACAAAAACATTTCAGAGGTATGAAAATGTTTGTTTATAAATCTGATTCCCAGCTACCACTGAGGACCCAGATTTCCGCTTTTTAGTACTGTTTCTGGATTGTTGTAGTAAATGATTATTATTAGTAAATGATTGTTTCAAATCAGTATTTTATAACTGGTTGTACTATCTCCGTATCCTGTCAGTGTATGCTGCTTGTTTGTGCGTCACTGCCCTCACTTTCCCTCTCCTTCTTGTCTTAGTCCATGTCTCACTCTCTCTTTTCTCTGTCCCCCTCCTCCATCTCTGCCTCTCTGTTCCCTCTCTCAGCAGTAAGCCCTCTAATCTCTCCTGTTCAATTGCCTGGCAGACACATGCCCTCTGTCTGCACAGCCAGCGGGGATGCTTCCTGTGCAGGTGTACCACAGAGCGGGCACAATAGGTACAGTGAGCATGGTGCCTTTGCTACGGCGAGCAGGGCAGGCTGAGTTAGTCTGGTTAAGTATGCTTGGTATAGTGATGGATATGTGTGTAAGGTAAACATGAATTATGGTTGATGCACAGGCATAAAGAGGGCATTGCGTACAGCGAGGAAGGTGATTGTGAGGGATTTGCTGAGGATAAGTACACTGGGCAGGGTGCACATGGAAACTATGGTGGGTGCAGCGGGCGTGGTGGGCACAGTGTGACCGGCAGATGGTGGGCACAGTTAGTAAGGTACATGGCAGACACTC
Organism: Solea solea; assembly: GCF_958295425.1. Taxonomy (NCBI): domain Eukaryota; kingdom Metazoa; phylum Chordata; class Actinopteri; order Pleuronectiformes; family Soleidae; genus Solea; species Solea solea. The sequence goes on along the minus strand of NC_081140.1, from coordinate 6,309,913 downwards.
TGAGTACACTAAGCGTGGCGGGTATGGTGGCCATAGTAGTGGTCACAGTGTGACCCTACACTGTGTGGCGGGACCAAGGGCCAAGGTTGCCAGTCATGTCTGGACTCTGTCCCACACTTCCTGACATCCAACATGACGTTTCCTCTCGTGCTGAGTCATTAGTAATTTCAGATAGTTGGTAGCTTTTCCCCCTTGTTGCTGGCATCTCTTAATCAATGTTAATTGGCTTGGAATTAGCATATGTTAATTAATGATATTTACTTCAAATTAAAGGTATGAGTGGTCCCAGAGGGTTTCCTGTTCATCTAATTAGAACCAATTAGCTGCAATTAACACGTGTAAATGAGACAGTACTGAGTCCAAAACAAACAGTGTGTACATGCAGGCTGCTGCCCAGCTTCCCTTGTGTGGCTGAGCATGCACTGGGTCAGTGATTTTTTTTTTTTTTTCCCCCCTCTGTATATATATTTACATTATGTTCATGTTGGTTATGATAAACAAAATGAAACAAATAAAAAAACAACTATTCCAGCTCACACAAATAACCATTCAGGACCTCCTTGCTCCCAGTTTTCCTTCTTGCATCCCCAGCGCTTCTCCTATTTTTAGAGTGTGCTGCCAAACTAATTTGTTTTACAGACCTCTCTATCAAGTGAAGAAAATCCCGGAGGTGTATTAATTGAAATTCAGTCGACGGCACATCTTGTTTTGGTCTAAGAAACCACCAGCCGTGCTGAGTGTGGAGAGTAATCTCACACAGGGAAAATTGCCAGGAAATGAGAAGATGTAAACAAGGGAGAAGGTAGAAAATAAACAGAAGTCATTCAAGCATCTATGGCATCTCACCATACTCTATTAAAAGTATGCTGCCAGTTTTAGTTTTAAGTAGTTTAGTATTTTGACTATAGCTTACTAGCTTTAAGTTCACTTTCTCCCCAGTGGCTGCTTGTTTTCTAAGGAAAGATAATTTGTCTTTTGTGGATCTCAGAGAATAATTTGTCAAAAAAAGTGGGGTTTGCATCTTATTCTTAGAGGACGAGTCAATACGTATCTCGATACATGGACCTCAATTTGATTCAGGAATGTTACTTTCAATTGTGGAAAGATCTGGTTCAGTTTGATGCAGTACAACTAGATTTGGTCTGATGGGAATAGATCTGATGCATGAAAATTATTTATTTCATGGAGGCACTCATTTTCAATTAAAAATTGGAAAACGTCAGATCTATAAAAGTACACTTGCCTTCAATAGATATTTTCTAAGACACTCTTAATTTGGTATTCCCATACATGCCACATGTAAAGAAGGGACCACCTACACGTCACTGTGTTTATCACTTAGACAAAGACTAAGGGCAGACATTTGAGTAAAAGTAAATAAGCAGATGGAAAAAAATATGATAAGAATATGTTTTGTCTATAGTGGTTTTCAGCCATCCCGGTAACTTGCTTTAGTTAAGTAAAATAAGTTTCACCCCTCATCCAAGGAGTTTCTTCTGTTCTGAACGGGTGGAAAGAACTTAGCCCCTGAAGGCTGGATATATAGCGAGAATATGTAAAACATTGTAGGTCATTAAGTTTCACCTAAGTCAAAATGTGAAGGAGGGGTGTTAGGGTCACCTAAGATACACAGTCCAGTGTTTTAGGAGCTAAGTTAATGTTAGCAGAGATAAAGTGAGGCACTAATGTGTAATTCTCATACCTAGATGCCAATGACAGAACTGCTGTCATTGGTTGATTTTAAAGATTAAATTGCTATTCAGCTGTCTTTACGCAACCATGTAAATTCAAAGATGTTGCTCTGCTGGTGCTTTGAAGCCATAAAGTACTATGTCATATACACTACATTTAAATATGAATATATATATATATATATATATATATATATATAGACATATGTCTTATTTAACCTAGGTCTACTGGTATTGTCTTTACACCATCACTGTTGCAGACGAGTATATATGCAAAAGTGGCATATTGCATCATCTCTGATGAAGAAAAAACATTGTGCCATCTGGTAAACTGGTATTACCACTGTGTTACATCATCGTTTTTATGAGCAGATGAGTTAATGTTGGAGATGATTCCGAACATGGTTCTGTAGCAGAGCTACAATATGCACAGGCAGCGAGTACAGCCATCAAACAAAATGATGTGTTTACGCAAATAATATAGCACATAAAATGTTGATAGCACTAATTGTTTTCAGCTGGACATTTAAAAATCACAATTAAATGCGTGCCGCTGATTCAGTGAGTCAGGTGGGACATGTTGGTGATATTCTGCAGGAAACAGTTTTCTTTGTCTTAAGCCTTTGTATGTGGATTACAGGTCTGTCCTGATAAGTGAAATTCACAAAGAACTACAAAACAGCCTTCTCTGCTGTCTGTGCTCTACTCCAAGAGAGAGAGGGAGAGAGAGAGAGACCTGAAGCACTGTCTAGAGTGTTTTGGCAGATGTAACTCACACATTCTTTCATTCCACCTGGATAAAATACATTCTTTATATCCAAGTCCCTTTTAAAAAAGCCCAGACTTCAATTATCCATTTACAGCGACAACAAGGTATCAATGAAGAACCCAGCCATGACACCCACAACTTTCCACAGTGTTCTTTAACGATGAATAGATGCAGATAATATTTCTTTTTGCGTCGTTTCATCGCCCTCACCTAAACCCCCCCCACCACCGCCTATTGAGGTAGAAGAAGGTGCCTTGTTGAAATCCGCCTCAGCTCAAAGCGGTGGCTAATCTTGAGTTAGTGGTTGTGTGGATGCAGCATTGACAGGTCTCCCTCTCACTGTGTGTGTAGCATTTGGCAGACTCTCCTATTAGTCTCCAGGTTTAGCGGCAGGAAGCGGCAAGATGCTTCTGCGTACTTACCGCTATAACAATCAGGGGGATGGAGGCTGTGGGGGTAACATTGCAGGAGGTTTTGCAGCTGTAAATACAGCATCCGCCTCCTTTGTTGAGCGATAAGGGAAAGGTGGAGGGTGGGGGGTGGAGGGATACAAGCACACAAGGAGCGATCTTGGGAGCTGAACAAATCTGAGAGCGGCATTATGGGTTGGTAAACATGAACGCTGTAAGAGGCTGCAGGATTTGCCAGTTTCCTATTTTCTTTTCTTTCTTTTTTCTCTTTCTTTTGGAGGGCTGGAGAGCAAGGCACAATGATGAGATTGGAGGTGGTGTGAATGGAGAGATGGAATGAGACAAAATAAAAGGCAGGGAAAGAAAGAAAGTTGAGAAAGCTGACAAGAAAGTGATGGGGTGGAGGCAGAAGAATAGGACAGAAAAAAGGCAAAAGGCGAAAGAAAAGGTGGAGAACAAGAGGATATGAAGAGAGCAGAGGGATATCTAAGCACACTGAAGAAGCTGAATTTAACACTCTTTAATAAACTTTCCTTCACCTCCACCTCAGAGCTGAAGCCTATGTTTGCAACAGTTTTAATAATACTAAAGTCACAGTATTATATTATATTAACAGTAGGGGAACATACAAGTATCAGAACACATATCACATATGGTATATACCTTTAGTTTTCAATTCCCAAAAAGGTTTGGAAACAAGGTTTGTTGACCTTTAGAAACAATGATGAAGTTACCTGCATTTACTTTCTCTTATCAATCAAAATATCAATCCGTTATGAACACAAAGTGATTTTATAGGGACAGTTCGGGTTTTTGTAGTGGAGTTGTATTGAAAATAGTCGGCACCTTCGGAGTCGGAGGTGGGTGCAAGCTCAGTGAACACATGGCTGAAAAAGGGTGCTTCAGGAAAAAAGCAAAAGGAACACACGTTTACAATTTCAGCTTACATGACACAGAAGTTGCTGGTCTACTGCTGCCTGGTTTGGATAGATGTGTTATTTATGTATATTGAGCAAAGGTTTAAATACCACAGTCTTTAAATGTTTAAATGTACGGATGGAGGCTGTACAGACAAAAGTGTCACTTCCTGGACCAAAATGTAAGCACCCTTTCCACTAGCGCAGCAGGCCTCGCCTCGGCACGGTTATTTTGTGTTTCCAGCGTATAGTACCTGCTCTGGGGAGGTTCCAAGCGAGCTGAGGCGTTAGTATGCGTGACGTTGTCAGACTGCCGGCCACTGATTGGTCATTGGAGTGCCGTCACAGGAAGAGGCATGAGCGGCGATTGCGAGCAGCGAGCCACATCACAACCCTTGCTGCTGTATTTCAATTCAGAGACTGTGTCAGACGGAGTATGTGCTCCGGTCACGGAGGAATTACTAAACAAATCGCTTTAATTAACTGATTCTAATGATTCAATATACTGAAAACAACTGCTTTACAAGTCAATAGTCACTAGTTTCATGCAGCCGTGCAGTGATAACTCCACCCACGTTGAGGAGGTACTATATTGTAATGGAAACACAACCAAACTGTGTCGAGGCGAGGTGAGGCGAGCTGGGACCATGTATTGGAGACACTGCAATATTCTTACTGGTTATACACTTGATTGTTTCAACTGTTACACTGACCATCACGGTTTGTAATATAACTCATATTCTCATATAACATCTCTTCCTGATAATGTGTAAACTGGCAACCTAAAGAGTCGGGCTGAAGGATTGTTTGGTAACAAACCTGAAGACCACTGAAACTGAACTTTGTCAAATAAAAATGACAATTACACACAACTCAATTTAAACAAATTAAGTTTTGTGACAATTATCAAAAGTTTTTGTTTTTTTCATTATCAAATTGATGTATAAAAAGTAGAGAGAGTGGATTTAAAAGTAGAAGTACATCTGCGCACACAGACGTCTTTAATCTGCACTGCCTGTTGTGATTTGTTCCGCTCTCCATCTTGTCTTGTCTCTCCTTTGAAGCTGGTCTTAAATTTGACTTGATGTTCTTCTCCACAGATCTACACTCACAACAACTGACTGAGTTTAAAGCATCTATTGGGACCAGGGGGAAGAAGTACATAACAGCTGCATCCCTGCCAGTCTGCAGTGTTTTGGCTTGAGGGAAAGGAGAACTCTCACCCTGCCGTCGGCTGCTCGGTGGAGATAAAAGATTCAGAGTTTTTTCACCTGTGTTTGTCTCTGCCACTCTCTATCTGGGAATTACACCAGGGAGCTGGTCGATAATGCCACTACAATCAGGCTCGCCACAGTGACTAGCGTGTTCTCTTTTCAGGGCTGTCACAGAGGAAAGACAATGCAGCACACCTGTAGGCTCCACCGAGAGCTTCCCCTGTTTTATTGTCAGCTCAGCGTGCTGGGACTGAAGCGTGAGCTGCTGCTTGCCCCTCTGGATACTCGCTTACATCGCACAGAAAAGGAGACTGTAGTCAGTCTCTCTGTAAGACATGCACGGCATGATCACTGCATGTGTTGGTCGCAGTGAAGCAAAATGGAAACCCCACTGCTGTAGTGAGGATTGTTTTCAAATACAAATACGATTGTATGATTATTGACTGTAAAAGTTCTTGATTCAACTTCAGGAGAGAAAGCATCCAAACTCCACATTCACTGCTGTGCTCCGCCCAGATTGAGGAGGTACTATGAAGTAATGGAAAACAATGTGCCCGATACCAAACCATGCAAAGTCAAGTCAAGTACAGCCACACACATCTACAAATAAGAGAGCTTTTTTTATTTTATTTTATTTAATTAGCTAACCATATATATTGCTGTTATTGTGAAACTTAAGCAGAACACAGGAACACAATCAACATTATTATTATTATTATCATTATTATCAACCTTACCAGAAAATAATGAACAGGTGGAACCAAAACACTTCTAATGTGACAAAGTCCCTGGAGTGACAGGATGGCTGTTGACAAACAGTGATCAATAGAGAGTGATCAACAGCGGTCAATAAACCAATATTACACACGGAGGACTGTCTTAATGTCAGGCCTCAGTGAATGTTTATAGGAACGATGTGTACAGTATGTCTAATACTGGCTTAAAAGTTAAAAGTTTAGGTGAAATTATTTTTTATTTGGTAGAAACTGGAGATGACCTTTCACCCTATGTCAACTGGGATTAGCACCAGCGCCAGTGGGACCCTCATGTGGAGGATAAAGCAGTAGAAGATGAATGAGTGAGTGAGAAATTGAAAATAGAATAATCTTACCTTAATTTTGTATCAGTGTAAAATCACATGGTTGTATGAATTGTTGTTTTTCACAACCCTAAATCATCATGTTTTACCATAAGCCACAGTGGACAAACTGCACAAACTCCAAATCACATTATCTTCTGACCACAGTGCTAACTGGTAGCTTCACTAGTCAGTAGGCTTAAACCCACAGCTCGATATAGTGTTACATTTTTGTTTTCAGAAACAATTGATTCCTCCATTGTTAAGGAATTAGATCTGAATGTTGATTTATCTCGAACAATGCTGTCATGCATTTTCAGGTGTTAAATCTGGGAGATAACATAAGTCTGCTGAAGGAAGAAGTTATGTTGTGTTAATGAAACCCAGAATCATGTGGAACGTTTGTACTTTTGTACAGACATTTTTCTTGTATTTAAAGTTATGCACTACAGCTTCAGAGTCTAAAATTGTATAAACAATTGCAACACATTTGAGACAGGGATTCCATTGGGTTGTTAAATGGTTACAGACCAAATAAAAAGGCTAATAGCTAGTTTTATTTATAAATAAATGAACACATTTATACAGCGGTATCAAAGTCTTGATGACCACTTAAAGCTGCCTTTTACCCTGGACAGGCTGAAACAGAGGCTGTTGGGAAGTGATCACACTGCCGTGTTTGCTTGCCGACTGGGTCTCTGATTTTTCATCAAAACACAATTTCCCAAAAGGAAAACAAATATTAACATTAACAACATCATTCTGATATGAGTTAGCATGGATAGAGATTGTGTCGACAGAGCTAAAGCATGTATCTGGACAGAGATTGTTTTCATTAATGTTGGCTCTTTTAAGTACAGCCAACCATTTCTGAATATTGACACAATTGGAGGACACACACTTCAACACTGACACCTATAAAGCTCAACTGCTACATCTCCTGCATGCTTTTTGGGGAATGACTTATTTTAATCTCTATTTCTTTGTCTTAGTTAGTCATAAAGTATGGGCACCCGCTGTTTTTGTGGCACATCAGTATATGTTATCATATATTTTCAAATGTAGTTTGCAATTGCTCTGAGGGGATTAATAAAGTTGTGTTGTGTATCATTGTATCATCTGAATGAAATATGTGAGCGTCTTCCTTGATCATAATTCTGTCTCTTGGATTTTCTACTTTTCCCTAAAGAGGCGCTGTGCCTAAAGCAAACTTTATTATCCTCAACAGACATGCAGAGTGCATACATTTCCCCTGAGAGGGAGAATATGGTCAGCATGAAACAGTACAAGATACATTATATTTTATTGATGTGCGTGTGCTGCTACATCATTAACCATTAAAAAACATTATTTTCCAGAATGTGTACACAACAAAACCCTGTCATGAGGACCAAAGGAATAGTATGTTGTAATAGTATCGTCCTGGCAAACCACAGGTACAGCTCATGTTTCTGAATCAGAATTATATTTCTTAATTAAATGTCTAACAAGGTTGTGTTTAAAGGTTTTTTTTTTGAAAATGTTGAGGTCCTGACACCTAACCCAACACCCTCTTAAGTCTATGAGATCTTATGGACATATTTTCTGCTTTATCTTGCAATTTGACACATTTTCCAGCAGAAAATACTTTGTAAAGGGCTCACTCCCCTGCACCAAAGTCTTTAAAGAAATTGGTGTTTTTACACCTCAGGGAAACACAAGAACTGCTGCTACTATCACTGAGGTAAATCCAAGGAAGAAATGTGGGGAGTGAGTTGTGTCCAAGGCTATACAAATGTTATTTTCAAGACAAAAAAAGCTAACATGTCATCACTGGCCCTTCCATATCAGTATGAAGATTTAGCTTCAAATAGTTGTGGCACACCTCACTATCAAAATGTTGATATTAAATGTATTAATTATATGCCAAAAAGAAGTAAAAAAGCTCATTTTGGGAAGGAGACTGAGAAAAATGTAAGTATTTTTCCCCATTCCATTGCTGTTTCTAAAGGTAAAAAGTTCTCATCTTAAATGAGAATCACTTTTCTCTACAGATACATTTTGTTTTCTCTTCCAAGGCTGCCGTCAAAACCTCCCTTAATTCAAATTCAGCTGGATTTCACATTTCTCTCACATCACGATACACATCCCCAAAAAAGCTCGCAACATGGGAACTTGAAGAGCACTAAATCCCCCACCCCGCCAATCCACCCAGGCGACAAACACACTTGCGCTCACACACACACTGAGTGGCAGGTATCTTATGCATTCACGGACTGATGATTCCGATAATCCGAGTGAAAATACAATTCCGGGATCACAGGATTTAAATGACATTATATAGAAATTAGATTTCACATCTAGAGCAACTGAACCTCCCCCGATCTATCTCTTTCTAATTATACTACTTCCCCCATGAATCTGTACCAGACACTTTCTTCTGCTTCCCTTTTTATTCATTCTGCTTGAATACAGGCTGGGATATTCTTTAGCAGCACAATGCATCCATTACAATAGAAAGTAACCCAGGAGCTGCAATATATTCCCAGCGATGGCTCCCCAATGAATTGGCATCGTGCGTGATTCATGGTGGGCTGCACTGTTCCACTCAGCAGAGGGGGGAGCCCATACAGTCGTCTACCTGTAAGTGACACAGTGAATATTTACAGGAGGAAATGACTACAGTTTACATCAACTTTGGAAAGTGTTAGAACTGATATGAACACTCTGATTTCTCAAACTCATGCAGGTGTGTATGACAATTGATTTCCATCTAAATGTTTAATTTTACACACAGTTTAAATCTTGGCTCAGATTGTCAGGTCGTAATTTATACTTCACCTGAACATAGTTTGCATTATGAGATTATCATCCCGATAATCCAACACTAATGAATTTTGCAACTCACTTCCTCTATCTCACCAATGGCATGTCATCAGCAGTTGCTAACGGTGTAATATTTAAAGATGTGGCCCATGGAGACCCGTTGACCCCTCCACAAAGCTTAAAAGACCCCAATTTCATTTCCAGTATATTGGAAAGTTGATATAAATCTACCACAACTATATCCACCATGGCCAATCAGGGGCCAGGATAGGGTGACAGTGAATAAAACCCAAAAAGGAATACAACATCCTAAGAGAAGAAACAATATAAATAGAACCACTGGTACAATAAAAGTTCAGCAATTGAACTGACATGAAACTAAAATAAATAAATGAACTGTTTGTGTTTTCCCAGTGAGAAATCATTTGTCAGGGCATCTTCTAGTGATTGTGTTGTGTGTCACCAGTCATCCATGTACAGTAAACTCACAGCCACTGCAGTTCACAAGACAACATGTTGGGTAGCGTGGGATCCTCTGAACTCCCCCTCACTACCCACCCACCCCTCTCCCGGTTTCCTACCATTAGTGACTATCAGCAATCTCAGTGGGGCTGTGTACTGCGTGTGTGACCACGCTGAGGTAGACCCAGATAAAAGAATTCCTCCTGATTAGATTAGATCCCCTCCCATGTTTGTCTTCCAGTGTCAGGGATTACATGATTTGTGTTGCAGGGTGTTAACTCTCCCACCTACGCACCACGGGGGTGCATTCCAGCAAACTCTGTGCAAATGAAGCTACCATCTTCCTTACCGCGTGCTCCTGTATCTTGTTTTGACTCTCACCATCTAAAGCACCTCAGGGTGCCTCACATAACTTCCCCTATTAATGAGCTCCATGATTGCAAATACGCATCAGAGACACAAGTGGTCGATGAAATGGTAATGAGCTGAGATTAATGTACTGTCCAGTTTGTTTAATATTTTGAATCTGAGTCAATGTCCATGCAGAAATTTCACGTGTCAGACCCTCTGTTGTGCAGGTCTAACACAGATCTGCTGAATTTACACCCAGTGTCCATGAATGTACCAAGAGCATATTCTGTCCGAGCACTTACCCTAATTCCTACCCTGCACGGTCCCCTTGGATCAACCTCGGCACTGTTACCAGTCCACTGTTCCTATCTAGTGGAGTTCTTTCCAAGACTACTTCTATGTAGCTTATTCCTCTGTTGTAAGTCGCTTTGTATAAAAGTGTCTACTAAATGTTTAAATGTAAATGTACGAGCATGAACATCACTAACAACAGATGAATGTAAAACGAGACGAAGTTGTGTTATACCATGCTAGGCCCAGTTATGCTACCAAGAAAAGGGGAAACTCCTTAGTGTGTGCTGTACGTTAACTGTAGTTTGGTGACTGACCTCACTGGGGATAGCGGAGGGGGTTCACTTGCTCCTGTTTTTCCAGGCTTGTGTTACTCTGAACAGAAGGACCTTTATGGCGTATTTCCACTGGCTCTACTCACCTCTGCACGGCACGGCACGGCACGGCACAACACGGCACAACACGGCACGATTAGGTTGCATCTCCACTACAAAAAAGTACCTACTTAATGTGGGTTGAGTCATCACTGCACGGCTGAGTGAAACTACGGTGACTTCGTTTTGGTAAGTGACACACACACACACACACACACACACACGAGTGACTTGTGACTTTACACCAGACTTCTGTAGTTGTTGGAGATTAACCCACGTTTTTAGGATTGTTCAGTAGTTTTAATTTATCTACAATTTGGCACTGTTCAGCTTGATTTCTGTCCACACAGACTACAGCGGCAGCGGTCTATGAAGCCGCTCACGATCGCCGGCGCTGTCCCTAAATACACCACTCCACTTTAAAAGGCTCCTGTTAAATATAGAAATTTCCCTGGTAGTTGTCAGAGATTAACGTACGTTTTTTAGGATTGTTAAGTAGTTTTAAGTGATCTACAGTTCGCACTGTTCGGCTTGATTTGTGTGTGGGACATCTCTTCCTGTGACGGGACTCTGGCCAGTCAGCAGTCGGCAGTCTGACCAATCATCGCATAGTACCTACTACTAGCACGCTTGGAACCAGGCTGGAGCAGGTACTAAAAATAGTACCTGGTACCAGGTACTATGCTAGTGGAAATACGACTTAAACGGTGGCGTGGCATGGCATGGCGAGGCGAGGCGAGGCGAGTATAGCCGGTGGAAATGTGCCATTAGAAAGCTGTGCCTGGCCCCTGGATTATTGGTGTAATATAATCTAGGAAGCAAGGAGGGAGAGCTGGGTTAAGACAAAAGGAATAGAAAATATAAATCTTTGTCAAAAATGTGAGACAAGGTTCAACAACAACCTGGCAAAGATGAAGGGGAAACACACAGGTACTATGGGCTGACGACGGTCAGCTGATGAGCAGGGAAAAAACAAGCTGCTTGATGTCTGCTCGACTCGCCTCGGCACAGCAAGACACAGCACGATTAGGTTGCATCTCCACTACAAAAAGTACCTACTTAACATGGGCGGAGTCATCACTGCACGGCTGAGCGAAACTACGGTGGCTTTGTTTTACACGCGACACACACACACACACACACACACACGAGTGACTAGTGACTTTACACCAGACTCCTGTAGTTGGTGGAGATTAACCCACGTTTGTAGGATTGTTAAGTAGCTCTAACTGATCTTCAGTTCGGCATTGGATGTTGGGCTTGATTTGTGTGTGGGGCGTCTCTTCCTGTGACAGTACCAGGTACTATGCTAGTGGAAACGCTACTTAAACTGTGCCGTGGCGTGGCACGGCGAGGCGAGTAGAGCCGGTGGAACTATGCCATATGTATCACACCGCTTACCAAGAAAAGGTACTGTTCTCAGTTCTAAACGCAAGTCTGACACAGGGCTTTACCATTACACTGTACCGTACTGTCCCAAAGTGAACTGTACCATGATGGAAACATGGCTTGTACCTCTTTTACACTAAAATCAGAGGGTATACAAGGAGTTAACCCACTAAAAGAAGGTGATTGATGTTTTTCCAGTTTCTACTAGCGGAGTTTCTTTCCTCCACTGATTTGTATTTGGTGTCACAAAAGCACCATTAACAACTAATGTGCAACACACAACAGAACAAGGAACCATTGAGAGCACTGCCAATGCCATGGTGGTTACACTTTTATATATTTATTTTCCTGCTTTCAAACTCAACAGCAACTGAACAATTTTTGATTGCTGCTTATTGATGTAACACACAAGTAGAAGATGGCAACATGACTGCTCTTACTCAGCTGTCATGTTAGGTTTACAATACAGATCAGAGCCAGAGCCAATGGGAACATACGTCTTTCACAGAGTCAACTAACCTGGGAGTAAATGCTGTTTGGATCCATTCCCATTATACACCAAAGCAGGTGTTTTTTTTAACCAGTGGATTAGGGAAATATAGGGAACTGGCTGCAGAGTTGACAATCTGCTTGCTGTTTATACCACCATGCATATTATTAGTTACATGGCTAGCTATGTGATGTCTGATGTCAGGTGTGTTTGATAAAGATCGAGCACAAATCTAGATGATATTGTTGATATGCCTCCTACAGACAATTGTGCATGATCATTATAAATCTCACAAGGTTCTAATAAACTTGAGTGAGACATCAAGTACGATGAGTGCAGACTGAACGATGCTGACATCAGTTGAATTATAGGCTCCAACTCATGTCATCAGCTCTGTCACCAGCTGTGACGCTAGTTAGCAATGTCATTAGCTGCAAAGCAAGTGGGTAATATCATGAGCATGTGCCAGTGGTAAACAGCAGAGGAACATCACTCACACTCTGGCAATTGTGTAGGGGAAAAAATCTCTAAAGTAGAGGTGGCAGCTCTCGCATACACATTGCATCCCACATACCTTCACATACCGGCATTTTCATTGGCTATTCAATAGATGTAGATTATAGCAGCATGCATAGAATGTCATCCTGAATGTCTGATTTTCATAAGCTATGTTTGATAGCAGGATTGTGACAACGACAAAGGCCATATTTGAACCTCTCTCATAGTATGACCACCATTTAGCCATGATTTATTTTGGTCATCTTTCAACTGGTACAGCCCAGACTTGCACATTGCATACTGGGCTTTAGCTTGAATATTGCTGAAATAATACACTATATGATACTGTCAGCTATCTTGAATTAGATGATTCAAGATAGCAACCCCAACTGTCTCTGTCAGTATGTGCATTCAAACATGAACTACAACTGTGTCTTGAGTGAGTGTTTACCACAGTGAAATAAAAGTGAACCTTTATGTGCACATCTGACGTCCAATAGCTTACACCTCCTCCTTCCATGGGTCCTCGGCTGGATGTCCTAAGTGTGGGTCAAGGTGGGTGCAGTTCTCTGAAACTATACTGCTGACCGCCAGTTTGCCGAGCCAGCTAATTTACAGCCCACCCTGCGACACCCAATCTCCACTAGCCAGCGACCACCCTCCACCCTCCTCCTCCAAACACTCTCCCTCTGTGCACACACTCTCTCTTGCCCTCTCTCTATTTATCTCTATTTCTCTCTTTCTCTCTGGCTGGGTGTGAAGACGCCAGCAGCACGCTCCAGTGAAGACAAATCAGACCTTGCCAGCCATGTCATCGTAAAACATCCCCCAGGAAGGTTGTGACCTCCTCACCCTTTCAACTCATCTGTAGGCAGAGCAAGTCAGGAGGGGAAGAGGGTTTTCTCCATGCTGCAGCATAACCACCTCATCTACATGATCAGAGGAGAGGAACTAGGACATGATGTGGACTGAAGGGGAGCTCTGTGACACACAAGAGCATAGATGGAAATATAACTAAATGTTGTCCAACACATGTGCTGAATGCAATGCACTGTGGGAAATCGATGCAGAGGAAATACCAATAAATATTAGATGACTGTTAGCAGTCACCTTGCACCTGTGTACAGTATTTATGTGCTGGTGTAACGATCACTGAGATCACACAGACCTTGGGAGATCACCTGAGATCCCACAGCTCAGACTGTGGAATTGAATACAGCATTTCCATGTATACACTGCAGGATTCACACAATGCAAACAATACAGACACATTATTTCCACTACATCTATCGGGCAATCTACAGATGGTTGATATATTTATTCTCATCGAGGGTGTCTTCCTGTGGTTTTTACTACAATTTCTAATTAAAACTGAAATATGAATAAGGACATATAGTTCTCAATTTGAGGAACATGAATTGACAAGAGAAAGGGAAGGGTGATATCAAAGTGTTCCATCATGGTTAACCTATAGCTTCACATGTGGTCTGCAAACAGCTCTGCTGGTCCGACTATGTTTTGGATTTCTTGTGGACAAAAAGAGACAACAAAATGGCCCCTTGTAGTGTTTATTTCATATGATGTTAAACATGGCTTCTTGTAACAGTGGGGTTTCTAGGGTTGGTGCCATTGTGCATCAAACCACTATACTGAAACTGTTTTCAAACAAAAAAAGGTGCATCCAAATGAGTATTTCAGCTCCATAACAGCAGTTATCTGAATCCAGCTCTGAAAGCATCACATGATCATTCAGGTACAGTGGGCATGTGTGTGCTGTTGTATACAGGAAGCTCCTTCTCTGGACTTCAATGCATGTCTGAAAGCAGCTTCAAATAAAGTTAGAATATGTGTAAATGTTTTCTGACAAAGTTAATTTGTCGTCACCTGCTGAGAATGTAACTCTTCTGTGTATGAGATCATCGACTGCAGTTTTTGCTGTAAATATAGCATCACTCCTCCATTCCGACCTACAAGACGTATCATTGGTCAGTGTTTTACTTTCTGAAATGGAGCCCTAGTCAGATGATGCTGATCTAAAAAGTCCAGATAATTATAGGTTAAGATTTGGAAAGATCAAGCTTGTTGTGCACTAATCACCACTTATGTGTCTGTTGAAAAGAGGGTTGGGGGTTAAGCTGCACACACTGCGCTGACATCAGCATCTGCTGACCTTTCAAAAGTGCATCCAATCAGATGACAGCTTTATGTGATGTAGTCAAGCAGAGGAAGATGCAGGACAATTTAATTATTTGTGTTCTGGGTTCCTTTGACATGGACACATGCTGTGCCCCATGAGTGAACAATAAGTATCTTATGACAGTAAGGCATCTTAAGGTTTGTACAAAACCCTGAGATAATATAAGATAAAATGTAAAATATGTCGATTACAGGTTCTATTTCTTTTTTGTCTGTGGTTTTTATTTGTTTTACTGAAATCTTTCATGGTGACAACAAACTCAAATAGTATTTTACTTTAGAACAATCAGTTTTCAAACTGTAAATGCTCCACTTGGTCGTGCACAGCACCACCCTTTACTCCTGGAAAGATCTCACTCACTCACACACGCACACACACACGCACACATACACACACTCAACCTCATCCAGTGTCAGACTCCCTGTTGCTCTAACCTGATGGAGCCATCAGCCAGAAGCCAGACAGGGAGCAGTTGTTCTCATGGTCTCATCCCCACTGCAGAGCCTTGACACGGGGAGAGACAAACAATTTGGCCTCCCTCCCACAGTCACAGCTCTAGGAGCCAGCAGGGGATGCAACTAGGGGTTGGTGTGTGTATGAATGAATGTGACAGAGAGAGAGTGAGAGAGAGTGGGGGAAAGAGAGGTCCCTTGGTGTAGGTGCCTTTCAGTCAGTGGGAAAGTAAAGACAAGTCTTATTTGTGAGACGGTGTCAGATACAGGCATAGGGGATCAATTTGCAGCCAAACAATTTGTTCCATGAATGTTAAGAGCATTTCCATTGTATTCCTTTGCATATATACAATCTCTTCTTTGTCCTTCGGAGGAAAAGAAGGTGTGTACATGGTCAGCTTTGAATATTGCTGAAGGCATGAGAGGACTTGGCGAGGCTTTTGACACAAGGGCGAGGACAAAGGGAAATGGGGTCATGTGGCGAAATGGTTAATGTGAATCTTAATAGAGGCGGCAATGTCATTATCTTCAAATCCCTCTCGACCGGGGGTCGCGCCGTCGACGGCCACTTTACATCCCGAGCGTGTCAGGCCGGGAGACCGGGGGCATGACTGCCAATCCCATCCGGAGGATTTGTGTCCTCCTCCACCAAATTCAGTAAGCACATGCAGGCTCATAAAGGTGTTGAGAATTGAGGAATTTGTCTGGGAGACATGGCCAAAGTCAACGAGCTAGTTTTGCCTTTAGGAGGCAGAGGTGGTGGTGGTTGGGGGGGAGATGGGAAGGCCTTGTGAGTCACCTGCATTGCACGTCTCCATCCTCTGGAGCAGGCCTCCACAGAATGGAAGGCTGCCTGTTCTTAAATGAGATGAACACTGTCAGATTTACACACTGCCATGGTTTCAACCAACCCCTGATAATCCCTTCCCAGAAATAAATTGTCCCATTAAAATGAAATGTTGCCCATATAGGTTTAATAAATTGAAAATGCTTGTTTGAATCCTCGGTAATTTGGACGGAATCCCAAGCATATAGCGAAGGCTCTAGCAAAATAAGATTATTTGCTGTGTATTATAATGTATGCAGCAGTTTTTATGCGACCAAACAGTGTCAGTGAACCCCCCAATGAAATGTGTGCTTATTTATATGCAGTTATTCAGGTATGCAGTAAATTCCAATTACTTCTTAAGATTTCTATTTAGCATGAGGGGGAAATGTGACAGGGAAGCTCTGTGTTTTGAGCAGCATTGTAAATCTTGTTAACTCTTTGCAGCGCATAGCCAGAAATCTGCATTCATGTCAGGGGGTGAGCAGTGCACATGGTTTTAACAACTAGCTAATAGTCCTGCACTGGGATGAGTTAGAGTGGTCTGAAGTATATTCAGCTAATGTGGAGATTTCCAAGGCTGATTCTGTCAGATATGTTTGTGCTCCTGTTTTGTGACACGATGCAAAAATATTTAAATTTCAGTTCATTTGCATTAATGCATTTTAATGGCAAGACAAAAGCTTCATGGGACACGGGATCATGGGAAACTAGAACTCACCACTAAAACTATGATTACTGATATAACAATTATTGTTGGTTTTGAAATAAATAAATGAATTGCTGTCATGTAACATGTAATATTTTATTTTTTTTCTGACATGTGCTCGAGTGAATTTTTGAACAGCTTTATTTTTTTGGACATTTATAAAAATATTGTTTTTAATATTGCTTGTTGAAACCTTACCCCACTCATTTAGTGAAGTGTGACCTTGAACTACAGTTGAAAACGTGTGTGTCTGCATCCACTATCTAACCTTTCCCAACCATTAAGTAATGTTAACATGTCTGCAGCATGATGTACAGTCACATGTCATCATCAGATGGGGCCGCTTGGTGGATTATTATACTGCACAACTGCTCACTGAAAAATCTTCTCGCTTCTACATTTAATAAAGGAGGTTGAAATGCTTTAAGGTGTTTGTCTGGTATGTATTCTTAACATCACTAGTCTCTCCCCTCTGACCTATAATCCTATACAGTAATTGAGCTTTGTAAAGAGAAGGTTTGGTGTTGTAGGAATGCTTTGCCTACATGGGCCCATAATAACTGGGAGTGGACATTCATTTAATGCCTTATTCCCCAATATGTCTGACCAATAAAATGAATAGTATGGGTAAACAAAGTGCCTGGTAAATTTAAGGGCCTTGCTTTAGTCCTCACAAATACAAGGACCATCAAATTTGACTTTAAAGATGTGTTCATGTGGATCTTTGCTTGTGTACTTTATACAACCAGTAATTACTGGTTGAAAGCTCTGGAAATTGTGTAATTGTTTTCTTTCTTTCTCCTTTTCTTTCATTAAACCAGAATTATTTGTTTTAGTCAATAAAGGATAATTTATCACTACTCTTGATTTGAATGATACAATAATAATTAGGTTG
The DNA here is from genome assembly GCF_958295425.1 of Solea solea. Taxonomy (NCBI): domain Eukaryota; kingdom Metazoa; phylum Chordata; class Actinopteri; order Pleuronectiformes; family Soleidae; genus Solea; species Solea solea. The sequence continues at coordinate 6,292,095 of NC_081140.1, read as the reverse complement.
TATTTGCATTAAAAGGGAAATCCATTTCTTGGTCTAACACAGTGTTGTGTCTTCAACTGAGCTGTACAGTGTGAGTTCAGGCTTGATTCTTCTATTTACCCCCACCTTCACCACCACCCCCCACTCCTCCTGCTGCACCCAGTACTCAGTCCCCCGTGTTGGACCTCAGGGGCCTTAAATCCCCGCTGCTCTTCCCTGCAGTCCCCCTCTGACGTGCAGCATGCCGAGGCGAGCAGCGTTTTGCCTATGCATTACCCATCCATTTCTCCCGGCTGACACCTCTCCAACATAAAACCGTAAGGCAGAGGTAAAATATGTCTCTCCTGGCGAAAATAAAGCTTTGTCTGCCTGCTGATCTATTGGATATAAAAATAAAGCCGCGGCTTTGATGCGGGCTTTACCTTATGCGCGCGCCTTCGCTTTTTGCGCACACAAAAGCTCCAATGAAGATGGATAGCGCGAGATTGGCCGCGGTGCGTCCGGCGCGGCAGCATCGCTCACTCCATTTCTTCCTCCTCCCTCTCCTCTTCTTCCTCCTCCTTTCCTCTTCTTCCTCTTCCTTTCCTCTTCTTCCTCATTCTTCTCTCCCCCCCTCTCTCCCGCTCTGTCTCTCTCTCTGGCAACGTTTTCCCCACCGACGTTACTGAGGACTGAGCTGTTTGTTATTGATCACTGAATGTCGATAGTTATGCAGGGATTTTCAGCCTAATCGGCTTTGGAAAAGTTGTGCGCTTCACATTTGAGAATAATCAGAGGCTTCTTGATGTCAATGATTTAGTTCTATTCTTTTCCATTTCCAGGTGCATTTGGCATGTGTGATCCCGCACTGTTTATTGTTTGTGGCTGTCTGGGATGGGACTCATTTGTGACAACAATGACTTTTACGCGCCTGTTTTCAAGACTTCTAAACATTCAGAGATTCGTAGGCCACACAAATAACTTATAACGCCCCTCTATAACAGGTTGGTTAATAACATGCAATGTCTATGTTTATGTATAAAATAAACCTGTAATACATAATTGTTTATAAATCATCTTTCTTATGCTTTCTGGATTTGATCGTACATAGTGACACCATTGAGTCATTGAGCCACATTTCAGGAAATAATAATGTGGTGTATTTTACACAGCGCTATTGTTTTGGGGGTTTGTTGTTGTTGTCTTTTTTTTTGGTAATTTTAATTCATTTGATTTCTGAAAATGTTCTAATTTTAATTTAGGATTTATCTTACACATCTTTCTGTGAAAAATCATAAAGACTCCATCAATGCGTTTTTCCACGGGAGTTTAGAAGTGTTCCAGGTAAAGAGCTTTAATGCATTTTATTTTTGTCAGACATACAACTATAAAGTGAGAATTAGAGGCAGGGCGGCTCGTAGTTGCATATTGGACCGCTCAGCTCAGGTATCAGCAGCGACCAGCACCCCCCCATCTCTCTCTCTCTCCCCCCCTCTCTCTCTCTCCGTGCTCGCGGGCTTGTTTTCTATCAGAGCGCAGAAATCCGCTGCTGCGGCGGCTGCAGCAAAAGCGGCAGCAGCGGCAACAGCGGCAGTTATCTGCCGCTCTGCAGCCATGCAGCTCGTCCCCTGAGCATTGGCCAGCGGGCGATAATATCTCAAAGGGAGTGGTTATCGCCACACATTATATTATAATCATTAGTGATCCTGGCCCTTTCACCCCGACTGCAGAATAAGCGCGCAGTACCATTAATCTAAACTAGGGGAAGTGCATTATAGAGGCTGCTGGCCTCCACAGCGCCTGCTCCGTCTGTACATGTTCATTTCTCACATATTTTTTTGGTGGAGCGTGTGGGAAAAAGAAGAAGAAAAAAAGAAGAGCTATTTAGTTTGGATTTTCAGTGACGTCTCTCAATCACGGATGTGATGGGATTGATGGCGTTTTTTTTAAGTTTTCCTATTGATTTAATAGCCTGTCTGTGGAAGTCTCACGACTTCTGTTCTCTGTATTTGTATCCATATTATTATTTATGGGTAACGATGCAAAGTACCAGAGAGGAGTAATTGAACTTTTTTCAATTATTATTATTATTTAATTGTCTGTGTATTTGTCTATCTATGTATTTGCAATTGAAGGCCTATTAAAGCTAATTGTGCCATTATGTATACAATCAAGTTGTTATAATGTTTTGAATACTGGTACTTCTTAGATAGATAGATAGATAGATAGATAGACGTTTGAAATTGGGGTGAACATAAATGATTCCTTATGAAATGAACAAAAATATACTCTTGCTATAAAACGTGATGCATTTAAGGACCTAATGTGAGAGTGAGAGAGTGGTTATACCATGGCCCGGATTGAATTCGCCCCCTAGAGGTGTAAACGGGACTGACTGTGGTGGTGGTGATGGTGATGGTGGCCTTGTTTTTCTCCGGGTGACCCCACGGGTCTCATACAGGGTTACTGATCCAGGACAGCACAACACACAACTACACACACAAACACACACCGATTCACTGAGTCGTCTTGAGAAAAAACAGGGTGAAGCAGTGAATATGGCTGTGGAGCTCAGATCAAGGCCTGTGTGTGTGTGTGTGTGTGTGTGTGTGGTTGACTGACTGAGAAGGGACAGCTGTAGGGAGATGATCTATAAATCCCATTGGATTTCTCTCAGCGCACAGGCTGGGGCCGGAGTTGAAAAGTCTGGAAAATGTTTGCGTAGAGTTGCTGTTGGCTCAATAATAATCCACGGTGAGTTCACATCGGCATATGTTTGGCCGCTGATCTACAAGAGGAGGAGGCGGAGGGGGAAACTCTCTCTCACACACCCACACACACACACACACACGAAAACCAGTCGATTGTGGGACTGATCTGTGTGCTTCGCGTTTGTGCTGCAGCCTCAACACAGTAATGTGTGTGACACCGTGAGATCCAGAATTTGCTAATGTGTCAGATGTATGGCCTATTCTACTGCGTGAGAATCGTATGGATGTGTGGATGACTAGACACCCTTAACTAAGGCAGTGACAAACAAACATGCCCCGCCCTCTTTCTCTACCAACATATTTTACTAACACCATACTCATTTTAAGTTTAGGGTAAATGTACGCGCCTTTGCGCGTTTGGCACGGTTTACGCTTTGGTAATAACTGTAAAACATTGTCCCCGCACTGTTAAAATGCCCCAGAGTAAAGATGCTTCATTATTTTTTACAGCTTTTAAAAACAGATCAATTCTGTAGAGTTTTTTTTGCGTTCAAATGTTGTATTTTTTTCTGAAAACAATACGTTTTTTTCGTTTAAAATCTACTCATTCTCATTTGAACTATTTTCTTTATTCCACACTCTGAAATGCCCTTGTGATAGAGGAATACAATCACACAGATCATTTTAACTGTACGCCACAGTGATTTGAGCGCCTTATTATTAGTTATGAAGGCTCGAGCCTGTTTGTTTTAATGACGACAATGATAATAAAAATCCTGCGCAGACGCTGCAAACATCAAAACAGAGCAGCGGGCCGGTTCCAACCGCAACCCCACCATCCACACCCACTGATCAAAGCTCCAGTCCCGGGTCCCGACTATAGAGTCGCATGGTCACGTTTCCACAGCCTGAGTATTTCTGCCTCTTTACTTAAACACCCTCCCATCCCCCTAACTCATCTATATCATCACCTGTTCTGTTCAACATTTTTTTTTAGTCTTTGCTCCACAGTCCTCTCTCCCAGTCCCACGCACACTGTGTCGTGGCGACACTGTGTCACCAAACTGAGCCTGTGGGAGAGAGGGGGAGAGGGGGAGAGAGAGAGGGAGAGAGGGGAGACAAATAAACGTGTCACGATTAGAATTAATGATTGCATGCATCTTCGCAGCCTCATTCATTATCTCAGATTAATTATCTCGCAGTGTACCAGTTCACTTGTCTGCACTTCATAAACCCCAAATCTCCTGGGCTGCTGCTGACTGTACAGCAGAAGCACCGTGGACCTGATCACAGGAACATCCACGCTCTTAGAACCTATAGGCTGCGTGGCCTGATGTGCTCCAAAAGAGACTTTGGAAGAGAAAGAAACAGACGCTTTTATGGGAGTATGAATAAGAATAACAGTCATCTCTGTGGCCACTAATGAAAAAAAATAGATTTTCATTTCCAGCTGCTGCTATTTTCATATTTTCTTAACAGGCCTTGTAACATGAGCAGGGCCTCCTGCCATCAAATCTAGATCCAGTCACTGAAACAAGACAAAATGGAGGATAAACAAAGTTTTGTTTTCCACAAAGCACTGCTCCACACCTTCCAATTTCCAGCTTCTTACCGCACAAGAACGAATAGGTGGATGAGAATAAAAAAATATCGTTCGTTATAGTGAAGGATTACAGTGGTAAGTTAAAAAAAAAAAAACTTTTTTTTTTTACATTTAATAGTGTCTATGCCTTCAGGGGAGTTGGGGATATTTTTAAGCTCATAGCCCATATTTTGATTTTTCTTCTGTTGGTGGATTAATCTTCCTCTGTGAGCCAGGCTTTCTATCTCTCTCTCTCTCTGGCTTATTCTAAATCAGGCACAGATTATCCCCTCTGACACACTATCGAGGCATCTTATACACATGGAAATAACAACAACTTTTGTCGTTTACACGCTGCATTTACACGTTCGTGGGGCGGTGGAGGGTGTGAGTGTGAGGCCCGCGCACTGTTACAGCTCTGTGGTGATTTCCAAGTGCAGGTGTGAAAAGAAGAAGGGAAAGGGAAATAGTCTTTTTTATTATTATTATTCCAAAAAATAAACCGAATGTTGTTGCCCTTCTATGCAGAACGGTGCCCCGCTATGGTGTCACTGTGCTCAATGACCCTCAGTGTCTCTGTGATGAAAAGATAACCAGATGCTGAGCTGAGTGCGCTCCCACCACAAACAAAAATAACAATAAATGAACCTGGAAAAGCAAAGAAGAAAGAGAGACGAAGATTGGTGCAGAGGGAGATGAGAACAGACAAAACTGGAGGTAACAAGAGAAGAAAACGGGGAGAGAGATGAAGCCTGTGCGGTTCGAAGCCTTATCTCTTTCTCCTCCAGCCAGTAACACATGTCCTGTTGAAGGAGTCGCTCCCCAGACGCCGAGGGGCAGCTGGACGGGGACGGGCAGGCGTTTTGCATGAGAAGCAGCCCATATGCAGGAGGATGCTGGCGGACTATTGGAACAAAATAAACGGATCCCTGTGGTTCTCCCTTTCCTCCTTGTGCGTAAAATAACTAATTTAGCGGGGCTGAATTCTCAATTTAAACACATCCAAAGACCAAAAAACAAGGTTTCCTTATTTCACTGCTCCCATTTATTAAATTCGTTGTTTGTTAGACGCCACACAATAGAACAATGAGTGTAAACAAACGTTCTCACAGATTAATTAAGCAGTTTCCTGGCAAGCAAGCACAAATCTTGATTAGATAGTGGAACGAAACGAATTTGTTCCCCAAACATGTTCACTTTTTCAATTCCTCCATGCAGACTAAACACGCTTTCTATTTTTAAAATAATCAGGAAAGACTAAAAAACTAATGTCTGGATTGTTATAAGGCCTGTAAATCACCATCACAGAACACTTGACTTGATCCCTTTGATGGGATGTAACTAATAATCCAGCAGGCTGTTAGGCTCATGGTGCTATTTACTTAAAAGGTGAACTTGAAGTGGATTGGACCTCCCTCCCACTTAATGAATTGTCCGAGGTGTTTGGGCCGCGAGCCCCTACATGGGCTGAGCTGCACGAGCTGTCAACTTTAGAGCCTTTCTGTCTTTCACTCCAACGCTTCCCCTCCGTCGCACCAAGGAGGAAACTGTTTAAAGTGCTACTACTGCTGCTGCTGATGATGATGATGACGGCGACGCGCAAGGAACACTCTTTAAATACACATGACAGCCTGTGATGTTGGACACTTGAGGCTGAAGAAGGAAACGGTTACATCTCCAGTCAGAATTCATCACCTTAATACGATGTGTAGTCAAACGTCCAGCCAGTAGTGGACACTTTATAGTTTAACATACGTTTGATTTATTTGTGACATAACTAAATATAATATGATAGAGACAAGCCCGGGAAAAAAAAAAAAACATGCCCAGCTCGTGCGTAATTTCCCTGCGCAAAGTAACTTTACATGGATGAAGTGGGAGCGCGCCTGCAGCCTCCTCGTCCCGAAGACGTCTCCGTATCTACCTGCTCAGTCTGATCCCTCCGTCATGTCCCCCCTCACGCCCGTGGAGGACAATTTTGCTCAGCAGCTTGAGAAGTCTCTCCCTCCGCGCCGCTCGCCCTCCGCCGCCGCGGCTGCTGCTTCCTCCAAAACACATTCAACTTACATATGACAGTTTGCGCTGGAAATTTTCTTGACAATTGGTGTCTTGAGTGTGTGTGGCATAAATAGCAGAGCAGAGTCCTCGCTGGGTTATGATGTGGCGGCTTGATGGTCGCTGGCATGGCGCATCGCTGATTGGTCAAACCGCGACCTGACGTCAGGAGGCTGGGAATAAGGTTGGGCTGGAGCTTTAGGAGCAAGACAGTGTAACTGGAGAGCCAGCGCATCCCAGCATATGCACCGTACTGGAGACTGAGGGGCATCCCAGCATCAATACCGGCTACTATACCGGAGCATCCCAGGATCATCCTGCACACCGCTGTGGAGAAGAAAAGACACTCCTGTGTTGTTTCAGTCTTTTGGTTTGTGCTTGGGATATTTTTTTTCTTCTCCTCGCTGGGTTGCGAAGAGTGGATACGCTGCCATGTCAAAGTGCACTGAATTATTTATAGGCGCGCGTGTCTTGTTGTGTGACAGCTCTGCCCTAGAAGAATTTTATTAGACGCCTCTTCCAGCAGTGACTGGCACACGACGCTCTTCTCCTTTTGGCCGATGCATCACTTCGAAGAGCTGCCGGGACACAAACACATTACTGGCTCCGCTCTTCTCCTCTGAGCCGAGAGTCTGTGGCTTCCTCTGCTGAAATCTACATTCGGACAGTTTTGGTTGAATTGTACGTTTGTTTGTTTTGTTTTTTTTCTTGGATGCAAGGAAGGACTGATTTATTTATTGATCAGATTTAGCTTTTGAGAGAGAGGGAGAGGAGGAGAGGACGCCAGCCATCCTTGTTTGTTTTTTCCTTTCCCTTTTCCCTCTTCTTTTGGACGCTCGAGCCTTTTTTTACGCATGCAGGGAGAAATCTGTGGTGACACCTGATCGACTGGCTTCTACCGCGCACATTGACCCGGGAGCTCCAGGCAAATCAGGGAGGGAGGAAGCACATACTCGGTCAATGCTCGGTCTGTGCTGTTGATTTTGTTTGTGCGTGTGTGCGTGAGAGTGTGAGCGCGCTTCATCTGCCGGGGTTGTAGCCCAGCCAAAGCCATGGTCCACTGCGCCGGCTGCGAGAGGCCTATCCTGGACCGCTTTCTGCTCAACGTGCTGGACAGAGCCTGGCACGTCAAGTGCGTGCAATGCTGCGAGTGCAAGTGCAATTTGACTGAGAAATGCTTCTCACGGGAAGGAAGACTGTACTGCAAGAACGATTTCTTTAGGTAAGGATCAGAGGGAGAGTTGACAGAGAATCTCACCGGCCAGCGTTTGTTTGTGTCCATGTGTTGGTTTAAAACAGGAGTTAAAAAACATCAGGTAAACACATTCGCAAATTTAGGAAATGATGTATGTAATAATCAAATTCAAAGATACAATAGGAATAAAGATGCAAATGCACATCTTGGAAATAGGTGGAAAAAAAACTAGACAACAAGATTTTTTATTAAAAACGATTGCAGCTTTTAAACTGCTTGTATTTTCTACAAATCACAATAAAAAGTATAAATAAATAGCATAATAAAGTAGCCGCAAATATACAAAGGCACATTATGAAAATAGGTGGAAAAACTAAAAACATGACATTTCTTTTTAAAACAAATAATGTTTACAGTTTTTAAATTAATTGCATTTTCTTGAATCACTTTCATAAATGCAGGCTTCACACAAACTCTTACACCAATACATTTAAAAAAAAAAAATAGATAATCACAATTATCGGGCTAATAGTTTAAAAACGAGCTGCCCTGTGTTTACAGTGAACTCGCAGCCTTTATTTTAATTCCGTTTACTTTTGCTGTGAAATAAATGAACAGTGCGACCGATGCGCGCCTGTAGGCGTGAACGAAACGTGCAGGCGATAAGCCTTGATTAAGAGCGAGTAATTAAAAGCTTGTTAATTTGGATTCTTATGCAAAACAACAACAAAGAGAGAAACAGAAAACAGACAGAGAGAGGCAGCAACATTAAACGTGTGTGCACTCGCTCACAGCAGGGACAAGGTGAAGGAGGGGGGTGTTAGGAAATCGAGGAAATCACAGTTTAGGGTGTGCGTGTTTTTTCTTCTTCTTTTTAAACAGCACGTAGGTAACCACAGTGTTGGTGTGGTGATTAGTGTGTGTGTGTGTGTGTGTGGAGGGGGAAGCGCACAGGATCAAACCCACGGCCGTAGGAGCCGCTGCCCGGTGTGTTTGCACAGTCCGGCTGAGGAGGACGTGATAAGTGGATTTGAATAGTAAACTAGTTGAAAAGATCAAGTCCGCAGACAATGCAATCACAGACAGTGAAGTCAACAAGCGCTGTGTGTGTGTGTGTGTGTATGTCTATATGTATGCGTGTGTGTGTGCCACTCAATACACATTGTTTAACGGTGAAGTCGATGTGTGTGTGTGTGTGTGTCCATGACTGTACTTGATTATTCCGAAGCCAAAACCTACTGAATTATAGCCCACGTCCAGTCATGGCGGACAAAAAGGCTGGAAAATGAAGACAGCGAAGTTTAACAGGACAGGGACAGTCACCTCAGCGGGTCTTGTACATATATGTACGTAAGCCTCTAGAAAAAAATAATAATAATATTAACTATAATTTTATAAATAGTTTTCTCAAAAAAGATAGAGCTTATGCGCAAAAATACATTTCATTTTGTAAGTAAAAATAAAAATAACAAAAAACACACGAAATAATGTGTCTAAAAGTATCATTGTTATTATTATTATTTGTATTGTTATTATCATCCTAATATAATATATATAATATATACATAATATAATATAATTATTATTGTTATTAATCATATTAATTTGTGAAAGAACAAAAGGCTCCTTAAATTCCTTTCCTTTTACATTTGAAGATTCGAGAGATTTTTTCTTCTCTTTCTATAATTTATATGAATTGCTCTGTAGACACTTCATTTCATTATTAAACTATATATTATACTACATTCTAAAAGCTGTATATTGAAATATCAGTATGTATTAAAGTATGTATTAAATTATATAACGTAAAAGTAAATGATTCAACATTTTAATGCAAATACCAACGTCTTAAGAAGTCTACAACTCATTTCACAAAGAGTCCATACAATAGAATGCGTTTTTGTCACTGTGACGTCATGCTGCATTTAGTTCAAATTAACGTTTTATTACAAAAAAGGGGGATCATTCCATCCCCACATTTTATGCCCAAATTCCACACCTATCTTGATGTGAATCCATCTTTATTATACATTTAAAAACATTAAGAAAAGGTCTCAGTGAATATAATAATTGCATCAACACTGACTCCAGTGCATTTGTCTCTCCTGCAGGCGGTTTGGTACGAAGTGTGGCGGTTGTTCGCAGGGAATCTCTCCGAGCGACTTGGTGCGAAGAGCCCGCAGCAAAGTGTTTCACCTCAACTGCTTCACCTGCATGATGTGCAATAGACAACTGTCCACCGGCGAGGAGCTCTACATCATAGACGAGAACAAATTTGTCTGCAAAGACGATTATATCAACAACAGCAATGTAAAGGACACCAACCTCCTCTCAGGTATAAAGACTGGAGACGTGTGTGTGGGTTTGTGTGTGTGTGGTTGCGCGCGCGCGTATCAGCACAAAGCGGAATAAATTGTGATGGATGTGATGTGTTCAGCCCCGCAGTGGCTTCATCATTTCCATGACCAGGACTTACTCAGAGAGCACAAAAAAAACAAGAAAAAAACGAATGTAAAACAAACAAACACACATTATGCTCCATTGTGAGTTACACATTTTTTTTTTCATTAGAATATTATTTGTGTGTGTGTGTGTGTGTGTGTGTGTGTGTGAAGTTCTCTATAAGGTGTTGGTTTTAAAAACATTCATGTTTTTCTCAACTAGTACAATATAAACATGGAAAGAGCTGCACCACATGGCACCCCTTCTAAATGAATCCAGATATTATTACACACGGTGCACATCATTTCCATTATGTAAAACAACAACACTATATTAAAACAAATTCGTTTGTGGCTAAAAATTGGACAATCGAGTTTGTAATGTTGTGAAATCACTGCAGTGATGCAATTTCTATTTCATCTTTGACCATGTAAGGCTCTTGCATTTTTTTGTATCAGTCGGACAAAAAGCGCATAAACGTGTTGTTTTTATGAGTACAAATGAGTGCTCCAGTTTAAATGGATAAACAGATAACAGCATTCCGCTGTTTGCTTGTTTGTTTTTTTGTCAATTCTTCCTCCTAATTCATTTCTCTTATTTGTGCAGTAACGGCGTGCAGCGACCCGAGCTTATCACCGGACTCTCAGGACCAGCTCCAGGACGATGTGGTCCTGAAGGAGACGGAGATCGCCGCGCTGTCCGACAAAGAGACAGTGAACAACGAGAACGACGACCAGAACCTCGGCGGGAAGAGACGCGGCCCGCGCACCACCATCAAGGCCAAGCAGCTGGAGACGCTGAAGGCGGCGTTCGCGGCCACGCCGAAACCCACCAGGCACATCAGGGAGCAGCTGGCGCAGGAGACCGGCCTCAACATGAGGGTCATCCAGGTAAAGACGGAACACAAGCTTTTGGCAGACTGTTGGGAGTCTACATGGTTCCACTGGATTATTATTTAAATCGCCATAACAATTAATTTGCCAACAAGGCAGGGGCGCTGCTAGACATTTGTTGGGCCCATGAAAAACATGAGAACACTGCGCCCAACCCCCCACCACACACACTAAAACCTACACACTTCCATTTCAAAATGATACAACTCAAAGTTTGCTTATTCTTAGAATGGTAGATATACTGTAGTCTCGCTCTCAGTAAGGCACAAGTGAAGGTTTAAAAAAACAAACATCTAAAAAACTGGCGACCAACTTTTGACCCGTTTTCCTCCCCCTTCCACAGAGTTTATTTGATTTTATTTTTGATGCCCTGGTTTATTTGTGGATTACATCATTCACATTATTTCTCCCACATTTACATAACATAATTTTAATGCTAGGTTTCGCTTAGTCAAATCGTACCAAGACTAAGCCATTGAATGAAAACAGAGGGGTGTAAAGGTTACACTTTGTTTCTGAAAACATTGAAAAACCAACTACAAATAGAGATATATAAGCATGATTAAATAGTGGTTATAATAATAATAATGATGCTAATAATAATAACCATTATAATAATATGAATGATACTAATGCAAGTGGGGCCCCTTATATTGCTAAGCCCTTGGACATTTTTAACACCTCCCTCCTCTTTTCTGCGCCGCTGCAAACAAACACAAATTTACATAATATCTCACATTTATTGGCAAATGAGGGCGTTTATCAGACTGCTGCCAGTCAGTGTTTGGTAGTAAATCTTAAGTGTTATCGAAATAAATAAATAAAGGACACCCACAGGTTAAGGAAGGTGATCTTGCGCCTCTTTATTTATTTATTTATTTGTATCAGGTGTCCCGCATCCATTAAAAGGTGTGATGTTACAGCTTATATTTTCTGGAGGGAGAGAGAGAGAGAGTAATGTCCCTGACAACTTGTGCCAAGATGCCAGACTGCCATGACCGCGCAGGCCTCATCATCCCATCCGACCCCGAGAGGCTCCACCTCCCCCCATCCCTTCCCCACGCTCACCTCCTCCTCCCCTTCTCACCACATCTCTCACCCCCTCTTTAAAGGAGACCTCCTCCTCCTTCTCCTCCAAACGGTGCCGTCACATTGAATTCATTACAACCAAAGCGATTGGCCTGAGCGATGAGGTTGATTTGGAGACTCGTAATTTATGTGTCTTTTTTCTTTCTTTCTCTCTTTAAAAAAAAAAAAAAAAAAAAATCTTGGCGCGCGTGCAAAACGAGGCAAAGTCGCCAACTGCCGACCGGGCTGCTGGGGAGCGCCGGGTAGTCCTGGCACAGTCCTGGCGCTGCTGCCATCACATTTTGCGCGCACATTTAGGGCCACGCTGTGAGCAGCGCCGCGGCCAAGTGGAACCGCGCAAATCTGTTCCAAGGGTCCTCAGATTATAGTTTCCTCACACACACCGCTGATTTACAGCAGGGCCGCGGTCAGGTTAAACAAGGGGCAACACAGACAGACACAGCTGACACCAACATCAGCATCATCACCCGTGTTATCATTATTATTATTATTATTAGCATTATAATATATTACTATTGTTATTATTATAGTATTATTATCATCATCATCATCTTGGAAATAGCACAATGTGCAAAAAAATGCGTTTTTAAAGTTATTTAAAAACATTTTTTTCATGTATGTTGATAATTTGTACGTATGCGTGTATATGCACATACAAATAATATTATGCACGTGGCGCTGTGAAAGTGCTTATTTAATGTGTTTTTTGTTAAATGTCATTTAAATCCATTCATCATTTTTATAAGGTAAACTATGAACAAACAAACATATAATAATACATAACATCATAACAGACTCGCTCTCAGTAAAAAGTAGATTTTTCTTTCTTTTCTTTTATATTAATATTTATTAATTTGTCGTGAATTTGAAGAGAGACTACTGGAGCGTGATAATGTGGATAAGACTGCAGGGCAGGCTAAGAGTAAAAAAGGTTTATCTTAACAGATTAATAGCGATAAAGTGACAGCACAGGTAGACTATCTAATATGTATGAGCACGAGGAAGAGAGAGAAGGGCCTAATTAATGGAATCCGGCCTATAGATTAGGAAATGATAACCTCCAAGAGCCTGCTAATATATTGGTAACAACCCTCCTATTAAGTATTAATTGGAGATTTGAAACCCCCGCTGCTGCAGCCTCCAGTCAGAGTAAATGGAGGGTTAAAAGACCATTAGGGAGGTTAGATGTGACTCGGGCTCCTGTAAAGATAATTGGGCGCGATCGTCTCTCCACCATCCACCATCACTGCAGAGCTTTGCGGGTTAAAAGCTCCGGCTCATCACGCACAAGGGCGCGCTGGTTGTTTGCTCCAGCATGGAGCCAGGCGCCAAAAAATAAATATGACAGGCAATTACATTTTTCCTTGGAATGGGGTTGAATTTACACAGCGAGGATTATTTGCATGGGATATTTTAAATGTATTGTGTTTTATTTTTTATTTTTATTATCCATATACTGTTTTCCCTCTGCCTCCTCTTCATCACCTCCCTCTCCTCACTTCACCCTCCCTGTACAAAAATGCTATTGACGTGCAATCAAAATGGCGCCAGCAGCCTACATGTTTGCTTGGTGACACGAGGTGACCCATATACGTGTGTGTGTCCAGGTTTGGTTCCAGAATCGACGTTCCAAAGAGAGACGCATGAAGCAGCTGAGCGCGCTGGGCGCCAGGAGGCACGCGTTTTTCCGCAGCCCGAGGCGGATGAGGACGCTGGTGGACCGACTGGAGCCCGGGGAGCTCATTCCTAACGGGCCCTTCTCCTACTATGGAGGTACGGTTACAGTTTAGTGAAAGTGTGTTTTGTTTTTACCCATTGATTTAAAAAAAATAATAATTATAAAACACATTCAGGAAAAACCTTAGGAACAAAACAAATATTTAACCAATTGTTCATTCTTATTTCGCAACTTTCTTTATTTCTTTTATAGCTGGTCATTGCTTTTACAGTTCCCTTTCTTGCCCTGTTAAAATTAATCAATACTCCTTCATCTAACCTTTTTATTCCATCAACCGCATAAGCCAATGTGTTAAATAAGAATGTGGTTTCATCTGGTCATCTTTACAAAAAGCATGTATTAATTTATTGCCCAAAATGACAAAATAAAAAAAACAAATATGAAGCTCATGGTGACTTTGGCAGCACTGGGAATTCAGCCAAAAGACTCTTATTAAAATGAGTCAGAAGTGATACATTATTCTGTTTGGGTCACCTCATCCACTGGCTGAGTGAAGTTTAAATGAAATGACTTCACATGTGAGTGACTTGATACCGCACTCATTCCTTCAAGTGCTTTTGGAATCTATGATAATTTTCAGAGAATTTCATTTGTGTTCAGGCCTTTGTCTTTTTCTGCTGAAGCAAAACGTCTAATAATAATAATAATATTCTGCTGAACTTAAAAAAAGAGTGGGTCTCAGTAGGTAGAATTGCTGATGAAATGGCCCCCACTTTAATTAATTTTGTGGCCACATTGTTCTCCCCACCCAATTGCAGTTTTGATTTAAGTGTAACGTGCTCTGTGACTAATGTTGCACGGCGAGGGTCTTTCTCCCTCACTAATACAAATCAAGCTATGTATATTAAATGAATTCCTCAACTTCTCTGGAATGATTCCTGCACAGCCTGTGTTCACTGAACTAATGTTGATTTTTTTCTCTCTCTCTCTCTTTTTCTTTTGGATCTACAGATTATCAAAGTGAGTACTACGGCCCAGGAGGGAATTATGACTTCTTTCCTCAGGGGCCTCCATCGTCGCAGGCCCAGACCCCAGTCGACCTACCCTTCGTGCCCTCTTCAGGCCCCACAGGCACCCCCCTCGGCGGTATGGACCACCCCCTGCCGGGCCACCACCCTTCCAGTGAGGTGCAGCGCTTCTCTGATATCATGTCCCACCACCCAGGAGACTCTCCCAGCCCGGAGCCTGGAATCCCAGGGCCCCTGCACAGCATCTCCTCTGAGGTGTTTGGCCCAAATCCACCCTTTACCTCACTGTCACTGAATGGCAGCGGATACAACAACCACCTGTCCCACCCGCCCTCAGAAATGAACGAGGGCACCGTGTGGTAGCTTTTTCCTAGAGAACAGACTTATACTGGCGAGATTCCGTTTGAGGTTTGGTGGTGATGAGGGGGCTGGAATCAAGAACAGGGACATGGATATCAACAGGGTTAGGGCAATACCATTGAACATATTTTTTTTTTCTCGGTGTTGTCATATTTATTTATTTATTTATTTTCTCCACGTTATTTGTTGATCTTCTTAGTGGGGGAAGCGTATCTGGCATAAAAATGATGCTTAAAAGCAGTGTCTTCAGTATTGTGTTTGGGTGTTTCAGTTGCTTCTTTTGTCCACCCCCGACATCCAAAACGGGAATTATAAAAAAACAATTAAAAACAAAAAGCAAACAAAAAAAGGACAAACAAACAGCAAGACTGTTGAACTTCCTTGGGCAGGTGGGGCACCCGATCACTATCCCTCCTGATGCCGTCATTGGCCCAGCATAACAACCAAACCCCCAAACTCTTGACGGTGGGGTAGAAAACGACCCTTGCAAATCTCTTATGGTATGTTCTGAACACAAACACCATCACTAGCTACTGTCAAAGACTTCAATAGCTTTATAGAGCAAGAAGAAAGGGGCTGAGGATTGGTTGTGTGCTGACCTGGCACTGTAGGATGGCTGCACAGCATTCAGACTATGTTTGAGGCACCAGAAATGTCCCTTGTATTTATTCAGACGCTCCTCAGACCTTCTCGCCTCTCAAGGCTCTGCCATATTGACCCTCAACCTTTTTGAAAGTATGTTTCTGAAGGCCGGAGGAAATGACTTTTTCTCGCGTGTGGACTATTTCTTTCCTTCTTTTTTTTCGCTTTTCTCGATTTCATAATTTCCACCAAATCTGAAGAAGGCCGCCTTCAAAAGGCAAACAGTAAAACCCTCTATGGATTGCAAACCCTTTATTTAAAATGGAAGTGAACTTGAAATGTTGAAATGAAGTCTACCTTCTAAAAATTCTGATTCTAAAATATGGGACTTACAACAGTCAACTGTTTACGTAAACCTATTTAATTCAGGAGTCCAGACGTCTCGAAAAACCATGTTTTAGAACCTCTTGATCCACATAAAAATGTTCCAAGCAACCAACCAAACTTTTGTATTGATTTCATTTATATTGTATGGAGATAAAAACACATTTGCTGGGGTTGTGGTTCACTGTGCTAGTTTGTACAAGATGTTGTTTACAAAAAAGGTTCAAAAAAAGAATAAAAAACATAAGTAAAGTAGACATTTGCCAAATAAAAAAAAATATAGCACAAACTGTTAACGTGCTTTGCACCATTATCTGCAGAATGTGTTGAGACGAAATGTAAGTGTTAAAAGGAGTAATTGACTTCTTAATTTTTTAGTCTGCTGATGATACGTTCATAAAATTGTTAATATAACATACTTAGACAGGTTTTATTTTTGTGTCTTCAAAGGAGAAAAATCCAAACTATTAAGAATTGATGGTCAAATATGCAGCTAAGAAGCTGCTACATCACTTTGAATATCAAGCCCTCACGATATGTCTTTTAATGTTCCAATAAACCGAAGCTTATGTGACCTCCAGTGCATATTAGACCATTCACTGTATAAATACAACATGTTGACAAAATGTGTTTCTAATAAAACTAGAAAATATGCTTATGATTTTTTTAGCACATTTTCTTTTACAGTGTATTATCACGTTACGGGTGTGTCATGCATCACAGGCCCCTCTGTGAGAAACTTATCAGGCCTCGTGTCACTCCTGTCAGAATGGTGACTTTTTGTCTACACATCTAATTTCCCTCTCACGTGGAGTGTGAAATAATTGGGCTGCTGCAGACGTGGTGACAGGTAAACATTTGTTAATTCAGATTAATGGTGGTGGAGAGGTTTGAGTGAAAACTGAAACAGCATGTTGTTGGAAAGTGATGAACAAGACACTGTACGGGAAAAAAAGGTTTTTGAGATGTCAGTCTTCAACTGCCAATCCAATAGTAATTTCTTGGATCATATGTCCTACAGAACAAAAATGTCTACACTGGTGCATTTCAACGTGAACATGTTTCAACTGCTTGTGGTCCTTTCAGCGTAGATGAGGCAGACAATAACCAATTCTTTGTCATGAATGTAGTTAAGTTTGGGCCCAAAAAGCACCTGGTTACAGTGATGAAAAGATATTTATTTAACGTACACAAAGAGGACATATAGAGCAACAAATTGGATTAAACACAGCAATGTTTAGTCTTGAACTGTGGTCTGCTGCTTGGTGTGAGAACTTTGCCTCAAATTACCAAACCACGACATCAAACTCTTTTTTTTTTCTCTACTGAACGAAACATTTCCCATGGTTTGCAGAAAAGAACAATGCTTCTCTAGAGTACCAGGGATTCTTGTATTTCTGCTAGAGTATTGCACAAAATACACAATTCATAGACAAATAGAAAACAATTCTGTTGATTTAACTTTTCTTCCAGCTATGGTGAAAGCATTTAATACACAACTTGCTGTGACTGACACAAGGGGGAGTGAATTCACAACTTATACAGACGGCACTTCTCGCTTCAGACTCTCCGATTCTTCCAATCACTTACCCTGAGCTCGTCAACTAATCATAAGCAGTTAGCTGTGCAACTGTGAAGGACAATGGTGAAATTGCCGTGACCATGGCTATGCTGCTTGTTATGCTTTTATTAGCCCGCTCCTACATTATTATCATTCCTCGCAGCTTACTGTTCCGGCAGTGCAGCCTGACGGCTATGAGGGACTCCTCCTGACTTGTTTCGATGAACATAGGCGTAATAGTAATCAAGAAGGCCAAACGCCGTGGCGTGATCTTTTGCAGGAAGCGAGAAAAATTATTCATACTTGTAGGGAAATGAGTCAGGCAGTGGGATTGTGGCATGAATCTGAAGGAAGCTTTATCTTCCTAACCCTTTGCGTGCAGTTAGGACTGTATGGCATCCCAGTTTTCTCTCCTTGCCTTCAGACTTTAATCCACCATGAATTAATCATGGTCTTGAGTGTTAACCAAGCTTGGGGAGGAGGGGGTGGAGGGTCTGTACAAGGATATAGGTCTCTGTTGAGCCCTTGGGCTTATTCGCCCCCCCCCCCCCCCCCCCGTGGTAACACCATGCTGCAGCGGCTGACCGCCCTGGGGGCCACAGCTCTTTAAATTCAAATCTCCTATTGATCGCTCATCAGCTGTTGGTGCAAACTGACCTTGTAGTCTAACACTGGCAAAATAAAACAAGCTTTAACAGCATTCAATGGGTTTTAAATGACATTTTAAATCTCTGAGTCAGGATGTTTGAATAGTCCACATACCCACGGGGACCCAAAATGTAAAAGTGTACAGTATGTGTATGTGTTTGTGATGAGAGGAGGTGATGGGGGGGATAAATGCTTAGAGGAAGGAGTGGAGGGAGTACAAAATGGTTTACTTTAGGGTACAACAGGGGCCAAAACATTGAGCCAATAGGAAGATCAGGCGCAGCAGGCGAACACAGAGATACTTGCATTCAAACTGAGAAGGGATTTTTTTAGAGCCCCTCTCCATATGAGAAGCATTTGGCTGCTAGCTTTAAATGCAGAGAGGCTCAGCTGGAAGTGTACCCTCTCCTCCGAGCAAACGTAGCATAAGCACACAAACACATGGCACCGCGCTCCTTGTTGTTTCCCCTCAAACAAACGACACATGCTGGTGAAAGCCAATTGCTTGGCCAGGAATGAGGAGACGCTGTTAATCAATGGGGCGGGTTAGTTGATCGCTGAGCCACGTTTCTCTGGCTCAATACTCAGCGAGAGGGTGATACAGAGATATGAAGACGTCTGATAAGCTGACCACTGCCAACCAGCTGTTTGTTGTACCACCTCGCCGCTTTGGACACTTCCTCATCCTTCTATCAATGACAGAAGAGGTACAATTTATTTAAATACCAATACAGTTCTATGATATACTACTCAATTGCTCCACCATGGAGATTAAGTTTTTAGCTGCATTTATCTATTTATGCGTCTCTTTCTGAGAAGCATAACTAAAAAAAGTAAATAATGGATTATCATTTTCTGCTAGGTTATGACTGACAAAAAAAGGAAATGATTAGATTGTGTTGGTGATCTGGATACAAATCCAAGTTTTAACATTGACAGATTTTAACAGTGTAACCTAGCAAGACAGGTGTGTATATTGACACTGTGGAACAACTTTGGTAGGGTTTTGCCATAGTAGGAGATTTGATCTCTAGAAAAATAGGCATTTTATTGTGTTCTTTAGGTTGGTTTATAGGCATTCCAATGCTGGAAAATGGTTGTGTATGAGTTACTTAGCAGAACAGCCAATAAGAGCACCCTCTCTGCCTGTGATTGGTCAGTTTCTCCTGTCATGGTCCAGATTTCCCTTAGGGTAGAAACAGAGCCGAGACAAGGTCCAGAACTGCAGTGCTCTTTCAGATGCTTTGATTTACATTATGCCACCTACCCAGTTTTACCTATTAGTGATAATTCAACAAATTAACACAATGTCTTAGCAAGAAACAGGTTGTTCTGCTCTAAATATAGCTACAAACAAAGTAAAAGGGAAACATATACACATAAATAATGTGTCATGATCAACTGCTGCCACCATGACTGACCAGACAGAGTGGCACCTAACATAACCCACAGAAAAAAATAAAGGAAACAGTGAAGCAGACAGAGAGAAGGGGAGGGGGGGAAAGAAGACAGAACCCAAAATGGAAGGAACCATAAAATAAATCTTCTGATGCAGACAAGCATACATGGAAGAAAAGTGATTTTGGCACAAATAGAGTTTGGCTTACAATCTGTCTGTCTCCAAACACCTGACACAGCAGGAAATGAAACAAATGAAGTAATGTGTGATGTGTCCCCGTGGCTCTGAAAGGAGGGATTCTACGTTGGCTCCAGTTTAGAATTAATTGTAGTACATTGTAATACAGCAGATTTAAAAACCGTCAGGTCATGAGATGATGCACAACACAACACAGTGAATATGTAGAGGGTGTCTGTTGCTAATCTCTTTGTCATATCTCAGCTGGGAATTAACACTGAATAAATAATTTAAGTAAAAATCTTCACACACTGAGTTAACAAACACTGAACACTAAAACTAATGTGACATCAGAGTCACACATCTCTTCGACCTGATCTTCATTGGGTGCTTGTTTTAAAGTGATGTCATGTCAATTATTATCTATAACCCACATCCCTCTGTGTTGGGTTGATAGCTCAGGGTAAGAATTCCTGATGGGAGAGTTACTGCGGTATCTTGGTATCACAGTCACTCAGATGTTTCAGTCAGAAATTACAATGCTTTTAGTTTTAATTACAGTGAAGTCATGTTGCTCCAGTAAGCAGTGCTGCTACGGAGCCAGTACTAATTTCAGTAAATGATGTGGACCTCTATAGGCAGAGCCTGAGAGAAAAAAATTGACAAAATGAAATAAGCGCTGCATGTGGGTGGACATGATAATTACCACAGCAGAGAGACAGGTCAGACTGAATACCAATTGACCGAATGCCTGACTGTTTTGTACTAGCATTGTACTTTGTTTGTCTGTTCAACCTTTCCTTTTTATCTGTATTTGTATGTGTTAACCATATGGTTGCATAGTGTTCAAGACTTAATATTAAATATGGAATAATTTCACATTTGCGGCATTGTTGCTTTATTGCTTATATGCAACATATACATTTTGCCAGATCTCAGAGCCAACACAATCTTACAGTACAGCTAAAATGGACAACTCTTGCCTGTTGTGTTGAGGAATGTTGTGGTCTCATCCTCTGTTCCATCAACTTCTAGTGCAGTAACATGTAGAAGCTGGGGTCACGTGATTTATAAAAGTCATTCTTTAATCCCTTCATCTGTTTCCATTGCACTTAATAGTATTTATCTTTAATTGATTATGCCAACTTTTCCCGCTTTTCCAGGCAAATAAACCTTCCATGGGTTAGTTTAAAGGGGCCTCACGGTTGGTGTAGTGGTAAGCATATCCAGGTTCGAGCCCCGGTTGGAACGAGGGTCTTTCTGCATTAAGTTTGCATGTTCATGTGTGCGTGGGTTTTCTCCAGGTTGTATTTCTTCCTCCCACAGTCCAAAAATGTGGACACTCTAAATTGACCGTAGGTGTGAGAGTGAGAGTAAATGGTTGTTTGTCTCTATATGTGGCCCTGCAATGGATGGATGGATGGGTTGTTTTAAGATTTCTTTCACATTCTCAGGTTGTACAAACTAGCTTATGGAAATTCTTCTGATGACAATAGTCAGGTATTGGTGGTCATGGTAAAGACGATCAAATCAAATTCATCAGTAGTATCGATCAGTAGGTGGCAGTAGTCTCTTTTCACTGTATAAAGACCAAGGACAAATTGTCAATAACATGGTTTTCCCACCACACAATTGGTAACCACTTGCTAATACAGCTATAATAGGGAAAATCTGTTTGCTTGGATATGTCAGTTCATCCTTGTCGTGCGGTGATTCACTCAGCTGATAGTCATTCACAAATGTTTCACTTCTACTAATATACTAAATGTGCTGAAAAGCCACCAACAGTTTGTCGACACTGCATGACAAGGCCCACTGATGCTTATCAATGGCTAACCATTCCCTTAGCTTGGCCGTTATAGCATGACTCGTCTTGACTATACTTGTTTTGTTTTTTTTTTTGCTTTTCCATCAGGGATAATACCTGATACCTGGCACTTTTTTGAGTACCTGCTCTGGCGAGGTTCAGCGCAAGCTGAGCTGATACTAAAATGTGATGTCAACACTGCCGAAAGCCGGCGATCAGCGTTCAGCTGTATTTCAATCCGTGTCGGACGGAGTCTATTTGTGTGTTTGTGTCAGACGTCACAGCAGTTTTGTGCACCTGTGCTATTATGACCCCGTCTATGTTGAGGATGCACTATTAAGTAATAGAAAACAGCATGCCTGATACCAAACCGAGTAGAGCCGAGTAGTGCTAGAACTGTATCACAGAACTAAGATCTAAACACAGTAAGAAAGACAAGGGGTAAACGATGACTGATACGATCAATCAGGAATACAATCTGATGCTATACCAATATACAGGTATGGTAGCTAGTTAGCATAGATCCAGGTTTAAACAAGCATACTGGTGCAATAATGAAAATCAGGAATGACTATTCTTTTCAACACGCTCTTTGTAGGTAGTCCACCTGCAGTAAGAAATGCAGCCATTCATTTTAAAAATTAAGTAGTAAATCAATGTGTACAGAATATTGGGTTCATTTCTGTCTTTAGTAGCTTGCCACTAAGAAAATGTGCATAAATGCACCTTTAATTTGCTTTTCATAATCAGTACAAAACTGAGTCTTTTACTTATAATTGGTTTGTAAGCAATTGAAGTACAATTTACATAAAGAAATTGCCCATGTAACAAACAATTCAGTCACCCAGGGAGGGAAAGTATAGTCGTTTGGCAAAGTGGAAAGTACTAATATCCCCCTGGAGGATGTCCTGATGGTATGTGAGGTCTGTAGGTTGGCCTGATTAGCACAGAGCATGGAGTGTGTCTACACCATCTGACCCACTGAGTGATATTCATTTGTCATTCACATATTGGAGACCAACTGCTGTGTTTTTTGCTCAGGGCAAGGGTTTTCTCAATGAGTTGTTTGTGTATGATTGCACTGGCAATTTCCCACATTGTGATATTACATGTACGACACACTTCAGCGCAAAATCTGTTTATAATTGACACAAGCTGCTTGTTGAGTTGATTTCCATTTATTAATAGTGTCTTTCATTTCTGATTGGAAATGTGTTTTCTTCTTCTGAAAAGGCACTTTAATGAGTCGCTTACTGTATGTTCATTATCATGTACAGTTGTCACGCAGTTTAAAACAATGGGGATCCTTATCAGATACGCTGAACTGAGCTGCAAAACAATTTATCAACTCATCTCAGAGGAAAATTCCTGTTCCAATATCAACATCAAAACTACATTTATTTTCACAAGCAACTTGATGTAAATGATTGTGGTGTCATGATGAACAGGAACCTGATTTTCACCTCACCAGTTGATTGAGTTTCAGAAAATACTTGTAAAGTTCATTTGTTATGTAATCTAATTTATACAGAGACAGACTTTTAATAAACTATGTATTTACTCCTTTGTATGTTTATTCTGACAGTTTCATGCATTCTACAGTCTCTTATTTTACTTGACTATCACCCCACATGCATTACATTTTTTCGAACCACTGATACCCTGAGCTTGTGTTTATGACCTCTTTTAGACTGCTTGAGTGAATGGCTGAAATGAGGTTGATGATAACCATTTTCTAGTTACGAAAAGTTAGTTTTCTAGTCGTGATGACCACGCAAAGCTGCTGTACACTACAGTTTTGACATTCACTCATACTTTCACACAGTGCATTTTGTATCAGCCATCGTTCATACACATTTGCATGCTGCCAGCACAGCCGCCAGGAGCTACGTGGGATTAAGTGTCTTGCCCAAGGACACATCGGTTAGTTGACTGTAGACTAGTGGAGCAGGGAATCAAACCCACAACCTTCGAGTTGAAAGATTATTCACTCTACTACTGATCTACCGTCATCATCAATGACAACCCCCCCACACCTCACATATTTGAGAACTATTGGCGCTTTAGCACGACCCATTTCCAGCACAGCGCTACTCAGCACGTTTTTTTTTTTGCTTTTCCATTAGCGATAATGCCTGGTACGTTTTTTAGTACCTGTTCCAAGAGAGCTGAGCCAATGTCGGCACTTGAAGAGTGACAAGAATCAAACCAAACAATGCCGGCCTGTAGATCTGTTAAAAAACGCGTTAATGTACGAAGGAAATCTAAATTCTCAATATTTAAAAGAGGAGTCTGGTGTATTTAGCGACAGCATTGCCGCAATCATAAGCAGCGAGCTGCAGCACAAACCTTTCCGCCGTATTTCAGTTCAGTGACTGTGTCAGATGGAATCTGTGCTCCACTCATGCAGGATGTACTGAACGATTCTGTGAACAAATCTTTTTAATTATTGATTCAGTACCTGAAAACAACTGCTTTACAAGTCCCTAGTTGGTGTGCATCACATACAAAACAAAGTCACAGCAGGTTCATGCAGGTGGTACTATAGTAATTGAAAAAAACATGCCAAACTGGGTGGAGTCGAGCCGTGCCGAGACGAGGCGTACTGCAACTGAGTAGAGGAAAAGCGACATATGTCACTTCAGAAACGTTGATGTGACATACATATGAAGATATGAAACTATTTGCCAAAACATGACATTAAAAGACATTTTTTTTGTACAGAATGTACAAATGTAACCTTTCGCTTAGTTTGCAGAACAATAAATTAGCAACATATTTCTATGAGACCATACTGGAAATGATACATTAGGTCTCACTATGACATTCATGTGTGCCCAGGCTTAACAGATACAACTGAAGAACAAGGCAGTCAGTGGCCCAAAACGATGTCTATCACAGTGAATAATTTCATATTAAAGCAGACCTTATTATAACCTTAACTGTTTGCCCTGCTCTGTGTTGCATCACATTTTTGCGTTTTTTAAAGCAACCTCTTCCTGGTTTAAGCAGATGCTGTATTTATTGTAAGGAAACACAAATTAAACTGGGAAACTGTTTTTAATATTAAGACACAATTTTTTAAAGAAAGAAAGATTTACTTTGGAAAAATATACATTCAAGAATGAATTCAAAATGTCAAGACTTTGGAATTTTCAGACGAAATACAACTTTAGAAAAATACAAAAGTAACATAGACAGACTACAAGCTACATTTCTTACTTCAATATACTACAAATATAATGCTATATTAGAAGAGGAAAACCCCAAGACACCAAAGCTCTAACACTCTAATTTTTATAATTGCACACTGCTCATGGTGAATTCTAGGCAAATAGTTTTCTGTTAAGTTTCTGCAAGCTCGGCATTTTCTTGCTTCGGGGTTGTCTGCATGTGTTTGAGGAAGAAGCTAAATGCACAAGCGAAGAAAAGCCCTTTTCACCCTAACACACTGTAACTTGGGCTCCAGGTGTTCACTGCCATGTTACTGTAACCAACACACACAGCCATGTTGCTAATTAAAGCAATCCCGTGCTTATCCTGGAAGGGAAATACCTGGATTAGAGGGAGATTTGCAACTCAAACCTGAGACATGCCTAATCAATTTAAAGCCATTAGACAATTAATTCACTTTGGTGGAGGGTGGATATTGCACTCACACTAATCTGGCCCCTAAGTTGTCACCATGTGTACTGATGAGTATTGAGTGCACTGTGTACATATACAGTGAGGAGAGCAGGCAAGCAACCTATACAGAGGACGGAAATAAACAAACCACGATTACTGATTCAGGGTCATGTTCATGGATGACGGTTAAGAAAGTAGCAAGATATCTAATCTATGCTGAATTCCACAGACCATTGAATTTGACTCGTTAAAATCATCATTATGTTCTTGGGGATAGACATGACAGTGTATAGTTGGTGTTCACACACAGATGTGATGGTAAATTTTGTAAAGTGGCTGTTCATTACAACCGTTTTATATCGGTTAGTATAACACAGCTATCAAACCAATTAGTGTGATCCACTCTCTCTTGTATTACACGTCTTAAGATATAGAATAAGCATGTTGTCCACAAGCATACTGCCATTCTTTAGTTTGTAAACTCCTTAATATCCTACAACAAAGTCCACAGAAATAATCAATGTGTTAAACCAGTGGGGACACAGGAGCTACTGGTCAACAGCTGCCTCCCTTCGTAAGTTTTCTTTGGTTAACCCAAACAAACAAAATAAGCCCAAACAATGGATTTTAAACGCAGAAGTCCAACAGTAACACAGTTGAACTTACTGATGGAGGCAGTAGTGGATCAACAACTCCGCAGATCACAGATTTTGACACAAACTTGACTTTAAAGTAAAAAAAAAACAGGCTGTCTACTAGCAAGAAAAAGTGCACATATTCTTAAAAAATGAAATTAATAGATATAATTAAGTGAGTCTTTTGTTAAGTGACAACATTTGTTTTTCCTTCCATGGCAGCCATCTTGTCACTCACTGCGCTTACATGCATGTTAAAAGTCCAATTTTAGTCGGCAGTAGACAATAATTTGGTTTTCTTAATGACATGTTAACATGTTAGTCCAATTTAATTCGAGCTAGTCTTAATCAGACTAACATATCTGGATAGTGCAATTCATAGTCCAATTACTCCTGCATGATATGCTTAGTCGGACTGGAGTCGGACTGAAGTCGGACTTGGTGTTCTGCGCGTTGACTGAAATGTCCTCTCCAGTCTTTGACCGGGAAGTAGAACCAGACGACATGACAGGAATGTTGTCATAAATCATCATCTTAGGACAAGACAAAAATCACAAGAGCCATGCTTCATCTAATTAGTGTCACAATTAGCAAGTATGCATTGTACGAAATGTACAGAACGACAGCACGATCCATCTCACCTCTTGCTGCACTAGCTTCTAGAGAGATACAGTGCCACCTACAGAGGCGGAGTCAGATACACTCTAAGAAATGATTCATGGGGTTAGTTAGTATAGCTCAAAATCAAGAGCTTTTTCTGTATAAAAAAACAAGTTTGTTATGTGTATACATTATAATGAGTTCAAAACTTAATTAAATAAGTTGGTCTAAATGAAAATAAATAAAATAGTTTTAACTCAATAAAACATGAGTTTTCAACAAATATTTCTGCCTTAACTTAACATAGAGGTGTATTGAGTTAGCACAACTTTAAAATCCGTGTCCAAGTTTGTTAAAAAGCTGAGTACAAGGCTGACCTGCCCGGACATGTTTGGCACGAACAGACCATGCCTGTTGGAAGCATAAAGTTCGAAGACACGACTGAGTTGGAGAAACGCGGTTTGCAAACTTTACGGCTTGGTGAGTACAATTTTGACTTGTCTTATTCACAACAGCTAATAACTGCATCAGCAGACAGTTCAAGAAATTGTTTTACACAACACAATATGCTTTTTATTAGTCAGCAATGGTATTGTGTAAGCTAGCAGTAATGCTAATAATTCAGTCTGACATTAGTGTTTGTTAGGTTTTGTTTTATGGTGGCAGGTTTTAATTGGCACTGGTTTTCAGTAGTTTAACTTTGTTTCTTTAAAAATTATTTAAAAAATGTGTTGTAGTGTTGAAGGTTTGAGCAGCAATAGCTTCATGGCTCAGCCATTGTAGGTGACTGAGCACACATTCGGTTTGTCAGTCAGCCATTGCAGCAGTCTAAGTGCAGTCTAAAAAACCCTGTCGACGAAACGAATATTGTTGAGACGCCACAGCAGTGGTCATACCATTATTAAGCTAGTTGTTTTAACAGCACAATTGCCCACTGCCCATTTCTTTGCAGTAGTTTGCGTTCATTTTCTCTTGTTTTTCATCTTGAATAGTCAAAAACAGTTGTGTTATCATGTAATTTTTTGATATTTGTAGATTTTCCCACTATTTTCCCACTACAAACCGTTAAAACATTAATATTGATTCTGATCTACCAGGATGGTGATGGGGATTGTCACAACACGAGGTGGTATACCTGCAGCCCGTGCAAAGATCGTCCTGGAGGGAACAGAGGTCCTAACGGATGTGGAAGTTCCCAGAGCCTGTGCCTTGCTAATGTGGCTGATAAGTTTCCTGATTTATTTTGTTTACTCTTAAAATGTATATACACTCAGTCCTGTTACTGTAAGCAAGATGCTGACTGGTGTTTAAATAAACAGTTAGACCACAAAACTGGAATTTCAATGTGTGATTTATTCTGACTTAGATAAATAAGTTATTGTACTAAAAGAAATTAAGGTAACAATTTGCATGGACATTTCTGAGTAGAATGAAAGAAAAAGAAATAAGTTAGAATAACTAAAAGGAGTAATTTTAACACAATTAAAATTAAGTTGGTTCAAGTTAAATAAGGTTGTAGAGGAAGAGGCAAATCATGTTGCTTGTACTTAAGTAATTGAGTTGGCCTAACTAGAGAAGTTTTGTGGCATGTACTCAATACTAGCCAAGTTGAGATAACTCAAAAATATCCATGCAAATTGTTACATCAATTTTTTACGTTGAGCCAGCACATCATTTGTTAGAGTGTATACACTGTCAATAAATCGATTTTCCCCTCCCCATGTATGCATCTTAGTCGGACTACAGCCTTAGCTCTATTAAACTGTGAATGTAAGCGTACTGACTGAGGACAAACTGTCATGGCTCAGAATGAGGCACTGGTAGGTTGCAAAGGCACACCAGTGCTGACTATGTGTCAGTACCTTATGCAACCACATTTCAACAAATCTGAACTATACCTTTAAACTCAGAAAAACTGGCCAGATTATTATTTCGTTGAATGAAAAAAAGAAAAAAAACATTCATTCCAATTAAAGCAGGCCTGTGCAAGTGCAGCCAAGCAGCTCTATTATTCAATTCCATTAGAATGAACGATGCAGCGACATGCAGCCATGCAGTTAACAGGAATTAAAACCATAGGCAAGATGACGGATTACACTGGAATAGAGGTGTGTGTCTCTGAGTGTGCATGTATGCATCCCTGCACACGTGTACCCTTTTTTTGGTGGCTTTCTATTTTTTGCCAAAATTACACATAATGATTTTTTCTTTTTTTTTTTTCAAAACACGTGCACTTGAATATTTAATCAAAATAGCTTGAACAGTGAAACATGCTGTTGTGGCATGGCTTCAGTGTACTTGTCAGTATTTGCCAGCTGTAGTTATTGCATGATGTATGGCTCTGCTCTTGATGCACGCATGACAGTTGGCAGTCATTAATCATGGTTAGAAGATATGATATGGTATATAGGGCTCCTTTTCTCGCTCATAACATAAGTCTAATATAAGTCAGGAGCATTTGTGTGTAGTCCAGGCTGCTGCAGGGATTTTGACATGCACTATAACAAATGTCATGTCATTCAAATGTGTGAGGATGCTACTTTGAAAAAGTGTAGCCTGTAAACACACACACACACGAGCTTCAATAAGTTTTACACAAAAACAACTTTTTATTGTACTTTTCTTTCTAACATTGCCCTTTTGTTCTGCTGCTCAGCATCGTGTTTCTTGTAGATGCGTGGGTGTGACAGTCAGTAGCGGCCTCGCCGAGTGTGTCTGCGCTGTTAAAACAGCACTGTCGTGACACACCCACCTTCACAGAGTAGACTAACCATGCATTTAATTAGAAACAAAAGCAGGATATAATTAATTAGACAGCAATTCCCTTTTTTTTTTACCCTTGCCAAAGTTTATAATGGAGTAGATAGGCTGCTGAAATTTCACAGAAAATAATTCATTAAAATTAAACGTGAGGGGAGACCACAGAGACAAATGGCCACTGTTCCACTTCAGTTCCCCGGCCATGCTTGGAAATGCTTTGGTGTTTTCCTGGTGCATCCACTGATTTAGGTTAGTGGTTCAATTCCCTTTTGAGGTCACACAACAAAGGACCTCTGCTGTCGAAATGTTACTATGGTAATATCGCCACCATTGCAAAACAGCAATTTTAACGCTGTGAAAGATTCCTGTGTAAGTTACTACCACAGCGCCGTAGACCAACCACTTTATGAGGTACACCTGCAAAGCTATAATAATAAATTAGCTTATTAGGGCAAATAACTAATGAACCAATGACACCCTTTTGGGCTTTTCATGGACAACCACCTCTAAGGTTTACAGAAAATGGTCCAACAAAGAGAACATATCCAGTAAGCGTCAGTTCTCTGGACGACAAAAATGCCCATTTTTAGAATAACATAACTGGTTTGAGATGATAATAAAGCAACAGTAACTAAAACACTATATGCCAAAGACCATTGGTGACAAAACAACATGTCAAACCTTGAAGCAGACGTTCTACAGCAGCAGAAGACCTCACTGGCCACTTTATTAGTGACACATGATACTAAGAGGAAATTGGCTATTACAGTTGTTTGGTTTTCAACTGCCATTTTGAAGCCTTAAGTTAAGTATTCTGCTTAGCATCAAATAAGACATAACAAAATTGTCTGAGTTTTTCATTTTGCTCAAATATTTGTCCTTAAATTTAAACAAAACTAAGTTAATGTTGTTTGGAGAAGACAAGATAAGTATTGATAATGTAAAAATAGAAAGAGTAAATTAAATTCCAAAATATGTTGGAAACCACCATCAGAAAGCACTATAAACATTGCTCAAAGCAAGAAATAATTTTCTTCCAAATAAAATAAAGACATTGTTTTCAGAGGCAATATAATTTAAGAGGGAAACTAAATTTAAAAAGACACTTTGCCAGGGCAACTTTAGAAAGTATGTGCTTCAATCTGGGGGGTTAAATGATGGAACAGTCTAACGGATTAATTAAAGCAGAGTAAAAACATAAATCAGTTAAATTTTTTTTACAAAAATACACATTTCAAATAAATATAAGGATGAAGAACAGCAGTTTAATCCAGGACGGTAATGGAAATGGTCGTCAGCCATACTGTATTCTTGTCTTGTACTGAGAACAGTAAGAACTTTGTATAAAATACTGTAAATATGTAAATAGTTGGTGGTGGGATATAGTCTATAAATTGAGTTGTGTGTAATAGGAATAGGGTAGGTACATATAAGTTTATACTAAAAATTACTATACTAACTAAACTTTATACTACTATGCCTACTCCTTTTCAAATATGTGACAAGATGCAAATGTATGTGTTGTCATTGTAAATGTTGCACGTGTTTGAAATAAACTTTCTATCTATCTATCTAAACTCAAGCAAATGATTCAGCAATGATGTGAAATTGGCATCATTTGTGAAACATCAATTGTGTTGTCTAGTAGTAAAGTGTAGTAGTCATTCCACAAAAAATGTATGTCATGATTTGCGCAAACACACCATTACAATCTTTTTCTTTTTTTTTCTTTTTTTTAATTAAATTAACATGTTGAATGTTTCCATTCATACCAACTTGTTGCCTCTTAATCAAAATCAAACTGTAAAGTGCAAACTGAGATTAATGGCCAATCTGCCTCGAGCTCATTTTAGCAACAAGATAAGAACAAGCAAAACAGATGCATGAGAAAAGGACACATTTACACCCCAATTAGTGCTTTTAAAGGCCCGTGCTGCATCAAATGCAGAAAACGCAGCTTGTAGCCTCCACCATAATGAGTCATTGAACCATGGTTTCCAATGGGCCTCCTTCGTCACTGTCAGGTCCACTGAGTGCCTCAGTCACATTCAAATCGGCCGCAGGCCCACAGACATTGATGAAGGGTCTGTGTGTGGTGGGAAGCATGTGAGCTAATTCCTCAAGGCTGTGCTGAGGCAGTCCAGTTTCTGTCCATCACTTCCCTGTTATTTGCATTGGCCCCAATCAGCCCAGAGTGTTGATCAATGCAGAGTCAAAGTGAGCTTTCTTCCAGCATTAGGAGCTGCCTTCCATCACAGTTAGGTGCAGCCCAGCAATGGCTTACCTCAGGTGGAACAGAGGTGGAAAGGGCTGCCAGCACCAACATGGTGAGGCTGTGTCAAGGGTGCACCAAGATGAACGTTAACACTCCAATAAGCTGCAAATGTATCATTTTATTTAAATCATTTATTCACGTTTCCAAAACTGAACACTTAGACTGTGGTCATGCACTAGTATTGCATGTGTTCGGCTACACAATTCAGCACAGCATCCGTCAACGTACTGAAACGGAAGGCACGCATCCCTCGTAAATTACTTAGCGACATCGACAACATATTTTACCTTCACATCATTGTCACAAAGGTATTGGCCACCATTACAACTTTCTAAGCCTCCAAAGTCATAAATGTATTCCTAAAACTGTTTCCAGATCTTATTCCATTGTGTCTCATTGTTTACATATCAGGAGACCATGTGGGAGGAAACTGAGTGGGGGATGAGAAAAAAATACACTCAGCTAAAAACCTTTACGTCCAGGCCTAAATGAAGAAAGCGAGGTCCCGTTTCCAACTTCCAAGCAACCAGCAACCACTTTTTAAAAGTTTTTTTGTGAACAATAAAATGTATGTTGGCAGTGTGGCAGAGAGTATAGTTAGAGGACAGTCCAGCGCAGCCTGTTCTCTTATGCTGCGCTACCTTTTTGTTTAAGATCAAACAGCTCAATGGATCCAATTAAACACTTTCAAACAGACATCAGTCAATCAACTACACAGCTCATCACACACTCACGGTACCAACATGAACAATGACAACAAAAAGAACCTTAAAACAAAATAAAACATGTCAATCAAACTCCTGAAGTGTATACATTATACATATTATTCAACGTGATAACGTAATAAATATATTTTGATGTACTTTTTTGTGAAATATTGTTCTCTTGTTGTTTATGCCAGTTGGTAACAAACATATTTATATACTATCTATATTCTCTATAATCTCTTCCTCAGTCCCAGTGTATATTTATTTTTACACCAAGCTGCAGCTTACATGTGTGAACTGGACCATGGTTTGCATATTAAACTATTCACTTTTTTGTGGCGTAGTATTTTGGAATTATGCTATGAAACATTCTACCTACTTTTCCAGGTATTATTTTATTCTTTTTAGAAGCCTAATGAACATTTTAGGCTCCCTTGGCCATTAACAGCGGTTTACTGATTTTGTTTATTTAAGGCTTTCACAGCTGGTGCTGCTTGTATTCTGCAACTTTAGTCACAGGAGTCACGTTAACCAGTGTCCCTATGGAAGTGGTGCAGCCACAATTATGAAAATAAGACCCAGGCGGTCAATAATGTTTAGTGTGATAACTTGAAATAGCATTATTGATTTTTTTTTTCTTTTTAAATATACTGAAAAATAAATAATGATGGCTAGGATTAAAACAAAAAAGAAAATTCTTTAATAAATGATGTGTATGATAAATAAAATGCAATAGGCCTCATATAAATGTAATGTATTTGATTTATTTCACAATAATTTATGTTCCTATTTTAAATTATAGGGTTTAAATTTATTCATATTACCATTTTAAAATATTTGAATAATGGTCTGTGTATTATATTAAAATCCTTTACAGGTTATTTAGTTTGACTATAAAGCTCTAAAAGGGAATTTACAACATGTGGTAAACATTTTACATCAAGCTAATATTTATCTCTTCTTTTGTGTGCTAAGGCTTTCCGATATATCCCCCTCAACCCCTCTCTCTTTTTCTCCCAGTCTCCGTGTCTTTCTACCTCATCACTCCACTTATCGTGTCGTCCTGTTTCCTAAAGTAGCCAGTTCTGGTTGATGATTTACAGTAAAATTGCATTTAAAGTGGAGTGGAAAATGTTTTGCAGACCTGGCAGCTTTCAAGTCCTGCACCCATTTGTCACTCGACGTTTCCTTTTGTGTAACAGCACGAGAATTAATTAGCCTGCATGGCCGCGAAAGTTTACGGCCATAATTTATGGGGAGATGAGATTCCTTGGACACCATCTCGGACCTGTGTCGATTTATTATTTTTATTATATTATGGGTGTGTGTGTGTGTACACAGATTGTGTTCAACTTGTGAATGAGGTTCCCTCAGGTTGAGAGCAGTAAAGCAAGATTCATTTGCACTACTCAGGGTTTGTGGCAGGCCAAGCGTATTCACCACAAAGTACAGACAGGCTAACAGGGAGGCATAAACAAAAATAGACTCCGTAGTAATACATTCAAAAGCACATCATGCATAAATACATGTACATATAAGCACACATTCATTTTTAAAAATCACACACATACACTGGCGCTAGATGGATAACAGGCAACAATTCTGTTCCTGTATGTGTTGTTTGTAGGTGGGGAAATAAGAACAACTTTTATAGTTTGTTTTAATTTCACTCAGAACAAACATAGCCCCCTTGTGTTGAGAAAGGAGGATCACTCTTTTTTCCCTCTCCTAAATGTTACCCATAACCCTATACATAAATCTCAAACACAAAAAGGAGTCAGTATGTGGGCAGTTTCGGACAAGGATCAAGGAGGCCAGACACATCCATATCCAAACTAACGTGGCACAGGTGCCTATTCCGGAACCTTTTGAACAGATTTCTATCAAAATAAAAGTGGAACTGCAGCCAAATAAGTTGGCACAATAAAACCACTGACATGCAGTAATTCAATCCAAACTTTATTGAAGACTCACAAGATGGTCCATAGCAAGTGGCTATATCAGAGTAAACCACAGGAAATTGCAATTTTGAGAAAAAATGAGTCTAAGCAGCAGCAAGTAGATCCTTTCTAAAATAAAAACTGTATAAGTACAATAATACAAAACAAAAAGAATACAAAAACGAACAAAATACAAACTAACCAAAGTTCCCTTCTGTCAGTCTCTGTCCGTTTTCTTTTCTTATAAAGTTATACTGCAGTATGCACATGTCAGACAATGCTGAGTACTGAATTATGTCTAGAGATATTTTTGATAACCATCTAATATTGCTTGGTTTCTTTTGCATGTGTTTTGCAACAACAGTGCAATGTTCAAGCGAATGGGAACTTTTAAAAAGGACAAAAACGTCTCCTCTAAACTGGCTCAGCAAAATGTGTTGAATTGGTATTCATGGTCACAAGTGTATGGCGAATATGTCGAGGTGAATGTATGTTTATAAACTCATAAACATACTCACGTACTCATAACAATTTGTGTAGTTTGTGTTACATTGTAGAGTAGAGTCTATTACACCACTGACAAATGATTTATATGTCAGGAAGTTCTAAACTCACTAGAACTTTATGAAGCATTTCAAACACAGATATGAATTGTGTTGTGAGCAAATAGTTGTACATTCTGTTTCGCCTCATCCATCCAGGTTTTGTTTTTATTTGTTTATTTTTTTTACGTTTTGAACAACATCTTGAATGTACAACCGATGATTTGTGTGATTCTCAAATACTTTCGATTTAAACCCAATGAGTTGTATAAATATGATACATGTGTGTATTACTTATTGCATGTAAAATATTCTTATTTGGCAAAATAAATGTGCAATGAAATGTTGGATCAAGTGACGAGAGGTTGGAGGCGAAAAGTGCTTTTGTGACGTACTCACATCTGTGAGTGAAGCCTAGCACTGTGAGGAAAATGTTACCACGGTGTAAGACATACAAATGTTGGCCTTGTCTTCACACCTGGGCCTGACTGGACAATGACTGGCACTGACTGCATTTTTAAGATGGATGACGGCATGTTCTCTTGTGCAGTACGATTCTGAATATGAACATTTCTAATGTAGATTATTTTCATGTGCATACACATTCACAC
Source organism: Solea solea (assembly GCF_958295425.1). NCBI lineage: Eukaryota > Metazoa > Chordata > Actinopteri > Pleuronectiformes > Soleidae > Solea > Solea solea. The sequence goes on along the minus strand of NC_081140.1, from coordinate 6,256,849 downwards.
ACACACACACACACACATTCACCTCAGCTTGAAAATAACACAAATATTCCTTTAACCTTGAGGGAAATGTCCTTCCGTGTGCTTCAGCTCTGCATTCACAAGAATGTTAATTTGGGTACTCTCTTATGAAGGTAAGTCCTGTACAATACACACACACTCTCTCTCTCACACACACACACACACACACACATTTAGAGCTGTAGTAGGTGGTGTTTGGGATCAATTGTGGATAATTGGGTCTCCACGCAACATAATCTCACATTAGTACAGCCAGCTGTGCAGCAAACATGCACACTCTGTTTACTGAGTGTAGGTGCTGTGTTTGGGGGGTTCGTGTGTGCACGTGTACAAAAACAGTATACACTTACTGTATTCCCCACATCTGTCATTCAGTGTGACAGAGAGGCTGACCCGCACCACAACCTGAGGTATCTCGACTGATGATGAACACTGGGGTTGTGTGTGTATGTCATCACCAATGCTGTCCCTGTCCTTTCCCATCTTCCACTTCACACATGCACACATACACATGCACACTACATGCCGTTGTAACTTAAAAAAAAAAAAAAGAAGAAGCTGCTCGCACCAATTTTGTAATCAATGCCCACAGAAAATGGGATTCCTCCAGCCGCCGGCAATTAATACATTTGTGTCCTTTTTTAACACTAGTGAGCTGAGCTTGAAATTACCAATGACTGGCTCCTGCTCATTTGCATATTTATTGCAGTGGAGGACGAGGTTGTGTGTGGTTGGGGTGCTGGGGAGGCTGGTGGAGGGGGGTGAAAATTGGGGCAAATGATTGATGTGAAGTTCGCCCGCTGCATTACAAACAGCCCATTATTGGCCAGACAGAAGAGAGAGAGAGAGAGAGAGAGAGCGAGAGAGAGAGAGAGAACTGGAAATGAGAGGGAGGATGAAGAGCAGTGTAGCATACAGCTGATTAAAGTTGAAGACAGTGGGATCAGTCTGCGCTGGAGGTTTTTTTTTTGTCCTCCATCCCTCCTTCCCCCTGCCTGTTTCCCTTCTCCCTCTGTTTTTCTCCTCCCCCCCTCTACCCCTCCTTTCCTCTCACTCCATATTTTGCAGGGAAGATGGCCAGGGCGGGAGCATTAAAGGCATGTTATAATGGATGTTGACAAGGAGTGGACCAACAAAAGCCCAGGCCCGAGGATTTGCTTGAAAAGATTCAATCAGACATGTTTTCGCTGCGATTAATTGGCGGACTCAAAGGGGGGGAGGGAGGGATGAGGGGATGAAGGGATTGGCAGCGGAGGTGTGAATTAGTGTGATTGTTCAAAGCGCAACCCCCCCCACCCCCTTTTCCCTCACACACCCGCGTGCTTCCCTCTGTCATTTTGAGCGATAGTTTGGAAATGTCCTTTGAATGATGCTAAAGAGCAAACTCATCCGCCCTCCCACTTCCCTCCTCTTCCTCCTCCTCCTCCTCCCTGTGAATTATGAGTATTATTTCAGGGAGGTGGGATGTGGTGAGCCAGAGAACAGGACAACTTTGCTTTGATTGGATCTGACCTGCCTCTACTTGTGTCAGATGCACACACACTCAACACAAAAAAAATGTAATGTGTGTGTGCTTGTGGTGTATGATTAGCTTGGGCAACCATGTCCTGATCATGACACAGCTCAAAAGGTAAAAGTGGTGTTGTTGACCCACTGTAACTCTGAACCTCATAAATCTGGTCAACACACACACAGAGACACACGCACACGTTCACACATGTACACAAATGATGCTGCACTGTACATAACATAGACCTTGTTTACCAGGAACAAATGTATATACATATTTATTTATTTTTATTATATCCAAAGTTAATCCAGATTGGTTTTGAAAGTGTGGACAACAAAAAAAGGGAAAGATGGGAAAGAGTTTCTCTCATTTTCTATCTGATTTTAACTTATATATTTGGATGTGATTTGAAATGTGATTCAAATACAGATGTGTCTCAGTCTGACCGCCGTGACTGTTCAAACCAGATGTTAAATTGTCTTTTGCATCTCTCTTAATACAGCACAATGAGAATGTCTCATAGCCACTGCCAGATGTAGGCTACTGATGTATTCAAAGCACTGCATCCTTTATTGTAAAGCGAACCACAGAATGTTGAATTTTTTAATTTCCTGCAGGATTATATTATCTGTCCATCTGTTAGGAATAGCTTGACACCACTTTTTGTGTCCAATACGATACTAATTTTTAAGACAATTTTAAGAATCCTCCTATTCCAATGTCAGTCAGATACAGTGTTTTTTATGTAGTTTATTATGGAAACTACTAAGCTGAACTAAAGGACGGCTATAGAGGTTGTTTTAACTGAAATTAATTCAGTTAAAATGCTGTTACTGCTTTTTTTTATTTTTATTTTTCTATCTATCTATACTGTTAACCAGTCTCTGCACCGTGACTGGTTGGAGAGGATATGGTTAGTGTGACTGGACTTAGGACAAAAATCAGGTAAAAGAAAAATATTTTTATTTTACCTATCCAGATTTTGGCACAAGCACACTTTGGTTTGACACGGTTTCTGAAAGCTGAGAAGTTATTACGGTAATTTAATTTGTGCTGTTTCAGGAAGCCAGCGAATCAGCATCTTTGTCACCAGAGAGGAGAGAGTGGGAGGAACACCTGTACATAGTTTCCATTTTTTGGCCTGTTTTTGCACATTGAGAGACAAAGACTCAAACATGTTATTGGAAATATGTTTCATACTGTTCCGCTTCCAAATTTAACACGCAAAATCTGTTGTTCTTTTACAACTGCAGTGTCTTTCTAAATACAACTTTTTGTTTTTCTTCGTTTTAAGTTGTTAAAGCAGTATTTTAACATGCAGTAAATTGCCAGATATTGGAAGTATAGTCCAGACGGACATCTTGAGGGTTAATTTCTTACACACAATACATCCCCACATATACCCCCCCCCCCCCCCCCCCCCCCCCTCTAATTGTGGTTTGAGTAACTGGATCTGAAGTTGCAGTCAGGTCACATTTAGGTGTGTTTAAACTTGAACTTACCCCAGTCCAGAAGTGATTCACTGCAGTAAACTCAAATTTATGAGTATTCCAACAGACATCCAAAAAAGGGACATGACTTAAAAGTAAAATGTGTTAATTAGGAACAAATCCTCTCAATATGACATCATTAATTATATTCATCTTTATCTGTCAAACATTCGAAATTAAAACAAGAAACAACCTTAAGACGACCCAGTAATAACAGACTTTCTGCCAGGTTTCACTGTCACAACATGCACCTGTGGTACCTTTGAATCAGTGAGTATATTATGCAAATCCAAACGTGACATAAATTCTGCAGTGACATTAGCATTGTGATCTTAAGCCTGGGGGGAGGTAGGGATCCCAGGCAGCATCTGTGGCTGCTTGTTCCTCCTCCCCACATGTATCTCCACCTCTCCAAACTTCAGATCCTCCTCAGAAGTGTTGCTGCAAAGTCGGCTTTGGTTCAGTGGGGAGGAGGAATAAGAAGTGGCAGAGAGTGCGCATACAGCAAATTGGCAGCTCCATCAAATTATACTGGAATTAAGGGGCTTTGGCTGGGCGTAATCTACACGCCAAAGCCAGCCCGCCCCTCCCTCCCTACAACACTTAACGTTTGTCGACGTAAACGCCACTATCCATGCTCTGCCATTAATCTGTCAGATTACAGGTTGCAAGCAGTGTGAGCAAGCGCTTGGGTGGGGGCATAGGAAATGGGATGAGGGGTTGATTTGTAATGAATTCCCTCGATAGCTGGATGAAGAAGGTTCCCCTCTGGTTAGAGCCATGTGTGATCTTTGTCACAATCCTTTCTAGGAACCCACACTTTGTCATGCTGAACCATCTTGGCCAGCAACTTGGCATAAAAGGCATTTGCAATCTGTTCCCAATCTCCCTCTGTTCCCATGTTATGTGCTCTCCTTTCACATAAAGAGGAGGCAAAGTGTTGTTCCTGTGGATAACCCACCTGGGAAGAGCAGTGAAGAAAAACACAGAGTGGGATTCTGGCCTTTCTCTTCTGGGCGGGGGACTCACGGTGGGAGATCCAGGCATGGTTCCTTATAGGTAGATAGAGTTCTCTGGTAATAAATGAACACATTTAAGTCTTATGCTGGAGGTGGGGCAACAGAAGACCAGTGTCTTTAACAGAAATAATTCTATATTCTATATTATTCCATCTATCTAATGCAATAACCTGGACATTTGTTTTGCTTTGAGAGTAGTATATAATAAAGTAATTGTATTAAAGTTATAGAATGATCATTATATGCCATCAGGGCTTAAACAAGCATGTAAAATTAAATACTGTCTTAACTGACAACGATGATACAACCAGAATATTCACAATTTAAAACATAAGCCTACAAATTCCAAGAATGTTTATGATGTGGAAAATAGTGTATAAGTATAGCTCCAAGTTGCCAGGTGATATTCTTAATTTAGATATAAAATAGTCCTTTATGAAAAGATTCATAAAGTCTATATCCATTTTAGTTGCCTCACGTGACTCCAGGCGACACTAATTTGAGTTAATGACAGACCATGTGATAGAACTAAAAAAAGTTCCGTATGGTGCCAGTTGTCCTTTGAAAAATCTTTAACAGTCAACAAAGTAGCAGCACTGTTATGCTATAGCAGTTTTGCAACTAAGCAACTAAATTAATGTTGAAAGGCTAACATTTGCTAATTATCACTGAGCAAATGTTCACCTGAGTTTGACGGATCCAATGCCATTGATTTTGTAGATGCCACAATAAAATACGAGACACATTTTTAAAAAATATCTGACTGATGAAGGTACAAAAGAGAAGTCAGGTAGTCAACAAAGTTAATACACTATATCCTGTGGGGAACATGAATATTTGGACCAAACACTGTGGTGGTGGTGGTGGTGGTAGAATAGTGAGGAGGTCACCAAGGGCATTGGGATTCATGTCCTAGGCAGTGTGGATAGCCAACCACATCTCAGGTAGATCCACTCTAGTAGGTGTGGAGACATTTCCCTGAAACTAAAGCAGTCAGATAACAAATCTCCAGAACATCTTGGAGGACCAACAGATCATCAATCTTATGTTAGTGCCAACCAGAAAAATATGATCATAGTATGTCATGTTGACAACAAAGGTTTTCTTGGAAACTTGCACGAAGTCACAATGTCTACCCTACTGTGTGATATTAGGCCTTCTCCAAAGGGCTTTGCCTCACTCCCTTGGTTGTACAACAATTTAGGTGAGACTGGCATCTTTCTCCCTATGGTCCTAAGGGACACTCCTACCCACACACAGTCACTGATCTGCCTTCTCTCTGGAATATATTGCATGTCAGTGATCACGCCATACATCAAGACAAATAATAAATGACTCCCTTACCTTTGCTGTGCTTGTACATTCTATTAGCTCTATCAGCCATTTCACCACTCTATTCCATTTCTCTATCTGTATTTGTGTTGCAGCCTCAGCTCTAGCTCATGCTGAGCCCTATCTCTCGGTGCTGTTCTTTCAGCTTCTGCTGTAAGGAATCATCTGTTAAATGTGAGGTAGTGCAGGTGTTCTTAAACATTTCTCTTTACTTGCAGATATACAGTCAGTAATCACTCATATCTACTATGTAGTCAAAGTAATAATAAGTAATAATAATTTCAAGGAAAAAAAACTATAATACAAAGCAAGCCTCAATCCCTTTCTGGGACAAAAATAAATAAACTAAATAACAGAATATAACATACACACACAAAAGATAGACTTGAACATTGGACAACCATTTGAACTTGTTTGTTGGTATGGTTGAAATAATTTACAGAATAAGCAAAACCTTAGAACAGGAGGTAAAGTATTCACACAACCACACTCAAGTGTTGTGATGGATGTGTGGAATACATACATATGTCTATGAACAATGTCAAGGAAAAATAAACCACAAAAAATGGCAACAGGCAATAATGAGGTCATTGACCATGCATATGGTGTTGCCAAGTAAAATAACGACTCTTAAATGGCCATAGTCTATTTTGTGATCATTGTGAAAAATGAATGACAAAGTACTAGCGATCACCGTTATCAAACTGACCTTGACATGACAGATACCTTTACTTGCTATTGATGGCCTCAAACTGAAATCTGTCACCATGAACACAGTGCCTGGTTAAATGAATGGAGAGGAGCAAAATGGCAACTCAATCTATTAATAATTTTTCAAAAAATATAGTGAACATCTGACTCAAAGAAAAAGACTAAATTAATAAGGGTAGTTATTTATCAACAAGTGTTTGTTTTCTTTGTGTATTTTTGTATTTGTGATTAACAGACATATGACACACACTAGTGCCTTTAATAAGTTGCCTGCCAAGTGACCCGTTGGACAGCTATGCGATCAACAGTAAGCATTCCTTGCATTTATGGATAGATAGTAAAACATATGTGCAGGAAATGAAAGACATTTCAACTCCCAGAACCACTATATATACCACTACAAAAAATATATTTGCCAAATATATAAAGTATCTCAATGCATCATTTCTTTTGATGAACTTGGGCATTGATGTTGCAACACCACACAAAGCAAGGTACAGCACGCTGCAAAGTAACTCCTGAAATGTGTGAGAGAGAAAAAAATACACAAAATTAATTTTGAGGAAAAATGTAAGGTAACATAACTTATGAAAATGTATTATATTCATACAGCAGCAAGACGAACAGGTGAGACATGCTGAAGGTGATGCAATTTCATATCAGAACCTACCAAGAAATAATGCCCCAGTTCTTTTACCAAAGCACTGTTTAGAACAGTACAGACCTTGAAGGTTGCATGAAGCTTGTCATATGCAGAGACATGATGATAATGTATTTGCCAGTGTTGAAGAGCCTCGCTCTGACTTGGCCTCTCTGCTGATTTTTGCTGTGGTTCAATTCCAGAGCTTCCTCACTCCTCCAAACTGATCTTAACACAGTGAGGAAAAGTACTGCTACAGGGTCAAAACTGCTGTTTAGAACCGCATGGAGCAAGCCTTGACTGCTTAAATCCGCTTTGATCTGCATTTCCTGGAGAGGGGATTGTCTGCTCGGTCCTGTGGTAACACTTTTGTACCAGCCAGTGCTCTTTGCATCATCTCTCCCTGTGTGAAGATGTCTTGCTTTTGCCACCCTCTCCCATATTTTTTCACAAGGGCATGTGCACAAATATGCATGCAAGCACACATTTTCAAATCCACATATGCACACAATTTTCTGTCAAACATATTCACTTCTCCTGTCTTTCTCACCCCCTGTTACTCTTTTTCTCTCTCCCCATTTTCTCTTTGACTTCCACAGACACTAATTCCCTTTCTTCAAGGACAAGCATCTCACGGCACATCATCTGAATAAGACTTTGAGTCGGCATGGCCTCCCAGGGCTTAAGTCCGCATAGCCCTTCTTCCTGATCCCCTTTTTAATGTTTTAACACCAGTCTTGTGCCGTCAATAAATATTAACATCCTGAGGGATAAGATATGCTCTGGTTAGGCTGTCTCTTCACTACATGGGTCTCAGGGTGGCTGTCTCTCTGCTGATAGCCTACTGAGGAAGGATTGTTGAGCTTGTGACCCAGACTTGAAAAGCACAAAATCAAACCATCAGTCAGGCATTCAGCATATCAAAATGTTGAGTGGGAAAATAAGAACTTTTGCTGCCTTTAAGACAAAGACTTGATTTGGGCTTCAGCTCTGAAAGTCAGAGTTGATTAGCTTCCATTATGGAAGACCTGATATAATTACACTCACATCCTAATGCCACTGTTGCCTACTAAAATGAGCAAAGTCATTTTGAACATGACATGTCAGCTGGTAGACTTTTCCCAACCCTATATCCTAGAGAAGCCTTTCAAATTTAACAACACTGCCAATACATCTGTAGGAAACATAATTATCATGTTCAGAAACAATCCATCCATTTTCTACCACTTTATCCTCCACATGAGGGTCACAGTGTGATAGGCTGGGTACACCCTGGACGTATCATAGAGACGCATAGAGACAAACAACCATGCACTCACACACCTATGGTCAATTTAGAGTGTCCACTTTAACTAATCACCAAATCTGCATGTTTTTGGACTGTGCGAGGAAACCAGAGAACACGGAGAACACCCACTACACCCACTAACCCTCCACTTTTGCACTTAACCCCCAGGGATAAGATACTGTTCTCATCTCACTCCCTGAATTACATTATAAGTATCCAAAATCATCCCCACCACTGGTCACAATTTTTCTACAGTATTTGACACAATGATAAATCAGTTACATAACAATTTGTGCCTCATAGTGTCTGTCTACATTCTCTTTCATGGCCATCAGGGGCAAAACCACAGGCCCGCCCCCACTCTCAAATATTTTATGGCTACCTCTGATTTCAAAACACCAACATGGAGCTGGCCAAAATACAAAACTCTGGGCTTCCAAACAGGAATTCAAAAACCAATGGGTGACATTATGGTGGGTAGTAACTTGGGTCAGCTAAGACAAACACAAACAGGTTCCGTCCCAGAAGTAAAGACTAGAGTTCAAATTCAATTAAATAAAAGTTGGAAAAAATGTCTTGGTCAAAAATATGATGAAAAAAATATATAAAATAATATAGAAACATGTGGTTTATTACTTATTTAATAAGGTTTCTTCTTTAACGTTGTGTCTTCCTGGGAGTTAACTGAAAATTGACTGAAAATGGAATTCTCAATCAGTCCAGCAATGTTCAAAATTCTGAGACATTGATGAAACAATCTTCAAGACACAAATGTTATCAGAGGTTCTCCTCATCAAATCTACAGCATCTGAAAGCACTCAGCATTTCTAAGTTTCTCCACTCATACAGTGCAAGCCTCTCCCTGATGACTGTAACTCTTGTAACCACCTCCACATGATACTGTCAGACAGTCCTCCTCCCTTGTCCCTGACTCCCAGCTCCCACCTCTGAGCCCAGATTCATTACAAGCTGTGGCCAGGGTATTAAGATATAGCCGCATTAACAAAGTTGTCTCTGTATCTTAATTGAATCTACCCCCGCTAGACTGAATCTGGATTATGTTTACCTGAAATATAAGCGGCTCGGCAGACAGAACACGGCCCCGCTGATAAAACACTGGGTTGTCCCCCCCTCCCCAATCCTAATCCCCAACTGTAATTTGTTCCTCGATGGATGTAGCCACAGCGATGGGAACCCCTGATTGGGATTCATTCCAAGAACAGGGAGAGTGTCTGCAGGTAAGTTCATCTATTAAATAGTGATAGTGTGTGTTTCAGTGTGTGCAAGAGGTTCATATAAAGTGTTCATGGATCTGCCTCTCAACTGCCAACTTTAAACAATGTCCAACTGCCTGTGTCCTCATTTGGTTCATTTGCAGAATTCTCTTTGGTCTTTCCCTTCCAAAATGATCCATGTGAGATTTGTGGAATAGGCTTAGGTGCCTTCAAAATCTATCCAGATTAGAGAGGTATCATAAGTCATGGATGAAAATACACAGTTATGATGTCCCCATTCTCTCATGCTCTCAGGCCATGTCATTACAATGTTATGACAATATTGGAGGCCTGAGATTATCTGAGGAAATATAAGGATGAGTTGCACTATCCTGGACAACCACACCTAAAGCAATGGCTTTCATGGTCATTGGGACAATCACCAGGGATACATTATTACATTGTGGCAAAAGCTGGCAAAGTAATTTGTGTTTGGCACCTACACTGCAACATCAAGAGAGGTGGCATTTAAATATAGATGAGCTGCTTTGTTTTTATGCAATGTTAAATGATCTGAAGGTAGAATAAAGCCTGAGACACTCCAATCCGACAGTTGGCTCCCAGACTGTTGATGAGCATTGATTATAGTTGGTGGGTCTTGTTTGTGCTGTGTAGCCATATGTGTTGGCCTTTGTAAGCAGACCGTAACTGGCTTTTAAACTGATTCAGCATGTTGGATCGGAAGCTGATATTGTCTGCTGTTGGTGAAACACAAATTGCTCTGATTGGCTGTTAACTGTATGAATGATAATATGAGAATAAGAGTGTGATAGGTAAAGAGATGACAGCTGAAGTCTTTGTGGTGTGTTCTATGCAAATATTTTGGTTGATATCAACAGCGCGACGTGACATGAGCCAATGCTGATGTCTGCTTTCATCACCTTTCATTCTCTGAAGTCAGCTTGTTGTGTTAATACTAACAACAGCCTCTCAGTCTGTTTAAGACAAGAATGTTGAATCTTTACCTCTTGGTTCTGTATGAAAGGTGGACTGGGGCGTGGCATCATGATGCTGGCTTGATTATTGTGGGTTAAATAATGACAAAATCACATGATCTATCTATGTATATATATCAAAGCCTAATTTTCTCTTAGACAGTAGACAATAAAGGCCAGCACAAAATTAAATAACCACTAGGTGCTCGACAGAGGGGATGGAAAGCCAGGAAAGAAGGGGTGTCCACAAACCCATATGAAGCTTCCACACACTCATTTTATTTTTGGCCTTTATTCATCATTTAACTTACATGGTAGTCTGTGTTTCCCAGGGTAGGGCCCTGAAACTTAATCTAATCACATCAGCATGTGACCTTAGTGATCTCATCACCATCACTTCATCATCAACTAAGAGGCAAAGAAAATGACAAAATGTTCACCTGCCATTGGATACATTTGACAATGGCTTTTACCTAGAACACCAAATATCTCTTTTTTTGTTATTACTGTATTACCTGTGATGTTTGAATAATAAATTAGTATAGTTTTTGTATGGCGCAATTACCCTAATTCTAGCAGTAAGGAAATGCCAAACCATATAGACAGCACAAGTGTAGCACATCAGCTTGCTCAAGGGTAAACTTTACCATGGGACTGACTCTCCACTTCTAACCCCAGAGTCTGGCTGAAAACCAGACACCGACGGTGGCACAGCTCCTGTGTGTGTGTGTGTGTGTGTGTGTGTGGAGGATGGACAAGACACCATTGGGGTCCTACATGAGGGATGGCCATGGATGGAGACAGTATGCAGGGGCAGGTCCTTTGCCTTGTTGTCCTTCACAGGGCATTGTCCTTACACAAAACATTTTCCTTAATCACCTCATACATTCCCCCATCCTCAGCATCCAGCCCCTTCACTCACCCATTCTTCATATTGATGCACTTTTTGAAGAATCCTGCTATCAGTTTTAGCTGCAGTATTTGTTCAGTTTGTTTATATCTAGGTTTCACTCAGAATGTAATTTTTTTATCTAAAGTTGGGCCAGCTGACCAGGCTGCGAGGGATGAAGTGTGGTTCATGTCAGCCTTTTGTATAAAGTATTCTCCTGTTCTGCAGTAAAAATCAAATGTGTAATGACAATCTCAGATCTGCAGCATTAAAACAACTTCAACTTTCTGATAAACTTTCCCTCCTTCTACTCTGACAATAAAGGCATGTAAAATAAACAAGACATTTAAGTTAATAATTGTTACAGACCGTTAAGTTGGCATTCAGATTTGTAGCTTTCTGGTCGGCAGCAAAGGGGAATTTACAACAATCAATGCCTCAAACTTTGTCAAATAAAATAAATAAAATTATTTAAGTTTCCCCTTATTGGCAGATTGTGTAACATCACCTGTTGGCTGCATTGGGAAACCATTACATTTCCCTATTAAATTTACCAAATGTTGACATTATCTAAACAAGTGTTGATAGTTGTCTGGTCCAGAAAGTGAAGCCAAGGTAGAGTATAAAAAAAGTGTATTCTCTATAATAACTATCAGGGACAACTCCACTTGTCTGTTTGTAGGTCTAGAGAAAATGAGCCTGATTAACTATTTATGTCAACTATGGTCCAACTTAGAGTCAAATAAATGACAAAGCACGGCATGTGTTAGGGCATTAAAGGCGACATAGAATGCTTGTATCACACATATATGTTAGTTATGGAGGTCTACTTACATATATTAACTTGTTTTCATGGTTAAAATCCTCCTAATCGCTTCAAACGAGCCGATCAAAATATCTCCTCACTGACTTAGACTTAGACTTCCTTTTATTGTCATTGCACAGAGAACACAGCAGTGAAAACTGGCAACAAAATTACGTTGCTTGGCAAGCAGATAAAAAAACCAACACATAGCATTGAAGAGGTAGATTATTGTGTACTGTGATTAGTAAAGAAATAAATAAGTGTTTTTGTATTATAAATATATATAAAGTAGTGATAAATATATATAAAGCTCTCGTCAGGCGCGCTGTTTCAGACCAAAACCACACCCCCAGAACGTGAACTGTGTTGTGATTGGCCAGCCAACGAGAGCTTTCCTACTGTCCTGTAATTGGCCAGGTACCTGGAAGTGACGTAATAGATAGGCCAGCTCTCAGATACACAGCTCCCCCTCTGGCACGGTGGATGCTCTGCATCTCAGCAGCTACAACGAGAGTAGTTCTTCTTCTTCTGAGGTTGAATGTACGCAACCGGATGTGCCCCGGACTAGTGCCCGCACCGGGAGGCACTGCGGTGGTGAGAGGAGTGGTGAGGATTTTTGATGACGACATCAAACTACGGAAGTGCCGATCCGCTTCGCAGAGCCCAGGAAAACAATACAACATTATTTTCTCAGCAGTGGCTGAACTGTTTGTTCTGAAACTTTAGGGTTTCATAATCGAGGTAATGACGCAGATACACACACAAACGCAGCGTTAATTGGAGCTTCCGGTCTATGTGGCCTTTAACCCAGTGTGATTGACAGCTACTACCATCCATTAGGTGCATGTTTGTAGATGTTGGTGGATATGCAGTGGACTGGCTCTCAACCAGGCCAACCCCCTCTGTTCCTCATGTGGTTACCTAAGGCCAATCAAAATACTAAACTCTATATAACAGTTCACAAAGCAATAGGTAAAATCGTGGAAGCTTGTCAAACGGTGCTAATATTCTTAGAGTGCTAACAGACTTGATATCAGTCAAGTAACTCTACTGTGCTTCAAAATAGAGTGATCAGAGTCACTGAAGAAAACAATGTGTTCAAGTGATTCTACAGCATTGAAAATGTACTGTATGTGTAGATAAGATGTGAAGGAATGTTATTGTTGCTCTAAGGTGCCAGTTTATTAGGTACATAAACCTAAAATGAATGATCAAAGTGTAGTCAAAATATAAGCTGATCAAATACACATTTCAATTGGAGTATTCAAGAAAAAATACATTTGCAAGAGCTTATTTAATGATTTATTTATTGTTAGCACTGTCAAGCTTCCGTCCACAGATCAGTGAGACACATCGCTGTGTACACTTTGTTTCCACAGGATTTTAAAGGCACCCTGTGAGCCGTTTATCATGTTATATGTAATTTTGACTGTACATGAAATAAGATAAAGAACAGCCTGCAGAGTCTGTTATGTAAATTATGTTAAGTAAATGGCATCCCATTGATTGGTCACTTTCAGTGAGATCACACCCACAAGGAACTTCTTGACAGCTATCACTACAAGTCGTCTGGAGCAAAGAGGAATGTTAGCCTGAAGAAAAGAATGTGTAACTTTCGTAAAAAGGCTCTGACTTCAAATAAACAATTGTTCAGATAAGAACTCATATTGAAGCATATATTTTATGTTTTTTTTTAGTAACACTGCATATTATTTCTGTACTGAGTAGGATATAGTTATTTTATAGTGCAGTTATATTATTTGATCATGAGGATGTTTTACTGCTCTCACAATGTTTGACATAAATGTGATGCCATAAAAATGACCTAGGGTACAGTAGAGGTTTGATGAAAGTGGAGGTTGATGAAATGTGTCAAAATACACAAAACATACTTTTTTGAAGGTTATGAAATACAGATTACTGATGGAGTGGTCCTTTAGATTTCTGCCCACTCTAATTATACAAATACTCCTCAGATATGGAGAAAGGCTAAATAAAGACACTCCAGCATGTGTACACACTTAATCATCTCAGCTCTGAGCTGGAGGGGCCACTTTGACTGCCTCACTCCAGCAGACCTTATACCACAGGCAAGGAAACAGGTGCTGGAGGCTATACATACACACACATACACACTTTTTTATCTCAGGCAGGAGGGCTTTAGATAGAAAACACACTGTACAGTAATTACCTCCCCCATTCCTCTCTTCCTCCCTCCCTCCATGCCCTACTACTTCTCCTCTCTTCAGTCATCTTCCCAACTTTCCCATCTTTTCTCTCTGACACGCTTCCCCCCTGTGGGACATCTTCATCCTCCTCACCCATGTTTGAGCTCATCCCTCTACCTGCCTCCTCCACCTCCCGCTGGCCAAGACTAAGCTGTGTGTAGCCTCACTGCTGGGATGTCATAGACACAGAGACAGAAGGCCCCCCAGGGCTTCATGGAGAGTCGGGCACAGTTGGCGTGCACTTGACGTGATGGCGCCTGTCCTCTGGTGACAACACTACATATTCGGTGGTGTGCGCTAACACCCCCTCCTTCCAGTTCCCTGCTTGGTCTCCCATTTCCCCCCGTCCTGAAACAGATGCTCGGGACGAGGGCGGGCGCCAGTCAGGGGGGACATGGGTTAATTGGGGTAGTACTGGGGGTTAATTTCAATTAAAACTTCAACTAATGGAGGTCAAGGAAGCATCTGCAAACACCTGATTAAAACAAATGGTCCTGCCAGTCAAAACTTTATCTTGGTCAGCCTCCGGCAGAGGGTCCTATAGTGAGGAGGAACAGACAAAAAAAGGGGGTGTAGGCAGAGAGAGAGAGAATGACTAATTGGGGAACACTTGTTAGCGCAACATCTGCATGGAGTTCAGTGGGTAACAGCTTTGAATTTTTTTACATGTGTCAGTCTGTCTCAGCAGGTTTTATTGGGTTTAAGTGAGTTTTAAATCCTGTCAACAACATTTTTTTCTTATTTCCTCGGGTTATTGTGTCCAGAGTGAAATCCATTTCTACTGTAATGTGCACATGGTCAACAAACAACATGACAGTTCAGACCTTTCAAAATCAGTGCTGGGATCATAATTTTTCCAAAGTAAGCCTGTCATTACATTAAAAATCAATTAAAGACAGGGTAGAGAGTGAGCGAGAAAGAATAACCTGATAACTTTGTTGTTGGCTGTTGGCTCTAGCTTTCGCGCTATGTGACCAGTCATGGCTTGTGCTTACTCATACAGGTAAACAAATGATCCAGCGATCACAGTTGTCCAACTACCACAAACCAAAAACTAATCTAATTTGGTTAGAATGCACCATGAAAATCACACAACAAGCTAAATGTGTTGGAAGCAAGATTTTGCTACAATTATGCTGATTGTTGACAACTTGAACCTTAATATATTTTTCTTTCTAGGGTTTGCCACAGTCAGACATTTTCATGCTGGATGCCCTCCCTCATGCAACTATCCTATTTATTGTCACTATAGGGACTGGCACAAGATTATGTGGCCCCAATGCAGGTCAATTTAGAGTATCTAGTTAACTATGAGCAATGGGGATTTGGTAGCATGCTTAGGGTTAACCCAGCCCTTGACCTGGCGGGGATTCAAACCAGCAACCCTCTGGCAACAAGCCCAGTTCCGTTCCACTTACATGGTTAGCCTTCTCGGACCTTAAATCTTTCATTCTATAATATCTGAAAATTGGTAAAGGCCTTGCAAAAAAGATAATACATCCAGTTTGTGAGAAGGAATTCAGACTTGGAGCTGTGTGTCATTGTCTTTTTTTCAAGTAGATGGACAGAAATGAATTGTGCGGTATGTGGCATTAGTAGATTACCTCCAGTGGAGCAACATTTAAATTTTCCAGTAGTCATTCCAAAAACATCTGAGGGAAAAGTTAAGGATCATATAAATCCAAATATGTTCTATATGGATATGAATTAGGAATTTAGCAATTTAGTTTTTGCTACAGATGACCTTGCTGTGTCACCAGTATAAAGGGCACCAGAATACTGGAATTCATACAGGGTTAATGCATTTTCAAGTTAATTTGCACAGCAATCTGGACTGATATGTGGGAATACAGTACACACTGTTGGATTCAATTAAATACCTTACTGTATATGCATATCATTGTGCTAATTTAGACAGTTTTTGCTCTGGTGAATAAAAAATCACATTCTATTTGCACTGAGCTTAGCAGGGGCTAACCTTTAGTATATTCAAATGTTTTTTTTAATCTATTCTTTCATAATAATGTGTTTTCTTCTTTTATCTCATACAGATACATACCCATCCCATTTGGTGCTGAATGTAAATATGTACATTTCGCACCAGGAGCATCCAACACATAACTAATGAGTTAAACAATTTATCACATCTACAAAAATGTAACTTGTGGAATATGAAAATTAGTCAAAACTAATTTACCTACAAGTGTAACAGATGTCAAAAAAAAGGCTAAGTTTATTCCTGTCCTGATGCAAACTGTAGATTGTATTTCTGCTCACGAGTGAATGAACAGCAGTTAGTGGTGGTGGTGGGGGGCTGGTGTTATCCACACTGTACCCAGGCTTGCTGTGCCACCCTGCTGCCAGCCTGCTCTGCCAGGCGTGCCGCAGCAGCTTTCGACATCTGGCGCTGAGCCTCAGGGAAGTGGCAGGGGACGGGGCGCCCCGCCGCGGCTAAATATGGCGCAGGGTTACACCCCATGTCCCTAATCACTTAGCCGCTGTCTGGCAGCTCACACTACCACTTCCAGAGACACCTCATATTTCAACACTGCTAGACATCTGTACAGCCACGAGGCATCTCTTTCTACTAACTCCCACCACCATCTTTTTCCTCTTTACTATCCAGTGATCTATTTCTTCACTCATCCTTGTCTTTTCCCTGTTAGCTTCCATATGTCCTCCTAATTTTGCTCCCAATGTTGCTTTCTTTTCTTCTAATTGGTTTGTGTAAGTCATTATGGCCAGTTTCATGGTCATCCTTTTCTTCCTGTGAATATTTAACTGTCTTTGTTCGGCTTTCTTCTAAAGAACAATGTAATGAATCATCTTTCTGATCTTCAAATTGTCTGTAGCTTCTTCTTGTGATCTCAAAGCTCTAAAAATGTCCTTCATATTTCTTCACGGAACTGCATTTCATGTCACCCTTTCTACACTTTGACCCCCCCCCAATTCTGCTTCTATAGTCTCTTCCTCTAGTCTCTCTTATGGCGCATTTCCACCGGCTCTACTCGCCTCGCCACGGCACGGTTCAAGTAGCGTTTCCACTAGCATTATTTTTAGTACATGCTCCGGCGAGGTTCCAAGCGTGCTAGTTTAGCGGCGTTGTACTCTATCATTGCATTGTGTAGTTTAACAGATGAATTAGACCTTCTAGTTGGCAGTCTTGCCGTTTATTTCGAACAATATGCTCATAGAATCAGTCCCCGGTTCCTCTCACACACACACATACATGTCTGTAAATGTAAAATGAAAAGAAAGTGCAAGTTAGCTAACAACGTAAACAAAAATAAAAGAAAACACCGTCAACTATTTATGAAAAAGGACGTGCTCGACCGTTTGGGAGCTATATGTTTACCCCAATTACAACTTAAACCACCCCTTAATATTAAAATTAACGTAATTAATATGAAACAATGGCAGAGCTCATAGTTCATGCACCGACCAGGGATGAACTGCTGTTACCCCCCCGGGGTGCACTACCCTAATCCACAGGGGTGCTGCATTCAATTACCATAGGACAAATAAGTTATATGGTAAGTTAAGTTCTAAGTTGTTGTGAGATGACTTTTCTCTTTTCTTGGCAAGTGGAATCACACTACGTCTTAACTCTGTTACACTAGTAGTAGGTACTATGCGATGATTGGTCAGATTGCCAGAGTCCTGTCACAGGAAGAGACCTCCCACTCACAAATCAAGCCGAACAGCGCCAAACTGTAGATCACTTAAAACTACTTAAAAATCCTAAAAACGTGGGTTAATCTCCAACAACTACCAGGGAAACCTCTATATTTAACAGGAGTCTTTTAAAGTGGAGTGGTGTATTTAGGGACAGCGACGCTGATCGCGAGCGGCATCACAGACCGCTCCCGCTGTAGTATGTGGAGTAGGAGGCTGTACTCCGGAGACGTGTGGACAGAAATCAAGCCGAACAGTGCCAAATTGTAGATTAGTTAAAACAACTTAACAATCCTAAAAACGTGGTTAATCTCCAACAACTACAGAAGTCTGGTGTAAAGTCACTAGTCACTCGTGTGTGTACGTGTGTGTGTGTGTGTGTGTCATGTATAAAACAAAGTCACCACAGTTTCATTCAGCCGTGCAGTGATGACTCCGCCCACGTTAAGCAGGTACTTTTTTGTAGTGGAGATGCAACCTAATCGTGCCGTGTCGTGCCGAGGCGAGGCGACTAGAGCCGGTGGAAGTGTGCCATTACATTTGCCAGGATAATAACCTCATGTACACACTCCTCACTCCTGTAGATGGGTGTGGGCCACACGGCCGTCTGTTTCAGACAGATTTACATCCAACCAGGGACAAGTTGGGCCAGTCGCAATGATACAATAACTGTCAGGAATGCTGCTAAGGCATTTTTGTTCATAATTAAGATGGTTGATGTGGAAAGGCCTGTTGAATTAACTACTAAGAAAGCATCAATCAGACCACCCTGATATTTTCTTGACAAAAAGAACAAACAGCTGTACTCCAGAGGCATGTGCCAATGCTAATTGATCTGGCGATGCCACACAAGACTCTTAGTGTATGTATAACACCATCTTGTTCCTACATGCACCTACTGGGCAGTGTGGATGTCCCATACATGACTCCCCATGTCACAAGTACCATGCGGTTGAGGCAACAAGTTATTTGACATGGCCAGCTGGAAGTAATCTTACGGTTTTACTTCTAAAGAAAGTCCTTCCCTTCTGAACTTGCAAGTAACTTGGTGAATATACAGTATTACATTGCATTACATTACTGTTTCCATGTTTGATTTGCCATGCAGAGGCTTTTTTGTTGTTGGTTTGTAACTTTTATGTTACAATTCTGCATTTCATTCAAATATCGAATAGCAATGAGACTATATTTTGTTGCACAGTGTACATATTAGCCAAACATCTCCAACAGTATTAATATATATATATATCAATATAAATCCATAGTTCTATTCAAGGTCCAATTTTGGTCGCCTTTTAATAATCTCATCCATTTTACTGTCACTGCTATAACTTCCAGGACAAGACCCCAATGAAACTTATTGTAAAATGTATTGTGCACTAATTTAGTGTTATACAGTGATTTTTATAGTTCACTGTCACTACCTGCCTTCAAACAATGTTTGTATGAGCACAGCAGTATTCAGCCATCAGAAAGTATTGTGCTTAAGTGGCAAACAAGCCAGTCGCAGCATATGGAGGGGTTATAATCTTCATCTTATTATTTTGGGCTATTGTTATTATTGGTAAAGCAATTACACGTATTGCTCTTATTATTGTTACAATAACAATCAGTCCGACAGTGCGTTCATACTGTTACACAACTGTTCCTGGTCTCTTTCTCTCTCCATTTTCCTCCTCAGTTGAAGCAGCCAGGTAGAGAGGACGGACTTATTGTTGCCTCATAATAATCTTGTTTTTATCTTTTGCTTGTGTTAAACTCTGTGGAGAATGCAGGCAATCAGAAACAAGACAGGAAAGGAGGAATGTGAGTGAGCAGGTTTGATTATGATTAGTGAGAAAAGGAGGGGTATCAGATTATAAGAAGAGGGGATAGAGAAGAGGAGAGAGAGAGGAGAACAGCGTCTCATTCCTGTGTGTTCCTCTTGTAGCAGCTGTCACTGTGAGTAGTTTTAACTGATGGGATCCCAGATCTAGGCCTCACCAATCATTATCTCTTGTCACAACTGGAAAGCGTTAGCACAAACATAGAGGGGCAGAGAGATGGAGAGACAAGGCGCTCCTCTGATGACAGCATGATATACTGCACTGAGGGACTGACAGCTGTGTGCTGGTCAGTGGAAAGATTAGGACCCTGCATACTCACACAGGGAACTATTTATCATCTTTTCATCTCAGATACTCATCGACAGATAAAGAAATGCTTTGACTTTTCATGTCGAATCAATAAAGACTGTCTTGTGTATGTATGCAGGCTAACATCAGCATGCAGTATAAAAGAGACTGCATCAATGCTTATCACATCACTGCAAAAACAATGTCACATTTTCCATTTGTACCCCAGTGTTACTTGAGTGAAAACTGATTAAACATGTGTGAATAATCTTAACTTAAAGTATGCACAGATGAATGTGACCACACCAAGAGTCTTGGTGCAACTTGCAACTTTACTTGCACTGTTATTCTGATATTGCTCATAATTGTGAATATTTACTGATAAACTGTTTTATTGTGACAAATGTTCTGGCCAAATTACCCAGCCCTCATCAAAATTCCAAAGCGTTGGGTCTCTTATGTTAAATATAAAGTAGGACATATTGGTTGCAAATTGGATTTACTTATCGCATATTTCAGAGAAAACGCCACGTTAAGTGTAAGAATGACCTTTTGCCACACCTGTAGGGTATAGGTCTATTAATTTCCCAATAACTTGTTATTAATGTTTTTATCTGCTACAACATTATAATCTTTACCTCCCTCCATGGTCAACAGCATCTTCCCTCATCATCCAGCAACCCACACCACAGCTCTGGCTCCTATTCTCTAGTGATTCCCACCCATGATAGTGTTGCTAATCCTGAATGGAATCGCTCTGGTGCACCCGCCATCACTTCACGTCTCCACCCTGACAGAATGGAGACGATGGGCCTGAAATCTGCTCTCTGTGGTGGAGGATTTAGATGTGTGTGTGTGTGTGGTAGATGGGGAGCATGTGTTGACAAGCCTATCTGCCCATCCGAGTGTTAAGCTGCGAGATGCCAGCTGATACAGTAGGACAGGGTGGGCTCGGCTCCCTTCATGCCTACCTGCTCACCAGTGCCAGTCTGTCCTCCCTGTGGAGCCATGGGATTTTGCCCTTCGATCTCTCTGTGCTCAGGCACAGGTGGCACTCAGTGTGTGTCAACACCCCAGTCTCCCAGTGTTTGGTAGAGCTCAGTGTGGCTACGTGCGTCTGAGTGCATGTATTAGCCTCACATTTCTGACAAGGAGGATAATCTCCCATCCCCCCCCCCCCTGCAGGTGGTAATGTTTGTGCTTGATTTTTTTTTCCTTTCCTTTGGGGGGTGATTTGTTAGATCATTGTATCAAACTGATACTGGCCTTGTTTTACACCTTCAAATACCAATGTTTTCTATTAATCAAATGAAAGATTTGCAGTCCCTCTTAACTGCAAATGATTTGGCATTTTATTCTAGTGTGATTTTAAAGTTCTGTTCATTGGATGGTTTTTGGAGTTATTTTTTTTCTGTTCAGCATCAAATGGAGCTGGATATTTTTTTCAGAAGTTGGTGGAGATCAGACACAGTGTCAAATTACCAAGTCCCTTAACTTGTGTAGTTTCATTTAGATTAATTAAAGCAAAGTCCTGAAGTCCTACACAAAAGCCTTTAGGCAGAATTTGTTTTACTCTTAGGTGCTTCATTTTCATTCAAAATCATAAAATATCTTTCAAATCGGTAAATGGTTGCTGAGTTAAAATAAAAAAAAATAATTATACAGTATGTGACCTGCTCGCAGCTGCCAATAATAAAGGGAAAGGCACACCTGGAACTCCAGATGTTGCAGTTCAGCACTGTGGAGGTGTCATGGGCCTAACTGCCAATGATGAGGGTGTCCATGCAATCAACAGAGTAGCACTGATAGAAAGACAGTGTTTCAACAAGTCCAGTGAGCTCAACTTCTATAAGTAACAGCCATGTGATAATTAATTAAGTTATTAGGTATTATAGGTTTAGAAATTGAAACTGAAATATTCCACAATAGCTCAATAAAGCTGCAAAATCAATTGTGCAATAATTGTGTAAAAAGTAAATGCAAAGTGAATATCACTTTAGTCACTCCTGGCTGTTCCTATACTGAGACAGGCTTGAACCTCAGAAAGTAGTTGCAAATTATCAAGTAATGTGAATAGTGCGAGTAACACACACACACACAAATATTTTTGTTTCACATAGAACCACCACAAGGGATACTTTTTAACAATCACTCTGACACAAAGTCAGTAAAGGTCAAATTCAAAAAGTTAGAGGTGAATGTTTTGCAACTTCAGTGTAACAGTATCAATGTCACCAACTGTGGCTTTGCATGAACACAGGTGTGTGTGTGTGAGTGTGTGTGTGGCTCAGCATCCTGTGGATTCTCTCCATACCCACAGTGCCATGCTCAGCGCAGCCTGTCCTGGCCATCTGCCACTGCAGGCCCCAGGCAGGAGGGCTGAGCTGGGCAACAGACCCCCACAGACCACTGGTGTTGTGGTGGTTCAGAGAGAACAGTCGGAGTGTGTATCTCACTGTGTTGAATGTGGAGAACACAAACTAACAGTATGTTTTCATGTAACTTATCACTGTGTAGTGTATTTGATCCGCAGTTATTCAGGAACTATTTCGTATCACTTGGATATTAGCATCTTGTGAATTTATATTGTAAATATATTCAGAATTTGATAATACAACAACACTGCTAATACTTAATGCATAATTCTATTGACTGTGATTCACTGATATGTACATACTATGTTTATATGTATTTCTATTCTTTGCTGAAGCGACTTTAACAAAACCAAATGTACCCCCCAGATCAATAAATGATCTGTGTATATTGTCAAGCAGTTTTAATGGTCATTTAAGCTAGAATAGCATTACATAATATTTACATTATTTTTACATTGAAGTCGTGAGATGCTGTCATAACTATATCTTATTATTACAAAGACAAACAAAAAGAAACAAACAAAAAGAGTCCACTTAGTGAGGGGAGTTTAGGGAAAATTGGTGATGAACTCTGAGAATGTACAAACTAAGATAAAATTTGCCATTTTTCTTCAAACTTAATTGTCTAATTCACTCTGTTTTTGTGACATATTAGGAAACATTTCCACAGTCATATCATTTCACATTTACACCTTACTGACCCAAGAATCCACCTACGTCACCCTGAACAGCTAAAGTAGGATCACAAATAGACACCTAAAAAACAGCATACAGCTCTATTGCGTTTTTTGTATGCAATTGTACACGATCCCGTTAAAGATGGAGATGAGCAAAAGTCTCAGAGATGTAATACTTAACTAGCGGATGTTGCAGGAAACTAGATTGTGTTTTTTCTACCAGTGGGCAAGTACTAACTCTACAATAATTGTCAACCAAACTCTACTTAATATTGATGGCTTGCTTGACATTCATCGAGCCATGTCCAGTGACGTGCACTCCAGGAGTGACCCATATTAATACCACTGGCTTCAGTTAATTTTCCATCCAGTACAGTAAAGCGGCTGAACCGTGACCCGCCTTTGCATGGCCAGCTCTGTAAATGTCACCCATATGGCCCACTCATTCATTTCCCACAAAACAAATTCCCACAAAAGACTGACTGTAAGTGTATTTAAAAGGCAAAAAAAAGCCAGTCTTATCCACCACTCATTTTTCCCCACAAGCGAGAGGTGCTCTTTTAATTTCCCTCTGCGAAAGGTCAGTCGCAATGTTCTCCATCTCCCCCTTAATTGATTCTTTAAATGCAGCTCGTCTTGTGCAAGTGGAGTCAGGGAGGAAAACTAAAGATGTGTTTGCCTACCTTTAGTCACGCTCAAAAGCCTGATGGTTACCCATCTTTTCCTAATTACATCGGCAGTGTGTAAGCGTATGTTTCCATTGCTTCCTAAAGCCTGAATATGTACTCCTCTGGCATATCAGAGTGTGGACATAACAATTTGTAAATGAAAAGAAAATTGGCTTTTTTGCCTAAATGGCCCAGGTGGGCTTGTCCTCTGATAAATCCACTGAAAATAGACCGAGTCTTGGTTGTACTAAATGTCAACATTTATTAGAGCAACTGCCTGATATTTTCCAATGGAGGCATTGTAATTTACTAAACAACTGATCCATCCTGCGATATCTGCAAGCAAGCAGCTGCACCCCGAGGACTTTTTTTTGTGTGCACCTAAGCATATGAAGACGGAAACCTTTTCAAACTAGAGCTTTATTAATTACTGGCTCAGTATATAGTCTGATGTACCAGCTGGTTTAAGCAGGGTCATATTTAAGAGTAGACAAGCAGGTTGTCGCCCAAGATGGCACCAGCTGGTGGAGGTTTCTTGTAATTAACTTAAAATGTCCAGTCTACCCTTAAAGGTCTAGTGCTTGCATTTCATTAAGCACACTGACAGTGCAATAAATACCTGATGCTGAGAGGCAACTGCAGGGGGACTATTATTTTAATATTGAAACAACTGACATTCACTTATTTTATGTGCTGTATTTGTTCACATGACTGTGTCATCTACGTAGGCATAAGAATAATCAGGTAACAGTATAGCCTACAGAATCAAATGCAGCTACTAAAAATCTCGGGATGGTACACCAAAAGTTCCCAAAACTCTTTCTAGAGTTACCATCTGGTGTGGTGGGTTCTCTTGTCCTCAGTGCAGCTGCATGGTTGGTGTCCAGAGACACACATGGGCTTAGTGCGCTATAGCGGCTAATGGAAGGGGTCAGAATGTGAGTGATTGATGGAGGCCAGAAGCAGCTACATGGCTGTGCATTTGCTTAAAAGTGAGACTAAAGCCATTCTCAAACATGAACTTAAAATTGTCATTCGCATGTGATGAACACAGTGAGGGATTGTCCAAGTCAGATGTGTTGACAGTAGCAGGAGATTGTCCGGATCCTCAAGGTGGGTCACAAATGCAGATGGCAAAGGAAAATGTCCATGTTTGAAAGTAGCTTCTTATGTTTGGAGAGAAGAAATACATATATTCTTAACACAATCTGAACAACAAATTATGTGTAACATGAGTTCTTCCTATACTGATCACTTAATACACATCTTAGTACATTTTGTGTAATTGACAGTGTATTTGAGCTACTATTACACTACAGTTTCAAGGTTTTTTTAATGAATACCTTTACTCCAGTTACTCCAGTCAATTATTCTGTCAGATCTCAAATAAATGAATTGTCATGTTTATTAAGTTACAGTAAATTGTGCAAGTGCTACAGACAATGTAATCTATTGATGGCGATGAATAGGATTTCAATAAATAATCTGAAATCATTTACGGACCCTAAATGTCACTGAGCATTAACATAGAGCAGTGTGCAAAGATATTCTGCTGTCAAACAGGCTGGAGTATTTACATTATTTAAATGACTAGGCCTACAGTATGTGGGCTAAATTTGTTATATAAGGTGCAGAATGATATTTATAAACCTGACAAAATGATGGAACATAACCATCTATTGTCTTAACTCACTCACTGACAGAGATGACAGATCAGATAATGAGCGCAGTGGAATAAAGTTACATTCGATCAAAAAATATTTGCGGTGTGGAAACCTCCATCTCCTCTGTGGTACCAGAAGATCTCAGGTACCAAAATGTCCAGAAACATCTGGAGTTCAATTTTTAAAAGTGAGGTGCCGCCTCGCTCCATCTGCACTGACCTTGCATATCCATCGCTCATCTGTGGCCGACACAGTACAACTGACATTTATCAATAAAGAGTTTTGTCTTTGAAACATTCCTCCATCTGTTTGCAGCCACCCAAATGTTTGTGAATGATAATGGCTATTAATTTGGTTTTTACAGCATCGCTGTGTGTGAGAGGAGCATCTGGAGCGTTTAGTCACACCAATAAAATGCATGTATAGACAATGAGGCACTCAAATTTGACCATAAAGCTTCATCTTCTTGAGCTTGCTCGGCCATCCAGTGCAGCTGCACAGACACGATGCTCATGAAACAACTGCTTACTGCCTTCTGTTACGACATTACCAGCGCTTTGTCCCAATTCTGTCTGGCAAAACATTCTGCACTGGTTCTGCATTTGTCTTGGTAAACGGTTAGATGTCTTTTTTGGAGTTGTTGACTTTTTGCCAATATTTAAGAAAAGAAGTCCAGATGGTAGTTTGCTTCGTTGAATATTGGCATCCATTGCTAGTTGCTAATTGGATGTATCACTGCTGCCAAATTTTACTGTACAGTAGTTCACTTTTGAAATGGTATTTGACTGCAATTCAGGATTCTTTGTGGTTATTGGTACCATCTGAATTTATACTATTCCAAACTGGCCAACAACTATAAAAGACAATGTGTCTCTGATAAAGTGACCTTCAAATATTTCCCATCACGGAGTTGTTGGCTGGATATAGGAGCCAAAGAATAGTGACTATACCAGTAGGACCTGAAATTTGCTAAAGACGTTCTTACTGTTTCCTTCAATGCAGTCATAGCCAGGATCAAGGGAAATGTTGATTGTTGAGTCTCACCTTCGGTTCAGTACATTTTGGGATTGAGATTGAGCTTGTGTCACCAGATGTTCACAGATAGATGTACTACAGGATTTAAAACTCGCCATCTATGACATGCTCCGCCCATATTGACATGTGTTTTATTCATCTTTGCAGTGTGGGCAATTGCCAAAGATGAAATAGCTGTGTACACACAGCTGCTTAGTGACAATCAATAGGAGCACTAGTCCAACTGAACTACCATGTGATTGGTCAGTCTCACATCACAGGCCAAATTCCCCCAACTCTAGAGGACGTGCAGAAGTCTAGTGCTCTCTCAAATCACCCGATGTTGATTATGTTGACAGGTTATTGTGGATGTTTTTTAATCAATAGTGCTCAAAATATGTCGCCTACCCTATCTTTAACAGGGGTCAGTGAGTAAGCAACAAGTTGAGGACTCTGATGCTTCACTATGACATTCTATGATGTGAGATACAGAAACAAATCTCAATGGCATTGGATTGATGCAGTAACAAATGGCTGTATCAACATTTTTATTACTACATATTTTTCCAGAGTTGTATTAAAACATAGGACAAGATGTTAAATGCCCCTAAAATGTTTTTCACACTTGGCTGCCAACCATGAACATTCAGGGATCACTGCTGAATGTTAAATACAATCTGCAGATGTCAAGCACATGTTAGGGGACAAACTAAACTGGTCTTTAGTTTTGACTAAAATTGCATTCTAGTATTTCCCCCCATATTTCTTAATAAAGGTCAGTTGATTTTTACTTATTTCTAATACTAATTGTCAGTCAGTCAGTCATCTTCTACCGCTTTATCCTCCACCAGAGGGTCGCGGGGGGTGCTGTGCCAATCTCAGCTACATCGGGCGATAGGCGGGGTACACCCTGGACAGTTCGCCAGTCCATCGCAGGGCCACACACAGATAGAGACAAACAACCATTCACTCTCACACTCACTCCTATGGTCAATTTGGAGTGTCCAATTTACCTATCCCCACATTGCATGTTTTTGGACTGTGGGAGGAAGCCGGAGTACCCGGAGAGAACCCACGCATACACGGGGAGAACATGCAAAATCCAAAGGCCCTTGTTCCAACCGGGCCAACACAGGTATGCAGTGGCAATTCAAAACTATGTAAAACATGATGTGCAAACTGACACTTCAAATAGCCCAGCCTACTTTGGACAGTCTTTAGACTTTGAATAAACAAACGTCAGTTTCTGACTGCATAGTCCAAAATTTATACAAGCGATAATGGTCCCGAATTTAAAGACGTTCCAGAATCCCACACGTGCAAAGCACAACCAGCTACAGACAAGTGGCAGACAGAATAGCCACTCTAAAAAGTAGTAATGAGCACTCAAACACACCAAACCAAACCAAGAATCACTAAAAAAAAAACACAAAATCAGACTTGGCACAGACACTGCACTAGTTGTATTAATTCGAAGAAAATGTATTATCTCATTTTCAGGACACATTGTGAGTAGTGCACCCCAAATTTCATTTTCTTCTGGCCATAATCACTTTAAAGAGGTCCTTACCAGGGTTGATTTGGGTGTGCCTTGCAGCCATTTACGTGCCATTTTTGTAATAAACTGAGGAGGGATACTAAGACATGTGTTTGTTTATATGTTATGAAATACCCTGGTGTAAAAGACAGTGTAGAAGTCCAACTTACCACTGACCAACATACACCAGTTGTTAACACCGCTAGGTAGCCCTGGTGTGGGCTATCAGGATGGATGGATGGATGGATGGATGGACGGACGGACGGACACGAGGACTTTTCTGACTAGAGACACAGCCCTGTGTTCTTTACACCACACAACCCCAGGGCTGATTCTTATGTTGTTGTATGGGGAAATGCCTAGTGTGATAATGGACCTCTATTATGGTTTCACAAAACACCAAAGTACATAAGTTTACTCAGACTTTCAAAACCTGTGCTACTAGGTAGGGCACAAAGACAATGTTCAACTGAGACACACATTACTGGAGTTTTATTTTACACATTGCCACATTAAATCAAATCTATAAACAGAGTTAGAACTAATCAATCCTAAACTCTGCCCACAGTCGCTACAGAAAGGGAGAGAGAGGCGGAGAGAGAGACTTGAGAGGTGAACTCCCGTGTAAAGGAGTTAGAACAGAGAATGAGAGACTGATTGCAATAAGGAGCAGAAAAATGTATATGTGTATATGTATATATATATACATATATATATATACATATGTATGTGTATGATTTCCTGAAGAATTAACATATTTCCTGAATATGTGATTGACCAGATTAAATTTTGTGATTACCACATGTTACAATCTATACTCATAGTCACCCAGACTTGCTGCACACAAAAAAAGATGCCTTTATGTCAGTGCACCCAAGTCCTACTTTAATTGGTTGTTACATGGGTGTGATTTAATTGAGTGAATGAAAATTGCATGAATAAAGTATATTTGCACATAAAGTACACTTATAAGTAAGCTTAATTTGATTACTCAAATGCTCTGGTATATTTGCACAGTCTTGAGTAAGAAAACATCTGAACTACGCCCACAATGGCAACTACGCAGACCTGACTGCATGTTAAGACTTAATGTGCCTATACATGCGGTGTGATCCTTCCACAACTATCAATACAAATAATTAAAATGTTCCCAACTTAGCCAAAACAAAACTGAATTTTGATACAAAGACCTTTACTGAAATTACAATTTTACATTCCAAAGTCATTTGGAATGTTCAGTCTGACTATTCACATCCTGCATTTTCTCCTTGCTTTCTAAACTCCAATGGCTTGTTGGCTGACTGATGCACCTACTGACCAATGCAACCTATGAGTGATGATTCCTGCCAGCCAACAGATTAATGATGCTCATCACCTCCTCTCCACACACTAGTGCTGACCCACTGCTCAAAACTTTCGCTCCGCTGTGCTTATCAGATCACCATTTGTAATAGCCCAGCTTTGGTTGCTGTGGTCCTTCCTTCTCAGCAGCAGCCCTGGGTCAAGTTTCATCTCAGGCACAAACATTGGCTGCAATTACTGCCACCTTAATACTGTGGGACTCTGTCCAAGGTGTAAGCCAGTGTACAGGCGATAAACAGGGTACAGTAGTTGTACTTAGGTTGCAGTCAGACTCATCATTAGTCAAAGGGACATGCAGCAGGGAAGTGTGCTTGCATTTACTTTTATGTTGAAGGTTTACTTACTAATTTACTTACACGTACACTTTCATTGCTGTCTTTTTATATTTTCTCTTTGTGCCTTAGTTTCTTAATCTCTGAATGCATCTGCACATTGTTCTGCTCACTCGTTCAATTACTGACTGCATTTAATATTACTACAATTTACTAATAGTTTGGTCCTTTATTTACTTATTAATTTCCTCTTTCCCAACTATGTATAGTCCAACTGTAACAAAGCAATTTCCCCGTGGGGATCAATAACGTTTCTCACAATCGGATTCTGAATGATGATTCTT
Organism: Solea solea; assembly: GCF_958295425.1. Classification (NCBI taxonomy): domain Eukaryota; kingdom Metazoa; phylum Chordata; class Actinopteri; order Pleuronectiformes; family Soleidae; genus Solea; species Solea solea. The sequence goes on along the minus strand of NC_081140.1, from coordinate 6,227,008 downwards.
ATCACAGACACCACACCAGACACACTGTGAAGACCATACACTTCTCCCCTTACATTTCTTACATTGCATTGGCATTCCTCACATAAGAATGGCTATGATGTTGTATTGCTACAGCAGACATATTTCAAGTTTTATAGGACCGCAAATGTAAAAGCTGGCAGGTTGTTTCTTTGCTTAAAAGCTACTTATGTAAAAAAAAACAAAAAAACATACTATGTTGTGTCATATGCTTGGTTTTCCTTGACCATGACAATGTACCTTTTTCACAACTTAACAGTCATCACATCATGATGAAGGAGACAGTGAAAGGTGACTTAAAGCTTATGGGAATAAGCTTTGATGAACTGCAGCTGTAAACCTCCAATGGTCCAATTAAAAGATTAATTTTGAATGTTAATACATAGAACAAGATGTTAAATGTCCCTAGAAGGTTTGGAACATGTCCTGTCAGCAGTGCATTTCTCTTGAGCTGCACAAGAGGAGACTGTCTGGGTCAGGTGTGTTCACAACAACATCTAAGCAATGGCTGGAGCTTGGCTTTAGCGTGCAGGAGTCAAGACACTTGCCCACTTGCTTGCTGTGAGTTATCTAAAGCTTTTCCTAATGTTCTCATGTGAGTGTACATTTTGTGGAGATTTAACTATGGAATTGGCAGAATAACTTATTTCAAAGATATTCAGTGACTTTGACGATTGTTCCCGATCTATAGCATGGACAGATTGAACTCTTTCACATCCTCAACCCTTCTAACACCATTCCAGTGTAGCATGTGTAGCTGTTATCTCCACATATTAATTTAGAGAGACCCTGATCTGGCTCCACAAGGGAAGCATGGTGAACAAATATGATCTATAGCATACAAATGAGCCCTGTAATTTATTCATAAATCATCATGACCGCTTTTGCTGGTAGGGTCCTTTTTAATTGTCTTTGATTAACAGTGGCATGTGTGGGAGATATAGGCTTGGCTGTGCACAGGTCGCCTTTTGTTCTCATGTGGCATTGCTGGCTTCCCAGGGAAATCATGTGTCAGAGAAACCAGGGCCTTGGCTTGACATCCATACACTAATGCAGTATGTGCATGTGTGTCTGCATGCTCAAAGACTCACTCTGCTGATATACAGACGCACATTTGGCAACCTTCATGCATAGTATCAAGGAGGATGCATATATTTGGGAGACACACACATGCAATCTGTTGATTTGCATGTGTGCACAGAGCAGAGTGCACACATATGCTACAGCAAAGCACATACATGTAGTCAACATGTATGCACATATGCATGTAAGTGTTAAAACATCAGACATTTACTGTTGTCCACCACTGAGGAGATTCCCCCTGTTAAGCCTGGTTTATGCAGTGCCTCTTCATAGATAGTCTATGTACAGTAAGTGCCCTATGATGGCATAAGCATTTGTAGATGTGCACTGGTGTGATTTTCTGTTATTACCATTATAAAATAGTGACTAAACCTGAGCAAATTTTGACATTTTGTGATCTGTCTAATGGTAAATAAAAGTATGTTTGGTTCCTTTATTTAGTGTAGTAGTGATACATTCCTTTCTAGTCTTCTTCCTTATACCGTCCTTAGGTTTTTAAAAACAAATTTTGTTTGTGTGCTTTTGTTGGTTGGTCAACACTACAAATTCATGTAGTGTCACCTCGACTCAAGAGACATGGATATGATATTCAAATCCAATTGTTATGGAATTTGTTACAACACATTGATTAATTTCCATTGTGCCTAAACCTGGGACCCACAGAATACCTCTCTTGATAAATGAAATCAAGAGCATGGATAAGGTAATCCACTAATAACTTTAGATTTAAAACTTAAAAGATGCTTGTTGACTTTTGTCCAATAATAATAAAATAAACATAACATCAGGGCAATTAGCCCTTTTTACAATGACACAGTTGCCCTGCTGCTACATATGTCAAACACAACCAAGGATCAGTCTGTAACTAACAACATAAACGGACCAGAGGCGAGGCCAGATATAGTATAACAGGCACCACCTGACGCAATTGACTGCCGAACCCACATGGGGACTGGGTCGTATCCCAAATAAAACAATGCAGGTCAACCCTTGAAGACCTCTGTATCAAACCCACTTAAGACCATCATAGACAACAGCATACACATCAACCACATCTCCAGCACACTGGACTGAAGAAGAACACACTTACTTTTTATAACTCAACTTAGATTACAGATGTGGATTGAGATACTATATCCTATCTAGCCAATAAACTGAAAGACGAAACAGAGTAGCTAGATACAGTAAATGGGAATTTTGTCTTGAATGAAACTTGAGTCTGAACACCAAGGTATATTTCCCTGTGTTGCAAGAAGAACTCAGTATATCACATTGATGACAAGTACATGTTTCTATGTATATGAAAGGTGAAATGACATGGGATGAAGAGAGGCACCTCCTCAGTCTTACCTCTGCTTATTTTAATAGCAGCATTTGCGGAGTATAAGAGGTACATGTTGAGCAGCACTAAGGCAGACAGTCAATTTTTATGTACTGTATGCATATTACTTAAAAATAATATCATAGGATGGCTGCCAGGGTTTTACAGCTTCTTAAGGATTCTCATTAGCTTTAATGGGAGGACATTATAACAGTAGCTAAAAATGACAGTGTTGCATACCCCCGCTGCAAAGCATGTATGTGAAGGCCCACAAACATTTCCATGCCATAAATTACAACTGCATACAGCTGTTTTCATTTCATTGCCAATGTTAAACAGACTGCTTGAATTACTGATTAAAATGGTAAAAAAAATAAAAATAAAATAAATATAAAAAAAAAAATACATTTGCAACAACAAATTTAGAAATTCTATTCTCTAAAGTAAAATCTCGGCACATAGTATAATTATAAGCTTATACGTATCTGTGCTGTATCCATTCTCCAAGGGGAAATATTAGAGAGGAAAGCATTGGATTTGGAGTCTGGGGATACAACATACAGTAGAGAAAGGAGAAAATGCGTACTTAGCACACCTGGATAGGTGTACCTGTTTTAATTTAGTCCTGCTTATGTAAGCAGTGAGTATATATCTCCTCATGTAGCCCAGGTTCACCCCTCTGGCCTAAAGCTGAAGTAGACAGGATCACAAACCTTTGTTGATCGTTGTGTCTAACCCTCAGGACATTCAAATACTATCATGTTTGGACTGCAGCTCTCTGTTCTGAATCCCTCCCAACAGATGAGCACACGTTTCATTACCCCTAGATGATCCTATCCCCATATTGAAAAGTGTTATACTCTTAACAAAGGGCTTTGTATGCACACCTACTAAACAGAACAGCCACTAGAGGCTCAATGTCATGTGATTGGTAATTGCCTCCCATCACAGGCTAGATTACCCCAATGTAGGAAACTGAGTGTAGACAAGGTTCAGAATTCTAGTTGTCTCTTGGATCACTTGATTTACAGTAAACAAAAAAATATTTTCGAATTATTGATCATTATTGCCAAAAATGTTCTACAGTCATGCTAGTAGATTCAAGATTCAAAGTGTTTATTGTCATATGCACAGTAAAGAAACACGTTTCCCTGTACAATGAAATTCTTACTTTGCTGTCCACTCAAAAAACACCAGCATAAAGTAAAAAGTAAAAAAAGTAAAAAAGAGATGCTTTTGTAAAAAAAGTATAAATATACATAAGAAAAATATAAATATTCCAAGAGACTAAAATAACATATATGCATAAAATAAGTGTAAAAATATGAACTGTACATAAAGTGAACACAGATTTAAAGTGACACACAGATTTAAAGTGACAATGTTTCAGGTTTTAAAGTGACGGTAACAGATTAAAGTGACAGTGTAACCAGGTGACAGGATTATTGTAGTCCCGTTCAGCTGTTGAGGATTCTGATGGCAGTGGGGTAAAAAGAGTTCTTTAGACGGGTTGTCCTGCATTTGGCACTCCTGTACCTCCGTCCTGAGGGCAGGAGTGTAAACAGTCCATGTTGTGGGTGGGTGCTGTCTTTGATGATGGTGGCAGCTCTCCTGTGGACTCTGCGGTGGTAGATGCTGTGCAGTGAGGGCAGTGGGGACCTGGTGATCCTCTCAGCTGTCTTTACCACTCTCTGCAGGCGTTTGCGGTCCATGGCTGTAGTGCTGCCGTACCACGCGCTGATGCAGTTGGTCAGACTGCTCTCCACGACACAGCTGTAGAAGTTGCTGAGGATCTTTGTCGACATGCCAAACTTCCTCAGCCTCCTCAGAAAATACAACCGTTGCTGTGCTTTCTTGAGCAGCTGTGTTGTGTTGGTGGTCCATGTGAAGTCCTCAGTGATGTGGACCCCGAGGTACTTAAAGCTGCTCACCCGTTCCACTTCAAGATCCCGGATAAACAGTGGTTGGTGAGGTCTCCTCTCCTTCCTCATGTCCACTATCATCTCCTTCGTCTTGTCTGTGTTTTGTATTGTACCAAACAAAGGGTGGCCTTCTCATTACTATGAGACCACTGTAGAAAGGCTGTCACTAAAACATTTGAATGTCTAACCATGATGATGTTAAATGAAACACAAAAGTTTTAGCAAACTCAGTGGGTACTTTCATCCTGAAGGACCCATGGATAACTTATCCCTCCAATGGGGATATCCCTCCATATATCCCCCCACATAACATTAACCAGTTGTTGGTACCAGAGGATATGTCAGGGACAACTAAAGTCTCTAGGAATGATATGCTGGCGAGCTAAATGAACAGAAATTAGGAAATTTAAATTTTCATGGTTTGACCCATCAACTATCTAAGAAACCCAGCAGCCAAACAACCGTTTACCTACGTACCAGTCAGCCAGCAAACCACTTTGACTGGCTGACCAAACTTTACAATAATGTAATATGATCTAAAATGACTAATAGAATACTCAATTTAAGGCCTGAGTAATACTTTATGCTGACATGGCACAGATACTGTGCATTATTTTTGATCTCTTTGTGTGTGCCCACTCTACCTGTCCTCCTGCTTCAGTCTGCCATTAAAGGACAAAGAAGACACTTTACAGAAAAGTACGGTCAACCAGAATATCTCTGCAACACTGTACAAGGTTATGTTCTTTAGGGGGAGGTTGAGGGTTATTCAAAGCAGCTTGGCTTTGGCTACAAACGAGGAAGGCACATTAGTAAAGGTGGGAAAGGTTGCCATCTTCGAAAGAGCATGATTGATGTGGGCACAGCAGCATGCAGCAGCACTCACGCCAAGCCCTCGCTGACTGTCGCTGCAGCGACAGGCAGAAAGAGGAAGTGAGTTGACCTCGGGGGTCATCGTGACAAAATGCTTAACAACGGTAGCAAAGCACTCTGGGTTGTGGGTCAGGGTCATATGTGTGAACATAAAGAACATAGAGAACATGGAAGGTGTGGGGTTTCTGATGACGTATCATTTGGATACAGGGAATGCATGAATGTTGCCACAATGCAGTGATTTTATACATGTTAAGCAGAATGTATAAAAGTGTGTATTTTTTATTTCATGTGTTGGTTTAGATTATTCTTATCAAAGTTGCCAAGCCTTCTCATACCACATTTTTGGTTGCTTGAATAAATCAGTGGTCACAAGTCACAGTTTGGAGCCTTTTTTAAAGAAATACGATTGCTTGTTAAGAATATAAGTGTCTTTTCTGAGTGTCCAATCATCACTGACGTATGTTGGGGGGTGGAGTGGCTCAGTGGTTAAGACCGGTACCCTGTGTGCAAAAGACATCACGGTCGCAAGTTCGACTCCACCCCTGGCTGATTGTACTCAATTCCATTGTAAGTCGCTTTGGATAAAAGCGTCTGCTAAATGACATGTAATGTAATGTAATGTAATGTTAATTACAAAGAGGTGATGTTCTGAGGAAATAAAAACCTCAGCATTTCCAAAGTTAAACTGGTAAAATGATCATAGCTAATATTTTCAGTGACAAATTTACAGAAGAAAAACAGAAGAAAACATTACTTGGTAACAAAACCCCAAAACGACTATAATGAATATTAGACTATATTCATTTTGGGCTTTTTATGAAGTTGCATTTGCTTATTTGTCTTGCAAGACTTGGAACTGCTGTTTCTTCTCATTCTGTTGTGTCTTGTGGTAGTAAATCTAATTTTAGATGCTTTATCACAAGAATTGCAAAGGTTCTGAGGTTAAGAGTCGTGAAAAAAATGTTATTCTTGGGGTAAAGACTTGACATTATCAGTATAGTATTGTATTATTTCTGAATTTTAAAAAAGAAGCTACACAAGGATGGATTTGAACAGCTTTGTTTCTAATATATCAGCATCAGCCTAGAAACCCCAAGCTACCTGAGCCCTTGTAGCTAAACCACATGTATAATCTATTTGGTGTGTATGTGCATTCATGCCTCGTGTATATGTCCTTCAGACCAAACTCAGCATGGTGAGCAATAGGTAGCAGTTAGCTGGATTTCATATTCTGAAGCAAAGCCAGGGGAAGCAGACCCTGACCTTAGCCTCAGTCACCCAGAACCACGGCTGCAGGCCTCATCTCCATAGGAATCAATAGACTACAGTAATAATGGTGATCTATGGGGCCAACATCAAAGAAGGCACTGACCTTTCTGGGCTGGGGGTTGGGGGATGACCACCAAGCTCAATGGCTGTGCGTGTGTGCGCAGAATAAATGTTTTGTCAGAGAACAAAGCTTGTGGCTGTGTGTGTGTCTGCGTAAGATACACCTTCGTATGTACACACACAGCCAGTGTTCAATATGAATATAAAACAAAAGTATGCATATACATATAAAGGACACTGCCACCAGTCTTTCATTTACACATCAAACAAGGACATGTGAGGTTTCCCATTTTAAGGCCGCCCTAGCTACGTTTATCAAAAATGTCAGTTAGTTGGATTATTTTTCATTTGAAATGATTTGTTTTATGTTCCTGACATTTCTAAATAAGACACATTTTATTTCAATTTTAAATCAAGTGTCTCCAATTAATAGTATGTTTAGATCAGGGGTGTCAAACGTATGGCCCACGGGCCAGAACCGGCCCGCCACAGGGAGCAATCCAGCAAGCAGGATGAATTAGTTTAAATTTAACATTATAATATGAATCTAAAAATGTTGAGTTGGTGTTTATAGATTAGGTTGATATTATATTACTGGTCCGGCCCACTTGAAATCAAATTGTGCTGTATGTGGCCCTAGAACTAAAATGAGTTTGACACCCCTTGGTTTAGATTATTGATAAGATACAGCAAAACATTTTGTAGATAAAATGGATGCTCTGATAAATTACCTTATTCAACCTTATAATTATTTATGCGTTCATCAAGATGTATTTATGCAAATTTTACCCCAAACCATATATCATACAATAAGATGCATATATCAACATTTTTTATATCTTCACTCAAATGATTTGAGACAACACTACAGTTTTTTTCTGACCAGTGATACACACTGGCCTTTAACAAGATGTTACAGTTGTACACAAGTGACAGCAAAGGGAAAAAAATACCTCACAAAATGAGTCAATGGAAAAGTATCTGTATATAAGAAAATATCTGTTCTTTCACATCAGCATATAAATCCACATTTGCTGTCTCTAGATGAAGGTACCAAGAACCTAAGATGGTTGACAATTTTCTACCTTTCAACATCACCTCCGCACCACTGAACATGCTTTATCAGACAGTATGGTTCATATCTCCCAAAGGGACAATGCTCAGGTTTTTTTTAAATGTTGTGATATAGAGCGACATCATCTATAGATGTATCTGGAACTGTATCTTTGTAATCTTTGCCTTAAATACCTTCAGCACAACCACCATAAACTCCTTATTTTGGTTCTGCTCCTGCAGGTAGGATCATCTTCTGCAGATCCAGTATGTCCAACATTCAACTTCATGAGTGGAGAAAAAATGAGGGAAAAGACTGTCCCTGATGAGGCTAGCAATAGTGACTTGGCAAGTGTGGGCTCCACACTAAAACACGAGTACTCTAACTTGAGTCTGTGTGGGCAGCTTCAGCCTGTCTCTGATGTCGTCCTCTGTCCAACCCTCTGTTTTGTGTTCAAGCGCAATGAAAGCGCAGATCATGCATGGGAGCAGACACATCCACTCTAGGGATGTTGCTATGGAAACCATCAACTCTGATAGAAACATACACAAAGCATAAAAGCAACATGAGAAACTTTACCTTGTGCTCCACATGATGGTGGCGGGTCCACTGGAGCCAATCCCACCTGACATAGGGGCAAAAGGCAGGGTACACCCAGGACAGGTCGCCAGTACATTGCAGGTCCATTTGCACTTACAAGACTTTATAGGGTACAATCATTCACATGTGGTTGGCCTGGCTGTGCCTCACTAAAAAGTGGTTAGTTACTGGCTAAATAACACAGTTCTCTGTCCCTGTTACAGCTCCAATAAGAAGTGGGAGAAACAGTGAAGAACTCCACTGACCTTTAAATAATTTTAAATCTTACAGTTCTAACATACAGTGTATTTCCTTGATTCTACATTTTGTGTTAATTGACTGAACCATTTATAAATGCTCCCCTTTTGGTCTTTAAGGGTTTATCATCTCCACGTGGTCAGAGCTCATTCATACATGTTCTAGCCATTTCAGGTTTGGCCATTTGTGCTTATGATTCTACTCAGAGCTCCATGATTTAGTTTATTGTGTCCAGGTTCATTTTACAGTGTCACATTGTTGTGTTGTTTAAAAGAAGTCCTGATGTCGCACTGCGTCTTGTAGCTGAAAGTCATGGTTCCTCACTATTCGGATTTGGTCCTTGATTAACTCCCTGAAGAAGTTGCAGAGATGGATTCACTGTAGTACGATGTAAAATGGTTTCTTAACTATTTAAAAATGAAGTGGGTTAATTAGTTAACAAAGATATGGTGGCACTTATGCACCTCTTATGAAGACACACAAACACACACACAAATAGGAACCCACACTTCATCAGACAGCTTGGTACAACGGTTTCTCGCCTCTCACCTCCAGCCCACCATCAACACCCAAACCCCCCAGGCACCTCCTTTGCCCTCCCCCAGCCCAGGGCCTCTCTCTGGGGTCATTATGGGCTCTGACATGCCCCGCTGGCTCCATGAATGTTAATGCCCAGTGGAGGGAGCCAGGGCTCCAAACACACACACACACACACACACACACACACACACACACACAAACACACATTTATGCAATTACAGACACACGTGTCTGTGTTTTAATAGAGTACATTCACAATCTGAACAGTGCACACAAACAAATACACACACACACACACACACAGGGGAGGCTGGGGGTGGGGATACGTTGCGAACAGATCACACAGTTGCAGTCACACACACAGTCATGTACATGCTGGCCGACACACAGCGTTTGTTTTTATCTGATCAGAGTTCACACAGATGGCAGATAGCCTGTGCGTGTCATGCTCGTTCAGGTGCTCCGGGCGAAGCAAAAAGCCACGATGGAGAGCAGGACAGATCAGGGGGAGCCAAGATGGAATAACACATGATGTGTCAACCAATAGTGGATTTTAAAAAGCCGACAAAATAATTAAATACAATATTAAAAAAAATGAACAAAGTTTTATCCATGACTGTCCATGACTTATTAGTGCCAAAAAAAATCAATGTATTTTGCTGATGATAATCTTATTAGCAGGAGGTGGCAGCAGCAGCAACTAAAGGAGCCAGGGTCTGCCAAAGAAGAAGAAACATCTTCAAACTTAACTTGAGCCAGTCCACTACTGAACTATGAATGAGAAGATTCACGGACTGTGCTGTTTTAACTTTCTACAAACCATTAGGAACATTACATTTTGAACATTTTGTACAGAATAAAGGTCTAAATGTTACATTTCAGTAAATGGTTTCATAATTTACTCAAGTATTTGAGACCATTTTTTGGGGTGGGGGTGAGAATCAATATGAGAATATTTAGCCCTAACCAGGTGCTTTTTGTCCTAACATCTCCTTGTCCCTTCGCTTGTATCCACTGTCTCCTCTGCCCTCCTACTCCCCCTCCCTCCCTATTTCTCTCCCCTCCTCTCTCCTCCCTCTCCTTGTTGAGTATTCTAGAGTAGAGACGATGAGGCGCTCCACTAGAATAAGAATTCCTGCATTATTTGATCATCAGAGTTTATTGTAATCCTTGACCCTGGCCCTGCATTTCAAACACAGATTGTGGATTAGGGTGCTTAGATGGCGTGTGTGTGCATGTGTGTGCGTGTGTGTGCACATGTGTGTGTATGTGTTTCATGCTCAGCAATAACATAATTCAACAGTCACCCTTGTCCTGACGTGAGAGTGTGTGTGTGGTTTTGTTTTTTGCATGTCGTGGGGACCAATCTGATTACACAGTCACATTTCAGGCACTTCCTTATAGGAACAAAAAGGAAAGTAACCTTAATACAAATTATTTTTGATGTGTTACGATGTGTATCAAATTTAGGTTCAGGTTGGGTTTAGACTTGCAGTACATATAGTCAAAGGAGCAGGATATAACTGTAATGCAATATTTTAAATGTGTGTGAATAAACAAGAGGTGACCTCTTTGCAAAATGACCTTAGCACCGATGATGATGATGATCCAAGTAAATAAAATAGCCGATGATAGTTGTTAAGCACTGCCATCTCACACTAAGGAGGTTATGGGTGCTAATTGAATCTTTTTATTTAGCTTAACCTTTAACAGAAAAGAAAAAAATAAACAGTGAATGTACGACTTTATGAAAACTGCTGGGTTCATACAGGCCATGGATGATTGTCACATCTCAATATTATCTCTGCCAAACTTCAAAATAGATCTCTGAGCGCAGTTTCAATGCCTAAGTCTGTTAAATGTGTTATGTCATGAATATGTTGTGTTGTGAATATGTTACAAACTGTATAATATTTGAAGTGCTTTATGAACCCATTTCAATAATAGCAATCTAACATTTGGCAGAGTACATTTTTAACAAGTAATTTATCATGAAATATTTCCAGGAAGCATAAGATGCATAGCTCTTTACTATATATATATATATATATATATATATATATATATATATATATATATATATACACATACACACATACTGTATGAATACCCTATGAACTTGAATATTCAAATCTTGACAGTTAGAGATTACTCCAATACTATTTATTATTTACATCATAATTGTCTGTTTCTTACCTGACATGCAGATACAGCTGTATCATGAAGACAACATCTGTGTTCTCATCAGCACTCAAGGCCACATATGCTGCTTCACTGCCACAGCACAGACCTGCAGCATTACATTTAAAATGAGATCTCCCGTTCTTTTTTTTCTTTTTTTTTTCCAATCTACGATTTGAACAGAGGGCACGTTGTAATATTATCTTTTTTTGTAATATTTCCATGTTAAGTTGGGAAGAAAACATCGAAATTGCATTGAATGTACGAATCGTTTTCCTTGAGCTTTTCAAAAATGATTACAACCAAGAATTTCTTCCAAGGGTAAGAGCTCTGGATAATTGGTGCTATTTTGTCTGGTGCAGACGATTAAAGGCCCCAATAGAAGCTCCATGCTGCCACACAAAACACAACCAACACTGAGGAAATTGAAATATAAAACTTTTATTTTTCTTTCAGACCCAGAATTAATAATGATATTTGAAGTATCTTACTTGTCAGCACGGCTTATCTGTGCAGGTGGTAAACGAGTCATCCTACTTTGATGTAAAAAGCATGAGCACGCCTGCGTTGTTTATACCTGCAAAACGATGAATGAATGTATAGATTAGATTTGTTTTTTTCTTTTATGCAACTTCACCATTTCAAATGTGAATATGTTATTTCCCTGCTCTTCTATGGCAGTAAGATGCAAATCTCTGGCATCTGAACACAACAGGGCATTCGAAGATGTCCTCATTTTAGGTTTGGGAGACAACGTTATTCTCCTATTAATGGTGACAACAAATTTGTGTATTTTGTCTTTTTTTAATCAAACATTTTTCCATATCCTCTGTCCTTTCCTCTCCTGCTTTATATGCTATTAGTGGCATTTATGTTAATTATGTCAGCCTTTATCCTTAGATAAGATAAGATAAGCAAAAACACAGAGGTAGACAAAAACAAAAATTTAAAAATGACAATAAATTGACGATAAAAGTCAGAGAATAAAAGTATCAGAGGTGAGTGGTGTTACTGTGTTCCACACTGTTATACACTGTGCTGGTGTTTAAGTGTCTGATAGATCCACAGAAGGACCTGGAGAAGCTCTCCTCCCTATGAGAATTCCATAATGCACTTGGGGAGATGGGAGTGGGGAACACACTTCGTAATCGAGTCACCAATCTTCTAAGTGTTGGATTAGATGATTGATTTACTTCTTTTTTGTTCAGTTTGTTTTCTTTTAGGCATGAAGGGCCATCATGGTGAAATGTTACCAACAGAGTCACTGCTCTTGAATAAATGAGGGCCTAAACCCTTGTCTCTTTAAATTACTTTAAAAGCAGAATAAAGGGGATGACACTGTTACTCCTACTCATCAGTAAACGCACACTTATTCTTTGCTTCCTTGTGCTGTGAAGTGTATCGTTATTATGCACTTTTTATATTTATTGTGCCGTGGTTGCGCTGTTGTTGTGTGTTTAATGCTGCTGACTCACCCTGCCTGTGACTTCCTTGTCAAATAAGTGTTCAATTCAGTCAGGAACTCTCCTCTCATAATTAAACCATTAACTGCAACAAAGGGAGATGCAGTTAAAGTTGGTGTTGATGGCTCCGCCCTTGATTAGCCAAGCAGCATATGAAGCCAAACTCCTGTACAAGAGTGATCCCAAGCAAGACAGTGAATAACATTTTAACTTTTGAGCCTGTTTAACTCTTGCCAGTGGCAGCAGTGTGAGGCAGCATTTGGTAAACGATAAAGATTAAGGCAAACTCTGAAGAAGGACTAATGTACAAATATTCATGCCAGGTACAGTAGCCTATGTTAAAGCAATGTATACAAATATGATTCATTTATTTCTCAAGATATTAAAAACAAACCTAACTCCTAATAAAAAAAAAGACAAATTAAACAATAGTGCATTATTTTTTGTACCTTGTGTTTTCAACCGGGTTTATATAACCTAGTGCTCATTGTATACACATTAGGGGCTGTGACATATATGCTGTAAAGTAGAATTTCGCAGGGCTTTTTGTGGCATGGACATGAAAGCGAAAATCAGACCTTCTCAGGCTTTTGACAGGTGTGCCATTCACTCGGTTATAAGATGATGTACCATCACAATTATCTTGGCGATTTTATTTGAAGATCGTGTCGCTTTAAAAAAAATAGACTAAATGAATACATAAATAAATAAACATACACCATCTTGCCTCAGTTTGGCTTACTCTCAGAGTTTGGCAGTTACAGTTTCAAATTGAACAAAAAGTTGACCTGGATGCAGAAGGGCTGTGTTGATTTACCTTCACCCATGACAAATGAATTCACTGTTTTCCTCTTCAGAATGTTGCTGTGACAAGCAGAAACGCATTGTTGTTTTCTTTTGTTTTGTGAAAAATGTTGACATTAAAACAAATACAGAAACAATGTGAGCCTTTTCCTTTCATTTAGAAGACCAATCACTGGATTAAATGACACAGTGGGAGCGAAAAGTGAAACCAGAAGGAAAAAATATGCCCACCATTTGACTGCACCAGCCTCCATAAAACACAGCAAACGAGCTGAGCAGAAAGAAAGTCCAGCTACACACACACACACACACACACACAGGCACACACGTTATTGACACTTCTTGACATTCAATAGCAGGACATTTTTATCAGCTTGTACACCAGTCTTACTTTTCCAATAACTTTGACAGCTTTCCATTGAAGTGTGCAAGACAGAGAGAAGGGAAGAGAAACAAAAGAGAGATGCAGTTGCTTTAGAAGAAGAAAAAAATCACACACTTCCAGAGCAAATAGTGCAACGGTAAGCCAATTGAGTGAAAGAAAAATCACTTCTACATGCATAGTGGCAGGCAACGGAAATTTCCCTGCAACCCCAATGACTCGCTATTAATAAATGGAGTAAGAGCCTAATGAGAACAGAATCCTCTGGAGGCAACTCATCTCTTCTCTTTTTTGCTGCCCTCTATCTCTCTTCCTCTCTCTTCCTCTCTCTCTCATCACTCTGTCTTCACAATCACAGGTGTTAATAAAGTCAACCCCATTCACATGTCCTTTCAGCAACAGCTCATCTGCTGTTGTTCATATACGACATTATATTTTCTAAACCACACATCAGAATACTATTGTTCTACATTAACAGTGGCCTCATCACTGTGCAACAATATACATAAAGAACTTTGAGTCCAAATCATTCACTTCCATCATTTCTGTACAGCAGTGTATTTAAATGATAATACCTGCATATTTTTTTTTTTATGAAAACTACTCGCACTACAAAATGAACCTTTAAACGTTGTTTTAATTTTTGTAAATTCATGCATTAATGTTTAATAAGCATATTAGTGTTGCAACTGGTCAATTTGGAACTAATTGTAATTTTCGCTTCATAAACCCTACTCGTACAGGAACATGTTTGATTTTATTGTGAAAGACAATTACACAACTTCATTCATTCATTTAAATGCTGCATTCAACACACACATCACACAAATGTCATAGGACACTTTTTCTTTGGCAGAAAATCTCTGCCGCAATATAAATTGGGGCTAATTTTAACCACTTCATTTTGGTAAATATAGGTAAATGTACATGTTTAATGGGCGAAAAATAAATGAAAAATGAATAAAAAAGGAAATGACCATGACGGCCTCAGAACCATGTAAATGGGCATATGTTATCTTATGAAGCAGTTTAAGAAAAGCTGCTCTTTCAGGTGTCTGCTGTTGCAAATCTTTACTGACGCCGGAGTGTTCACTGGGAAGCTACCTAGGCTATAACTGACTGCTAAAGCAGCCTCCTTTGCTTTTGCTGCAAGTGCGTCAGGGCGTTTTAGTGCGTCAGAGTTTTTTTTATTTATTTTTCTTATTCGCACTAAGGAAGAAGGATAAGACTGGGGGAGTGATTGATACAGCGAGCAAAAAGCCAGAGAAGCAAATGCTCACTGACATTAACTCTCTATAAGCACAGTGCGCCGTTATTTATTGAGCTTTTCTCTGGCAGCCTCCGTTTCTTTTCCCTCACATTCACTTGTTCATATTTACTTACATCACGCCTCTGTCTATAAAAAGCTTGTTAAAGCAGCATGAAGTAGCCTGCTGAATTTGCTTATAATGAACTGTAGACAATTTGTTTGATGATGTAAATATGGAGTGCGACTTTAATTGAGAAAATGTTTTGTTTTTGCAGGAACACTTCAGCGGTTTGTTGTTATTTTTTTTCTTTTCCTCCTTGTTTCTCCTTCTTTAGTGTGTCGGGGTTTAATTTGTGTTAATATAGCAGCGCTTCTGCACAACAGCAGGTCTCTCCGAATACCTGTATTTTTTATTTACTTTCTTACTTTTGTATTTTTGAAGCACAGTTGCCAGGCATTAATCAGTTGCAAACACTGCACAAATGATGGGCTAAACTGGCCTTTAATGTATGTTCCTATATGCACCTTTTTCAAGAAATCAGCTCAAAGGAAAAAATAAATAAATATAACACACAAACACATTTAAAATGATCCCACGATGAAAATAAATTCCTATTGACAATATAGTAAATAGAGAATATTGAAGGAAAAAAAAACTGAATGATGCTAAGCAACTTAGGTCAATGTCAGAAGAGGCTTCATTGGAGCTGAATTCAGTTTATTAGTCAGTGAGACAACAAAAATAATGGTAATAATAATAATTACAGCAGCTTAATTATTACTGAACAAGTAGAAGATGCACTCAGTTGTAGGAACACATAAAAGAAGGGTCCCTTACAACTTAAGATGTATCTTTATTTAGTTTATCACTGTTCATAGAAATGTTAGGTTGTGGTTTATAAATGTGAATCCATCTAAACTATAACTCACAAACCATAGATCAGTGATTACACAAAGTGTGTGTGTGTAAGTGCATGGCTTGAGACTTCACACACTCGTGGGCCAGATGTGAAGATGTGTTCATGTACCACAGTCCTTCTTGGTCCTTTGCTGTAACACACAACACTGCCATCTAGTGGAGCCTCACAGTCCCTGCCTCACAGTCCCTCTGTGCAAAACGGAGGACAGGGGTCCCCAAATACACACACACGTACACACACACACACACACGGACACACATATAAGTGACATCATTGTGATCATAACTACTTCTTGTCCAACATTAACCTAATTTTAACCTTAATAAACAGATTTAGGTCCACACAACATGAATAATACCCTAACTACACACACACACACACATGCATTAGAGCGCGTACAACCAGCAATTTCAGGAGACTTTGTCCCCAGGAGCCATGAAGCCTGCCAATGTTAGGACAATGGTTCTCAAAGTGGGTCTGGGGACCTGTAGTGAGTCCTTGAGGATGATTCTGTGGGGTCTCTCCAAAATGACAAAATAGCTAATTTCATGATAATTTAGTCCATTATAGTAGAGTTAGAGAAGCCATATTATAAGAGTTAGGCCTTTACACTCTTTAATGCTGATCATTGTGTGGACACAAAAAAAAAAAAGATTCCCACGTGAGTGTGTGGGATGAAAATGTATAAAAACGGGGAAGGGGAGGGATCTAGAAATGTGATGTTTCTGTGTGTTTACACATTCTTGTGCTACACCGGTCTCACACCGAAGAAGGTCAGCATTGCTGACTGCGCCACAGAAACATAAATGCCACGTAAAATTGCAAGGCTGCATTTTTAATTGCTTCTCACATGCTTGTGTGTGTTTGGAGCGTACACGTTTGTTTAGCGCATGCTTTCTGAACTGTACGCTCTCTGAATTGTGACTAACAGGGAGTGTACAGGGGCTTGAGTTAATGAGGTTGGGTGAGCGACAGTGGGGGGGGGGTGAAGGAGGGATGCCAGTCTTCAGGGGCCAATGGGGCCCCACTGGCTCTTCTCTCTCACAGCAGGAGGGAAAGGGGGACACGGTTATTTGCATAGCAGGGGAAGAAGATGTGAACCAGAGCAACATTTTATCATTTGAGACTTAACGATCAGTTAATATCAGCCAGGAAACACAGGGAGAGAAAAAGTAGAAAATCATAAATTGGAGACAAAGGAAATTTGAGTAAAACTCTCTGTATCTCAACATTCGTACGGCAGCTGCTACATTTCACTGAGTCAGAGACTTTCATAGGGATTGGGAGTGAGTGTCACTCCAATGTTCATTTGCAAGTATCTGTAATATTTAGCTGCTCGGAGGAGATTTCCTGTTAACACAGTAAGGAAATACTGCTTTTCAACATATCTGGCAGGTTGTAAAGTAAACGATTCTGAACATATAGTCAGTAAAGTGTTCGCTGAGAAATAAGTGAATACACAAAAAAATAGAAGATCTGTTTTTGGAGCATTAATGGAGTCAATATTTAGTGGTCAATCTTTTTGTTTTCTAATCTAATTGTAAAACCTATCATTCAATAAGAGTTGCAGGTGACATCGCTGAGATAAAACGTCCATTTCGTATTTGATGATACAAATTAATAAACACAGAGAACACAGAATTATACGCAAACATCAAAAATACACACATTTTACAATTATGATACGTTCTCATGGAAACACATTTACAGTGTGTTTTCAATCAAAACAAATTGTGTTATTTTATGGAGAGGATGTTGATGCTATGAGTAAAAAAAAAACATGATGTTTTCTAACATTAACCAGGTGCTTTTTTTTATTAACTTTTACTTTGAAAACTTGGTGGATCCTTCACCTCTTACTTTCACAATCTCGTGTTTGCATACTGAGCATTGCTGGGCTATTAGTGTGACAAAGCTCCCTCTGAATCAGTCTGGATCTGTGCTGGAGCAGTTGTTTTGTTTGAACTGCGTCTTCAGATTGATGACGGCTGATGATTGTAATATCGATTCACCTTTATTGAAGGACGACCCTCGTGAGCTATTCGTTTTAATCGGCCTCTCCTTTACAACTTCTTCTGTTTATGATCTGTTGTTACTTTTTTTTTCTTGTTTCCTCTGTCCTCTGTGCACACTGAACATGACCCCCCCCCCTCACACCCTGCTCTTACTATCGCCTCCTCACTTCTTAGTTAATCTCTCTCTCTCTCTCTCTCTCTCTCACACACACACACACACATACACTTTTGTGCCTTGATATTTCTCTTCTATTTAAAGGCCACTAAAGATCAAGCTTTAGAAAGACATTTCAATTTACTTACTGGCCTTTGGAAAGCACCCCCGGTTAGATTTGGATGCCATGGTGGAGTTAATGGTGTATATCTGTTAAATGGCAAGCGTGAGCCCCAGCATCGATCAAATCTGAGAGAGAAGATGGCAGTAGATATAACAGCAGGTGCAGAGTATTATCCCTATGTCAAGGAGAATGGAGACTTGGAGCACATGTGGATTATCTGTTTTAGTGTGAGCATTTCATCTCAGGACCTCTTAAAACAAAAGGGTTTCCTGTCCCCGGCTCTCCAGAACAGTGGGGACACAGTAACCGTACAGCCAACTGTGACTTTTTCACTCGATTAATCAACAGAGAGCGCCTGCAGGCTGCAGGCGTCAATAGCTTTTAAGGGAAAAGGGATTTACAGTAAAGATTAGAAGCATGAGAATATTTTAGCATATTAGAAATCAGCATTTTTCTCCTTTTTGCTTAAATGCTTTTGCTCCCCTCAGGTGTGCTGACCCCTCAGTTGACAAGCAACATGTTAATGGATATGCAGCGGAACAGGCAGTGGCTGCCGAGTCACTTTCAGTTTACGTTTTCATGTAAGCTGGCAGTGGCCACGGGGAAGGAACTGCAAGGTGGTTCAGGAGTACGCTGATTCGTTATGGTCTCAACCACCTGAACTTTGTTTTCACTCTTTTTGTGTCTTCAATTTTATCATTGTGCATGTGCATGGCCGCGGTTATTTATTTAGTCCATTAAGGGTTGGTTAGTTCATTCCATCCAGTGGAATTGTACTGATTAAGATCTGTGCCAATCAGAGATTTACACAAGTTAAATAAATAACCAAATTACTCTTAAATCAGCATTACCGTTCTACTGCTTTTAATTAGTGTAAAATACAGTTAATTTGTTGTATTGGTCTCTCTAAAAAACAAGGATTATCAAGGGTACATTTTATGAAAAAGTTATATTTATGTGTTACGGCCGAGCTGAGACGTAACATTGTGTATAGTACTTCATTGCTTTTAAAAACCTTTAAAAACAGTAAGTAGAAACAAGGTGCAGAAACTACTGCACTTGTTAATGCACTTTGTCAAAGTTAATACTGTGCTGTTATGTCTCAATAATTATGATTTAATAAATAATAAAGGCTTGATTCACTTGCCAGAAGCTATAGGCGTACAAGTGACAGTTTAATATAATAAGAAAACACAAAAGATTATTATGCTTAACTTAGGGCACAGTGTTTCTCAGACTAGTCAGACGACCACTGCTGTGTTTCTTCTTTCTTTTTATGCCTCATGTTTGTGGTCTTTTTTCTTTTTTGTTTCCATGTGTCAGTTTTATAGTGTTTCTTCAGGTCCAACAAACGTTTTTTTTTTATATATATATAAACAAAAGTGTGTGATCAAGCACAAGTGCAAAGATTTACAAGTTAAAAATGTACAGCTTAAAATGAGCTGTTGTTAAGTTATAGACTGTTATAGACTGTGGCAAGACCAGCCGGTGTCAGGCAGGACAGATAAATAACTCAGAAAGAATAAGAATAAAGTGTGAACAACCACATCTGATCCCTTTGATCTCTCTATCTTTCTCTCTCTTTGTCACACATGCACTGATGAGCCAAAGGATCAAATCAAGGGCGCTCCAGCTAAAGAGGGGAGGTGGGGGCGAGGGCTGCGTGGTGTAATTTCAGTTTCATATGTTTCTCCCCCAACTTGACAATACTTGAAAAACAATGAGAGTGACCCAGTTGCAGGATTCCAATTAGTATTAGATATGCAACAGTTGAGATTAGAATGCGACTCTTCCCTCATCGGGAGGGGGGGGCCGAGATTGGGGGGGGGGGGCTAGCTGCTCTGATTACGAGCCCGAGCCCAAGTGTCGGGTTGTGATAAAGAGTGTGTGTGTACGTGTGTGTGTGTGTGTGTGTGTGTGTGTGTGTCAAAAGGGTGTCAGTAGTGGAAAGATAAGACATCGGGGGGGACACAAGGGGAAACGAGGAACACTGGCGTACATAAACACACACACGCACATATAGAGAGATAGAGAGAAAGAGGGTGATCAGTCTGTCCTGTCTGTCCACCAAGGGAATATTTATTTCTAAAATAGCTTGACTCCTCCCAGAAGGGAGTGGAGGTTATTTTAATCAGTGAAGAGGGAATAGAAGATAGGGTTCTGTTTGTGTATGTGTGTGTGTGTGCGAGTGTGTGTTTTGGAGGAAGACTGAGTTGGGTGAAGCAAGTATTTTCCTATTTTAAACTAAGATTTTCTTGGAAAGGAGAGGCAGACTGACTGTGTGACCTTGTTGTGTGGTTCATACGGTCAGGGGCTGAAATAAGGATTGAAAGGAATACGTATGTATGAAATTCAATGCAGTTGGTGATAGACTGGACCAGTCACTGTGCCACAGAGAAATGTAGAGTATCATTGTCATAGTTTCATATTACACAGTATCAGAATCATTGTCAAATCAGTTAATTCAGGGCTGATTATCAGCTGATTATCTACTCTATCTGTGTTTCTCATTCCTGCACTGTCCAAAATAAGTAATTTGTTTTACATCAAGACAGTTGCAATAGCAACATTGCATGAGATAAGAGAGATGACTGTAAACAGGATGGAGTATGACTGAAAAGATTCAGACGTGAACGGCTCAGCAGATTGACGTGATAAATGCCACACCCACCCGTGTACTTTCTGCTGTATACACACAAACGCTCCCTCAGTCATGTCTGATAGTATTGCTTGACAGGGCCTGTTTTACGTTGTTACATCATTTCTGTTCATGAACAAACAGAGGCAGAATAACAACATAAACACCAACAAAAAAATCCCCAAAAATTACACTTCAACATAAAACCAAAGCTGCTTTCAGACCTGCACTGAAGTCACTCAAGGCCCTTTTTTCCCTGAAAATGTCCAGAGGTGCTGAACGTGAGACGGCAAACTTCCACAAAAGTTGGTGAGGACCTTCCAGGACCTGAGAACCTAGTTCTCAAAGAGCAGATGTGCAAGTGTCCGGCCTCCTGCATGTTCATGTCAATCGCCAGCCCTTGCTTGGATGTCCCTGACATGCTTCTACTGCTGCGAGCACGACTTACGTAGACAATATCCCATTGCATTCATTAAATGTTGACAGCAAACTTCAATGTGTCTGGAAATGTGTAGAGACCAGTACCAGCTAATTCTGAGCGAGAAGCACAACACACACTCTGAACACTCTGAACAAGTCACCAGATCATTGCGGGATCTGCATTACATTATATTAAAGTATATGTTTTGCAATATGACAGCTTAAAAAATATGTAACTTCAAGAGATCGGCCACTGATTCGTTGTCAATCAAACTGCATCATATTAATCAGGCACAAAGTCTGATCTGTCATCATTGGCTTCATAATCTCAGACTCGTGTCACATAATTAACAGACTTTGTGTAATTTGGTCCACAGCAATTTATGTTGCAAAATACTGGTTCATGTCTTCCTCAAACTTTTTCCACTCCGCAGCTCAGGCCGTGGATCATGTTATCCGCCGTCAGTACGTCCAACCTGACAATGACAGTTTAGGGTCAGACGTTTTTGTTTACGCTCCACTTTCATAGTCTATGACTTTGCCTGAACCCTTCCAAGTCTGGAGTGATCAGATTAAACCATCACAAACCATCAGCTTTAGACCCTCAAACTGCAACATATCTTTATGTTGAATTGGATGTGTCACCAACTGGTCTTAGCTGTGGTTAAGCTCTCCGCACATGAGCTGAGCAATGTCTCAAAAGGGAGTCCTTCAGATGGATCCAGCTGTTAATATATGCCTGCTTCCCCCGATGAGATTCTGAGAGGATAAATAGAGATGGGGAGGATTAGTTAGTGGGGCTACAAGGACAGGATCTAAATTAGCACCAGCCTCAATCACACTGGCCAAACCTCCTCCCTGTCTGTTCATGCCGATCGCTCATACGGGTTTGTTTTCTTGCACTGTCGTTTATGTTCAAGGCTGATTGGCAAGGAAATTCTGATGTGGCGACATGGTCAATTTGGCCTCTAATTCATGCCTCTATGCTCAGAAACCCCTGATAACAGACCCCTCCTTCCACCCCCTGCTCAGCACTGCACCCCTATATGCCTCTGTCAGATTACAACCCAGACCTTGAACTCCTCATTTACATCTGAAGTAATCATTTTATCTAGTTGTGTTTATAGAGCTCCGCGAGGCAGTGCAGGATGACGTCTATGCAATTTAATGTAAACATGTAGATTTATGCTTTTGTGCTGCTTCCCTGTGGAATAACTTAGTGATGCCATGTGTTGTGTTAACAGTGTGATAACTATGATAGTAACTTGATGTATACTTTAAAGGCAGGTTTGCATATATGTTGGCAAATGCAGTATTTAAGGTGGACTAAATCACCATAATAAGTAATGTTAGTACAAGAGGAAGTAGCCTACACTTGGTTTAGCATTTTGATTGAATATTATTCACAATGTTTGCATGTTTCACGTGTGTCCTAAATAAGATTTGATGCCTGAGAGCCTGAGTATGGATTACGCAAACTAGTTTGTTAGTGTTTTCCAACCACATCTTAAGGGCGGCGTCTGTTCCAAATAGCCACAATCAAAGGCAAGACCAAAGCTTCCTCACTATCTTTAAGATTTTTGCATGTAGATGATTTCGCACATCAACGGTGACAAAATTGTGAATAATTCTGTTGTGAACACTCTCACTATTCACATGAAACACGCTGTGTTTAAGTTAACAAATTAAAAAGGTCTGAAAAAAATCACATCACAGAGAGAAACAGATGGCGTTTACATGTAGTAATGATGCTACATGCTATATAAATATCTGGGTAAATTCAATACTAAAGAAGATGAGAGAATAAACTAAAGCAATTTAGTACTTCAGGACATATTTAAGAATGTGTGCTGGAATATTTAAATATTTGAGGTTGGTTCTGTTTGGTCACAGCTGTGTGCATCTGCTTCCAAAAAAATACCATGCAAATGAATCACATGCCAAACAGTTTCTAGTGTGCAGAGGCCTTTATACATCTTTATAGATCCAACATGATAGATGGTAAGAAATGTGCATGACAACTAAAGTTTCTCCATCATAACCAGGTTGAAGGAGATTCCTATTGGGTTTTGACTGGATCAACTATAAATACTATTTCTTTATGTATGTATTGATGTGATTATGGGTTTAAAATTATATACATGTTTAATATTTGTTTTTTTTAGCATTATTTTATTCAAGATATTTTATCCAGAAAACAAAACAACAAAAACAATAAATTCAATGTGCTCCTTTGTTATGGACAATTATTAAATAACACAAGTGGAATCTGTTGAAGCACAACATGAGTTGTTTATTATTATAATTATTATCATTATTATTATTATTATTATTATTATTATTATTATTATTATTATTATTATTAATATTAATAATGGATTTATGGAACTGCAATAACATTGAAAGTGTGCTCAGCAGAGTGGGTTAGCTGATTTTATTGATCATGTTAAAGGTACTTTTGTATATATAAAAGAAAGTCTTTGACTCCAATAGCAAAGCCCTGTAATCCACAGAACAGCCAACTGAGACTTTTCTCACCGTTTCACTTCACTTCTCTTTAAACACTACTGATTTCAGCTTTACCTGCAATACAGTCAACTCTCTCCCAGCCGTTTCTATGCCAGCACACCATCAGAGAATTATGGTGAAACTCATAATCCACAGGCAAACAATGACATATGAATGAGACAACAACAAGAACAAGAAAGAAGCATGACCACACTCTTGTGTCTCACTTCTTAGTCATTTTTGTCTATCTCAGCACGGTCCTGTGTTCCTTGCCGTGAACTGAAAATGGTATTTGGGAGACAAACAACTTCATTCCATCGTGCATCAGTAATTAGCTGTGGAATTAACGGGCTTGACGTGCCTCCACAGATCAGCCGGCCCTCCAGGGAGGCCTGCGGGTCCAGGCAAGCCGCATTTCCAATTATTGTGTTGAATTGCTAATTTAGTTATTGTGCCTGCCGTAATTGTGATGGGTATTGGGTGTGCGATTCAATTTGTTTTAAATATTTGTGGGCCGGGACGCTGGTAATGGAGCTGACCTATCTGCAGGCCCTGTGTGAGAGTTAGGAAGAAGAAAAAAACAAAAGGAAGTGACTAAAAAGATGTTGTAGTCCCTCATCATACACACACAGTAAGACACACTCACTCTGCTTCATTCTCATCATCTTAGTATGATCTGCTTCATCCCTTCTAAGACTGTTGAAGTTAAAAAGGCTGAAATTTTGAAAAAAAAATTGCACTTTGATCATCTTCAGGGTGCGAGGAACAAAGCATTAAACAGGGAGAACACTGAGGGCTGTGGTTTGATGAGAAGTGTCGTGGGAGGCGTCGCCTTTGTCTGCTGAGATGTTGTAGCAGAGCTGGTGAAGGTAGTTCTGTTTCTGGCCTGAACACGAACCTCAGGACTCTTACTGGCAGTGAAAACCTGGAAGAAACAATCTGTAGCTGCCTGGCATCATTGTGTGCAATGTGCAGGTTATACAGGTGATAATTAACACATTTGCAGGTTCACAATCTTTATATACTGATTAGTGACAAATTAAAAGGGCAAAAAATTACATAAAAAGGTCTTGATTTCTTTTTCAAGTCTGGATTTAAATAGGATGAACAACAATTTTCCAAAACATAGGGAGTTCTAGCATCTGCCTTCTCGTCAGAGGTTGAGATAGAATATAAAAATAATGAATTGACAAAAAATGCATTGTTTCCCAGAGCAATGTCATAACATTTAAACAATAAATAAATAAACAAACAAAAACAAAAGCTGTATGTGCTGTGCCCCTGGAGACATTCACATGTTTTATTTAAGTCAAATTTGTAATTTTCATGATATTGGTGATATCGGTGTCCAATTTACCTAATCCCCATATTGCATGTTTCCTCCCACAGTCTAGAAACATGCAATATGGGGATTAGGTAAATTGGACACTCTAATGTGGACCTGCGATGGACTGGTGAACTGTCCAGGGTGTGACCCCACCTATCGCCCAATGTCAACTGAGATTGGCACATCATCTCGTGTGGAGGATAAAGCGGTAGAAAATGTGTATGTGTATGGATGATATTGGTGCAAATAAACTGTCCAACAAATCAGTCTGAAAGCAGCCTTTTCCTGCTGTTGTAAAGGCGTCTCACCCACATAATCTCCCGCTGTGTTCTTCACATGTGAGCAGTAAACCCTTAAGAACTTACAAAAAAAATATTGCCAAGTAAAACAGGGAACGGCTAATACAACTACACAGGCTGATATAGTTTGCTTGCTCTGATACGTCCAATAATCCAGAGCAGCCGTGGCTACAGGAGCCATTAAGTTCAAACTTACAGAATACACCTGGCAGTTTTTCCCACTGCATTAAAATGTTGCAGAATTCAAGCTCTCAGGGGCCTCAGTGCTTTTGTTGTGTTTGCAGCTGCCCAAACATTTTACAACGAAAGCAAAAATGAACTAGGCTCTGCATTGCTGCACTGGGTCAGGATGGGTAAATTAGTAAAAGTTGTGGGCTGCAGACTACCACTGCCATAACATATAACCAGGAGTGTGACTAACACATAACAACAGCAGCATGTAGAGTATCTTGTACAAGGGTTATAATCGCATTGCAAGATTGTGCAGCATCATTATGATTTCCTCTCTTCTTTCACTCTTATAGTGTCACTTTCTTTCATCATGCAAGCAATAGAGAATATTCAGGAGTCCTGTTCATGTAAATAAAAGAGGCGTTTGTGTGTAGAAGCGTTCACTACAGGTGCATTTGAATTTCGCGACAGTTTAGAGAGTTCATTGTGTAGGATGATTGCTCACTGTGTGTGTGTGTGTGTACAGCATCCCTGCTTTCATCTTGATAGTGCAGCACATGTTGTCCTCGTGTAACCCAGAGGTCAATATGAAAGACTCAGGCCTGAATGGGACCTCTCCAGGTCTTTGAAACCTCTTGTCCAGCTTCTATGGAAATACTGCACGTACACACACACACACACACACACACACACATACACATACACAGAGTCACACGGTGCCTGAGTGCACTGACACTCTTATACCGTGCACACGAGCACAAAAGGTGCATGTGGAGAAACTCATTCACACAAACGCACAGATGAAGCGAAAACAGCTATTTACACCTGGTGGGTGTTTGATCATCAATTAAGCTACATCTCTCCCTCTCAAGCTGTTTAGTCTCCAAGGTGTTCAGCTCTGCCTCCTCAATCAGTCCACATCACCAGTGAGCAGCCAAATCAGCACATTGTCACTTTGTATATGTGTGCATTGCAAGCATTTGCAAACCCATACTGTTTTTCTGAATAAATAAAATATTCAGCCTCCGCTCTGTTCAACCCTGAGTCTCTCTTCTTCAGTGGTTCATAATAATTTCCATGTTTCCCTCTAATATGAATATCAAATGATGCCACCAAACACAAATAACACTGATAATTCATAATCATCGTGCATAATAATCACTTTGTCCATATCAACATGAATCATAATAGGAATGATACAATCTGATTTCCAATGTGATCATTGGACAGATTTACTAAAAGCAAACTGATCAGTCATCTACAAATTGGTTCTATTTTTATTTTAAGACAATTTTGACGAATTAATATTTTTTCTTGTTTTTAAATGTCTGAACATCCACCTGACGCAGTGATAACTGCCTCCCTATGATTGTTTTTGGCATGTATCCTGGTTCATGTATTTAATAGTTAAAGATCAGTAGTTACTGTTTGTCCTAAAGCCGGTTTGAAATGTTATGACATGCTCAGTAATGTGAGTGATAGTGTTTGTTTGGGTCCAAAAAAAATCTTTATACATACATGGGTGATTTTTTTGTTGTAAAAATGTGTTGGATGAAGCAGCAAGAGAAAAAATGGAGAGAAGAAAGAAAGAAAAATGGAGCGGTGTGAGAGTTTGAATTGTTAAAGATGCCAAGGATGAGACAAAGGTGAGAGCCTGGCAGCTAAGGCAAGTCAAATCAATTTGAGAAGCAATGGAATAATTGGTTTATTAACAGACGAGCGTCCTGAATGTCATCTACCTCTTGCTTTTGAGCCTCAGCCACCTCTGGCTGCAGCAACAACATCAACACCTTGTTTTTATTCAGCTGGTGTCACAAAGGCATGTGTGTGTGTGCGTGTGAATGTGTGCATGTGTGTGTGTGCAAAGGTGTGTGAAGGTGTGTATTGTGCAAAGAAAAACTGCTCTAAAATGCCACAATCAAAGAGACGCCATATCAACAATTGCAGCATGTTTGGTTTAATAACAGAGAATATACACCAGTGTGCCCTTTTAACTGCAGCTATGTAAAATGGCAGCAGAAAAGGCCTTTGAGAGTCAATAATAGGGGCAGAAATGTAATCAAACCAATGTGATTGCCTTGTGATTCACGCCAAAATTCATCTAATCTCACATTAGGTTACATTAATCTGCTTTATAATTGACATTTTAAAAATAGCACTTATGAAATTAGCAGAGAAAGGGGGAAAAAAGGCTTGTATGGTCAATTACAACTAACACTTGGGTTTGGCACAGGAGCCATTGGACTCAAGCCATAAGTATTTAAATTACACAGAACCAGAGGGCCTGATTACAGCAATACTGAATTTAGAAGCAGTAATTGTAGTTGCAGGCTCACAATGATACTATTCACAGCCTCTTGTTGGAGGAGAGACGGATTTCCTGACTCATGTACAATCCTGGGATTTAAATTATGAAACGATGTTCAGGTGTCATATTGATTACAGTGGTGAACAACATGTATCCATCCATTTCCACACTCACGTACTCTATGTATCAAAAGTAAGCTTGCTTCAGTGTAAATCAATTGTGTGATTTGACAATATTGGACTCATTATCTACACACACTCACTTCAACTTAAAATAAATAATTCAATCAATATACTGTATGTGCAATATGCAGTATTAATGACTCTAACATTCTCCAAAACCTATACATAAAATAATATATAATATAGCATGCATTCATTCAAAATGTTTCGCAGCATAGTGGTGGTTAGATCTCATGTCACCTGGAGACATTCCTGTGCTGCACACAGAACATGATTAGTTTCATGTCAAGACAGTCGGCGTGAACAACAACATTGTGCTAGTAAATTGAATTCTACTGCTCACAAAACCCAATCTTTTAGCAGTTTGATAGGATAAACCCTTCTTGTTCCCACCCACCCCTGTGCAGCTGCTGAAGACACACAACAGTCCCTCAGTCAGTTCTGATAGTTTTGCTTGACAGAGCCAACCTTCAGATGAAGAGATGAAGAGCACAGCACAGTTACAACGTTTTTGTTCACAAATCCCACACAGAGGCAGAATAATAACATAAACACCAACGCAAATCACCAAAGTTTACACTCAGCAGCTTTAAAACCAAATGTCAGTTACATGAGTATTTACTGTATATATCTATTTGTAATGTATCTACTATAGTGAGCGTTATATGCCTCAAACACAGGCGAAACACAGGTTACACTCTGGAACGTCTATCCTAGGCCAACACACAGAAGGACAACCAGTGTCAAATTAACCTCTGCATGTTTTTGACACTGAAAGCCCCCAGGATGTGAACCACAGTCTTTTTGCTGCAAGGCAACAGAGCTAAACACTACACCACTGTCTGGCTCCTCAGATTTTCTCACACTTTTCATCCATCCATCCATCTCTGTGTCCTGAACCCCTCACTCTAGACGAGCATTGACAGACATATGTTTCATAAATGACAGATGACTTAATGCAAACGCTCTGCTGAGTTACTGTCCAACTCTCTCTCAGACTCTTTCCTTTTTTCCCAGGTTTCTTTGCAAAGTAGGCAAGCAGTCACTGCCAAAACTTGAGAAGCAATCTTTCCATTGATGGAATCTGTATGTGGAGTGGTTGAACATGGAATATGAGTGTCCTCGCTCTCTCTCTCTCTGAACTGCCATGTGATTAGTGAAAGGCTGTTTTAAATTACCAGGCTGATAAGACTCATGATCTTAGATCAGATAAACTGTATGTCCAATATGTGGCAATGCAACATGAATGGTCAAAGCAGTTTTTTTGCCAATATACATGCGCTGAGCGTAGAGCTAAATCGCACAAATTTGCTGTGATAGCTTCTGTTTCTTACTTTCCCCCATGGAGGATCAGTAAAGGTCTCTTAGCTTACTTATATCCTGCTTCAATAGTGAGTGATCTCACAAATAGCTTTCATGTCTTGTATTGATTTTGTCTTTTATTCATTATTCTGTATAATGAATTGGAAATATGATGCTCTCTGCTATTGACACATACAAAATGATATTTGTACACATGCATGCTGTTTGGGAGGGCAGTCACATCAGATGCAAGACACTTGCAGTTATGAATGTGAAACTTCCAATCTGATCTGTAATTAGTGAGATTTTAACAATGCAGCTGGTAATAAATGTAGCTAGAATGATGGGGAAGACTTCCAGAAGACACATAGTCTTACTCTATTTCAGATCACTTGATTTACTTTACACTTGTCATTTTAGTCAGGCTTCCTTCTTCTTACGAACAATAGGTGATGAGCTGATGGTGTAGAAAGAAACCCCTCTGACATAGGACTCGTACCGAACATAGGGATTTTATTTGGTTACAAGTCAGGCATCAGACCAAGCTCTGCAGCCGCTTGGGAGAGTGTATTCATGCCGAAATCTCCGAACAACTCTGCCCGCAGAAAAGCAGGTCCCTACTTTTAAAGGCTATCTGACATCATCATCCTATACCTTACATTTGCCCATTTTAGGTATTCTATCTTAAAATAAAATAAAATGTCACCATTAATGTAAAATATCACAAATGTAAATTTCTGCTGCCTTTTAGTGACATTATCTGTAACTGTAGTCACACAACAACCTCTGAGGAACACACACGCACACACAAACACACAAATATTCAGTATCCTCCAGTAACATGTCACACCTGTTCGTGGCATTCATGCTTTTGTACACACAGATAAAGCAAGCAGAAGTCAGTAGAGCCTGGAAGCTTGTGGCCAGGAAGCAGTTAATGCCAAGGCCTTAGCTACAAAGGAAGACCACGAAATGTCACAAATCAAAAACTCAAAGTTTCACAGCCACTGAGGGGAAAAATACCACAGCACAGCCACACCATGATATTGCCTTTTGGTCTCAACTTGATAGGGGCAAAATGCATATTCATGAAGTAAGCAACTTGTGATCCCAAACAAAGTAAAGCCCTGGCTTAGGGAGATTGGGCCCGCCGTTAATGACTTCTTCGTTTTAAGCCCGCATAAGAAAGCCCCCCGATTTCCCTGCGCTTGTAGTCCATGAGAATATTTAATACCGTTATTAATCATTTTTAATCCGTTTGCTTTTAATTAAGAAACAGCATGTTGCTGTCCTATCAGCCTGTGCCAGCGCACAGATTAATTGTAGCTTAAGATAGCCGGCCGTGATTGGTGTAATGTATTAGCTAACAAGACGCCCAGCTTCTAAAGATACTTGTACACTACCTTGGGAACTTGGCACCACTCCAGGGCCTCCCCCTCCCTCCCTTCCTCTCTGTCTCACTCTCTTACTCCTCTATCTCATGTCCCGTGTGTCTTTCTTGTTTGATGCTGCAGTCAGGCATCTTTGGGAAACCTTCTCTCTCATCTCTGTATGCTGCTGTGTTTGTAGCACCATTACTCAGATGGCAGGCCAGGGTTTCCCTGATGAGAGAACATGGTGGAAGAAGCCTTTCATTCTGTCCCTGGCCAGGGGCGATACTCTGTAACCTATAGCCCCCAGTGCCAGGCACAGGCTTTTCTGTATCCAGACGAGTTCAATTTGACTAACTTGGAACCATGTCTGGATTAGGGTGTCAGGAAATTGTGGCTTTATGGTTACATTCTCATTAGGCTGTTGTTTTTTCCTCCTGTTCTGTGTTAAGAGGGAGGGACTTTAACACAAGTATGACTGAGATGACCCAGAGAGGAACAAATAGAGAACACTGGCAGCTAAAGTAAACGGCAATGTAGTGAGGTTGATGTGAATCTGAGTTTTTTCAGTGATGGCACATCCTTTCAGTGACAATCCACTCTGTTTTTCTTCTGCTTAGTGACACGCATGAAGAGAGAGCCCTGGCAGAGGCACATGTGACTAAACATCAGGGGGTACGCTTTGATTGCATGCTGAGTGACAGGTCTGCTTGGACTGAGAGCTTCATATGCTGGTAATCACTGTAATGCAGCTGATGAATAAAGGTTAAAGTCACATTAAGAACAGATACACATGATTGCATCTGATAGCTTCTTTTTTTTTCTATGTACCATTTCTCAACATTTACATGAAACTGCAAAGTCCTCTAGTGGCTGCGGGAATTATGACAAAAGTGAAGCATAGGTCGTACTCTATTAGTCGACTTCATCCTATCATGCAAACTCAAATGAAATAGATCTTGTTCAGACCTGGTACTGAAGCTGTAAGTTTATAACATTTGAATAATGAATAACACATTTATGTTACATTCCAACCATAGTCAAATGAGTTAAAACAATGCTGAGTAAGCCAGCTCTACACGTCTCTCTATGTTTCTCAGTATAGCAGTTTTTCACATCTGTGGCAATATTCTCTCGCTGTACGCGAGCAACGGCATTGTACATCACCACTGAGCAGTGTTGCCATCTCCTCAGTAAGGAAAGTCACTAGAAGTCGCTAAATGACATCATTGTCTACATTGGCCATGCATATATAATTGTAATGGACAATGTAGGAGAGAGGAACACCCTAAATATGTTTAGAACTGCAAATGAACTTTCTTCTGTCCATTCTTCTTTTTCAGTCAAAACATTCAATACGGCAGTGGATTGTTTGATTGTCTTTGTTTCCCAAAACCATGTTCTTTTTAATAAGCAAGAGCAAAACTATGAAACCATTACAAGACGTGCGGAGGGGGCTTGTAGTAGTGAGTGTGTGTGTGAATCCTGCTCTGGTCGCAGACAGACCGAGATGCATATTTCTCCCCCCGTCCTCATTATTTATTTGTTTCTTCGCCCTTTAGAAGGATTTGTCAGAGTCTACAAAAGTCTTCAATAACACCTGAAAAAGTCACTAGATTTGTTGCTTGTGACTTTTTTGAAAAACAGTCACTTGAAGGGTCTGACTACTCAGTAAATATAGGCACAAAGTTGCTATGTTGGCAACACTGAGCAGGCGAGGTGAAAGAAGCACACAGCGCAAGCAAGACAGTGTCATAAAACAGTGAGCGGCAACCATGAAATGTTTCTGAGGCAGAGTCTACTTCTTTAAATAAACCTGGATAAGACTTTTCAATCGTATTCAATCACAATTGAATAAAAAATTCTGACTTTTTTTTTCAAATTATATTTTTCAGCTTAAAGTTTCCTGGATGCACTCTGGATGTGTAATGCTACGGTAAAATACATCATATAACTTCAAGTCAAATTTACAATCACTGATTGGTGTGTGTGCAAAATTAACTAATTCTAAAAAAAAAACTCTTACTCTCTATCTCTGTTTGTGTGTACAGCCAGGCATTAAAACTGCAGTGACAGAGGTTTAATATGATTGTACAACATTACATTTAGGTGTATGATCATCCAAATGTATTCAGAATGAGTCTATAGACCCAGTCCCTCAGATCACATTAGGAAGTGGTCTGGTCTGGGACACATGGACATTTTTTTTTGTCATCAGCTCTCATGTTATGCAGGTTTTGTGAAGTCTGTATGTCCTGATGCTTTAATACATAGCTTTTTGGCTCATCATTCACTTCAGGTACATCATTTAAATATGCAGTTATCGGGGGAAAAAAAGAACAAAACAACAAGAATGGTATAAATGAACAGTGGAAACTGCAAGTGCAAAATGATCTGATTATTTAAGTACTGCTCTGATGAAAAGACTGACACAAAAACTACACTACACAAGTGCCCGACAGAGTGTGCGCATGTGTGTGCACATTGAGCTGGGTGTCATGGTAATTTAGTGTATGAAAGAATAAATAGACGGCTATTTTCAGTACTAATCTCAGCATCTGCCTCAAAGGGACTGTCTCTCTTTCTCTCTCTCTCACCCTCTCTCACACACACACACACACACACGCAGGCTGGTCTTTCCAGTGAAGAGGAGCCCATTGTGTGTGATGAGACTTAGATTGGATGGCTCCCCGGGGAGCTGCTCTCCATTAGCTAAGGTGATCTAACAGATAATCAGCAGATAATTAAAAGGCTTCACTTCTCTGATGGGAGGGGCTGAGGGAGTCACAGTCTTGTGTGGTGCAGTGTGTTTGAGCGTGTGTGTTATGTGCACACACACACACACACATACACTTTTGCATGTGCACCTGTGCCTATGCAGTCTTTCCTGAATGTCATTAGGGCAGGAGGCTCCTGGTCGTTTTACGTTATGGTCGGACATGCATCACTTTTATAGACAGTCCATCCTTCGTGAAAAAGTATCTCAGAATGGATATTGGAAGGCAACGTCCAGGTCAAGTTAGCTGGGATGTCTGTTATAAACTGGCATGGATGAGTGCTTCAGAGTATGGGCCTATATTGTATGTGTGCTTGTCAGTGCCACAGAAAATGGAAGGCTGCACTTTCTCTTGCTTTCCTCAAGTACAAAACACCATACATTTTGATGATGCATACCATCACACGATACATGTTAAAGGCCACAGTGTTGCTCATACTTATGAGCTTGTGGGATGTGTTATTACTCCACTGGACATGTGCAGGACATACTCACTTTTCAAATGCTTTATTTTTTCATTCCTTGAATTTTTTTTTTAAAACATAACTTATGTTGTTTTGTAACCCAGACACGTGGTTATATCATCCTCATTTTGGCTGCAATTATTTATCAATTATTGATTGATTACTAAATTTTAACATTTTTAAAATACTATATATAATAAGAAGCATGAATATATTTAGAAAAATAATTAGCAGACTCATAATGTTGCCTTTTTTTTCTCACATGCATTGCTTTACAACGATTTTCTTTGAACATTTTGCCCAAACTATGCAGCCACCATAGTAAAGAAGAGTGCTCCGAGTTGATAAAAATGTCTGTCCATTCACTGGAGTTGCCTTCAGCTATTACCTTTCACTCACCGTAATAACCTTAATGAGCAGCAGTGAGTACTTGCAAACCTTTATGCCCTCAGGCCATTTGTGGGCTGCTGTACCTCAGTGGTGAAGGTTGTTGGGGGTTAAAGACAAACCTGCAGACATGACCAAGGGTTGAAAAATGTACCCCAATTTTTATAATGTCCTGTCGGCTACAGCCTTAGCCAGAGGCAGTATGTTTCAGGTTGCCAGTGTGTCTATCTATCCACCATTCTTGTGAATGAGTCATCTCACGGACATCTTGCAGGAATCCTTTCAAATTTAGCACAAATGATTACTTGGACTCAAGATAGAATTGGTTGGATTTTTGGTAGTCAAAGGTCACAATGACCTCGCAATCCATTGTTTGCATTGTGATTCTATTACCATGAGAATGCTTGAAGAGAATTCTTTCAAATTTGAACATTAAATTCCTTTAACAAACAACTCCTAATGTCCTTTCGTGCACACTCCCCTTAGCTTGAGGGAAAACATTTTTAAGGTTAAATATGTATGGTACGTAACTTTAAATATGTTTGCTGTAGGGAATTGTGAAATGATAATATGAGATATCTAGTGTAACTTATACTAAGGAAACCACATTTCAACCACATTCTTTTTGCCACTCATATATTGGTCATCTTGCCAGGTTAAGAGTATCTGCTGATCTGATACTTGTGTTTGCTTAGATAACAAGAGAAAAGAGCTGCACACTAAATATTTTATATAAAAATGGTCACTTGTCAGTTTAATAAATAATATTCCTGATGGACGTTTAGAGAGAAAGAAGAACGGACAGAAGAGCAGACTTCTGCCGTAACAAGGTAACACTAAGGGGAGAGAGAGAGCAGTGCTGTACCTAAACCAGCAATGTGTTTATGTAAATAACAATAAACTGCACCCACACAGGGGGAAATATGGCTTCTCTACATGTTTGTTAAATAAGGGTTTGACACCAGAAGTTTCACCACCAACACCAACAAGTGTCATCATTGTAAACTTTACAGTGTTTACAACATAAGGCATTGTACTAAAATATTCCAAATTATATCAAACAATATACTATATTAGGCATGATATTAGACTAATAAAGTAGGCAACAGCCAGTGCATGTGGAAAGCTCTGCAGCTGAAGTCAAATATTGGGGAGAGGTGTGATTACCTATTGTTCATCTGTTAAAATAAAAGTCCAGATCCTCAATCGGGACCTTCTATCAAGTGAGGGATCCTTCAATCAAGAGAGACAGAACTGCAAAATATGATTTGTGAAATGATAAGTATAAATGGATGAACTAAAGAGTACAAACAGATAAAGAGATGTGAAAACTCTTTTAAAAGTTAACTCCTTAGGAAACTAAAATCTTTGGGTTACAGTGTGAACACCAAACCAAACAAAGCAAGTCCCAGACTGTCACTATTCAAAAATGGTCACATTTGGGTGTAATCTCCTTGATAATATAAACATGCATCATTAATTTCTGCATACACACTCAACCAAACAAAGGCTTGCTGCTCTCCTAGCTGTCCTCACACATTGTGTCCACACCAGCTCCTGACAGAGAGTGCTGCGATTAAGCTGGTATTAACAGACAGGTCAATGTCTATTTTCTGCTCCACTTAAAGCTTCACAGCTGTAGAATCGCCCCCTCTTCCTGAGAGGAAGCACCGTACAAACACAGAGAGAGAGAAAACACGTGGAGGTGTGTCTGGCTTTGTGTGAACATGTCATTGTGTGACATCTACATGTGGCAGAAACAAGTTGAGGCAAATCAATATTTAGGTAAGGCTGCAATGATAGATGGATGTCTGGACTTTTATGAAGCACAGTGAGTTTCTGGCCCTGTTAGGATTTTAAGATGATTTATCTCTAGATTTCTAACAATTAACATTACTGCATGGATGCCCATAAACTACAAATCAGTGCAAGTATTATTAGTAACAAGCACTGGCGGGTGCAAGGACCCTATTAAATGTGTGCATTTGTTATTTTTCTATTTAAAACCTTAACTTTGCACATGCATGGTTAGAAAATGTTATGTTTTAAATGTTAGATGAGCAATGACTAAAGCATTAAGAGCAGGGTCCTCTGGTAGAAGTGCAGCACCAGGGTTGCGGGTGTGTCACGCCAGACATGCAAGAGGGGGTACAAGGGCCCATTGTTTGCAGCTCAACTTGCTTTTTGTTTTTTTTTTGTAAAAAAAAAAAATTTAATTGGGATTGGTTTGCAGGCAGCCTTTAAACAACAGGGTGTTAATTAATAAGCTGTGATTTCTGGATCTGGGATGGTTTAGAAATGCAGTGATGGGCAAAACTGAATTGATTGT
Organism: Solea solea; assembly: GCF_958295425.1. NCBI lineage: Eukaryota > Metazoa > Chordata > Actinopteri > Pleuronectiformes > Soleidae > Solea > Solea solea. The sequence continues at coordinate 6,190,255 of NC_081140.1, read as the reverse complement.
TCTTTGTCCTTGGTCAAGACACTGAACACCAAATTGTCTCTGATGTGCCATCAGTGTAGGAATAGGATGTACGTATGAGTGTGTGGAAGTGCTGTATGAACATGGTAAAATGAGGCATGGGTGGTTGGCCTGTGTTGTGTAAAGCACTGTGAGGGACTAGACACATACCAAATGCAGCCACACATGATAAGAATAGAATAGAATAGAATAGAATAGAATAGAATAGAATAGAATAGCATAGAATACAAATACTTTATTCATCCCCTAAAAAATAGTGCAATAATAATAATTGCAAAAATAATTGCATGAGAGACGGTGCGAATCTTGAATGTGGGTGTCGATAATGCTCAAGCTATTAGCGCTAGCTAGACTAGTTAAGGTGAATAGGGAATAATGCAAACCTGGCAACCCAATGTCAATAACAAGTAGTTGTTTTTTTTCGTAATTGATAGTGTTCAATAATATTAGACAGTGACCAAAATTGCTGACTGTGATTTTAGTGTGTGATATTGTTGAACACAGATCGCTTGCCTATTACAGGAGCTAACGAGGTAACAATGAATGGTCTGTAGATATCAACTTATCTTAACACTTTAACAGCAGCTAAGCTAATAACACTACAATGAATGATTAACAGTGTAGTCAAAAGCAGCAGGTTTTAAAGTTATGGCACACACATACAAGCTGGCAAATTATTGTATAAACACAATACATACAACAGTGCTGTCCCTCTTTTAGGTTGGCATGTGTTGCACATCATTCCAAGAGTCAAAACTAGGCTTACTATGATTCTGTACGAGAAACTTAACAGTGATCCTAGCTCACCTTCCTCTGTTAGCAGAGTCTTTCTCTGTGCACCCACTCATTTAAGCCTTTCTCTTCCAGTCAAATGAATAAAAATTGCTTCTGAATATGGTATTTGGTTTTTAAAATCACCAGATACTACACATTTACAGCAGGTTACTGAGCAATATATTGTATACCTTTTTAACGTAACCAGTTTCTAATCACACATAGAAACATTAGAATTACCAATAAAAACATTTTCTTTCTCATGGTAATGCACACATACTATTTAAGTCCACCCCAATAAATGTTTTCAACATGCTTAAAAATTGCATTTTCAACTTATAAGAAAGGCACAGTGCAGTGCTTGTCATTATCATAGATGTGCCAGGTAGTTAATAACTAAACTAAGATAAACAGTGAACTGACATGAACCGCTATGCAACAGTCAAATATCAGCTGAGAAAAAAGAAAGCCTAACCAGAGCAGGACTGACCTCGGAGAATACACACTGGTTGACACTTTTGTCCCCATGGGTGGGTGCTGGGGTCATTGGCATTAACACACATATGCATGAAACAATTTAGGAAACACACGAGAAGGCACAGGGACCCCTGAATGCTGGAACACACATGGACTCTTTAACATGTATAGAAACACTTGTGGAGAACACTTAAAGCCATTGGTGAGGTGGAAAGATGGAGCATTTAACCTTAACTGTAACAAACAGCGTGAGGCTCATACTGTATGGTGTAATGTGGGCATTTACCTCAGCGGGGGGCAGTGCGAACATGAGCAATGATCCAAAGATGTGTGTTTGTGTGTGCTTGCAATGTGGGCATGTGTCCCTGCATCTGCATGCTCCAACCCATGTGTCCATGGGGTATGAATTTGTTTGCTGATATGCATTTGCTTGTGTTTATGCCTCCACACACACACACACACATACACTCAATCCCAGCTGTTTTTCAATGTGTTTGCATGCACACATTTGGCTGAGAGGTGGGGGTTAAGCTGGTGCCGAGGTTCCTGTAATGAGTAAGCATTGGGTGGCCGGGGCTAAGATAAATGGTGGGGGCCTGCCACTAGTGCAGCAGTCAGCAGGATGCACCAGGGCCGCAGGCTTGTTTGTGCCAAATGGAGCTCACGAAATATCAAAGGCCAGCCATCCAGAAGACGCAAGCGTCTGACAAATTTTAAATTAGCCAGAAAGAGAGAAGGGGTTGGAGGAGACGGGAGGTTACAGGGTGAAGGGGGGTGTGGGGAGAGAAGGAGAGGAGGGAGACTGAGCGGTTGAGAGAGACCGAAGATGCACAATGTGAAAACAATGGGGGGACAAAAGACAAGAAATAGTGGAATAAGATGAAAGTAAGTGAGAATAAATGAATGGGACGGACAAGGTAAAAAGGAAACGAAATTATGCAATCTTAAAGCGATATCCATACTCCCTGCTAGTCCACCTATTCTTTATGTGTGTGTACCATGGTAATAGCCAGTACCATTATCATCATTAGCTGCTGGGGCTGTTATTATTCCAACTGTGTAGCAACATGAATTTGCCGTGTTGGAGAGAGCAACACAAACAGATACACACATGCATGAAGCAAACTCATTCAAGCCACCGTATGTGTAAATGAATACATACACACACAGTGTTGGATGATAAGAGTCTGTCTGAGAGTTTTCTAGCATTATGTTTGTCTTCACTGTTTATTCAGGAGATGATGTGACCTCTTCTCCAGACAGAATGAGAGCAAAGCAAGTGCATGCTGCACATCAAGCTAGATGTGTTGTGTTTCTGGTTAACAAAGTCAATAATAGCTGGAGTTCCTGCCAAGCTGGAGGCCAAATTTGGAAGCCAGTCTTGCACAAGTTGACGTGCAAATGATGCACCTCCCTCCACCATCAGTACTGTGGCGGATAGAAGGGAGATGATACAGTGTGGGCCAAGACAAATAAAATGAAACGGCACCTTCCCACACTCTTACTAAGAAAAGCTTGTTCAGTGTCAGGTCCCGTCGGTACCATGAGGAGCAAGCAGGAGCCGAGAGGATGAACTGAAAACATAGGCCTACAATTGGCAGTAAAAATAAAAACATTTTTGGAGTAATTTTATAAATATATATATATATATATATATATATATATATATATATATATGTATATATATATATATATGTATATATATATATGTATATATATGTTGATATGCCACTGACCTTTGTTATTTATTGTTATTGTTTAAAAAAAATGAAATGGCCGCTCGATCTGAACCACATGACAGAAATATATGACGTCAAAATTTGGATACCAGCTAACCCTAATACACACAAATTCATCTTCTGTAGACGACTAACTCAAAGTTCAGCTTTTTCCTCCAATGGGGGCATAGCTACAGTCCATTGTTTGCTTGTGATTCCACCACAATCACAGAACACAGGAGACAAGATAAATTGGCAAGATGATGAAATGAATGACCTAAAGCCACAAGCTGATCCACTCAAGTCCACCATGCAACAGTAATGTGGAAGACTACACAACACCGGTGTCATTGTTGCTTACCACAGAATTCCTGTATACATTCAACTCAAAATATTATGTAAAACTATTATGTGTGGCTTTTATGTAAAACAGTTAATTCAAAAAATGTCCAAATCAGTGGCAGTGGGGCCATTGTGAGTTGCCTTGTGTGTGCAAATGTTTTTTTTTTTGACTGATACAATGTGAAATATGTACATAAAACCCTAAACCTTAAAGAGCTTCCAACATAATAAAGAGAGTAAAAAAGTGACCATCTGTCATCAAAGCCACATGCCATGGAAGCAGTGCAGGTACTTATCTAGTCCACTGTTATCTCCTTCCTAGACTACAGTGTTCTCCATGCTGCTATCCATGAGCATCTCCCCAGGTTTTTCCACATCATTCCAGTCACTGCACTGACTCCATGTTATAGCTTAAAACCAGTTCAGTAGTGTGTTGCTGACCCACAGTGCAGTGAAGGGCACTGTTCAATCTGAAGTCCATTATGAATAAGCTTATCAGATGCCAACATTCTGCACACACAGCGTCTGCAGTAATACTCTAGAAGGGGATTTTACAACTTGTCGACCATTTACTTTTTCATGTCATGTTTGTAAACAGAAATACAGTGTGGTATTCATATTCATTTGCAGGATGACATTGCATTACAGACTGGAAAAGGTTCAGCCTGTTTCTGTGTTTAATGTCTACAGTTTTTGCTTCAACTATATTTGAAGAGAGAGAAAAAGATCACACAGCAACAGCAAATTCATGGCTGCATGTTTTAAAACCTAACCTGTTTTAACGTCGAGTTTGTTGAGTTGTATGTTACAGAGAAAAAAAAAAACAGATCTTACCCTTGTTCTGTTGAGAAAAACAGCTCCCTCTACCAGCTGGAGGTATTAGAAGACCCAACTGCAGAAGCTGTAACATTTCAGTGCAAATAGATCAGTCCCTGATGACAAGGGTGTCTAGACAACATAAAGCAAATATACAGGGTCAAATCCCAAACACACGCCAGAACACAAATCATACACTTGGAATAATAAAAGAAAGTCTTACCAATAACAGAAAAGATGAACTGGCAGGGAACAAAAGGAAACACAGACTGAGGGAAGGTAACATACTGAGACACAGATGAAAACAATAAGGAGCAGGTGTGCGTAATCAGGGAAAACACAAGGGCAAGAAAGAAAAGTAAAATGACAACAAGTAAAAATTCGAAACTAAAAATGAAAAGAAAAAAGATACAGGACACTTCTTTAAAAAAAAAAACTGGATATTTCTCTAAAATAAAACATGACTTTACATAAACCACTCAAGGTACATCACAATACAAATACAATGTTCAAGAATATAGTTAAACAATGTTAAGTTGTGAAACTGAAACATTAACACCAAAACACTGACCTAAAAGTCCTAAAAAACTACAACATAATCAGATGATGATTTACTGAAGAGAACAATGCACTGGCCAAATATGATAATCTGAATTAAACAAGATTATCGAAGCCTGATTAACTATGTTTTATTATTATGATTAATCATATTCATTTTTAAACTGCTATTATTACTTGATGTTAAAATCACCACTCTAACAGCAAACACAAGGTGTGTAGTCTTATTATGTTCATTCCCTCTCTGTGCCTGCATGCCTGTCGCCCACCCCCACCTTTCTGTTGTCTAAGACTGCTGTGTTCACCTTGTAAAATAGTTTTCTTTTGCTAATGTCAATTTATGACCGAGCAACAGCTTCCTGTAATCTTTTCCTACTCATTACACACAATTTCCAGGAGGTTCGGCCCAGATGCAGTTTGGTTCCTCGCACTGTGTGAAGCGAGAATTACCATGATTGTTTACTACTTAATTGTTTGTAAATGTATTAACACTGTTGCTCCCCACCTGAATTCCACTCTCTTCTTCCCCTGTGCCCTCCCCAAAACAAACCTTCTACACTTCTGCAGCCCACTGTCTGCTTTCTCTATCAATGACAATAGAGTAGCTTTTTTTTTACCATCAATAGCTGATGTTTATACGCTATCATTCATCATGAAAATAATACAGTTATTTAAAACGGCTAATTTTTTCCAAGCAACAGACAATGTGCTTTAACTAGCATGTCCTTTTTGTGCATAAGCCTAACATTGTGGCACTCCATGTCCTCAAAAATATCAAAGCGCTACAACTGGCTAAACCCAGAACATAATTTTGGTTCAGATAAAACGGTCCCTATTTATCTTAATTGAGAATGTAGATAAATTGTGTGGAAACATCATTTTTCATAGGTCAATATTTTCTGCACCTAAGAATACAACAAAACAAACAACCTGCAAAGTACATTTCAGTATTTGATGTTATGTAATTGTGACTTCCCTTGTTCTTTTAAGGTGTTTAGTTTGAAACATTAGTGTAAAAATCTGTCAGAATCAAGTGTGTTGAACATTTTGGATTGAGTTACTGTACATTAATTATCCCTTTAAGAACATATGCTGATGGTGAAGAACTAGAGCTTCTTCAAACAGCTTTCATTCACACACCACAATGTACATGCCCACACAAACACACACACACAAACAGAACCTGTTTTTATGTCTGCATTCCCTAGCCCCTTACCCTAATCTGAACCATCACAACTAAGTGCCTAACCCTAACCGTAATGATAACCAGTGAATGCCTAACCCTTTACTTACCGAACCATCATTCAAATTATAGCCCTAAAAGTCCTCAGAAATTAGGTATTGTCTTATTAAGACCAGGTTTTGGTTTCCATGAGGACAACAGAAAAGATCCTAAAGAGGTAACAAATACCAGCACACACACACACACACACACACACACACACACACACACACACTATCTCACTCCTCAGCATCAGTTCCCAACAGGGAGAACATAGATACCCAGCAGTCCGTGACGATCAGCGAACAGGACAAACAAAATTAATTAAAGTGCCATCATAACTGACTCCTTCCTGTCACCTGGTGCACAGAGGTAGAAACATGTCCACAGATGATGCACTGTCATGTGGACCGCATGCCAGCAAATCGCCTCATCAAACACGTGCATGCAATCACACTCACAACACTGTATATGTGATTTTGTCAAATCTGAATTGTACAGTTTTCCCTGTGCTTGCACTGAGAGACAATAAGGTCAGGGACCTTAAACAAAAGTGTACTTTTTACATTTAATCCATGATAAATGTCCAGCCACGTTTCAAGAAATACAAAAATACAAGTGTGGTGAAGTCAAATCTATTAGTTATCATTATTCCAAAATAAGAGAATAAGCACACAAATACTGACACAAGTAAAATGAATAATATAAATACAAAAATAAAACAATTAAATTTTTTTTTTTTTTCCCATCAGATTGAAATGGAAGGTTTTTAGTGTATAGAGATTTGCTACAACTCAGATAATTTTCTTGTTAAAACCCAGTTTCAGCACCATTGCTCCTTTACTTCACAGATTGTTCACTATTGTTTTCACATGAACAGTCCTATAGGGTTAGTTGGTATATGTTATGAACAATAATCTGCGATTAAAGTTTCAGATAAATAGGACCAAAATGGGGCAATAGACGAGAGGAAAACCAGAATGTGACATAGGGTAGTGAAGGCAGCTCACTACACTGGCCACCAACCTGGTTTCTGCTCATAAACAATTGAAATACACCATGCCTTGCACCGAATAATTTACAATTCTTCTCAGTTGCAAAGAAACAGTTTTATCCAGGATTCCCTCTCCTTATCTCTTCATTTATTTTCAACAATGAGGAAAAACCATCATAATTAAATCTGATACAGGAACTAGGGTTTATGTTTACAGACACAGAAACATGCACAGATACTAAAACTAGGGGCTGTGTGATGTTCCCATGGTACCAAATGATAATCCTTGTTGCTTCATTACTCATGCTTAATCCACTGTTCATTACTCTCAACGTAGTCTTTGTCAGTCCCCCACTGGCCCATGTAAGTATAATACAATATCTCCAGTTCCAATCATGTTCTTACACCCATCCGGCAGCAGTTATCATTGTCAGTGAACACTCCAATGCCCGGCTCCTTTCTAAATGGACAGGAAGAAGGGGATGTGCAGATGGGAAAGAGGAAGGGACAGTGCAGGCAAAACGACAGGGCGACTTCATATCAGCACCAAGATTACCGCTGAAGACTTGGCTGCAAAGAGTTCCAGGTAATTGTCGTGTTTTTCATTAGCGGTTAGATGAGGAGCTGAAGATGAGGGGGGAAATGGTCTCATCATTGCCATTGCGTTGTGTACGACTTTGTGTGTGTGTGTGTGTGTGTGTGTGTGTGTGTGTGTGCATTTGCAGATCACACCCTTGATCACAACTGTCCCCGGTTACTGCAAAGGGAACAATTTGTTCTCTCTTTCTCCCTCAACAGCAGGCCCGCTATATTCCAACCATTACCTCAGAACATTGGAGGAAACAAGCCGTCGTAAATGACGAGTCGAGCGGTTGCAAGAAAAGAGTGAGACAGAGGAGAAGGGGGAGGTGTTAGGCCAAAAATAAGACAGGAGATGAGGGAAGAAAAGGAAAAGAAATGTCTGCCAAAATTGTGATGAGACGCCACAATCGCACAAGCTTGGATGAAAAGGGAAAATTAGAGCAGAGAAGAATTGAAAGGAGATAGGCAGAGGAGCGGGGAAAGACAGGGAGAGAAATGGAGAAGATAGGAGGAGGGAATGAAAGGCACACAGAGAAGTTTCGGGGGCTTCTATCTATAACTTTTTAGGATGTGTTCTCCAGCTGACAGGGGAGTACTCTCTAGTGACCAGATTAGATTTTAACATTTGACATTGGAGCAGAGAAAAGAAGTATGACCTCAGCTACAAATATTGTTCTCCTTTATGTACCCCACTCTTGAATCTATTAGGGTTTTTTTGTTTTGTTTTTTTACATGCAAGCTGTATTTTGCCACTTAAATGTGGAGGACCACTGTTTTTGTCTATGATATCAGTCCAGTGTGTGTTTGACCCCATTCAGACTGATCTCATGTGGTAACAGGAGACACTTTAAGGATGCATTTTAATGTCATGATTGAACGTTGATATGCACACAGTCAGATGTGAAATCCCTGTCTAACCTGGGCTTTAAACCAATCCAAGTAATAGGCCCTTACTCTACTCTAAGCCAAACATATAACCCCTAATTATGCAGTCTGGCCTCATATTGGTTATATGATTTCATGTTATTAGGAGTGTTAATTATTATTTTTTTTGTATATATTTGATTATAATATTATTGTTCATTTTGTATTTAAATAATATATAATTTGTAATGTACTGTATGTATTTCTGTATGGACGGTCTATGGTTACAGTTTATTCTGGGTCCCGTGCATTGATAATAACCATGTCACCTATTAGTTCAATTTAGTTTAGTTTATTATTTTAGTTGACATACTAAACACATACTATACATACTGAACAGTATAACACACATACTAAACATTACAGACAATATCAGCAACAAGACAACAACAGTAACAACGACATTATACAAGTCACATAATACATTTGGTGTTCTACAAGATCAATATGGAGTGGGATTGAGTTCCATTTTCCAGTTGCTTGGAATGAAAATGCTGATTGCCCAAAGTGGTCTCCTAAATTTGTATTATTATTATTATTATTATTATTATTGTTGTTGTTGTTGTTGTTGTTGTTATAATCAGTAGTAGTAATAGTAGTAGTAGTGGTGGTGGTGGTGGTGGTAATTGGACAATAGCATCACAGACAGGTTCATTAATAACCTTCATAAGAAATGGTTGTTGTCTGCACATTTTCCATATTTTGTTTCCATTTGCATGTTGCATGACTGGATGTATTTGGTGTAAGATGTTTGCTTCCAGAACAGCAGCAAACTGACAAACATAAAAAGGTCTCATCAGCACTTCTCTCTCTCTCTCTCTCTTTTTCCCCACTCTCCTTCCATCTCCCTATCTCTCTGCAGTGTTAGCACAACAGCTTCAGAGGTTACCATTCAATTAAGCCTGGCTGTTCATTTACGGCCATGACAAAGACCACTGTCTCTCTTCTTCCCCTCTTTCTCCCTCTCTCCTATAACTTGTAATTACAGTATTGGACAGCGTGCTCCACACTGACACACTGTAAAATATGACCATCAATTTGGCTCTTATCCCTTCATCACCGTTCGCAGGGCCGGTAGATGTTGCTCAACCCTGGCCCCTTTCCACCAAGCTGGCCATTTCATCCCCCTGTTCATCTCACCCCTCTCAAGTGCCATGCAGCATAGCGTCAAGATGAGGAATATCTGTGAACACTATCGCCCTGTAATGAATTACTTTCACTTTTAACCCCAGACAGATATCCATTTGAACCTACGTCTGCAAATCATGTTTTTTTTTTTTTTCCCTCTGCCTTCACCCCCCATCTCTACACCCGGACAACCATTACTTTTAAAACATCACACATACTAAAAATATTAAGTCAGTCCATTTAGGAGTTGCTGGCACAAGCATTTGTGTGATGGGATGATTGATAGGAGTTGGAGATGGTTATGAGCAGCTTTGTGTGCGTAGGTCGTCAGTATAAGTACAGTATATATGTTCAATAAAGCAGTGAGTTGTGATATAATTTAAGGGGACAGTAGATTGTGAAGGATGTTAATGTAGCCTACTGAATAGAGCATGACTTGTACAACTAATGTGTTAAGCAGTTAAGCATATGTATAGTTAATGGTGCTGCATTATGTTTATGGGTGCAAGTATGGTTTAGTTAAAGGGATAGTTTTTCACTTAAGACTGTGTGCTGTATTTATGAATTCTAGGTCATTTACATCAAGGTGGAATGTGCTCTGCAAACTCCCTGCACCAGACGCAGCATGGGGCAGACATAAGATCAGCGAAATATGGCTATGGCTAGGGACACAAGGAAAAAGAGATTTTAGCTAGTGAACAAAAGCTCCACTTCCATGGCTATGCCATCTTCATCACTTCACTTAGCTGCTAGATTGCCTTTTTCAAAAGGAAAATGAAGTATGTGTCACTTTATGAAGCAATCACCCACCTAAGCCCAGAGTCAAAATCTCAAATTGTTAACATCACAGAATACAGGAGTTGTTGATCTATTGTTGCTGTTATTGTTAAGACAATGGTGTTTGACAGGCAGGTCCATCACAGGGCCACATATAGAGACAAACAACCATCCACTCTCACACCTACAGCCAATTTAGAGTTTCCAGTTTGCCTAATCACAAAATGTGCATGTTTTTGGACTATAGGAGGAAACTAAAGAAAGTAGTAGTGGAAGGATAAACCTGGAGAAAAACCATACACACCTTTCATTTCCTGTTTTAAATTTAAACTCACATGTCTCATTTCAGGTTTCTTCACTTACTGCCCTCCTGTGTTTCCCACCTCCCCGATTACCTGCACCTGCCCTAATGTGTCACACATGCTTCTCATTGTCTCCCCTCCCATTTAGTCTCTGATTTTCCCTTTGTCTGTGCCAGTTTGTTTTGTACCAGCCAGTTTCAGTGTTCCAGCCTGCTGCCTTATGATGTTTTTATATTAAACCCTTTTTCTGATTACTGGATTTTGCTTCTGCCTTTCAGATTATAACCTTTTCTGTTTGGACTGACTGAACCTGATTTGTCAGTAAAGACATTTGAACTTTGAAACTGTCTCCTTGGTTAACTGTGATAGTCTTGGTTAAGCACTGTCCTTCTGTGGGGTGGTGTGTATCTGTGTTGCTGCTCCTTTCCACATTGAAGCTAAAAGTTTTAGATTTTAAAGACTGGTCAAATAGTAGTTTTGTCTAATGTGGGCCAAATTTGCCTTTTATTATGGGGATTTTTTTTTGCAAAAACGCTCTGCTCTTGTTTCTTGTTAAATTAGTCTCATTTTTTGTTCAGTGATTCAATTATTCTTTTAAACAAGGATTTTATAGGAATTAAGGTTCACCAGAAGAGAACAGATCAATAGTTGGGTTTCCATTACCTCTAAAATATTGCAATTAAAACTGATAATGGAAACAAAAAATCTCTCAAATGTGGTTAAAACATTTTTTACGCTCTCATGAGATGTTTTTTCAGAAGTGTTGATATAAAGGTTGATTGCAAAAGTGTGATGAAAACACTTTTTTGTATGTACATCTCACCGATGTAGGGGGGTCACATGACATATTCACTTCAGTGCAGTAGCGGCAATCAAGATCACTGTTCCAAAACCATGGATGACGTGAGACTAGACTTTACGAGTATTATGGCTCAAATGCAAAACACCCTTCAATGGAAACACCTGCAAATACTTTGTCGAAATTTTTGAAATATTGCTTTTAAACACAACTAATGCACAATTATCAGGTATTGTTCTGGCATGATGATTGTTTCCATGTGCAATGGACATTTCAAATGCTTCTTCTAATTTGGTTGAATAGGAGCAAACCATGCTTCTGCCTCTCTGTACTTAAGTTTTCAGTATGTAAGATACATGTAAACTGTTATTGTTCAGAACAAATTCAGTTAGAAATGCAACAAAAGGACAGATAATAGTTTATACTTCACAATGGCACCACAACAAAACCCAGTGCTACAATGGTTTTTGCTTTAGGAGGACATGTTACTGAAAAGACCAACACAGAATAACAAGGCTGGGCACTCACACAATGCACACCAACAGCGAGGATGAGTAGTGCAGACACAGCTGTCTGTGGGACACACCGCTCCATATGCCCCAGTCAGTGGGGGAGGACTAGTCCTCCCAGGCCAGCTAATCAATCACGAGGCCCCCCATCCTGCAGAGGTCATTCTGGCTCCACAGGGCAGGGTGCAGTACCTAGAAGACTGTGCCAATAATCACCATTTCAGCTGAACCACAATGAATTCCAGCTCATCGTCTCAACTTATGTCAGGTCAGGAGGAACATGGATAAAGGCTTGGGGAGAGTCTGTAGCACAAACTGAATTACATTTTCAGACCATTTTTAAACATCCAGAAGGTGATTAAAGTTAAGGATCTGTAATTAACCATGGCATTTCTAATCCTTATCATCTTAAAGTTAAGAAACTACCTGCAGCATAATTGACTACTCCAAATCAGAAATACTATTCACATCAGCCTCTTACCTGTAATTACTGATGGCTGATAGGTAATGGTGCTAATTTGCAATGGCTGTGGTATCTTCCATTTGACAAATATTTTGCAAATTACCAAACTACCTGTTGACCAATTACATCACTGACAGCTCCATTTAATGAGCCATTAGAGACAATACATCTATTTAAAGTGAGTGTTTCCTTACTATAAGCAAATCAAATAATGACTGATAAGTTTCTCCAAAATATGTTATACACACAACTCTAAGTTTTATCAAGCAACAAAAAAGGGAGCACAGTTTATTCATATGGACATATGGATATGTATACATATGTATGCATAAAAGGTGATTTTGTGCAAATAGCTTTACATCTAGCATCTAGTCAAATGAGGTACCACCAGTCTTTTCAGCAAATGCCTCCAACATGACACGGTGAAGTTCCAGGGGTCATATAATGTTAGGTGATGTTACAGGGTGAAGAAATAGACACAGGTCTTTTATTATTTGAAAAAGTGGCAACCCACCATGATGTTAAAGGAAATCATGCTATATTTAAAAGGCTAGCAAAGCTAGCATGGCTATCACTGCTGCCTCACAACAAGAAGTTAGCTGGTGTGCATCCCAGTCCGTGCCCTTCTGTGGGGAGTTTGCATGTTCTCCTTGTGTGTGCATGGGTTTTCTCTGGGTTCCCACATGTCCAAAAGATCATATAAAGATCATCTGGCTGTCACTCCTTCCACTGCCACTTCCATCTGGCGTAGGAGATGTAATAGCCCTACTAATCTCCCAATAATAGCAGCGGGACTGGGGACATATCACCAGGGGACCACAGACCCACGCAGTCTCACAAAATCAATACGTAATACCCCTCAGGAGAACCCTGCTACCCAAGGGGATGTCAATACTGTCGATTGGGTATTAAAGAACATTTTATCAGTGTGTGTGACAGCAAGAGACAGAGAAAAAGAGAGTGTTGTGTGTGTGTGTGTGTGTTGGGGGGTCATTGATAGTGTCTATGGATGACCATGGTGGACTGTGTATATAAACCCCCCCCAGGGAGGTCCCAAGGTGATGTGCCATCCCTCCTGACTATCGACAGATGCCTTGACAAACTGTGTCATCGCATTTCACTGCAGTGTGCTGGATTCACCTTTTACTTTTTTATGGAGTTAATTCCACAGATGTTGCTGTAATGGGAAAGTTGACCTGTATTTAATTATCTCATTCATGTAGAAGAGAATCACTACCCAGTAGTTTCATACAACTGCTGACCAACAGTTTCAATCTACGTAATATTTTTCTAGAACCATTTAAACATTTGATTTATAATGTCAGTGAACAGTTTCCTAAGGAGATAATGGTTTCACTTGCTACATTTAAAAGGAAAATAGATGATATAGCATGACATGTATAAGTGACACCATGTGATTGGCAGCTTGAATCATCCAAAAAGTGCCTAGTTGCAGGTGATGTCTGTGAACTTTCAGTTTCAAAAACTATCAAATCATAAAATTCAAGGTTTCAAAATGGAAGTTTGTTTTCCAACGAAAGTTTTTGAACAGTATGTGGTCTATGCAGGTTTAAAGCCTCCTGACTACCAGTAGTTTAAATGTGGGCTCTGTGGAGGACATTTGTAAACATGAATATCTCCCACCCACTGCATACTACTGAATGAACTCCTTTTGCTTTTCAATACCAAATGTGAATGGGTGAGGCTTTGGTCACAATATTTTTTATGGGTTTTTTTTCCTGGTAGTTAAGGTATGTGAGGCCATCCATGACCTTTGGGTTAACAACAAACTTGAATTTCTTTTCTGCAGAGTGCAGTCTAATTTTCCAAAAACATTGTAAACAGTCATTGGGACAGTTTGCCCAATCAGGTATAAGAAGGATTTTTTCTTATGAGTTTAAAAACCCTGTAAACTCAATTAACTGGCTGGCTTCCATTTTCTACTAGCATTGTGCTGCGGATGCAACTTTCCATTCAAGAAGAATAATGCATTGTTTGTTCCAGTGAAAAAGAAAAACCCTGCATCAGGATTTTGCTTGTTCTCACCAAGCCAAGGCCACAGGATCAGCAGTGTTCTTGCTGTGCCCGCTGTCTATGTGCCCTGCTGCCCTTCTGCCCAGCCACCACCATCTGTTCCCTGGCACAACGTTCTGCCTCCCCATGCAGGGCAAACCCAGAGTGCTGACACCTCACACCACACACATAGAGGGAGGAAGTATGCTTGTGCGTAGGTGTTTGTCATCAACACATGTGGCACCATGATCAAATAACTCAAATTAAATGCAGTATTGTCTTCTTCCATTTCCATGCATTTCTATTATTGTGCCATATACAAGCCATAATTTTGTTTCATATTTACATCCGGGACCAAGGGGAAACCTGGTCACAACATGAAAAGGAGAAGGCTCTCTCTGCTCTGCTTCCAAGAAGCCACCATCAACACACAAGGTTCAGCAGAAGTCCAATTTAGCTGGGATAATGTGATCTCTTATACTGGAGCCTCTTGGACAAGTTCACTCAGCTCGATGCACCTAATCATTTAGGGCCTGTACATCTGCAAATGTTTATTAACATATTGCTTTATATCCACACAGAGCCCTAAAATGCTCCTTTTGTAAAATTGGTCCCAGCGTGATAAAATTTTGTGTATACAACAATATGCAACTTTGGGAAAATAATGAAACCATAGCCCAACCTCTCTAATCATTAAACCTGCTAGATGTCATTATTATTCATCTTGTGTTTGTACACATTGTGCATGTTTTATGCACATTTTTTTCTACAGTTTGGTGTATTTCTGTGGCAGTGTTACATACATGTGTGGTATGTATACTGCAGTGTTTACAGTGATTTGGGGGGTTTTGTGTATATGAAGACATTCCTTGAAACCTTTGCAGAAAACCTTTTAAGGTTTAAGGTAGTATAGGGTAAGTTCTGTTTCCGTATGGATAAGGCCGTATAGCAATCAATCATGCAATCAACACAAGCAGAGAAACAGACACAAGGAAAAGAAAAGTACAACCCTGGGATCATAACAGTATGCACACATGTTCCCTTAATTTTGAATTTCACACAATATTTTTCTTTAAACTTCAAATTTCCATTTTATATAGTCTTAGCCACAGATACAGCCTCCAACAAAAAGCATGATAACAATCATGTCCAGTTCATGCCATGACTGCCCAGGGGTTCAGACATGTGAAACATTCCGGCAACTGTTTTTCATCATGTTATATTGATGAGAATTCTGACTATGGGTAAAATAAATTATTGATGGAAACAAATGAAAATCACCTGAACTCCAAATTTTGCATTAACGATTTATGCTGTTAGCAGCAGTAGATGGTAGTAGTACACATTCACTGGAGGATGTTCCAAGACGTGAGTGCCATCAAGTGCATCAAACACATAAAGTTCCGCAGCAGGTAATCAATAATTTATCTTACCGTATTTCATCTTATGAGGTGCTGCATTATTACGCAGCACTATTTGTTTATCCTCTGCCACATCAGTCAACTCAATGTACAAGACTGTTAGTATTTCACCACTGGCATGAAACATTACATAAACATAACTAATCATCGGTGGTTGTTTTACTGACACCAGACTTTTCACCCATCACCTCTTGTATTGGCACATGAAGCAAGCTTACACAGTGTAGCAAGAATACACAGCGATCAATTAGCACAGTATGTCAGTGGCTTGAAATCAATGACTGAAGTGGCTCAATCAAAAATGCTGAACCCCCACTTGCTCTGTAAAATCTACATAACCAAGCTGCCAGAGTAACTTTGTTCACTTGCACATCAAGTTTGAAGGTAGTCCATGTCAGGTCAACATAGAAACCATATTTGGTCATATTACAAGGAGCATGACATTCACTCTCCAAACTCTCTTAGTTTAATTTCATTAAACCACATATACTTGTTTTCATAATCAATTAATCTCTCAACTATTTTCTTGATTAATTGATTTTTTGTTTAGACCATATGTCAGAAAATGATAAATGTTGAGCAGTGTTTCCCTAACCTCAAATGTTCTGTTTTGCTCACAAACAAATATTATTCAGTTCTAATGATTTCTTTGTTGGAGCAAAGAAACCAGAAAATATTCAGATTTAAGAGGATGAAAAATCAGAGAACTTGTTTTAATTATTTTTTTAAATGCAAACCAATTCATTTATTAATCAAAAATATTTGGCAAACAATTTAGTAATTGATTAATAATTCAGAAAGGAGCCTGTAGATATTTATGCATGTCATGTATGTTGAATATTAAGTTTAATGTGAGTGAACTTTGTACAGTATAGTGACTGTATTATTGATTAATAGACTTTCACATAGACAGCCCATAAATACAATATGGTCTTGTACAATAATATCAACATATGCTTGTGGTAAAACATACATGCGTACACACACACACAAACACAAATGCATAAAGACAAATAGGCCTGCAAGAGACTATTGTTTGTTTGAGAGGCATCAGCAGCTCCATAAAAAATGGTGTTAAGGACACTGAACTCATTTGCTTTTGCCCAACTTCAACCCTTGACCTTTGACCTTCTACGTCAGACTCACCTCCCTCTCTCCACTCCTCCAACACAACTCTCACCTCTTCTTTTAACCTATTCAGTCATTGCTCCTGGAAAAGTAGGGTGGGTGGGGGTTGTTTATGGCCCTTGGGTAAGGGGTGGAGGAGGAGGTTGGACTACAAATCTGTGGCTCTCATGAAAAGCTGTCAGTGGTTCCCCAGGGGCCCTCAGGCATCAACCAACATGGTCACCGTAAATTGACAGACATACGAGACACAGGATTATTTGTAAGACACTCAAAGACAACCTTCACAACTCAATGCCTAACCCTAAAGGTTTGCACTGAACGTGTTGCGAATATAAGGGATGAAAGTGCAAATAATCCAGATGCAAATTATGACCCACCCTCCCATGCAATGTGATGTGTGAACAAACACATCGCGCATAAACGCACCATCCCACTGAAGCTCCATTGCAAACCCCTCCACACATCTTGTAATCGTTTCATTTTTTGTTCTTGTAAAAAGAACGGGGTTTTGGGAAACAAACACAATCGAGTGATCCACCACAGTCAGTCATCATCTACCGCTTTATCCTCTGCCAGAGGGTCGCGGGGGGTGCTGTGCCAATCTCAGCTACATCGGGCGATAGGCGGGGTACACCCTGGACAGTTCGCCAGACCATCGCAGGGCCACACACAGATAGAGACGAACAACCATTCACTCTCACTCCTATGGTCAATTTAGAGTGTCCAATTTACCTAATCCCCACATTGCATGTTTTTGGACTGTGGGAGGAAGCCGGAGAACCCGGAGAGAACCCACGCACACACGGGGAGAACATGCAAACTCCATGCAGAAAGGCCCTTGTTCCAACCGGGGCTCGAACCCGGGTCTTCTCGCTGCAAGGCGAGAGTGCTAACCACTACACCACCGTGATCCACCACAGTGTTAAATTTAAAAAATAACAATTGCCATCTTGCAGAGCCAATGTTATTGTGTGTTGATTGGATGCATAAACATGTGAATATACTTAAAACATGTGAATAATTTACACACAAAAAATGTGTCCGATGTGCAAAGGCCTTAACCCTTAACACTACTTAACAGAAACAGGACAGAAGATGCTCTTGGAAGCTGGGTTTTCAAGAGTTTCTTGAAGATAGATGCCCCTGTTCTGGTATTGCTTGTTAGGTCATTCCGATGTTAAGAGTCTGGATTGTCTTGTGCGGGGTGTTGGCACTGCCAGACGACAATCTTTTGATGAACAGAGTAGTTGAGGGGTAACATAAGTGGGTGGGAGCAGACCCATGAAGCACTTTGTAGGCTAGCATCAATGATTTGAATTTGATGCGGGCTGCTAAGGGTAGCCAGTGGAGCTCAATGAACAGAGGGGTGACATTTGCCTTTTTAGGCTGATTGAAGACTAGGGAGTCGATGTTAATTCAGATGTTATGATGTATCCTTGACTTTGTTTGAGAGTATGGACAAGTTGTTGCCTGACTTGGTCCACCGCAGCCTCTACAATCTGGTCAAGGTGTCTCACATAGAATAGACCTTTTGTCAGCCAAACACAACCCATAAAGAATAATGAATATTTTTGACAATCAAGCTTTGATTAATATTGCAACAAGAGATCATCATAATGCAGATATTACAATAACTACAACATGTATAGAAAGATGTTAAGGCACTTACAACACTGTGTTGACTGGAAACAAAGTTGACAGAATTGCGATTAATTAATTAAGTGATTATAAGATAAAATTCATTAATGAAATCATACCTGCTTCTATGATATGAACCCTCTCGGTCCAGGTGGTCTTACACTTTGACAGAAGGATTGCTGTGGCAATCAGTTCTACCATCATCCTACCGCTTCTGGACTCCTTCTTCAATGGCTCTGATGAGTGTTAGACACATTTTGGAAGATGTCTCTAGTTTGCTGAGTTTTGCTTGTAACTGGAAGATCACTGGCAGTGATGGAATTGAGTACAATCAGCCAGGGGGGAGTTGATCTTGCGACTACAGCTTGCAATTACAGCTGGATTCATCCTGTATGACAAAAACAAATGCATGCATCCTGAGGTCACATGGTCTAGTCCTTGTAGTATCTGGTCCATCACTCCCTCAAAGATAGATGACACACTGGAGACTCCATATGACAGGCAGTGATAAGTGTACAGCCGACAGTGTGTGTTCACAGTTATCAGATATGTTTTTGATTCTTTATCTAATTCTAACTGCTGATTGGCTTGTGGTAAGTCTAATTTAGTGAATAGAGTTTGTCACTTTTAGTTCCTTTCTGCACATACTGTGTCTTTTTATTCCTACACACCTGTGACCAACTTTCGAGCAGCAGTGACATTTTTGATTTTTAAATCTGCATGTCTGTGCAGCGTGCTTACCCCCACAACAGTAACACAGCTTGTGCTGTTGTCTGACATCATTTTTCTGTGATGATTGGAAGCTCCCCCTTTTTTCCATTGACTTTTGTCTCCTGGTGCACTTTATGTCACAAAGCGGCAGTTATGTTAGTTTAGTTGGTGTGGGTAGTTAGGTTTTTCGGTTTTCTTATGTCACTTCCTGTTTTATTTTGGTGATGGGTTTCCACTGTCTGTGTTCACTGTCTCTGTCTTCACCACGCCCCGTTGATTAGTAACCACTTGCACCTGGTGATAATTACCCCTGCACCTTTAAAAGCTTCCCCTTGTCAGTGTGTCACAGATGAGTATTCAGAGAAGACCAAGTTATCGGTTCAAGCGTTTGTAGCGTGTAGTTTTCCTGTTCATGGTAGTATCGCTGCAAGGCTGTCGTTTTGATTTCAGTTTTTCGCAGCAAGTCTGTAATTTTATTTTCTAGTTTTTGCAGCTTGGCTGTAGATTTCTTTTCTTGTTTTTTTGAGGAGTTTTTTGAGCCTGTTTGCTCCCTCCCTGAGTTTAAGTCTGAAGTTTTATTTTCTAGTTTTCACAGCTTGGCTGTAGATTTCTTTTCTGTATTTTTTGAGGAGTTTTTGAGCCTGTTTGCTCCCTCCCTGAGTTTTGTTTTGACCTCTGGTCAACTTTTAATTTTTTGCTGATCCAAACAAATACACCTTTTTGAAACCTGCTTCTGTTCTCCTGCAACTGAGACCACGATCTTGACTCCCGTCGTGACACTTTATTCACATTTCCAGTTTCCTTCAATTTTCCTGAAAATTCTTGTGCGTTGCGTGAAGCGGTTTCCACCACTGATTAAGTCTCACACACATCCTGAAAAAAACAAATAACATGAACTTCATATCTACTGAGCAGATATACAAAATATGAAAAAGGTGTTATAAAAATGTTTTATCTTACAAGGTTTGACTGTGGGTGGGCACACCAGCTTTTGTACCGTTTTAGTCATGCTTTGCTGGATAGGCAATTTCCCAACAAAGAGTGGAGAGAAGAGGTCGGGGCATGCTTGGAGTGGCAGCATGCTAGGGGGTGGCTGGAGAGAGCTGGGAAGGAGGTGGCAATGTGCGGAGAGAAGGTGGGAGCGCACTGGGAGGAGATGGCAGTGTGGGGGGGGAGGTAGAAGTGGCAGTGTGTGGACAAGAGGTGGCAGCGTGATGGACGGCTGGTGAGACCTGGGAGGAAGTGGCAGAACTGTGCAAAGTTTTTACAGCATATTGCTCTTCCTCCATGGCAATGGCAATTCTTCCAGAAGGAAAGAGCTCCATGTATTCCCTGACACAGCTCTCATTGTAGGCATGGTCTCTGGAATCTTTGCTGCCTCCTGTGGGGTCCCTCTTCATAGCTGCCACCAAGTATGCTGCATGCCCTAGGGCATTTTCTATAACCCACTTAAATGTCTGTAAAGTGCATTTCGAAGAAACCCAGCAGGTGTTTTTGGTTGTCAGGATCTCCTTGCGCAAGGATGACACGCACATTTGTGACGCATTCCTCATTTTGCATCAACAAAATTATTGCTGTTTTTAAAAATGTCCAACCGACATAGTTTACTTTTTGAGAAATTTAATGTTAAAAGGCCCATATTCCAACTTTTCACAAGCCCACTGTTTTTCAGGGGTTGGGGTTTTGAGATATATTTAGATATTTAGATACTTGAGAAAAGTCCCATATTCGCACATTTTAATCAGACAAAATTATCAACTTTGAGATGAAATGCAATCTACATTTTGCACAACTTCTGGACAAGACGGACTAGGTTGTGTTCAGGACATCTATGACTACTGCAATACTGTAAATCAGACATTTTTACTGTAGAGTTTTTGAGAATCCCATATTGGCACTTTTTATATGAAAAGTGATCAAGCGCAACGGTTACAGTGTTCGTAAACCTGACACCATGACTGAATTACACAGTGAACCTGGAGGCCTATATGTAGCTCACAGTGACTGTCTTTAGAACATGTTACTTTGGTAACTTTGGTAACACATATACATCAAGAACACTGGGTGTGATGTGAGGGGTCCGTGGCCTCCCCAGAATAACTAGTTGGATGTTTGCCAAATGAAGCACTTATTGTGCCCGTATGATATGGAAAAATCTGTCATTTCTAATTTCTCAAACATTTGGGGTTTTTCTTAAAAAGGTCTCCCGTTTGTAGAGGCTGTGGCCATGCTCCTTTGTCTTTGGCTGGCCACATAAACTGGGAGACCTTCCTGTAGGGCTTGAAGAAGTGCCTTAGCTCCTGGGCACGACGCTCCTGCTCTGCCTGTACCTGGCGCCTCCAAGCAGTAGAGTGGGGCATGGCTCCAGCAATGGTGGCTGGAGCGATGGTGGGAGCAGTGTTGAGGCTGGGGAGGTGGTGGTGTCCGCCGGTGGGGCTGAAGCTGAGGAGGTAGTGGCACTTTGGTGGTCGACGATGAGGTCAGACAGTTCCGGGGTCAGCGGCCCTCTGGTTGTAACAGCGAGGCCAGAGGCATCTGTGGGCAGGTGGTGCTCAAAAGGGCTGGTCTGGCTGTTGGGGGTCCTGCAGCAGAGTCCCTGGGGCAGGCAGGGGCTCCGCTGCGGTCTGGGGAGTGCTGGGCCCCGGAACTGCGATGGTGATAGTGCCTGTCTGTGTACAACACACAGACACGGTACATAATGCAACGCTGCAAGCAAACACCAAGGCGAATGTCGTGGTGGGGTTTCTTGAGAAAATCAACTAAGTTTTTATCTTGGTACATCAGCAAAAATAAAGAGTTGAAGCTGTTGTCCTTCAGATCAAAACACATTTAATTCTGGATCCACAATTAACCACCAAGGTGAGCAGACAGCAAGACGCTGTGACACTGATCTTACAGTCGCAGAGCATCACTTATTTTTACAGTGAAAGTTGGTCATCCCCCTCACTTCCCCTCCTTCTTACAACATGTTTTCCCCCCATTAGTTCATGCTAAGCCATTTAAAGGTGTTTTAACTTCAGTTTTCTTCCTCTTTTTTTACAACTGTGACAGATGCATTTCTCCCCTCTCGCTCTGATTAACTACCTTTATTGCAGATCAAAATTTTTTTCATCCTGTCCTCCTCGGGGGGTGGGGAGTGTGGGGGATGTCCCAACTGGGATGACGAGGCCTCAGGCACAGGCACAATGTGGGGCTCCTGGAGGAGAGTGTCGTGATGGACCAGGAGACGGGTCTCCTCTGGCTCCTCCTCCTCCTCAAAGCCCTCATCGGTCAGCGTGCCATCGTCATCGTCCTCAGCCTCGTCGGTCCCTTCCGGAGCGTTGGGATACTGCTGCAGCACAGCGCCCGACTGGGAGTACAAATACTCCACCCCCAAGAGTTCCCCTGCAGAGAGCGAACGAGAGACACACACAAACACACATGAGCAGATGCTATAAGACAACAGCAGCAAACACTCTGTCGCTGATCTCTCTGTACCTGTGTACTCCCTGGGCTGGGTGTAGTCATCAACCAGCTTGAGCCCCTTGACCTCCTGGGCCAGCTGGTTGAATGTGTTTCGGCTCCCGGAGGAGCCGAAACACAGCACAAACACACATTTAGAGACATGGCACACCGACGTCATACAGGGTGACGGCACAGTGGAGAGAGAGAAATCTCACCTTATTGGTGGAGTCCATCTTAAGGATATCACCAAAAATGAATGTCACCCTGGCCTTGGTGTCGTCCAGCCTGGTCATGGCATCCAGGACGTACACCCAGCCGAACCAGGTGAGTCCGGGCACCTTCACAAGGTCTGAAATCGACACCTCCTTTGGTGCCGCTCCAGGTGCCCTCAGCTTGCTAAGCACAGAGAGGTACTGGACCGACCGTGCCCTCCACTCCCTGGAGTGCTGCTCCACCACGGAGGCACGGAGGCGAGCCACACCGTTGCCCAGGGTGCGCTCCTTCAACAGCCCGATCACCGCCTTGAGCAGGACAATCTGTGGTGGAAACAGAGAGTGTACAGACAACGCAAACAAATATAGTTAACTGCTACAACAAAAAAAACGACAAAAAAAATGCATTGTCGAGGAAATGTTGAATGCCTTAAAGTGACATACTTGTACGTGAGAACAGCTGGAAATTGCTTGCGGTGTGCGACGTCCAGCTGCTCTAAGATGTCCCGTCACAATCTTCTTATTACAGGAGGGTCACTCAAGGCACTCTGGGGCCATAAAGTACCACCCACTCCTGTCCAAGACCCTCCGGACGGTCTTGTATAATCCAGCGCCCATCAGTTTCCGCCCATCGGCAGGGCACTTCAGATTATATGCCCACATCCGATAGGGCATCCACAGAAAGTAGGGGCACTGGAAAAAGGTGTGGGCAGTGGTGGGGGACTGTGTGTAGAGGGGCCGGGCGCCAGGTGGGTGCCACCACAGTCTGCTGGGTTCCCTCTGGAACAGCGCCCGGCCCACCCACTCCTGCTGCTCTTCTGGCAGCGTCTGCCTCTGGCTGAAGGGAAGCAGCTGAAACACACACAGCACACAGCAGAGACACAGTTAGTGATTGTGAATGTGCAGCAGACACACACACACACACACACACATCATACATACCTCTTTGCCGGAGGCAAGCCTATATAATCAAGGCCCTGTAGCCCATTTGGCCCTTTCTGCTGCTTCTGGTTGGTATGGTGTGAGTTGTCCTGAATTGTTGTTTGGTTTGTTTTAATTTGTTGTTTTTTCCTTTGTAGGCACACTGCCAGTGGGGCGAGATCTGCAGCGTGGCCTCATGTTATATTGTTTTGTACACTTTACAACATACACACACATTACCCCTCATGCACACCTTACACTACTGACTACACTGATATTCACACTCTATATTAACAGTATTTAGTTGGTCTTCACATAATTTGATTTGTTCAATAAATTACTCTTTGTTATTCTTTCAAGAGGTGTATTTCTCATATTTGTCATGTCTCAAGAGCCGGGGCATGACAAATTGGGGGCTCGTCCATTAGTTTGTTCGGTTAAATCTCATTTAGGTTGCTGATTTGGTGTTTGGTTTACAAGCTGTTCTAGTTTTTTTTGGGAGATACACCTTGTGTTTTAGTAGTTATTGTGGAAGTGTTGTTTTTGGCCTAGGGTCAGACTTCAGGGTGCTGAACAGAAGGTACGTGTTACTGACTGGATTTGGTGTGTGAGTTTTCCCCGTTAGGCTGTATGGCGTTTCCCCTTTGGGACTCGTCAGTTTGTTTTTTTTCTGTAGTGTTGTGGGCAAACGGGGTTGAGAGCGGTTGTCTCGGGAGCACAGCTTTGGTACCGGAGAGGTTGCCTATTACAGGTAGCCTTGTCCGCGCTAAGGTATTCAGTGTCATAAGTACCCACACGGTCCCCATATGAAGACTAGGGTTGAGTTTTAGCAAGCTTGGGTTAGGCAGTTAGGGGGAAATACTTTATGGGTAACTTTCACCTCACACTTATTTGATTGGTTAACACGTTGCATTCTGTTAAGTACCTGTAAACTGCTATGGCTTCCGTTGAAGAGTTTGTGAAGGCACCTACAAAGGAGTTTGTAAAAAGCTGTAAAAAGGAGCAGTTAATACAGATCGCTGACCACTATGACTTTGTAGGATCAGCACTAGGGCCAATTGGTATGTCTGTGACTGGGTTGACATTCGAGCAGCAGAAAGAGTTGAAGATACGGTTACAAGCAGACATGGAGAAGCAACTTGAGTTGGAGAAAATTCGGCAACACACTGAGAGATTGAAATTGGAACTAGAACACTCCAAATTAACGATGATCAGGGATGGTAAGATTTCTCTAGCTGAGTCGGGTATGGGGGACCAGTTTTCCTCCACTTATTCATCTTGTGGTATTGATATTGGGGCTAATTTGTGGTTGGTACCGAAGTTTAATGAGCGTAACTCCGATACTTTCTTCATTTTATTTGAACGGGTAGCAGATGCTAAAGAATGGGCAGATTCAGATAGGGTACTGATGCTGCAGTGCGTTCTTACGGGAAGAGCTCAAGATGCATATGTTATGTGATTCTGACAGTTTGGACTATGCTACGGTAAAATTGGCTGTGTTGAAAGCGTATGAGTTGGTTCCTGAGGCATATCGCCAAAAGTTTCGAAGTTGGGTCAAGGGGAATAAGCAATCAAATGTAGAGTTTGTCCGATTTGTTGTCTCATTTTAACCGTTGGTGTTCTTCTGCAGGAGTGGATTTGTTTGACAGGCTTTGTGAGTTGATTGTCAACGTATATTAATGAGCAGAAACCCTCCACTGCGCCTAAAGCGGATGAGTTGGCTGACGATTTTGTGTTGACGCATAAAGGTAGTTTTGTAGATTCGCGTTCTGGAGTTGAATGGAAAAGTGGAGATAATGATGGCAATTCGCGCTGGTAACAAGTTTCTGAAATCTGGTCCATCGCATACTGGTACATCCTCCTATACAGGAGCTGATGGGGCCAGGGTTTGTAATTACTGCTAGGGTGTGGGTCATTGGAAAGGACAGTGTCAGCTGTTGAAGTCGCGGGGTAATTTTGAGCAGCACTCATCCTTGCATGCTCCAACTATGTTGTGTTGTACTGTTTCAGACCAGAGGCCTGTAAGTGTAGGGTCAAGCAGCTCCAGTGGTTCTGGTTTTGAGCCATTTATTATCGATGCTTGTGTGTCCTTGGTGGGTGGTGAAGAGCGTGTACCCATTGCGTGACACAGGTGCTAAACACTCGTTTATTGT
Organism: Solea solea; assembly: GCF_958295425.1. Classification (NCBI taxonomy): domain Eukaryota; kingdom Metazoa; phylum Chordata; class Actinopteri; order Pleuronectiformes; family Soleidae; genus Solea; species Solea solea. Next base: position 6,164,211 of record NC_081140.1, on the reverse strand, counting down.
TGAATCTGCACTACCCTTTTCGCCGGTGACTGAAACGGGGGATTTTGTTCTAATGCACGGTATGAAGTTAGGCTTGATTCCCATGCCACGGTGTGGGCTGACGTGCCGCCGCCTCCAGTGGTTATTTCTAAGCCAATTGTAGCTAAGAAGCAAGATAATGGTGGGAGTTATACAGAGGTTTTTCCAGTCTGTGCTGTTACACACGCCCAGAGGGGTAAAGTTAATGTGTTAGACCCGACTGTTTCAGGGTGTCCTGACCGTATGTTTCCTGCAGAGCCTGTAGTCTCTTTGCCTGTTCTTCCTTCTGTTTCAAGGGAGGAATGGGTTAAAAGCCAAAGGGCTGATTCTTCCCTGTCTTCTTTGTGGAATGAGGTTTTGTCTGATGGGAAAAGTAAGAGACGTTGCTCATGGTTCCTTAAGGTAAACTTGCTGGTAAGAAAGTAGGTGCCTTGTGATGGAGAGTTTGTTGGTGAAGCGATTTACCAAGTTGTTGTGCCAAGTAATTTAAGTGAGGCGGTGTTGGAAACAGCGCATGATGGTTGTGGACACTTATGACCGTGTCCTGCACTATTTCTCTTGGCCTCGATTGAAGCGTGACGTCTCTAAATATGTTAAGACGTGCCATACATGCCAGCTCACTGGGAAGCCTAGTCAGGTTATTAGGCCTGCTCCTCTTTCTCCGATCCCAGTTTGTCAGCCATTTGAACATTTGATAATAGACTGTGGGGCCCTTACCCCCATCCAAGTCTGGCTGTGTATATTTGTTGACAGTTATGTGCCAAACCACGAGATATCCCGCTGCATATCCTCTGCGTTCTATCTCCGTTAAATCCGTTGTCAAGGTTTTGACCCAGTTCATTTTAGTTTTTGGCATTCCACGAGTCATTCAAAGTGATCAAGGTTCTAATTTCACATCTTATTTGTTCAAGGAAATCCTGAAGCAGTTGCGTGTGAAGCATAACAGATAGCATATAACAGAACAGCTTAGCAATATACATTAATATATACTGTACATATAAAACAGAACACCTTATATACACACACATAGTACCACAACAGAATATAATCGAATAAATAGAATAGATTATTAATAACACAACAAACTAGAATAGAATATATATAATACTAGATAAGTGAAGACAAATACAATACAATACAATAGGAATACACAATTATTGAGGTGGCATATCTTAACTTTTGCCATAACCCCGGGCTTCAAATGAGGCCTTCCACTCAGCCTTCCACTCCAGAGTTGTAGTGGCTGTGGCTTGGCAGCACCAATTTCCAAAGTACTGTTGGTGGGTGGCAGGGTCCAGCTCCCTCTTGCACTGCTTGCAGGTGATGGTGTCACTCTTCTTAGTGTACTTCCTCTTTTTATTGCCACTCTCCTCTTGCTGCATCTTTTTTTATTGGTACTGCTGTGTGGTGTATGGCACATCAGCTGCCGGTTTGGTAAGAACCACAGGGAGCAGAGGTTGTGGTGCAGGCAGGAGAGGTTGTGGGGCAGGCAGTAGAGGTTGTGGTGCAGGCAGGAGAGGTTGTGGTGCAAGCAGGAGAGGTTGTGGTACAGGTTGGGGAGGATGAAGAGATTGCTCTAGAGCTGCAAGGAACGGTGGCCAAATTGCAGATGGAGCCACTGGTAGGTTCCGTCTTCCGTTTCAGATGCGCCATCCCTACCGTGTTAGGGGGCAGGACAAAGATGTGGGGATTTGCCACACTGCTGGTAGGGACACAGGGTCTGTCTTTCCTCATAATTGCAAGAGGCAAGCTCTCTGGGCTCACGTTGGTGTTCTTTGGAGTAGAGAGGCCTTGCTCCAGCATAATCTTCTCCTGCTTTTTCTGACGTTTACAGTACCTAAAAATCATCATCATCATCATCATCATCATCCTCCGCTTATCCGGGGCCGGGTCGCGGGGGCAGCAGTTTCAGCAAGGGACCCCAAACTTCCTTTTCCTGAGCCGCATCGACCAGCTCCGACTGAGGGATCCCGAGGCGTTCCCAGGCCAGAGTGGAGATGTAATCTCTCCACCTTGTCCTAGGTCTACCCCGAGGCCTCCTCCCAGCTGGACGTGCCTGATATACCTCCCTCGGGAGGCGCCCAGGAGGCATCCTCACCAGATGCCCGAACCACCTCAACTGGCTCCTTTCAATGTGAAGGAGCAGCGGTTCTACTCCGAGCTCCCCCCGGATGACCGAGCTTCTCACCCTATCTCTAAGGGAAAAGCCAGCCACTCTCCTGAGGAATCCCATTTCGGCCGCTTGTACCCACGATCTCGTTCTTTCGGTCATGACCCAACCTTCATGACCATAGGTGAGGATAGGAACAAAGACTGACCGGTAGATCGAGAGCTTTGCCTTCCGGCTCAGCTCCCTTTTCGTCACAACCGTGCGGTAAAGCGAATGCAGTACCGCACCAGCCGCTCCGATTCTCCGGCCCATCTCCGACTCCCTCGTCCCCTCACTCGTGAACAAGACCCCGAGATACTTGAACTCCTTCACCTGGGGCAAGGAGTCATTCCCTACCCGGAGAAGGCAATCCACCGGTTTCCTGCTAAGAGCCATGGCCTCAGACTTAGAGGTGCTGATCCTCATCCCGTCCGCTTCACACTCGGCCACGAACCGATCCAGTGAGCGCTGAAGGTCGCAGGCTGACGAAGCCATGAGGACCACATCATCCGCAAAAAGCAGCGACGTGATCTCAAGCCCGCCAAACCACAACCCCTCTCCCCCATGACTACGCCTCGATATCCTGTCCATGAAAATCACAAACACTGCCACTGCGGAGTTGTTTAACCACCTCAGTGACCTCCCTCAGGGAGATTGACGATGATCCCCCATCAGCCTCCCTCTCTGCCTCCACCACAGAGGGTGCAGATGTCGGATTCAGGAGTTCCTCAAAGTGTTCCTTCCACCGTCTGGTTACCTCCTCAGTCGAGGTCAACAGTGTCCCATGCTTACTGTACACAGCTTGGATGGTCCCCCGCTTTCCCCTCCTGAGGCCCCGAATGGTTTTCCAGAAACGCCTTGGTGCCGACCGATAGTCCTTCTCCATGTCCTCTCCGAACTTCTCCCATACCCGCTGCTTTGCGTCTGCCACAGCAGAGGCTGCCGCCCTTCGGGCCCGTCGATACCTTGCAACTGCCTCAGGAGTCCTCCGGGATAACATATCCCGGAAACACTACTTCTTCAGTCGGACAGCTTCCCTGACCACCGGTGTCCACCACGATGTTCGAGGGTTACCGCCCCTTGAGGCACCTAAAGCCCTGGAGCCACAGCTCTCCACTACAGCTTTCACAATAGAGTCTTTGAACACTGCCCATTCAGGTTCAATGTCCCCAGCCTCCACAGGGATACAGGAAAAGCTCCGCCGGAGGTGAGAGTTGAAGGCCTCTCGGACAGGGGCATCCTCCAGACGTTCCCAGTTCATCCGCACTACACGTTTGGGTTTACCAGGTCTATCCAGAGTCCTCCCCCATCCTCTGACCCAACTCACCACCAGATGGTGATCAGTTGACAGCTCTGCCCCTCTCTTCACCCGAGTGTCCAGAACATGCAGCCTTAGATCAGATGAAACGATCACAAAATTGATCATCGACCTTCGGCCAAGGACACTCTGGTACCAAGTACACTTATGAGCGTCCTTACTCGAACATGGTGTTTGTTATGGATAGTCCATGACTTGCACAGAAATCCAATAACAAACGACCACTCTGATTTAGATCAGGTAGGCCGTTCTTCCCAATCACGCCTCTCCAGGTTTCCCCATCGCTGCCCACGTGCGCGTTGAAATCTCCCAGCAGAACTATGGAGTCCCCCGACGGAGCCCCTTGCAGGACTCCATCTAGGGCCTCCAAGAAGGCCGGGTACTCCGAGCTGCTGTTCGGGCTTTCCCCCCTGCAACCCTAAGGTGCAGGGAGGCGACCCTCTCGTCCACAGGGGTAAACTCCAACACAGCGGCGCTCAGCCGGGGGCTTGTGAGTATCCCCACACCCGCCCGGCGCCTTACACCCTGGGCAACTCCAGAGAAGAATAACTTCCAACCCCTATCCAGGAGTGTGGTTCCAGAGCCAAGGCTGTGCGTGGAGGTAAGCCCCACCAGATCTAATTGGTAGCGCTCCATCTCCCGCACAAGCTCCGGCTCTTTCCCCCACAGCGAGGTGACGTTCCATGTCCCCAGAACCAGCTTCTGCCGCCTAGGTCCAGTACGTCGAGATCCCCGACCTTCACTGCCACCCATGTGGCAGCGCACCCGACCCCAGTCGATCTCCCTGCAGGTGGTGGGTCCACAGGAGGATGATGAAGAGGCCACGGGACTTGTTCGGGCTGTGCCCGGCCGGGCCCCGTGGTAGACCCGGCCACCAGGCGTTCGCTCACGGGCCCTCCGTCTGGGCCTGGCTCCAGGCGGGGGCCCCGGGCTTCCTCTGGGCAGGGTCACTCTCTTCCTCTGTTGTTTTTTCATGAGGTCTTTGAACCATTCTTCATCAGGCCCCTCCCCTGAGACCAATTTGCCTAGGGAGACCCTACCAGGAGCACTAGGCTCCAGACAACACAGCTCTCAGAATCACAGGGGCACTCAAACCTCTCCACCACGGTAAGGTGATGGTTCCCGGAGAGGACCTAAAAATATTAATATATAATAAGTATACATTTGTTTGTATACCATAGTGTATTATATATATGCAATATATCTACACAGAACAGAGCACAGATACTATGTTATTCCCTTTTATTTACTCACCAACTAGCGATGGTTGAAGTATTCATCACCGGGAGCTGGATGGTGGTCCTCTCCATCACCATGGCATTGTTTAGAATCACTTGGCGGATGTGACGATATGCTTTGGTGACAAGGCTCCTACGCTCTTTCCTGACTCCATCAATGCGCCTGAGTCCACGATACTCCTCACAGAGTTGAACAAAAAGTGCCTCACACACACGTTTGCAGTCAGGCCACTGCGCTGGGCTTCTACCTCCTGCAAAGCATCTGCAAATGTATGGGCAGAATTAGTGTTCATAAAAGACATTATATAATAGTATGTAGCATTGTCATACGTACCGCTTTGTACTCTCCACACCAGGTGCAACATTTTTTTTTGTGGCCCTGAATCTCCCTTTGGGGATTGTGTCTTGATGGCGTGGAGGGTAGACTGTTCTTTTTTTGTCATACTCTGACAAACACTCCCATAGGGCAATGACATGAGCAGCCTCCTCTCTTGACAGGGCAAGACTGTGGTCTTTTAATTTGAAAAAAAAATCCCGTCAAGCCCTGGACAGCTTGGAAGCCCTCAATATTGTCTGGTCCAACAGAATCCTACATTAAACAAAATAGGGATTAAAAAAAATATATTTTCAAATATTACACCTATTTGATTTTATTACAGATGTAACCTGACAGATGTTAAAAACATCATCAAAATGTTAACCTACATCATGACTGGTGGAGCATGATGATGTTGAAGGCTGTTCCTCTGCCACACTGGGAGTATCTTGCTGGGGAGCTAATTTAGAACACATTTAAGCAAAGAGCAATTTTCATGATGGATAAAACAAGTATGCACTAACAATGTGTTTTAGACTGTTATGCATCTGTCTTTTAGCAGTTTTAGACTGCTGTGCATCTGTCTTTTAAGTATGCAACAGTTTGATTAGGACATGCTTTGACCTCCGACCTAAATGAGTGCAGAGCATTGCTGCATCCTGGGAAGTTTGAGTAGTGTTGGTTTGGAGCTGGGGACCAAGGCTGGAAGTAGATCCAGCAGGTCTCCCACTGTCCTCACAAACCGGGGGGCACACAGGTACAGCTGCTATGGGAAGGACACAGATAAAGTGTAATGAACAGTGTTGTTGCCTCTATAGTGAGACAGCCTCCAATCTAAACATGTTTTACATAAGTCATTATTATTGGAACCTTTACGCTTAACAATTCAATAAAAACTTACCACTCTGCATAGTGGCAACAGTGAAGGAAGCAGAACGTTCACTTAGTGGTGCTCTAGGCAGTGCAGCCGCAGTTGCAGTAGGTGCAGGTGGTGTGGCGCTGTTGTGAACTGCTCCAGCTGCAGCTGTAGGTGCATTTGATGCGGGAGCTGATGGAATGCACTGTTGTGGAGGCCAAATTGTGTCCAGGGTGTTAACAGTTGGATCCTCTATATGAAATTGCTCCAAAAGAGAGTCTCCCTCTGCCACAGTGATGTCCTCTGTTTCAAGGGTTGTCAGGGCCAATTTATGGTCCTCCATGGCAACGTTGTTTTGGCTGTATTGGTTTTCAATACCTATAAGCTCTCCTGAAACAATAAAATAAGCCTCATTAGATACTAACGAAGATATGTACCTGCCTGAAGTGTATTACAAATAATGAATTACGTTCATACCTGTGTATTTCCGGGGGGCTTTGTACTCTACCAGTTTTCTCCCAAGCACCGCCTCTGACAGCTGGCTGGCTGCATGCCTAAGTAGGCCACTGTATGAGTGTGGCCCTGCTGTCCCCTCTGCTGTCATGGTTCTGTCCTCATTCCACCTGGCAAGACCATCAACCAGATATGCCTGGAAAAAGGTTCACTTGCGAGGGTTCCTTTAAAAAACAATGACATTGTGATTCTAAGCATGCAAACGTTATATTAAACAATTTAATAAATATCATTCTACACCTAACATGGAAACCTAACAATGTGTACTGTTTACCTGGGATGAATCTGTTCATGTGCAGATGAAAATTCTCCAGTGAGGATGAACCTCTGGCACACCGGTAGGTTGGCAGCACATGACCACCCTTCTTCATTGTCCCAGTCTGTGTGTACAGCTGGAAACCTGGAGGGTCCTGGGGCCAGGGGATGTGTTTACACTGGGCCTTCCAGATTTCTGCCATCCTTGCAGAGTTGATCAGAGGCACACCAAGCGTGTTGTAGCCTCTCTCTCCATCATATGCCTCTATCAACTCCTTCAGCATGGCTTCCATCTCCCTGCTTTCCCGGACGGTCCTCCTACAATGAAGCTGCATCTCTGCCTTGTTTATATGGCGTATCACATCTCCCTCTGTGGGACGCATGTGACTTGCCTGCAGCTCTGCCCGCTTGGCCGCCTTGAGTCGCTGCAGGTCACTCTCATCGAGCAGTGTTTGTTGTACAGTCTAACAGCTGCAGGAAGGAATGACCTGCCATACCTGCTTGGAGCTCTCGCACAACCTACGCCTGGCAACGGCTGTCACCATGGTTGGGAAAAGCCTTGCGTAGGAGGCAAGAGCGTCCTTATTTACCATGAGGGGCGTCTTCATGGTCAGCCCTTCCTCTCTTTCCTTCTGGTGGGACACTAATATGGAGACGCCGTACCCCACATAATTTCCAAGCAGCCACCGAAAGGTTTGACCGTAGTACTGGCCAAACTGGAGCTCGGTCTCAGCCAGCACCATTTGGTCAGAGCCGTCCCCCTTCTGACAGGCTCTAGCCCTCGCCTCCATGAGGTCAAGCCTCTGTCTTCCGCACACTGGCAGTGGTCTGCTGGCGGTATTTTGTGGCCAGGGCCACCACGGCTGCAGAAAGACGAAGGGTGAACTTGAGAGTTCTTTTTTTCGCCACACAGGACAGGCAGACAGACAACTCAAGTCCGATGTTCGCGAGTTTGCATCCCACCCAGCCAGCCTGCAGCCAGCATATTTTGAAGTGTGTTTTTGCGCAGCAAGGTCATTATTTAGCAAGAATGATGAGACTACAATGAAACTGTAATGATGACACTAAGATAATAGATAGACCATCTTCTTAATTTGTTGTTGTTAAATGTTAATACAATAATACTGACACCATTTATGCTTATGCCTGCAGACTTGAAAATGGTGGGTGACTCGGTCGGCCGGATCATCGGCCGCTCCTCCAGCTATTTCTTCTGAATATATCTGGTCCAATGTCAACTCCAATGTCACGAGTTTGAATCCAACCTCCCCCAGTGAACTGCTTTAGAAAGCACCAATGTCGCAATTTTGTTCATGATGCTACAATGTGTGTGTGTGTCTGTGCAATAAAACTTTAAAAGACAGACCTTCATTTATTGTTCATTCATTTATTTATTAAATGTCAATACAATAACACCATTTATGCCTGCCTGCAGACTGAAGAAGAAAGCCAGCAACATTGGTTCGACATTGTTTTGATATGCTTTTACTACAGCACTAGCGGTTACCGAACGGAGAGGAATAGCCTCTGGGTAACGGGTGGCAGCACACATAATAGTTAACAAGTACTGGTTTCCACTTTTAGTTCGAGGTAGAGGCCCAACACAGTCAATGATCACTCGCTCGAATGGTTCTGCTATCACCGAAATGGGGTGTAATGGTGCGGGAGGGACAACCTGATTAGGCTTCCCGACGACCTGACACACATGGCAAGCGCGGCAATGTTTAGCAATGTCAGACTTTAGACCTGGCCAATAGAATGTCGTAGGATGGCTTGGTAGGTTTTGGTTATTCCCAAATGTCCTGCCCACTTACTCTCATGAGCCACTGACATCACATGCTGGCGGCATTGTGCAGGAACCACTATCTGGTAAACAGAATGACAATCAGGGTCACCAGTTACGAAGGAAGACCATTTACGTAACAGTATCTCACCCTCCATAATATATGCCACTTTTTCATCCCTTGCTTTGTCGTTACTCACCACCTTGGCAAAACACTCGTGCAGTGTTGGGTCTGCTTCCTGCATCTGGCTCAAGCGCTCTCGGCTGACTGGAAATGTTGCTCCTCCAGCTAACGGCAGTTCCGGGCCAGTCGGTGGTGTATGTTCAGCAGACGCATCCTGGACAGGCAATAAGGAGCTCTCAGCCGCTTTCTTTTCTGTCAGACAGTGAAACTTCATCGTCACCTGGGCCAATTTTTCGGGAACGAGCGCGAGTTATAGCGCAGGCTGGGAATACATCTGGGGGTGTCTGACCTGATGTCTTGTTCCCATCACACTGTGGGTGATCTAGGACTTTTAGTGTGGGGGTTACCTTGCCTCCTGCGATATCGTTCCCCATCAGGAGTATGATACCGGGGATTGGCAGTTCAGTACAAACCGCTACTGGGAAGAATCCAGTAACTAGGGAGGACTGAATATGGACACGGTGCACTGGCCTTGGCATGTACCCCATTTCAACTCCTCTAATAACTGAACTGTAATGACAAGTAGAGTTATTGGAGAACAGCAGAGCTGATGCTAGAATAACAGATTGAGAGCATGCAGTATCTCTCAAAACCTGTATGGGTTTTTTATCAGCTGACTCACCAGTCAGTGACACAAAGGCATCAAACAAGAATGGCTTAAAACAGTCATCAATTTTCTGATCAGATAAGTCAATGTTCACACCACAATCTGCTTTAATCAGTCCTACCCCTTTTGCTTAAGGGCGGGAGGACTGTTCTCTGCGTTTTAGTGTCAAGCAATTTGCAATGACATGGCCGACCTGGTGACAGTAATAACATTCCCTTTCCTCTTTGGGCCCACGTGGATTAGAGGATCTGGGAGGAGAGGATGGACGTGAAACAGCAGAGACTGGAGAGAAAGCAGATTTATGAGTTAACACATACTCATCAGCCAGCACAGCGGCAGCGGAAAGGGTGTTCACCTTCTGTTCGTTCAGGTACACCACAATGCGCTCAGATAAACACTTCTTAAAGTCTTCTAATAGGATCAGTTCTCTTAATGCATTGTAATCACTAACTTTACATGTGCACACCATTTATCAAATAGAGTTCCCTTCTCACGGGCAAACTCAACATAAGTAAGAGCAGAAGCTTTCTTGTGACCTCTGAACTTCTGTCGGTACGCTTCAGGCACAAGTTTATAAGCTCGTAAGATAGCCTGTTTGACAGTTTCATAATTTAAGCTATCTTCAACAGGAAGTGCAGCTATGGCATCCTGGGCTTTACCGTGCATTTTACACTGGAGCAGAAGCGTCCATACTTCAGGTGGCCATTGTAACGCAACCGCTATTCTCTCGAAAACATTGAAATAGGAGTCAACTTCCTTATCCCGAAATACAGGCATTAAGGCCACATGCTTACTAATGTCAAATGCTATTCTAGGTGAGCTGGTGGAAGTGGTGGAAGGTGGTGACATACCTGAGTCTCTAGGAGCACTCTGCCCCTTGTTAGAAGCCTCAAGCTCGAGTTGTCTCAGTCTCACTGCCCTCTCCGTCTCAGCCTGAAGTTCCGCTTTTCTCATTTCTAACTGGTGCTGGAGCTGGGAGTGCGTCTCCCGTTCATGCGCTTCCAGTTGTAGCCGAGTCAGACGGACTTTAAGCCGTGCCTCAGTATTGCCAGCACTGCTCTGTGGGGAAGGATCATACCTAGGCAGGGTAAACGGGGTCTTCGCTCGCTCACCTGTCTGGTAAACTTTCCCAGTATCTGAGGGTGTCTCAGCACTTGGACCACTCTCTGTTTCTGTTGAGGAACTAGAAAGAGGAACAGCCTCCAACTGCTTGGTCAGAGTAATCACACCCTGTTCCACCAATCCCCCAATCACTCGTTCTCTAATTTCTTTTTTAAGCATGGCCCTGCTAAAGGGAATATTGAAGTGAATCGCTATCCCTATTAAATCATCCTTCCTGCAACTATGTACAACAGTAGGATGGGCTACAAATATCTCCAAGTTAAACTTTTCTGCCATGGTGCTCAGTAGCTAGCAGCATTCACTCAAGCAGACAGCTGAATCCCTAATGAGCTCACTTAACACACCGAGTAAATGGAGCTCAACAAACTCTCACCAATTTAACTAAACACTTGACAGACCCGATTCCATTGCCAATTTACAATTACCAATGTGTAATTTTCATTTCGATCCCGGACGAGCCCCCATTTATGTTACGACCCGGCCCGTTATGGAGAGCAGTAACAAGTGATTGGGAATTAGAAGGGGGTGGAAGGGACAACTGGACTGGTTTAGGGTAAAGTCAGGCATTTAATTAAATAAGGAGGGTGCACATGCACAAGAAAACACAACAGAAGGAGGCTGTACAGGTGCTGACAAATAACTAAAACACAAAGTAACATCAACCACTATTTAGTTCTTGAAAAAAAAAAAGAAGGAACACCAAATAACTAAAGGAGGTCAGCACCCATAAGCTTTACAAACATAACAGCACAAAACAAACAAGCAGCTATTCTGTAGTGATGTGACGTTCCGTTTCGAGGCTTCGAAGCGTGTGCCGAGTAGGGGAGGGGGCGTTTCCGCGATGCGCGTATCGAGGCTTGCTTCATTTAGGGGAGGAGCCAAAAATGATGACGTCCGAAGCCTCGCTGCCCGGCTGTACCACGTGATTACTTCGTGAAGTGGTTCAGATTTAGCGCGAGGTTTTACAGCTATATAGACCCCTATATAGGCTCCATTCAAAATGTGGGTTTTTGAAGGAGAGTTGCGGTCAGTTGAGAGTTTGGATAGTTTGGATACTAGAGTTTGGACAGCGTTTATATAGTTTGGAGATAGTTTGGAGAGTTTAGGGAGAGATAGAGATTTAGGAGAGGGAGGAGAGTAGGATAGGTGATATAGGATGGAGCCAGCGAGGCTCATCATTGTCCAAGTTTCACAAGCATAATCTGTGCCCTTTTCCTAGTTCCACAAGCACTTTCACTCTCCTCTGCCTGATTTCACCCATGCCTTTTTCAGAAAAACATTGCACAACCTGCCATATTATGATATTACCATTTTGGGAAGACTTACACACACAGAATACATTCAAAAAATTTATTAAACACATATGTACAGAAATGATTTGGTCATACATTTTTTGTAATTCATAGTCATTTCTAACAGACACAAAAATTCAATTAATCACACATTATGTGGTTCAGATACAGCTGCCTGTGATTATACACTTGGCCAGTAGGTGGTTTCGGGTGCACATGAAGCTTCGAGAAATGAACCCTTTCTCGAACCAATTGGCTCAAGTGGTTCAATGCCTCATGAGGCTTCATCTCACCATCACTACTATTCTGCAAAAGAACTCAACAAAAGAAGGAGAGACCATCAAAGTACTCTCTGAACTAGTTAAACGTACAAAGATTTAGCACACTGGCTAAAACAACTCAAATAGTTTCCAGCCAGGCAAAACTAAACAAACACTCTATTTCAATAGGCTTTAACACAACAGTATGTAACCAACAGCGAGGCAAACTGATCACTGACTCACAGCCGCCATGAACTGAGGGCACACAAGCTATTTATGTTGCAGCTGGGGTTGATTGCAGAGTCTCGATGGGTAGATTCGGTAGACACACAGCCACACCAATCTCAGACGCAGGTGGACAGGATGCAGGAAGTACACCGCCTCTGCTTCAGCCGGACCAATCCTCATCAGGGAATCACACAGCTTGCTTTGCATGCCTGGCAGAATCACTCATGGGAACACACAATGAACATACACTAAACGGCAGCCAGCAGCGGCTGTAACAAAGCGCCAATGTCGCAATTTTGTTCATGATGCTACAATGTGTGTGTGTGTGACCTTCATTTATTGTTCATTCATTTATTAAATGTCAATACAATAACACCATTTATGCCTGCCTGCAGACTGACGAAGAAAGCCAGCAACATTGGTTCGACATTGTTTTGATGTGTGAGGGAGGAAGCCATAGAACATTTCGTTAGTCTGATGGCAATAAAGAAAAACCTGATCTGTTGCAAAACCAAGAATGTATTAACATAAAAAACTATGAACATATTTACGTACTATTTACATATTTTTATTTACAAATTAATATTAACACTTATATTATTACACTATATACAAATTTTTTAGGGTGCTGGGAAGATGGTGCGGTTAGGGGTGGTGTTGGCGGCAGCGGCAGCCTCCTCACGCTCTCTGTCCTTAATTGTCGACATCCACTGCTCCACAGTCCCCCCGTCAGCCTGGGCACAGAAGGTCCCCCGTTTTTAGCGGCTGTGGCCGTACTGCTTTGTCTTTGGCTGGCCACAGTACCTGCACATGAACTGGGGAACCTTCCTGTAGGGCTTTGCAATGTTCCCTAGCTCCTGGGCACGACGCTCCAGTTCAGTGTGGACCCGGTGCCTCCAGGCAGTAGAGCGGGGAATGGCTCCAGCGATGGTGGCTGGAGCGACGGTTGGAGCAGTGGCTATTGTTGAAGCTGGGGAGGGGGTGGTGTCTGCTGGTGGGGCTGACGCTGAGGAGGTGGTGGCACTCTGGTGGTCGACGATGAGGTCAAACAGTTCCGGGGCCAGCGGCCCTCTGATTGTGACAGCCAGGCCCGAGGCATCCGTGGGCAGGTGGTGCTCAAGGGGCTGGTCCGGTTGTTGGGGGTCCTGCAGCAGAGCCTGTGGGGCAGGCAGGGGCTCCGCTGCGGTCTGGGGAGTGCTGGGCCCCGGAATTGCGATGGTGATGGTGTCCCTCCTGGATGCAGTCGAGGTGACGGCGCTGTGTGCTCCAGATCTCCTCCATGCGGGCGCGGTCGATCAATGGGACGCCCATGGTGTCCGTCATGTCCCAGAAGGCGTCCAGCCGCACCCCTCATACGGCGTCGACAATGCCGAGTGAGCTCCTTGGCGGGCAGCTTGATGTGGGCGTCCTTCCCCTCCACGGACTGCTTGGCCTCTCTCAGGCGGGCGACGTCTCTGGCGTCCCACTCGAAGATGGCAAAGGACAGCCTCGCCATGAAGAGGCCGTAGAGCTGGTGGCTGTCAGTGGTGACACCCCTCGCGAACCTCGTGACCACCAGCTCGTGGAACATGTGGTGTACTGATGACGTACACACGGCGGCACAGCAGTCCCGGTCCACGTACATGACCTTGGGAGGGGCCTTTCCGGCTTTGCGGTACCGCCGCATCAGGCCGGCCGCCATGTTGGCCAGTCCATCCCCCTCGGCTGCCGTGAGGACGGACAGTACTCGTTGCCAACGTTGGCCATCCAGGCGGCCGAGCCGGTGGCAGCGCCTGCAAGCTTTTTGGTGATCTGCGAGACTCAGCACAAACACACATTAAGAACACATCTTAAGAATGTCCCCAAAAATGGACGTCACCTTGGCCTTGGTGTTGTTCAGCCTGGTCATGGCATCCAGGACGTACACCCAGCCGAACCAGGCGAGTCCGGGCACCTTCACGAGGTCTTGGATCGACACCTCCTTTGGTGCCGCTCCAGGTGCCCTCAGCTTGCAAAGCAGTGAGGTATTGGACCGACCGTTCCATCCACTCACTGGTGTGCTCCTCCACCAGGGAGGCACGGAGGCGAGCCACACCGTTGCCCAGGGTGCGCTGCTTCAGCAGCCCGATCACCACCTTGTCACAGGACAACCTGGGGTGAAAACAGAGAGTGTACAGACAACGAAGACAAATATAGTTAACTACTACTACAACAACAACAACAAAATAATTTATAATGCATTGTCGAGGAAATGTTGAATGCCTCGAAGTGACATACTTGTACGTGAGAACAGCTGGAAACTGCTGGCGGTGCGAGACGTCCAGCTGCTCTAAGATGTCCTGTGACCAGCTCACAATCTTCTTATGACAGGCGGGGCACTCAAGGCACTCTGTGGCCATAAAAACCACCCGCTCATGTCCATGACCCTCCGGACGGTCTTGTACAGTCCAGCGCCCATCAGTTTCCGCCCATCGGCAGGGAACTTCAGACGATATGCCCACATCCGATAGGGAATCCACAGAAAGAAGGGGCGCTGGAAGAAGGCGTGAGCATTGGCAGGGAGCTGTGTGTAGAGGGGCCGGGGGCCAGGAGGGTGCCACCACAGTTTGAGCGGTGTGGTGAGGACCACCTTCCCGCTGCTGGGTTCCCTCTTGAACAGCGCCCGGCCCACCCACTCCTGCTGCTCTTCTGGCAGCGTCTGCCTCCAGCTGACGGGAAGCAGCTGAAACACACACACAGCACACAGCAGAGACACAGTTAGTGAGAGTGCAGCAGACAGGCACACATTAACACACACACACACACACGCACGCACGTCATACATACCTCTTTGCCAGAGGCAGGTTTCTTAGGCGCCATCGGTACTGGCCCTGGCCCTGGCTCTGGCTCTGGCCCTGGCCCTGGCCCTGGCCCTTGCCCTGGCCCTTCCAGTGGCTGCTCGGAGGAGGAGAGAGAGGAAGAGGGGACCACAGCTGTTGGGGTGTCCCTGGACGTGCCTGACAACACATGTCAGTGTTAGGGCGATGCATTACAAGTGCATTACAAGTGGATTACAAGTGAATTCACATCAAAATGTACACTTACTGGGAGAGTCGACCTCGGCGGCAGCGGCAAGCATGTCAGCGTCAGATAGGTCACAGGAGGAGGTGCCTGGTGGCAAAGGACAACATAGATGAAGCACTGGTGTACTGTTGAAAGCACAGGCTGTTTTGTAGACAGTGCAGTGCAGTTACCTGGCTGTGGCTCGGATTTTTTGTCCCGGGCCAGCACATACTTTTGGAAGGTATGCATCCTGGACCCAGCTCCTAGCTTCTTTTGCTTGCATAACCAATCGACATAGCTGTAACAGAGCAAAGAAAAACACACAAAATCAACACACAGACACACATGCAGTACATACACACACACAAAATCAACACACACACACACACACACACACACACACACACTACTTACGTTCGACTCTCCCGGTCCCTCGCATTGTACAAGGACTTGTACGAACGGTGCGCATGCTCACCAAACCCCAACAGCGTGTCATCCACCTCATTTGTACTCTGAAGAGATAAGATAGTCCTTTATTTGTCCCGCAGAGGAGAAATTTACATTGTTATAGCAGCAAGACAGTAAAGACAAAGATGATAAGTAATAAACATGCATGACCAAAAAAAGAAAATTACAACATACAAACATGTTAACACTTTGACTGCAAAAAATAGAAATAGAATGTAGAACGTACTTTATAAACAGCACAATATACACAGTATGGACTTGATATTTGCAGTATGAATATGTATAGGTATATTGCAAATTGACAGTATATTGCACGTGGAAGCCTGGTTATATGTGGTCTACTGCGAGCAGTGTTTGTTGTACGGTCTAACAGCTGCAGGAAGGAGCGACCTGCCATACCTGCTTGGAGCTATCGCCCAACCTACGCCTGGCAATGGCTGTCACCATGGGTGGGAAAAGCCCTGTGTAGGAGGCAAGAGCGTCCTTGTTTGCCATGAGGGGCGTTCTCATGGTCATCCCTTCCTCTCTCTCCTTCTTGTGGGACGCCAAGATGGAGACGGCGTACCCCACATCGTTTTCCAGCAGCCACCGAAAGGTTTGGCCGCAGTACTGGCCAAACTGGAGCTCGGTCTCAGCCAGCACCATTTCGTCAGAGCCGTCCCCCTTTTGACAGGCTCTAGCCCTCGCCTCAGCCTCAAGGACGTCAGGCCTCTGTGTCCTCCTCACAATGGCAGTGGTCTGCTGGCGGTGTTTTGTGGCTAGGGCCACCGCGGCAGCAGAAGGACGAAGGGTGAGATCATTGGAGGAGGGCTCGAAGCGGAAGGTGGGAGAAAAAACATTTTCTGAAAGACAAGAAGCAGCTTAACAGTACATTATAATACACTTCACTGACTAATTGCATTGTTGTTACACTGTCTACACCCCCCCATGGTGTTAGAATAACACTGTTTATATCGATGGGGTAATGTCAGGATATCAGCAGCCCATTAGGAGTATTAGGGTAATACTGTCAACTTTAATCAGCATATCAGACATTACAAATTGACAATGGCTGGTCAGTGACCTACTGTCTCGCGCACACACACACACACACACCGCAAAAGTATATTACGTCGGGATATTTGTCGAATTATTTCAAGAAATTCACAATAATTCGTTCCAGCATTTATACCACACTTAGCCAAGAGTCTATAGATTATAAAACCGTCGTCCGAACACAGTATTTGCATGTCTCGCGCACACACACACACACACCGCGAAAGTATATTACTCGGAATATTTGTCAAATTATATCAAGAAATTTACAACAATTCGTTCCAGCATTTATACCACACTTACCCGAGAGTCTATAGAACATAAAACCGTCGTCCGAACACAGTATTTCCATGTCTCGCGCACACACACACACACACACACACCGCAAAAGTATATTACTCGGAATATTTGTCAAATTATTTCAAGACATTTACAACAATTCGTTCCAGCATTTATACCACACTTACCCGAGAGTCTATAGAATATAAAACCGTCGTCCAAACACAGTATTTGCACGTCTCACGCACGCACACACACACACACCGCAAAAGTATATTACTCGGAATATTTGTCAAATTATTTCAAGACATTGACAAGACGGAACAGCGAGGACTCAGACGCAGAGATCTTTTAATAGTCTTTATTGACACTCTTAACAAATCTCAAGGCAGGTCCTCTTTGCTGAGGAAAAACAACAGCGTGGCTATGAAAACCTACAGCAATTTGCGAGCGCAACGCTCTACAAGAGAGACGTTGCGGAACTATGAACGTGGAACAAAAAATCACTCCGAAGAGGAAACTAACTTAGACTATGGTTATCCTAAAAACTTAAACAGAAAACTCTCCAAACGGAGGAAAAACAAGGCTCTAAGCACTTCAAAAGAAAACAATCTCTAAGCACAATCCTAATGATTGGCGATCCTTAACTAACTAAGAATGAAATCAAAACGCAATCTAAATGATTGGATCTAAATAGTTAAAGGTAAGTCACAATCCTAATGATTGGAATTCCTAAAGAGGCTGTGAAAATTAACCAACAAAAAATCTCTCCCAAGGAGGAAAAATAAAAGGGCTATAAATCTGAACTAAGGAGTCAGCTATCAGGCTGTGATAAGAAAAACTTACAAATAAAATGTCGTTCACAAAGAGGATCAGAAACTTGAGAATGCTGTGGCTGTGACGAGGAGCTCGGGTAATCAGGCATTGGCGATGACACACTGGCACTGAAACAAAGAAGCAGAGAGTTTTTAAAGTGCACATGGCTTGATTGTCTGCAGGTGTGAGTAATCAGGCCGGCAGGCCGGCAGAGGAGGGGGTGGGGCAAGCTGCCGGAGTGACAGACATGAGCAACAACAGTAAAGAAATAAAATCACACAGAACCCTAATGCTGTATTGTGCTGAGGTATTTGCTGTTATGAAGACGTGATGTCTACGAGATGATGCTCAACGACTACTGAACTTCGCCTGCGACAAGTCCGTCTGGGGGAGGGGGCAACACAAACAGCCAATGCCTGTAGAGGAGTACAATAGAACAGTCCAATGAAAACATGCAAGGTTTGCACCCCGTGTACACGTTATATAGAACCTTCCAGTGAAAACTCCATTCTGCTGCTGGGAGGCAGGACTTAACTAAATAAGACATTTAGGACAGAGGAGGTATCATGGCAGATCCGTGGGCGCAAGGATGACACGCAAATTTGTGAAGCGTTCCTCATTTTGCGTCGACAAACCAATGTTCTCTGTCTGGACTGATTGACTCATGGTCATACCACTTCAAAGAACCTCCACACTTTTCAAAAATTAGATTGAGAGGCAGGCACTTCACCACTTTTCAGTTGCACTCTCAGGCTGGTTCTTTTGAAAGAAGCCATCAACCTGGAGAACCCATGACTCAACAGAGGAGGTGGCCCAAGACTAGGGCTAAACACCTTGATTATTGCACCTGTCTGCCAGAACGGAAGAAGCCTCTTGGATGAGAAGCAAAGTACCCTCAACTAACCTCAAGCAAGTCCAGTTGCTTACAGCTAACAAGTGAAGATGACTATGACCTGAAAGTCTGAGAAACTTCACGGGCACTCTGCCAACGACCCCGTTGATAAAGAAACAATGGTCCCCATGGTCCCAGTTGTGGGCCAAGATGGAGAAGCCGTGTATGTTTTCCGACAATGGACAATGACTGAACTCAAAGAATCACTTGGTCAACTCCCCTCCCATCTCTGGGGGAGGAGAGGATGGAACTGCGCTAGGTTCCCAGAGATTGTTCGCCACGCAGTCCATGCTGAAGGGCTGTTAAATGAATCCAAATGGAAGTGGAAGGAGAAAACAGAGAGAGACTTACATCAGGCATCACTGCGCCTGTTCCAATCAACACGGTCACCGCGCTGGACGGATTCCAGCTGACACGGGCAGACAGGACGGCGGAGAGCGGTAAGAGGAAAGGAGGAGGGCTGGCAGTGTTTGTGAATGATAGATGGTGTAACTCTGGGCATATCACTCAACAGAGGAGGTGGCCCAAGACTAGGGCTAAACACCTTGATTAATGCACCTGTCTGCCAAAACGGAAGAAGCCTCTTGGATGAGAAGCAAAGTACCCTCAACTAAGCTCAAGCAAGTGCAGTTGTTTACAGCTAAAAAGTGAAGATGACTATGACCTGAACGTCTGAGAAACTTCTCGGGCACTCTGCCTCTGTAGCCAATTGCACGTCTGTCAGAATTTCCTCCTATTATTTCATGCAAAGGCATGAATGTAATAACATAAGTGCCCCGTGTGAGGGTTGAACTCACGACCTTCAGATTATGAGACTGACGCGCTGCCATCTCGCCAAAGAAAATAGCTTGTTTGTCGCGGTCCTAGAGCCAGAAGTGTCAACACCCTACCATGATATGCCGTTGCGGTTACCGGTTCGCGTCCCGTGTCTCCTGTCACTTTCGAAGCGAACTGAATTGTAAATTGGTTATGGTATTAATTAATTAAGCCGTTTTTGGTGTTTGTAAACATTTCAGTATCTAGTTCATCACAATAAATGACTGTTAACGTTATAATACAACATGTATAAGCTTACCAACATTGTGTGCTGTATGTTAACATTGAAATATTGTTTAGCACAATTATTGACTACTATTACCAGTAATATAAAAGGTATAAGGTTACCATTTTCTTTTTATGGAAAACTTATATATTGTCTATCACAAGCATTGGCTGTAAAATAAAAATGTGTATGCTTACCATTATGATTAAGCAATAGACAATCATCAAGTAATTAAATGATGAATGTCATATAACTTGATTTTGATGAGTGAAGCAATATTACACACACCTTTGTTGCAGAATTACAATAACTTGCAACTTGGCCCTTTGATATGATGGATAATGGCTAAATTATTATCTCTGGTGTGATAATACCCCCCCATGTGGTGTGTGCGAACATTTCCTGTGCATGGGACTAATAAAGTATTATCTTATATTATAATGTATATTGTATTTGAATGCAAAATAACACTTGATGGACAAAGCCATCTGAATACAAATTTATTAAAAACAAATAAAAACAACCAGTGCAGTAATAAAATCAGTAAAAAAAAGAGTGAGCATTCTAATAAATATATACACATGTAAACAATAATGCAACTCCAGTGAAACAGTGTATATAACAGATAACAAATAGCAATATACAATAATATATACATATAAAACAGAACAGACTAACTTATATACACACACACATAGTACCACAACAGAATATAATCGAATAAATAGAATAGATTATTATTAACACAACAAACTAGAATAGAATATATATAATATTAGATAAGTGAAGACAAATACAATACAATACAAATACAAAATTATTGTGGTGGCGCATCTTTCCTTTTGCCATAACCCCGGGCTTCAAATGAGGCCTTCCACTCAGCCAGAGTTGTAGTGGCTGTGGCTTGGCAGTACCAATTTCCGAAGTACTGCTGGTGGGTGGCAGGGTCCCGCTCCCTCTTGCACTGCTTGCAAATGATGGTATCACTCCTTTTAGTGTACTTCCTCTTTTTAACGCCACTCTCCTCTTGCTGCATCTTTTTTTTATGGTACTGCTGTGTGGTGTTTGGCACATCAGCTGCCGGTTTGGTAAGAACCACAGGGAGCAGAGGTTGTGGTGCAGGCAGGAGAGGTTGTGGTGCAAGCAGAAGAGGTTGCGGTGCAAGCAGGAGAGGCTGCGGTGCAAGCAGGAGAGGTTGTGGTACAGGTTGGGGAGGATGAAGAGGTTGATCGAGAGCTGCAAGGAATGGTGGCCGAATTGCAGCTGGAGCCACTGGCAGGTTCCGTCTCTGTTTCAGCTGCGCCGTCCCTGCCGTGTTAGGAGGCAGGACAAAGATGTGGGGATTTGCCACACTGCTGGTCGGGACACAGGGTCTGTCTTTCCTCACAGCTGCAAGAGGCAAGCTCTCTGGGCTCACATTAGTGTTCTTTGGAGTAGAGAGGCCTTGCTCCAGCATGCTCTTCTCCTGTTTTTTCTGAAGCTTACAGTACCTAAAAATATTCAAAGTATACATTTGTTTGTATACCGTAGTGTATCATATATATGCAATATATCTACACAGAACAGAGCACAGATACTATGTTAATCCCCTTTTATTAACTCACCAACTAGCGATGGTTGCAGTATTCATCACTGGGAGCTGGATGGTGGTCTTCTCCATCACCATGGCATTATTTAGAATGACTTGGCGGATGTGAAGATATGCCTTGGTGACAAGGCTCCAACGCTCTTTCATGACTCCATCGATGAGCCTGGGTCCACGATACTCCTCACAGAGCTGAACAAAAAGTGCCTCACACACACGATTGCAGTCAGGCCACTGCGCTGGGCTTTTCCCTGGAAAAAGGTGTCACTTGCGAGGGTTCCTTTAAAAAAATGTGAAATATTGACATTGTGTTTCCAAGCATGCAAACGTTATATTAAACAAATTAATAAATATCATTCTACACCTAACATGGAAACCTAACAATGTGTACTGTTTACATGGGATGAATCTGTTCATGTGCAGATGAAAATTCTCCAGTGAGGTCGAACCTCTGGCACACCGGAAAGTTGGCAGCACATGACCACACTTCTTCATTGTCCCAGTCTGTGTGTACAGCTGGAAACCTGGAGGGTCCTGGAGGCAGGGGATATGTTTACACTTGGCCTTCCAGATTTCTGCCATCCTTGCAGAGTTGATCAGAAGCACACCGAGCGTGTTGCAGCCTCTCTCTCCATCATATGCCTCATCAACTCCTTCAGCATGGCTTCCATCTCCCTGCTTTCCTGGATGGTCCTCCGACAATGAAGCTGCATCTCTGCCTTGCTTATATGGCGTATCACATCTCCCTCTGTGGGACGCATGAGACTTGCCTCCAGCTCTGCTCGCTTGGCTGCCTTGAGTCGCTGCAGGTCACTCTCATCCCACACGAAAATGCACCGGGTTAGCTGTGCCATGGAGCTGGTGTATAGTGAATGAGAATCAGTTGTGCACCCGGTCGCAAACCTCTTCATAAAGTGCCAGATATCCAACTGAATCCTCATGCCCGGCCATGCTCCAAAGATTTTTTTTAAGGTGCGAGTTCCCACAGCAGTCACGGTCCACATATAGGATCTCGGGAGGTGGCACCTCTGCGTCCTTGTAGCGCCTCACAAGACCCTCTGCCATCTTCATTAGGCCCCAGCCCTCACTCGCTGTGAGAACGGACATGATCACATGCCCATGTTCATTTCCGATGTTGGTGGCCCAAGCAGCTGTGGACCGGGCCTCACGTGCCAGCTTCCTCACAATTTTTTTGGTTGAGTCCATCTTCAGTACCTGGCCAAAGAGTGAGGTGATGGAGGCCTTCACTTCATCCAGCCTGCTGAGGACATCCTGGGCATAAACCTGCATCAGCCAGCGATGTTTAGCCACTGCAGGCATAGCTGGCAAGTCCCCCAGCGGGACAGGAGAAATCAGGCCAGAGGAGATGGCACGTGCAACTCCTCTGTACTCAGTGAGAAACTGAATTTGTCTCCCAAGCCAGCTCTCCGCATGCTGCTCTTCCAGCTGCTTCTGAAGCTGGCTGCTGCTGTTGCCCAAGCCCCGCTGACGCATGAGGCGCACGACCTGCATGTCGCATCCCAGCTTGAAAGTCAGGAGACATGGGAACTGGATGCGGTGGCCTATGTCTAGCTGGGAGACGATGGCATGGCTCCAACCGATCACCTTTCGTTTGCAGCTTTTACAGGCAAGATATTCAGATGCCAAGAAGTAAGAACTGCTGACTCCAATCACCTGCCTGACTCTCTGATGTAGTCCAGCAGAGGTAAGCTCTGACTTGCCACAGTCTGGATGTGGACAGAGCAACCGCACACGCCAAAGCTTCCTTGGCATCCACAGGAACAGGGGGTGACCGAAGAACTGCTCCAATGTTGGAATACCACTGGAGTTTAGTGATGGCCGAGGTGGATACCACCACATTCTGTCCACCTTTTCAAGGTCCAGCTCAGGTTGGTTAAACCGTGACCACCGGAACAGGGCCTTAGAAATCCAGCGCTGGTCAACTTCTGGCAGGGCAGGGATCCAACCAGCGGGCAGGCAAATTCTGTTCTCTGTTAAACAGATATGAGAGAATGAAGGAATTAAGGAATATATAAATAAAACCACAGTCTCTTAAGTTTGAAGAGAATAGTGTTGTGGGGAAAGATATGCCCATCCGTCATATTCTTTCCTGTCCATAACTAAAAACTTTTTTAGATGACATATATAAAGAAATAAGTATAATAACGGTATGATAAATGGTTATAATTGTTCCCTGTCAACAATGACCGCAGGGAGGATACAGGCACTGAGGATGGTCGCGGTGAGGTGGATGGTCGTGATGAGGTGGATGGATGTGATGAGGTGGATGGTCGCGGTGAGGTGGATGGTCGCGGTGAGGTGGATGGTTGTGATGAGGTGGATGGATGTGATGAGGTGTAGGGCTGTGATGAGGTGGAGGGCTGTGTGGAGGTGGCTGGTTTACGCTGACTTGTGGATCTCGCCTCCATCTTAAACTGAATGGCATAACGTCCCTCCGGATACAGCGAAATATACTTCAGCAAGGCTCTTTTATTGACGAGGTTGTTATGAGAATCAGAGCTTCCTGATTCCTCCGACATTGATGCCACCACATATCCAGCATAGCCCAGCGCATTCTCAGCCAACCACTGAAATGTTTGACCCCGGAAAATTCCAAACTGCAGCTGATATTGGCCCAGAAGATGCTTCTCATTGTTGGTGTCTCCACCACGACTCAGAACAGCCACCCTTGCTTACTCTTGCACACGATCTGGGGACAAAGCTCGGGCCCATGGCCTTTTCTCTACCTTAATTTTCTTGGCATCATCTGTATCACAGAGGCTGGCAAGACCGTCTCCCCTCCTCCTAAATTTAGGATCCATTCTCTATGGTTGAAAAACAAACAACAGTTAAAATAAGCTTGGTCTGATCTCTTACTGCAAATACATTTATAGAATTTTCACTCAGTCTTCTTCAGTAATGCATAGATGGAAGCATGCATGCATGCATATGTGTGAAAGTAGAAGTAGGCCTATGCATATATGAATGTGTGGGGACATGAATGTATGTTTGTGTATTCACTGTTGCCCATAAAGTTGGAATAAAATATTTGTTACCTCTTCTCATGAAATGACAATGTGACAATGTGATTTATTCTTCATAGATAAAGTGTATATCTATTCAAAACTTTATTGATCAATCTCTTATAAACATATCAGTGAAGATTCAAGCACATATAAATACAATTAAAAGATCAATGTGTCTGAATACAAAATCATTCCAACTTTAACAGTGTATCTGTCTTAAAAATATATTTTTCTTATATTATATTTTAAATGCTTTATCTTCTTTTTTAATTTAATAATTCAATTCTTAGCTGTTTGTATACTTAATACAGAATATAATAAGTTACCATAACACTCAAACTATATTGACTTATCTATACATATCTGTTTTGGCCTCTTTTTGATCCAAATAAGCAATAAAAGCAAATATTACGTTGGTAAACTGTGTTATACGTCGCCAGCCCGTTATTAACAGTGTAGTAGCATTAAACGATTTCCTATGCAAACAAGCATACAGTTGTGACTGTTGTAAGCGTACTGAAATAAATGACAGTCATTATCGGTAGCTGAAAAAGTTAAAAAAATGGAGAATTGTCCGTCTGTTAGCGCGTTACAGTCGTTCGTATGTTGTCACTGTCAGCTAGGTTACATGCAACGCAAATAAATGAAATGTTCATCATTAACGTTAGGGGGTGCTAGCTAACTGGCAACGGAAGTATACTTTTACTTGTATAATAAATATATATATAACAATGTGATATAAACACTTTGAAACGTTAGAGTGGCACGGTACTTACTGTAAATGCAGCAAAAGATGACGGTCTGGACGAAATAGCGTCTCTCAAATCTCGGTAGCGATACCGATTGCGATTGGTCAAATCTTGGTAGCCCATGACGAGAGGTGATTGGTTCTCGCAATTCTTGGTAGTGGGACGCCACCCGATTGGTCAATTCTTGGTAGAATTCTTGGTAGCGAGGAGCGATTTCATTGGCTCTCACATGACGGCCGGAGATCGACTGACAGGTGACAGGGAGCGCCAACGAGGCCTCCGAGGCCACACGAAATGCTCATCCCACTTGTCGGATATCTTTCCAAGTAATGCAGCTGCAAAATGACTTTGCACAAAAATATGCCTCCAATATGGCCGCACCCACAATATTCTCACAATATTCTCCGTCTCGACTGATTGTCTCATGGTCATACCACTTCAAAGACCCTGCTCACCTTTCAAACATTAGATTGAGAGGCAGGCACTTGACCACCTTTCGGTTGCACTGTCGGGCTTGTTCTTTTAAAAGAAGCCATCGACCTGGAGAACCCATCACTCAACAGAGAAGGTGGCCTAAGACACCAACTATCAGCCACCTACAATGCTGTCCTGAGCTCTCTTCCAAAAAGGATCAACACTCCAACACAGAGCTCCAACACTCACACAATAGCAGACAGTTTATCGTCATCATTGACACAAACCATGCCCTTTCACACCTTGACTCAGGTGAAACCAACAATCTTGCAACCGCAAAAGGACTTTACACAAAAATGTGCCTCCAATATGACCACGCGCACAATATTCTCCGTCTGGACTGATTGTCTCATGGTCATACCGCTTCAAAGACCCTGCTCACTTTTCAAACGTTAGATTGAGAGGCCGGTTTTTCACCACTTTTCAAAACACCTGGTTTATTCCAGTGTCTCCCTGGCTTTCAAGTAATGTGGAAAATGTACCCGTGACAGGGCTAAAAGCCCACCTTGCCCCTGCCAGCTTCACACTGGCCTCAGTACAAGGTATTTGAATATTTAAAAGAAGCTGACAACAAGTTTGACTTTACTTTCATGAAGAACTTCTAAATGCATTACCAGCTGAGCTCCAGAATTGAAATGATAACAGAGGGACGGATGAACATGCTGACAAATACAGCAAAATGACCTGTAGGGAGAAGCCAGGGATTAGCCAATATATATTAGCAAATTTTACAACAGCCCTAAAGCTTTTCCCATATATTCTCTACGGTAGTGCTAAACCACTATGGATGTAATGCACCTCCCGGCCACTCGCACTTTTGGCACTGTTACGTTACATTACGTTATCCAAAGCGACTTACAATCAGACAGGGGTGGAGTCGAACTTACGACCATTGCGACCATGATGTCTTTCACACACAGGGTACCGGTCTTAACTATTGAGACACTCCACCCCCTGTAACTGCTTTACTCCTCTCTACCTGACCCACAATGAATGAACACTTCTTCATTCAGTGTGACAGACTGGAGAAAGACGGCAGGAGATCCGAGGCGCATGACATTTTTCACAGAATACTTGGTTTTATCCAACAAAAGTAAGTAAAGTAAAGAGACGTTTTGCTGAAGGACTAGATCAATAATGTGCAGATATTTACGTATTTGCAGCTTGTCTCGGTGAATCTCGGACACGACACATAACTTTTCAGAAATATACCTCTGTTTTTTATGTCCGTTTCACACGTAGATAGTCTCTGTTTTATAATATTTTCGTTTAAATCTGTGTGTGTGTTTGTGTGATGTCGTGTGTCCACGAGACGTAACTTGTACGGTCAAACTTTTCATAAATGTGATATACCTCCATTTTTTATGTCCGTTTCACACGTAGGTAGTCTATATGTCTTCCATTATTTTTGTTTAAATCTGTGTGTGAGTGTGTGCGTGTGTGTGAGAGAGAGAAATGTTTACATGGCACATGTAAAAAAATTCACATTGTGTATAATGTGAATTTTGCCTTTTCAAAATGATTATGATTCACCACTGTCTCTATCTACTGAGGAAGAAAATACTATATGTAAGTAGTGAAGTCATGACATAACTGCATGCTACAGTATGATAAGTGCTGAGTACACACCCCCAGCCCACCCCACCCCCGCTTTGTTTTATTCACCTTCCTTTTAAAAGTACAGAACATGTACCTCCATTGTCGAACATACAATAGTATATTGAACAGTAAATAATGTATTGAATGAAGCATAGTTAATAATACACAGCTGTACGCAGCTCTCCTGTGATGGACTGGTTAAAATGTTATTTTACAGCTACTCCAGTAACATTCATCATAGTAACTGGTAACAACAACTGGATAAGAAAGGACATTAACTGGCAAGTGTATTTTAACGTCATGGTTTCCCACACTTGATAAGGGAAGAAAATAGACCAGACTCAGGATTTCACTCTCTTTCTTGAGTTTATTGACCAGTAACGAAGTGGTGGTCGTTGTAGGTGAAAAACCTTTAAACATACAAAATAAAACAATTTCATTAAATAAATAAAGTTCTATTGAATACAGTATTTAAATAAACAATTCAAATGAATATTCCCACATTTAATTCAAACATTTAAATTAGGCAAATACTGTATAAATAAATTAAATAAACTAGTTCCACTTTTTAGAACCATTGCCCTTAATCAACCTGACATTTTATATTTTAACCAAGATTATTGTACATATTTATCATGACATTTTCAATTACCATTAACCGAAATTAAAACAATCCAGGCGATTTTAATATAAACATAATTATTTCTTTTTTATACAAACAATAGGCGCACAGCGCATCAACATCAGTCCATCTCTGTCCGGAAAAGAGCTGCGAGCTTACCGGTAGCCTCCTTGATCCTTTCTGCTTCCATGCGTGTTTTACTCCTGTGGTTATTCAGCTTTCGTTTCTTCTGCTGCCGTTTGTTGCGTTGCAAGCTACTGACTGAATGCTCACTCCTTATTTTGTTCCGGGGTTTCTGCCGTGCGTTCCTAATGAGTGCGATTGTGATCACCTGTTGATGCGCTGCGGAGCCGTGCGCTGCGGAGCCGTGCGCTCGCTGTTGCGCGCATGCAGTTGCGAGCCCGTCGTCACATGCACCCGCTCGTAGGCAATACCCGGCAGATCGGCGAAACACCTCCCACTCGATCTTTGCGTCATGGCGTGACATGGAAAGATCGCACTTCTCAGGCGAGCTGGTGCTAGTCGACTTGATCCTCTGTTGGGATGAGGACGATGAGACGCCGCACGTCCCGATGCAGTATGGTACCCTGGCAATCCTTTTCCTTCGATCCGGACACAGGTTTCGGAGTCTTTACCTGGACACACCCACTCGGAGAGACCTTCACGTGGACATCCCGGACGATGCCTTTGGGATCTGCATTCACACTGATGACTCTTGCTAGCTTGAATTGCCCTCTCAGTGCATTCTGGTCGCAGAGCCAGACGATGTCTCCAATGGCAACGTTCCTTTTTTCAGTATGCCACTTGTTGCGGATGAACAGGTTGGGACCTGCAAGTTGGCTCCAGGACTTCCAAAAGTGGCTCACTTGCATTTGCATTTCTTGTAGCCTTTTGAAGGGGTAAGTGGTGTAGTCAAATGCCTTGAAATCTCCACTCTGTGTGGCTCGACCAAGCAACAGGGTGTTCGGAGTGATGTATCGTACACGGTCTTCACGGCTCTGGACTCTGGCATCGATGGGCCTTTCGTTGGCAAGGTTGGCAGCTAGCTTGAGCACTGTCAGGAATTCACTGAAGGTAAGGCCTTCTCCTTTACCAAGACTTTGGAGAGCTCGTTTAGTGATCTTTACAGCAGCTTCAGCAGCGCCATTTCGGTGAGGTGAATCGGCTGGAAGGATTCTCCACGTCCAGTCTGTACCATTCTTGCCAGCATATTCTTCAAGTGAGTCGTTGTTTTGTTGTCTCAGGTAAGTATACATCTCTTCCAGGACAGGTTTTGCTCCAATAAAGTTCGTACCTGGATCGGACCAGATCTTTTGAGGATGCCCTCGGACAGAAGTGAACCTCTGGTAAGCAAGAAGAAAGCTCTCTGTTGATAGCGTGTTTGCCAGTTCGACATGGATAGCTCGACTCGACATACAGCAGAAGAGTACGCCCCATACTTTCATGCTCACTCTCCTCTTGACATCATCTTTTACTAGGTATGGTCCGAACAGGTCGACAGACGTGAATTGAAATGGTGCAGCCGGATTCGTCCTCTCTTCAGGTAAGTCTCCCATTATTTGCTGACAGGTTCTTGCTTTAGCTTTCTTGCAAACGATACACTTGTCAACGACTTTTAGGGCAATAATTCTTCCTCTGATGACCCATGCTTTGTTTCGCATCCGCAGCAAAGTTCCTGCCACTCCTTCATGCCCCTCACTGTGTGCTTCTCGGGCTAGGAGAGTGGAGATCCAGGCCTGGAAAGGTAACAGGGGAACAGCTCTATCGTCCTCTTTGAATGTCTGGATCCTGCCACCACACATCAGGAGTCCGCTTGCTTGGTCCTTGTAAACGACCAGTCTGTCAGTTGTTGTGTTTGGAAAGTGTACGCTCTCTTGTGCTGCAAGGCATAGAGTCCGGAAGACATCTTCTCTCTCCTTGGCCATGATGACGCCAGATGAATGTTCTGCCTCCCACTTTTCTTGATCTCCAACCTTTGCACACAGGAACCTCTCCACTGCTCTCCAAGTCCATGCTATTGCCCCGACCAGCTGCCTTAGACTGCTGAAGCGCTTTTCATCCAATAGCTTTTGGACTGCTGCTACTGCCGTTGGTCTTCTGGACTTGGACTCTGTCTCCTGGATTGTGATTTGATCTTGTGCTTTCAGTTGACTTCGGGTGAGTGCTGCGACAAAAGTTTTCTTCTGTATTTTTGTGATATTGTCTCTTGCTTGTGCGGCAACATCTCTTGCTGATTTTTTCGGCCACTCACTCTCAGGAAGCTGAAGGAACTTCGGACCCGACTGCCACTCGGATTCCTCAGTTAGGTCATCAGGACTGGCCCCTCTGGTGATGATGTCTGCAATGTTCACCGACCCTGGGATCCACCACCAATCTCGAACGTCAGTGCTGCTCTGGATTTCGCCAACTCGGTTTGCGAAGAAGGTCTGGTAGCCATAACTTTCTCGCTGTATTGCGCCCAAGATGGTTTGGCTGTCGACAAGATGGTACCACCTCTCCACATCGATTCGGCAGTGTTTCTGGAAGTAGTTCTTCAGCCGAGCTGCAAAGACTGCTCCACACATCTCTGCCTTCACAGGGTCACCCTTGTGGTCAAGAGGAGTCAGCTTGGCCTTAGACTCAACTAGCCTCACGACGACATCATGGTTGCGACTCCATCTTAGGTACAGCACAGCGCCATAAGCATGCTCACTGCCGTCAGAGAATGTGATGGCACATGGTCTTCCTCCTGGATCTGGTGGCGTGAGAGCTCTGGTGAATCGGAGTAGGCTCAGATCAGCATACTCTTGGAGGAGCTTTATGGCATCTTCTCTGAGTTCTTTGGACAAGGCAGCATCCCAGGTGTCTTCTATGTTGTACATCACTTTTGCTTCTTGAAAAGCTCTTCGGATCAGGATGTCTCCCTTCTGTTTCTCTGGAGCCACAAGGCCGAGTGGATCATAAAGACCAGAGACTTGGCTTAACAGTTCTCTTCTAGTGAGTGGGTCTGGGGTTTGTTCTCTCACTTCTTCTCTCAGTAAGTCCTGGCCGAGGCGCATTTTTCTCCTCCTCTTGGAGAAGTTCACTGCAACCATGACATGTAGCTTGTCGTCTTCAATGGTATAACCGAGGCCTAGGGCTTTGTTATCCTCTTCGGTGAGCTGGTTCGGCAGAATCATGGTCTTTGCCTCCATTTTCTCACCTCTTCTCCCTTTCCTCCCACTTTGATCCGAGTAGACCCAGGGCTTCATGAAAAATCCTCCTGCTTTAAGGATCTGCTCAATGTTGGATGTGAGACGCTTCAGGTGGCTGAGGTCATTGTGAGAAGTCAGAAGATCATCGACATAGGCGTCTTCCTCCAGCACACGTTTCTCCTCTTTGAAATGGCTGAACGAAGGCAAGTTGGCGGTCTCTCGCATGGCGACTTGGGCTATACAACCAGCAGGCTTGTCTCCAATGTTGACTCTTGTTATGGCAAAATCTTCGATCTCAGCATCTTCAGTGTCACGCCACAGAAACCGGTGCAGGTGGACCTCTCTTTCCTCCAGCCAGACAGAGTTGTACATCTTGCGGATGTCACCAAGGGCAGCAAAGATACCAGTTCGGAACCTCAGCAGGACACCTCTGATCGGATTCAGGACGTCGGGACCTTTGATCAGCATATCGTTCAAGCTCAGGCCTCTGTACTTCTGGCTGCTGTTCCATACTAGCCTCACTGGGGTGGAGACTGAATGTGGATTTGGTGCGACCAGGTGACTTATGTACCACACTGGCCCAGTCCAGCTTTGCAGAACTTCTTGGGACAGCTTCACTGCTGCTTTGCGATTCAGCATTTCATGGACTTGTGAAGCGTAGGCCATCTTCCATTCTGGTTCCTTCGCCAGCTGCTTCTCCATTCTGTAGAATGTGGCTTCGACCGCTCTCTTATTGTTCGGTATAGATGCTGGATCTTCAGTCCATGGATACTTAGCGTGCCAGTGTGGTTCAGAGCTGTGATGGTCTCCGTTCACGTATGTCAAGCCATCTCTCACCATCTCCATCTCTCTTTCTTCCGCCAGCGTCATTTCTTTCCCTCCGGGTTGGCAATTTCCGCAACGACATCCTCCGCATCTCGGCTCACAAGCGGCTCCAATGCTTTCCCATTTCCACCACTTCAGGAAGTCTCTGCTGCTAGTGGCTGTATTGGACTGGGTCAGATGTTTGGGAGACTGACAGGAGACTGGATCCTTAAAGGTGAATTCAGTATATTTGACTGCTGCAGTTCTCATGGATCTTGCAAAGTGCGTCTTTGACGTATGGGCCATTAGGGTGACTTTTTCAAAGAGGTCCGGGTGCGTGCCTCCAACGGTCTTGCCAAGCGGGCCGTCCCAGAGCACCAGGTCACCGACAGAACAAACTTTCTGGGGTACCAGCTTCCCTTCTTTGTGGCTGATCAGAAGTTGTATTTCCCTCGGTCTTGCAAGGTCTTGGAGAGCAACATCTGGGAAGATTTTTTGCAACTTGGCAGCTGGAACATGTCTGTGAACTTCAGCAATTGTATCAAGTCCATAGCAGATTAGTTGATGTGACTTGAGGGTCCCTCTTGGTGTGCTGACACGTATCCTGAGGAGGTAGCGCTTTGTTGCGACCGACACCTTCATCCCTCCAACACCGTAAACCACCAGCGTCACGTCTTCATTTCTCAGGTTCAGCTTGCGCGCAGCTTTGTGTGTTATGTAGTTCGTGTCTGATGCCAGGTCAATGAGGGTCCCGATCTTTTGTCCATCGTTGGCAGTGACGTCGAGGAGCATTAGGATTACTGGGTACTCGCTTAAGAAGTTCTCCTCCAGAAGGCCTCGCTCTGCTGCAGTGGAGTTGTATGCCCTGGACGCTATATTGCAGAAGGCGTCTTGACACTGCTGCGCCAGCTCTGGTGTAAGTTTGGAGAGGAACTTTTCTTGAGTCTCTGTGTATCTTTTGCCCTCGGCTCTCACTGGACTTGATTTGGGTGTTCGTTGGAGCTGGGATCTGGCAACTGGACAGAGAAGGTAATGGTGTTGGTCTTTGCACTCAGAATTCCCACACAGGTAAGTTGTTTTCTTGCAGTAGTCGTCGTTGTGGACTTCAAGGCATCGCTTGCAAGCACCAAGTTGTTGTGCTGCGTCCCTCTTCTCCGATGGCTTGAGGTTGGTCCTAAACTTTCTGCAGAAGTATAATTTCTTTCTGTGCTTTGGTTCACCACAAATGATGCAGCCTACTGTTTCATTGCTGGACTTGGTAGCTTTTGTTCTGGCGTGCTTTAGGAACTTGGTCTTCTCCTTGGCGGGTTCGACGACATCTTTTAACTGATCTAATTGTTCATATATGGACTTCTGTGATTTCAGATACGTGATAAGCTTGTCAAAGCGGTTGTGGCGGTTAACACCATTTCCTTCAACAGCAGCATAGGTGAGCCAGTCTTTTTTTAAAGTCTCTGGGAGCTTGCCCTCAATGGATTTGGTCACCATCGGGTTCTTTATGGCATCTGCATTGTCCAGTTCACTTAGATCATAAAGGGCTTTTTCCACAGTTTGGATGAGCTCTATGACCTTTCTTGGCTGACCACTCCTGACTGACGGGGTTGCTTGAAGCTCTTCAACAATCTCGAGAGCGATGTTGGCTTGATTCCCAAACCGGTTCTCCAGGATTTGGAAGATATCGTCTGATGAGTTGTATGTTGACAGGCATAGATCTTTGGTCATCTTCTCATCGAGGCTATCAAGCAGTTGAAATTTCTTCACTTCTTTAGAGCCAGTCGGTTCACCTTGCTTCTGTAGAGCCTCCCATTCTTGCCTCCATCTGTAGTAGCTTCGCTGGTTGCCAGCAAACTTCGGTAGGGCTGTGGCTTTTAGCTTTATTGCTGCAACTGCACGGCGGCCTGGGGGTTCCTCTTCAGTGTCCACTTTTATCTTTGCTGCTTTGATGAAGGCGGCCTTCCGCGACACCAGCTGGGGAAGGTGCACCTCAAGCTCTCTTAGACGGGCATTGAAGTCTCTTTGCTCTGCAGACGGAGCCCAGCGGTTCCAGTTTTGGTGCGCTTCTTTTGCCTTCTGCACCAACTTTTCAAAGTGAGTCAGCATGAACTCATATGCTTCCAAAGTCACATCTAGCTGGGTGGAGGAGACATTCTTGCACTCAACTTCAGCAACATGTAGAGCTAAGGACAGTTCTTTTTCTCCATAAACATCCCAGAGTGTCTTTTGAATGAGGAGTTTAACTTCCTTCGTCTTCTGCTCACAAAGCTGCTCCGTTTGTTCCAGGTCGGCTTTCAATGGGTCGCTCAGCTCCTGTGCAGTAGTTACATCGGACTCTGCTATGTAGGCCGCCTCCATTTCTTCATTCGCCTCCATGACTCTGGAGCTCTCCAATGTGAGCTTCTTGAAGTTTTCTTTTAACTCCTCCATGGACATCTCTGCGTGGTTCCTCGTAATGCTGTTAGCAAGACGGGAGAAAAGTCTCTTAGCTGTGGTCCTCTCCACTTTCAGATCATCTAGTGACTTTGCCATTTTGTTTCCTTCAGCTGACAGACAGCAGGCTCGATCCTCCAGGCCCCTAGGTGGAGTATTTTCCCTCTCGGTTGTGGCCGCAGGTGGAGTCTTCACTGGTCACTGGTCACAGGCGGTTTTTCACTGGCAAGTGTATTTTAACGTCATGGTTTCCCACACTTGATAAGGGAAGAAAATAGACCAGACTCAGGATTTCACTCTCTTTCTTGAGTTTATTGACCAGTAACGAAGTGGTGGTCGTTGTAGGTGAAAAACCTTTAAACATACAAAATAAAACAATTTCATTAAATAAATAAAGTTCTATTGAATACAGTATTTAAATAAACAATTCAAATGAATATTCCCACATTTAATTCAAACATTTAAATTAGGCAAATACTGTATAAATAAATTAAATAAACTAGTTCCACTTTTTAGAACCATTGCCCTTAATCAACCTGACATTTTATATTTTAACCAAGATTATTGTACATATTTATCATGACATTTTCAATTACCATTAACCGAAATTAAAACAATCCAGGCGATTTTAATATAAACATAATTATTTCTTTTTTATACAAACAATAGGCGCACAGCGCATCAACATCAGTCCATCTCTGTCCGGAAAAGAGCTGCGAGCTTACCGGTAGCCTCCTTGATCCTTTCTGCTTCCATGCGTGTTTTACTCCTGTGGTTATTCAGCTTTCGTTTCTTCTGCTGCCGTTTGTTGCGTTGCAAGCTACTGACTGAATGCTCACTCCTTATTTTGTTCCGGGGTTTCTGCCGTGCGTTCCTAATGAGTGCGATTGTGATCACCTGTTGATGCGCTGCGGAGCCGTGCGCTGCGGAGCCGTGCGCTCGCTGTTGCGCGCATGCAGTTGCGAGCCCGTCGTCACATGCACCCGCTCGTAGGCAATACCCGGCAGATCGGCGAAACATTAACAGTCATTCATCAACATTACAGCAAGTCACTACTGCACACTCGGCAAAGTGCTTAACACACCAGCAACAGAGAGGGACATCATGGTGAGACTAATAAACAATTATGTACTTCCATATCTTCATGGCTATCCTAAGCCAGATGAAGTGTCAGCTGATGTCAATCGGCCTCGAGCGATTGTTGGCACCAGTGAACAATACTACACCTTTGCTTCACGCCTTAGCTGTAGAATGTGCAAGATACCGGTACCAATACCGATACCTTCATTTCGATACTGGCTCCTGATTGACACTTCGATACCAGTTTTATAATATAATTTCTAAAAAGGAAAATTACATTACACGGTATATATATATATAATATGGTACAGATCCATCCTTAGTTTTGGCATTTTTACACTCAATGCAGTATTTTTACATAAAAAAAATAACTACAAATTATTTTCAGTGCAAAAATAACAATTGCAAACAAGTGACAAGTCATTTTCACTAAGTATCTCACAGAAACTTACAGAGGTAAAATCAATGTCTTATCATCTCCCTATTTGACATTAGAACACAAAACATAACAATAACATGGTTGTATTATTATTACTCAAAAGCCATAATCTAGGCTGAAATAACCTAGGCTTAACTGGTCAACAATAGCAACAGCTTACTCACCTCCACTGTAGAAAAGGGTAGCAAACCTTTAACAATAAAGTTGTGTGTGAACACATTCAGACTGGCCTTGTCCTCCTCCTCACATCAGGTTCAGAGGCTACTGTGAGGACAAGAAAAACATAACAATAAGCTGTTTAACAGCCGATGCAATATATTTTAACAGGCTAAGCTTTATCAGTTACTGTCTATATTCAGTTAGCTTTTCATTTATTTAGCCATATAGCCATAACATAAAGATACACACCAATATCTTAAAAGGAACTCTGGCTATATAGACTTGTAGGCCCTGTTGAGCCGCATTTTGTAATAACGGTGCATTTTGTAATAAACGTCCAAAATGTAATAACTTTTTCATTTCATTTTGTAATAAAGCCACATTTTGTAATAAACTGCCGCATTTTGTAATAAACTGCCCCAACGCATTTTGTAATACATTTTGCCGCATTATGTAATAAGTTATTACATTTTGAGAAGATTATTACAAAATGCACTTGCAACTTTTTTATTCTCTAGGAAATGTAATAACATGGTGCATTATGTAATAATACCTATTATTGTTGTTTGTTAAAGAATGAATTTATACAAGAGTGACTTTTTGTTGTTTTTTATGCAATTTCCCTTAGAGCTATGTAGCCCAATAAATCTATGTATGACAGAACACGTTTTGAATTATATAGGCCAATAACTTGTGGCCAAATTCAAAGCTCTACATGGTCTGTCACTCAGCCAGGGAGGGGAGGGCGGGCTGTAATCTGATTGGCTGCTGCATCAGTTCTACAAAGATCATGCACTGCTTGCATGCTTAATTGAGAAAGCCAACAGAGTTCAACATGATGCCAGGTATGAAAAAACTGTGTCAAATATTATCTGTGTAATTGAATATATGGAAGTATAAAGACATTTTGCAGTTGATCTAAAGTTATGTAGATGTTTTGCCCTTGATAAGAAATTATATGACTGAATTTAAACCTGCATTGTCCAAGTTATGCTCACTGCATTAAAAACAGTTTGTAAAGTAAAACTGAAATATATGCCTTTAAGTACATATTAAAAGTTAATAACTTTTAATGACCGACAGGTAATAACACATTTGAAGGAAAACTGTGCATGTGCAAAAAACTTTTTAGTGTACAAATTAGTGTACAAAGGTTGTACAAAGCAGCAGGGCGCTTTGGTGGTGTGGCATTAAAACTCAAGGAGCTGTTTGGGAAACATTCCAAGTGGTTTATGGCTTGGCTGGTAATTAGACATATTAGACATGGACAATTTGAAATTACGGATATATTTTGGAAATAGAAATTGTGTTGTTTGTTTAGCCTTTTGAGGCAATTTCATATTTGTTTAAAATTAATCTTAGTGGAGAAATTTGCTGGTCATAGCAGCTCTCTAAACAAGCAGAAGACACTTACGTTGTTTAAGGTAGAACTTATATTCATTGGTTTCATTATTATTTTAAATTGTCCGCAAGCCTGCATGTGTTAGTTGCATTTATTGTTGTTGAAAGGTTCTATAAATGCATAAATAAAGCTGTTCTTTACCTATTCATCAGCGTTTCTATTTTGTATGTGCATATGTTAATGTTAACGAATGGATTAAATTTTGATACCCAGAGTTTTGTTCTGTATTATAAGAAGCATAATAAGGTTTGTTGGATGTTTATAACTATTCTTGATGTGGTTTTGGTATCCAATAAAAAAAATCTGGAATTTACAGAATATTCTCTGTTAATGCAACCTTTGAATAGTGTACTGATAGTAATTTCTAAGTACTGCTACTAGGCTAATACAGTGATACTAATAATAGGCCTAACTTTTACAAATACTTTAAAGTAAAATAAAATACAATTAACAAACAAATAAACAATGCTTTAGAATTGTTATTACGTAATGCATGTTATTACATTTCCTAGAGAATAAAAAAGTTGCAAGTGCATTTTGTAATAATCTTCTCAAAATGTAATAACTTATTACATAATGCGGCAAAATGTATTACAAAACGCGTTGGGGCAGTTTATTACAAAATGCGGCTTTATTACAAAATGAAATGAAAAAGTTATTACATTTTGGGCGTTTATTACAAAATGCACCGTTATTACAAAATGCGGCTCAACAGGCCCTAATTGTCATGATCTGTCACTTCCGTTAAGTATCTTGTTTTGTTTCTCCCTTCATGTTCCATGTCTTGTCTTCCTGTTTTATTTTGAAATCACTAACCCTTGTCTCTGTTTCAGGTTCCTGTCTACCCCGCCCCCTTCCTTGTCTGTGTGCACCTGATCCCTGATTGTGTCTACCACACCTGCATCCTATCACTCCCTAATCAAGCACTGCTTATATTCCCCTCTGTGTCTTGTCTCGTTGCCAGTTCGTTGTAGTTCATAGCTCACGTTCCAGCACTCTCTTTCACAGCCATAGTCGTGCCTTCCCGTGTTTTTGAACCTTGCCTGCCTTTTTTGACCTTGCCTTTTTGCCTGACGCTTTTGTACCTCTGCCTGATCTCTTGTTGACCTCCCGTGTACCGAACCTCTGCCTGGAATTAAACTCTGTTACTGACTGATTCGTGTTCTGAGTCCTGCATTTGAGTCCCTTGTTCTGCTCAGCCATAGTTCACGACACTAATAAGCCACAATTGTTCTCTTGTACTAAATATGTTGTCAGAAACACATAAATATTGCCATTGATTTAAAAATCTATAATATTTAGTACATATTTTGACATACGTAGGGCGCCATGTTTTCCGCGCGCAATGCACTCTGGGGGCGATGACATATGGTGGTTACACTTGGGAGAATAGCTATTGATGCTAGTGTTTGTTGATGTGCTTACAGTTGAGTAAAATGCCACATTGTGCTGCTTTTGGATGCAATTTCCAGTCAAAGGGCAACAAGGGGAGTGATGTGAGTTTGCACTGTTTTCCTACTGACAAGAAGAGGAGAAAGGAGTGGGGAGATGCCTGTGGACGGACACAACTTCCCAAAGATCCGCGGCTGTGTTTGCGACATTTTTCTCCTGATGCATTTGAGGCTTTTAGTCGACCACAACTGCTGAAAGAGCTCACCGGAGCGGCTGGGTACAAACGAAGACTTAAACCAAATGCTTTTCGGACAATTTTCCCACATACGAAGCCTAAACGCCCTTGGGAAGCGAGTGCAATGTGTGTTAAAAAGCGCCATAGACAAGAGACACTGGATTCTCTCCTGAGCCGACAACCTGCTCCTAACGTACCGTTAGGTGAACCGGCGGACACGCCACTGGTCACAGAGGAAGCTAATAATTCCCCTCTTCAGTCAGTTAAGCAATACGTAAGTGTAACGTTACAGTGTTCTGCAAAAATGATCAAAGTTGTGCGTTCACTGTTCACTGTATATCCTAATTATCTATAAAGCACACGACAGCTCTGGATGCTAATAATCTGCAAAATATTGGATATTGGAATAAGTTTGATCACACAATAGCTTACCGTGAACATCTGCTGACAAAAATTGGAGCTCTTGACAACAAACACTCTCCCTCTCGGTTACCATGGAGACGCAGTTGCCGCACATACACCACCGGGTTTTGTCCCACTCTCGTATCATCTCATCTTTCTCGCTCTTCATTTTGATGCTCGTTTTGTGAAACATTGTCAGTGCTGTCCTCCTCATTACTGTTTCGCTCGGGTTCAAATTGAAATGGCTGAACAAATGACCTGTTTATGTCGCTGAACACTACCCAGAGTGCATTGCGATGCCAACAACAATGGCGACCTATTACACTATTTTTACAAATTTTATCACTTTATTATAACTGATACTAACATTTATCTTTTAAGAAGTCTTCATAGCCGGGGTCCTCTTTAAGTAAGTGTTACATGGATCCCAGTTCAAGCACATACGCTGCAGTAACGTTAACTTCTGTTAAAACAAACATACAACACGTAATCCCAGACGCAGCGCCATCAGAACTCTGTACTGAACATGGATGAAGCAGAGTCGGGTGGTGGTGATTTTAAGTCAGGCCGCTCTGGCTCTGTAACATCCACAGTAGAGCTGGGAAGTTGAGAGGAGGTGGATGGCTGCTGTCCACTCTTCTTACACTTAAATACTGAGCAACTTTCTGCTCTGAGGTTGATGCCGTGCGCGTTTGGGTGCTTTGTTAAATGTGTCGTGTTGCCGACCTCAGTGGCGATATCTACTTTACAAATTGTGTCGCGCACTATATTAGTATTATTTTTGTTGAAATGGAACCATACTTTCGACCTTGGTGGCATTTTTAGCCCCTTTGTCACAGCAGAAAATATTCACATATAAGAAGCTGAAAAATCAAAGAACTTACAATAGTTGGCGACTAATCTAGAAATCGACCAATGAATTAATCACTGCAGCCCAAGAGAGAATGGTCCAAAAAAGAAAATATCCATTGAACAGAGGGGAATGACCAGACATGTCCAGTTCAAAAGTGAGCAAAGTTGATTCAGAAAACGTATAGAGAGCACGCTTAAAAGTGAATGGACGCAGAGCAATACATGTTCATTCTTCCGACAGCAAGTACCAAACCTTTATGTCTCATATGCTGTGAAACAGTTGCATTGATCAAAAGCGTGAATGTTAAGCGCCAATACGAGATGGAACACAGATCCTTAGAGGAAACATATCCTCAGCAGTCCGAAGTGAGAGTGCACAAAACAACCGAGCTGAGAGCACAGTATGAAAGATCTACCCGACTAATCACTACAATTTACAGCCCAGCAACGTGCAAATGAACGTTCACTGAAGAATGCATGGATTTTGGGGCAACGTAAAAATAAAAAAAACATTCAGTGGGACAGTTGTGAAGGAGTGCTTGAACACGGCTGCCGAGACGTTATTTGAAGGTAAACAAAAAGATGAATAGAATGTAGGCATTTAGTACCTATTTTATTTTACATGAAACATTGTCTCAACTGTCTTGTGATCATTGTCTTAGGAAAGAAGAAAAGTAGGAAAGAAATGTGAAGAGGGGGCTGTTTGAAGCTCTGTTTGAGCTTTAAGAGCTTGCCATGCCTCATGTTCATTGTGCAGACTACAGGACTAATTTTATGTATGGTATGGACAACAATTTCTTTCTTTCTATCCTACTTTGAAAATGGAAAATAACTTGAAATGATAAGGAAATGTGTGCTGTTGATTTATTTGTAGTTGTTAGATGCAATTTAGACATTACAAGGGAAATTTTAGTAACTGGACTAGAGATGTCACAATTATTTGATTTCACAATTAAGTATTAAATGCTACGGCATATTAATCTCACTCTGAACTGACTTCAAAACTTGAAAGCCCTGCGGCTCTGTACGCCAGAGTAAAGGTAAACGCACAGTAACTGGGTTGAATTACATTAAAGTTCAACTAACAAAACGTTGAATTGGTAGGAAATTAAATGTTAGTGTGTCATTTGCAATTAATTGTGTACAGCACATGTTTGATTTTCAATGTCGATGAGTAAAATGGCATTCACTTAAAGTTACGTTATACGTAATGTGATGTCCGTTTCATGTATTACAAATTTATTGGTGTCATTGTAATTTAAACATAAATAAACAAACCACAATAATAGATATGTTTTTTATCTGGCTACATACAAATAGATAAATTATTAAAATGATTACAATAAACTTAAACATTTGGTATAGATGATAGTTGATGACTTAATTTAATTTAATGTTCAAAAATATTTTTGTACTGTAGTTTACAGAAAGAACCCTCCTAAGTCCAGGTAGAGGTCCTGTAGCCGTTCACATCTATTTTCTCTGAGATAAATACATAGTTAATATGTAGCATTTTTTATTGTTTACAGGGCAGTGATGAGTTGAACTATACTTCAATGGGATTATTGTCATTTCTACTGCGGTCAAGTGAGCCGTCATTCGTCTTCGCGTGGTCAAGTGAGCCGTCATTAGTTTTTAAGTGCTCCCGTGCAGTCAAACTTACGGTGAATGCTGGGAGTCGGCTGAGAATCAGCGCTAGTTTGATACCGAGCGAGATCATTTCCGGTTTTCAAAATAAGACAAGTGCAATCAATCGAGCTGATTTTAAGACATTGTGTCACATTGTCCAGAAGCTATTGAACTAAATATTTTCCCTAATTTATTTAGAATTTTACTGTACAATAAAATCACTTTGGCCCATAAGTTCTGACAATGGTTGGTACAGTTGACTTCAGGGGCATGCTGACTACTCCCTCACTCATTATCAAACATTTTTATTGTATATTTTTTGAGAAATTGAGCAGCAAAGTTGTCTTTTTTTTACTCAGAAAAAAGCAGAAAACTCCATTTTTACTGTACAATAAAATCACTTTGGCCCATAAGTTCTGACAATGGTCGGTACAGTTGACTTCAGGGTCATGCTGACTACACCCTCACTCATTATCAAACATTTTTACTGTATATTTTTTGAGAAATTGAGCAGCAAAGTTGTCTTTTTTTTTTTACTCAGAATAAGGCCGAAAACTCAATTTTTACTGTACAATAAAATCACTTTGGCCCATAAGTTCTGACAATGGTCGATACAGTTGACTTCAGGGGCATGCTGACTACTCCCTCACTCATTATCAAACATTTTTACTGTATAAATTTTGAGAAATTAATCCTCAAAGTTGTCTTTTTTCTCAGAAAAGACAGAAAACTCCATATTTACTGTACAATAAAATCACTTTGGCCCATAAGTTCTGACAATGGTCGATACAGTTGACTTCAGGGGCATGCTGACTACTCCCTCACTCATTATCAAACATTTTTACTGTATACATTTTGAGAAATTAATCCTCAAAGTTGTCTTTTTTCTCAGAAAAGACAGAAAACTCCATTTTTACTGTACAATAAAATCACTTTGGCCCATAAGTTCTGACAATGGTCGGTACAGTTGACTTCAGGGTCATGCTGACTACACCCTCACTCATTATCAAACATTTTTACTGTATATTTTTTGAGAAATTGAGCAGCAAAGTTGTCTTTTTTTTTTTACTCAGAATAAGGCCGAAAACTCAATTTTTACTGTACAATAAAATCACTTTGGCCCATAAGTTCTGACAATGGTCGATACAGTTGACTTCAGGGGCATGCTGACTACTCCCTCACTCATTATCAAACATTTTTACTGTATAAATTTTGAGAAATTAATCCTCAAAGTTGTCTTTTTTCTCAGAAAAGACAGAAAACTCCATATTTACTGTACAATAAAATCACTTTGGCCCATAAGTTCTGACAATGGTCGATACAGTTGACTTCAGGGGCATGCTGACTACTCCCTCACTCATTATCAAACATTTTTACTGTATACATTTTGAGAAATTAATCCTCAAAGTTGTCTTTTTTCTCAGAAAAGACAGAAAACTCCATATTTACTGTACAATAAAATCACTTTGGCCCATAAGTTCTGACAATGGTCGGTACAGTTGACTTCAGGGGCATCCTGACTACTCCCTCACTCACCATCAAATAATTTTACTGTATCATTTTTGCGCTGCACATAGATGCGCTGTATGTAAATGTGAGTGAATGGGTGAGTACAGCAGCTTTGAGGGTTCATCAAGACTAGAAAAGCACTATATAAATACAAACCACTTACCAGAAGAGGACAAGCAGATTCTGGCTCCCAGTCCACACCAGGCGTCTCTGAGAGTCAGAGCCTCAGAGCGCCTCATGCTACGTTAGGAATTGTGATCTTGTGTTTGATTGTTAAACTCAAGTAATGCTGAGTGGCATATTGCTGTATGTTGGGCTTCCTAGAAATTGGGCTTAGGGCTATTGAAACAAAAAAGAAAATTCTGTTTGCAGGTTTCATTTGATGTGTTTAGAGACACTAGGCTTAGAGATGCTGTTCCCTTTGTAATTTTCAAGTGGAGTCTCATTTTGTATTGTGTACTAAGAAAGTAA
Organism: Solea solea; assembly: GCF_958295425.1. Lineage (NCBI taxonomy): Eukaryota > Metazoa > Chordata > Actinopteri > Pleuronectiformes > Soleidae > Solea > Solea solea. The sequence continues at coordinate 6,120,490 of NC_081140.1, read as the reverse complement.
CCTAGCTCTTCCTTTTGAAGAGTCCTTTTTCATTTGATTCTTGTTTTATTTGAACAGCATCATCTGCCCTTTTTCTGTTTGCCCATTTTGTAAATTATTATCAACTCCTTTGTTAAATGAATTATTTTACCGCATGCCACCTTGGTTATTTATTTCAATTCCCTCTTAACCAGCTGGGACGTGACACAGTACAGGGCCTTATGGGTACACAACACTTATCTCCCAAACTCCATAAATTGACGTCTCTGCTCTCCCAATATGCAAACAGGATACCTTAATGTCAAAAGATGACACATTCATCAACACTTGAGGTAGCTTGTGCAAGCTGCAGTTAAAAGAGTAGTGAAAAGAAACGGCCTGCAGTTTCTGACGTACGTATGCACATCAAAACATAATCACAACATCAGCTGGTTTTATGAACATTTATATACATTACATACATTTTGCACAATAATGTTTTAACTGGGGTTGTTGAGGCTTTCTAACCCCTTGCCACAGACCGAAGGTGGTGTTTTATTTCTGGCAGAGTGCGCAATTCCAGTCACCACTTTTGACGACCTAGATCACCTGGCAGAATAAATTTTTTTATTACTTAAAGATACCAATATATATATATATATATATATATATATATATATATATATATATATATATATAAATTAAACAGGACTCACCTAGGAGTAATTTACTCCACAGGGCAGCCTGAGGAAGAAAGTACCGCATCAAGGTAGGGATGAAAGTTGGACAATAGTAGATGTTTTCATCACCTTCCTGGTCAAGGTCTTCCCTCTCAATCACCTCTTCAAAATGTTGTAAAAATCGTGTCTGTCCTATGTCATTCTAGAAAAACATTATATAAAAGTGTAAGACTTTTTCAGAAATTATAAAGAGTACAGGGAAGGTGCCTCACCAGAGTAGCTGACAAGGGAAGGTGTGGAAATATGATGTTTTTCACACATCAGATGACAGTAAGACTAAAACAAGATTCTGCATCTCAAGGGGCTATCCTAAATAAATTGAAATTGAAATGGTAAATGGCACTTTTACACTGTTTGTCACATTCACCCTTTCCAACACACATTCATACAGTCCCAATGACACGTTGGGGGGCAAGTGTGGGTTCAGTGTCTTGCCCAAGGACCATCAACCTTCTGTTTTGTGGGGGATCCACTCTACCTCCCGAGCCACAGTTGCTCGTGAACACAAGAAATTAGTTTGGCAAAGTTGACAGCTCACAATGTGCTTAGACACTACAAGATTCTGACCCAAAAACAGCGGATGAATGGGATACTAAAACATGTCACCCAGCCTGCTTTTTTCTGATCACCTTTCTTTTGGATTTGGGTCTGTTCACACCTGTTAATTACCTGTGGACTATCTGTCTCCAGTGTTAAGCACTTTAAAGCTTGAATTTAAAAAGCCAAATGTGTCTGAAGTTTCAAATTTCTGAGTAATGAACAGCAAAAAGTTACATCCAACCCAAGAATGTAATAGTTACAGTAAAGAGAAAGATACCTCATAGTCCTGGTTTGTGACTGTAGAGTCCTCAGGACATGGTCCTCCCTTGGTGAGCTGCATTTGGAGATTTATAAAATGCTTTTCAACATTTTCTCCACTGTGGGAACTGGAGAAGACCATGTTGGTACTGATGACAAGTTCATCCAGTTCCCTCAATGTTGATGCTTGTGTCATCAGTCCAAACACATGCATCGCCAACTTGTAATGTTTGGAGGCACTACAAAGGAAAATTACAAAATCAGTGATCAGAGATTACATAATGTCTGAAATCTTAAGCATATTAACATAAAATCACCACTTACTGTTTTTTGCAAAGCTCCTCCTTCATCACATGACTCAAGCATCTGTGGAGGATGGGAAGACCGATGGCAAAATCCTTTGCTTGTCCAGTCACGATCAGGAAATACCTGCAGAGGAGTTCCTGCAGACTGTATGAAAGTGACTGTAGGAGGACCACTGAGCCGTCACAAATGAACATAACCGGCCTGGTTTTGGCTTTTGGGCCATGTTGTCTGATCAGTTCTGTGACCACAGACCCCAGGAAATATGAAACAGATGTTGTAGTGTGGTCACTGGTTTTGTATGTGGCCACAGGAAGAGGGGAAGATCCTTTAGATGGGTGTCGAACAACAACCTCATATATGTAGAAAGGTGAAGTTTGGCCTTTGCCCTTCATTACAATGCTGCCTGTTGTGTCAAAATAAACAATGTCTTCTTTGCATCTGTCAAAGAAGACATTGAGTGTTTTGAGACTAAACAGCATTACACTTTTTGGGTGAAGGCCGACTTTCTGGATTATCCTTTCCTCAGAATCTTCCTCTTCTTCTTTCAGCATCCTCTGTAGGCTGATTATCTCATTTTATGCTGCCTTCTTTTAACCTTTTGGCTCCACGACACAGTTTTCATCACACCAGTTGCAGGGACCTGGTCCCTGCAACCTGATGCCATTGTCACAGTCTGCTCTACGCCCCTCCTGCTCTGCTGCTCTGCCACACCCCTCATCAGCTAACTGCTTCCACCTGCTGCTCTCACCTGCTCATCATCTCCAATCAAGCCAGCATATATGCAGCTCCTCTCCACTCACTCTTTGCCAGATTGTCTTCGCCCTCATGCCTGACTCTCCAGCGATCATTCCCGGACTGCTTACCTGGTATCGACCTGATCTGCCCCTGACCTTTGCTTCACGCCTCAGCCTCAGTAAACCCACCTGCCTTCTGTCCCTGACTACAAGTTCTGCCTGCTGGTTTCCTGCTATTCGTCTGCTTGCGGCTGAGTGGCACTCAGCGTGTAGTTGCTCACAAGTTCCAGACTTCTTGCCTTCCCTGTGGCGCCCTCTGCTAACCTGCTCGCCTGGCACCTGGAAGACCCGGGTTCGAATCCTGCCATACCCTTCTGCTATACTCTGCTGCTTCATTCGATTTGGTGTCAAATAAAGACTGTTAAAGTAAACCTGCTTGTTTGTGCTGCAATTGGGTCTAGCCAACACCCGTTACAGCCATGACAGTGTAATCAAGCCTTGCAATGCTCTCTAGGAAGACACTCCTGGGCTTTTTTGTTGAAAGGGTTTGGGACAGGGCATCCCTTTCCTTGCCTCTCACTGGCCGTCTTTTTAGCTGGTCCCATCGGTGGCACACAAAACTACCACGGAACTTCACCATGGCTTTCAGGGATGACTTCTCTTGGACTATGATATCCACCTCTACCGGGCAGTCATCAAAGAGGCTGTAGCCCGAACACACAAAGACTGGACCACTTCTTCTAGAGCTGATGGATTTGACTCTGTGTCCCTTCAATCCAAAACTGCAAAGTGGATGTATGCTTTTAATACCGTTTGCTATTACTGACGTCCAGTTCAGTGTTTTGAACCGGTGAAGATGTTGTCTCTTCCGAAGCTTTGTCCGATCTTTGTTGTCAATAAAGAAAAAACAAGGCGGGGGTGGCAATGAACTTTTAAAGTAAGTGTCATCAGATGTATTTTCTGCATCAGAAGAGACTGATCCAATCTGCAAATAACAACAAAACACTATTAAAATCTAATAGTTATTCTGGAATATGGATTACAGTTTACTCAGAATGTAAAATAATATAATTGACTCAGCTATTTTTCATGTGTTGTAGGACCCTGCTCCACGCTTTCTAGTCAGACTACTCAGGGATAGTGTTACCTGTGCAGGACTTGTGGTCATGCCATCATGAGAGGGCGTAGTCCCAGGAGTGTCTTCACTCGCATCTGTGTCAGGTGACACCACAGACTGGGCTGGCTTTCTAGAGGGAGATTAAACTGTAAGTCCACATAGCACTCTACAAGAAACAAGTAGACTCAGAGGCCATAATCCTGGCAGATTTAATCCATTGTACCAAATATTAGAGCTTCAGGAAATCCACATGCAACATGGGCCACTGACCAGGTTAAGATCACTAATGACCATACAACATTTTGAAATTATATGAACTATGAATTTTACAATTTAAAGCTTCGTATTCAGTCTTTTATAAATGTCAGTGATAAATGTGAAACCATTACCTTTTTATATCTGAGATACCCGTTCTTGAGCCTTGTCCTGTTAGTCTTGACATTAGAAATTCCAATGTCTTTGCAGACATCACCCCAGAATGTATCCTGATCGATTTCTGCCTCATGACCAACAGATATTGCTGAGGCATGAAGCCTGTCTATAACAGCAACAATGTCCTCAATGCTTTTTGCAAGTTTTCTGGACTAGAAACAAGAAGACAATATGTCATTTCAACACATCATATGATGAGCTAGAACATTTTTAGATGCATTATAGGCCTACTGGTGTTGTCCAGTAAAGAGCGTTCTTAAGGACTTCAGACTGCTCTAGAGGCTTGGTCAGTCGGCCTGGACGACTGGTCCTGTAAGTGTCTTGCCTCAGCTGCCAGTCAGAGTGTGTGAGGGTCTGGCGCACTGCAGGTTTGTATCAACGGCCGAGGGAGACGGCCCAGTGTCACTTGTGTGTTGTCATGTCTGAATCGATTTTGTGTGACTTGGTCATTGGCATTGAGCATGGTGCTGAAATAGCCAATTGGCACTGTGGTGAGATAACAGTAGGCAGCTGGTCATTAACAAATCCATGGTATTGACCATGGTGCTGAAATAACCAAAGGCTGAAAGGGCCCACTAAAGGTTCCCGTCACCTCTGCAATGAGCCACTGGCTCAGCACCTGTCTTAATAGGAGCTGTGTAGCACCATAGTGCTGAAAAAACAAAAATCGATGTCAGGCAAATTGATTGTTGTATCCCAAAAAAAATTTGTCAGCGCATAAATCACACTGTGAAAATCTTCACACCCAGAAAGCGATATAAAGCAGGATTCACACTCACATAATTTATTATTTATCAGAAAACGATAACATTTATAAATTAAAAGTGAGCCTGCTTTATGATGGTCCTCACTTACCTTTCCAAATGCAGAGAAAACAAGGACACTAAAGTGAAGAAAAGACAAAGTTATTGTGTTAGGTTATGGCAACTGCGCATCATCAGCTGTGCATACTGTGTTAACTTAGAATTAAGTTAATTATTATTGAATTTTTTCTTTAATAATTATAAGGTAGCTGGTCTGCCTGTCATCCTCCTGTGTCAATTATTGAGTTTTCTGCCTTATTCTGAGAATAAAAAGAGACAACTTTGAGGATTAATTTCTCAAAAATGATACAGTAAAATTGTTTGATAATGAGTGAGGGAGTAGTCAGCATGCTCCTGAGATCAACTGTGTCAACCATTGGCAGAACTTATGGGCCAATGTGTTGTTATTATACAGTAAAACTTATAAATAAATTAGGGAAAATATTTAGTTCAATAGATTCTGGACAATGCGACTCAATGTCTTAAAATCAGCATGATTGATTGCACTTGTATTAGTTACGTCTTATTTTGAAAACCGGAAGTGTCCTGCTCGGTATCAAACTAGCGCTGACATTCTCAGTCGAAGTTCGACTACAAGGGCGCATTTAAAAACGAATGACGGCTCACTTGACCGCAGTTCATTTTTCCTCTACTTTTTCGTTACATTACTTTGTTGCTACATTATTTTGTTATGTTGGCATCAAAAGATATAAATAAATGAAATTTTAAGACCTATAAGCAGTGTTCATGTTATTTTACACATTCATAGTGTTACAAAATCAATTGACGCATTATAATCACGATAATTGTAATATTGTGTTTAATTCACTGACAATTATCATACCAAGAAAAAATATAATTCTGACATCCCTAAACCAGGTGCCACTCCTACAACTTAATTACGCGTCTTATTAAACTAATTAAGTGGCAGGTGAGTGTATGTGAAGTATGATAGACACAGAACTGGACACAACACAAGTGATATAGGATTTAAAAATAATAAATGATGAATTAGTGGTAAGGAAGATAAGACAAATGACAAACGCTGTATATTATACACAAAAATGTTATTCATGAGACAAAACAATGAGACTACAATGTCATGTCATTCACCATCTATTTCATGAGTTAAAACAGTGGTAATTAGGTAATTCTGAATAGAGGCTCAAACACTCACATGCACGCACATCTATAATTTGAGCGCGTTAATAACCAGACAATACTAACGCCTTGTGAGCCGAGTTTGTACACAGTATTGCTCGCGTGCAGACGACAGGTGGATTTTAATGACGTGACATGAGAGATAGATTGAAGGGTTAAGGTGAGCAGGTTAGCTGAGCCTACCTTTGTCTTTTACAAGTTTATCCTTTTCCCTTTTCCAATACTGGGTCCAACACCGATGTATTTAAACACCTCTCCCTGCTCCTCCGTCGTCGGACAGTGGAGAGACAAACTTCTTCTCCCATAAACTCCTTCCAAAACTTTAACGTCGGAGGCTTACGAGTGGGCGGGTCAACTGTCAGTCATGTTTTGCAATTTGACCAATCAGAGGCTTCCAATCATCTGTCATTCAAAATCAAGCCAATTTATTATTTTCTCTGCCAAAAGAAGCCATATTTAAGATATGTGTCACAATAACACATACAATAGCAATGATATATCATCAGAGATGAAGAAAAAAAATTAATTAAAATACTGGCTTCACTGAGAACAAAGGTGCAGCCAGTGAATTAAAGGCGACATAGAATGCTTGTATCACACATATATGTTAGTTATTGAGGTCTACTTACATATATTAACTTGTTTTCATGGTTAAAAACCTCCTAATCGCTGCAAACGAGCCGATCAGAATATCTCCTCACTGACGCTCTCGTCAGCCGCGCTGTTTCAGACCAAAACCACACCCCCAGAACCAGGACTGTGTTGTGATTGGCCAGCCAACGAGAGCTTTCCTACTGTACTGTGATTGGCCAGGTACCTGGAAGTGATGTAATAGATAGGCCAGCTCTCAGATACACAGCTCCCCCTCTGGCACGGTGGATGCTCTGCATCTCAGCAGCTACAACGAGAGTAGTTATTCTTCTTCTGCGGTTGAATGTACGCAACCGGATGTGCCCGGACTAGTGCCCGCACCGGGAGGCGCTACGGTGTTGAGAGGAGTGGTGAGGATTTTTGATGACGACATCAAACTACGGAAGTGCTGATCCGCTTCGCAGAGCCCAGGAAAACAATACAACACTATTTTCTCAGCAGTGGCTGAACTGTTTGTTCTGAAGCTTTAGGGTTTCATAAACGAGGTAATGACGCAGATACACACACAAACGCTGCGTTAATTGGAGCTTCCGGTCTATGTGGGCTTTAACCAAATAAATTGAATTCCTTTAAATTTCAATGTGTTGGCCACAAATTCCCTTTAAGTTTTGGACTCTCTCTCACACACACTTTGTTGGTGAACATTTAAGATGTATATTTTTCACAGTATGTTTATGGATTTTTACTGAATGGCTTGATAGGCCTGGACCCAAACACAGACACGGGGGAATGAAGTATAGATTTATTTGTTTCAGGCTTTGTAGATGACATGGCACTGGTGAAGGAGCCCTGGAGGCACATGGTTTGCAGACACACAAGCACATGTAAGCTGAGAAGATGCACAGAAGAATATCACAGGTAAAAGTTAGTAAAACGTTATGTTACCATTCTGAAGAAGTGGAACAATCTGGCACTGAGTGGAGGAGCCTCCAGCCAGCAGAGCCTCTGCAGATGATCGTCATGGCAAAGGGGAGGAGAAGAAAATAGAGGGAAAAACAACAGAAATGCACAAAAGAGATTCACCAAAAGTCCATACCATAACATACCCCCCCTTGCATTAGATCATTCAAGACATGGTAGCCATATGCCCCAGCTGTATTCAGCTGACAGCTAAATGACCACAATCTATTAACCATGCTTCTATCACAGTCTCTCTCACACCAAGGCACGCTCTCACTCATTTCTTACTACATCACTGCTGCCTCTCACACTGCCACTGGCAAAGCTTTGCCAGTGCCGCCACCACCCCAGCTTCCATCTTTCTAGGTCAGAACCTAACAGGATCAAAAGTGTAAAATGTAATCATTCAATATCTTGCTTGGACTCACTCTTGTACAGGGGTTTCCTGTATTGCAGCAGCCTGTTTGGCTTAGGATTCTACTTGGCCAATCCAGGGAGCATCTACAGCAGGGTCTCTCAATCCTGGTCCTGGGGACCCACTGTCATGCATGTTATAGATGCTTCCCTTCTCCAACACACTTGATTCAAATTTGAAACAGGTGTGTTGGAACAGGGAAACATCTAAAACATGCATGACAGTGGGTTCACAGGACCAGGACTGAGAATCACTGATCTAAAGAATAGAGCCATCAGTGCCAAGTCATCTGTTATAATAAATTGTTTCATTATAGTGAGCATGTTCCTGACTGGAAGGTTGTTGTTGTAAATATTTCACATACCAACCTCCAACCACACTCGGGCGCAGTGCTCTCACCACTGAGCGGACTGCCAGTGGTGACATCAGCGAAGCTACTAGATACCACTTCCAAGGTACCAGGTTGCTGTCATGTATACAACCGCTAGGGGCGCTGGTTTTGAAAACGTAGACATTGGTCGTAATTCCTGCATACAACCTATATGCACATTTCATTGGAGGACAGTCTGCACATACAGTATAACACCTCTGTCATATCAAGGCAGACTGACTCAATAAATATATACCCCAGTTTTGTTTAATGTCCATAATTTACAGACTATGCCCCTATAGTGATAAATGCATGGATATAAATGCCACCGCAACACTGAATATATACAGTATGCATTGTGGCCATGGGAGAGTATTGTGTTGATTTTTGTCACATTGATTCTTCCCACGTTTCAGGAATATCAATGATTGGTGGTTATAGCACATTATATAACTTGATTATATGATTTCCATTATAATTGTTAATATATAAATGAATTGATGTAAGCTATATGGATGTAATTATGACTTTTCCAACAATAATTCATTTGTGAAATATTAATGAAATGAACAATGTGTTGAAGAAGGTTATTATACAAATATACAATGACTAATATGACTATCATCTACCAAACAAATTAAATTAATTAAGAAACCTCTTAGAGAGATTGTTTTTAATGCTAAACTCCTGTAACACATATAAAAAGACAGCAAAAGTTCAGTTTTTGTTAAACATACATGAAACAAATTCCAGGCCAAATTACACGAGGGGAGGAGTTTATATCTAGTTTATATCTGTCTAGTTTGATGATTTGGCAGTATTATATTTATGCTGTTTACTTGTTTTAAGTAATAACACAGGTAATAAGTAATTTTGCATTTTCAAATGTAGCAGAGGTTGTCATTGTATAGGCTGTGTACATTCATTTACAACAGCCTGTAATATAGTGAAAGCTGATTTGATTTGATTGACCAAACCACAGCCCATTTTATGGTACACAGTATATCCACAATCCATGACAACACCGTTGGCCTTTTAAGTCTGTTTGTAATAACAGATGAGTAATACCAGTTTCAAACGTCCATATGTGTTAGGTGTGTTGAAGAAGTTTCACAGACCCTAAAGCAAAACAGAATGCTGCATCTTTCGTGATATCACACTCAAATGGAGTACAGGCATAAATTATTCCCAGAGGCAATATTGACTCACTGCTGCAGCCACAAACCTTGTCCTCTCACAGTCAGTAAAGTTTATCCCAGAGTGTAAAATCTTTTTTTTAAGATGGCGACTCTGCAGCTCTGCAGCTTATTTTAGCACAAGACTATGAAAGGCACCAATCTGCACATTGAAGGAGTGAAATGACGCATACTACAAGCAGCAGCTACTCTATATATGACTCCAGGTGCAGACTCGTTCACAACCTCACCCTTTATAGCAAGCAGAGCTTGGTGTTCAGCCTCATTCAAGGGAACCTGAATGACTGGGACTCTGTGACCTCTGGGTTTAATCTGGGTTTTAACTATCAGTTTTGTTCTGATTCCATACACAGAGATAGGAACATTGTTTCATGTTCTCCTGTCCAATTATATTTAGTGGTAGTGGTACATGGAGATAGGGGTAGGTCATTTAGAGAGTCTAAATTGACCTTAGTTGTGAAATTGAGTGTGAATGGTTGTTCACGTCTGTATGTTGATCCTGTGATAGGCAGAGGTGGGTAGTAATGCACTACATTTACTCCATTACAAATTCCGGAGTAACTTTTTGGATAAATTGTAATTTTAGGAGTAGTTTTATTGCAACATACTTTTACTTTTACTTGAGTACATATTTGAAGAAAGAACGGTACTTTTACGCCGTTCCATTTGGCTAAGTGACGGTTGTTACTTTATTTTTTAATATCTTTTTTTATTACATGCGCAATCTATTTCTCTCCCCGAGGGACGTCTTCAGCCAACATAACGTGACTATTTTAAACAATAAAAACATAAGGTTGGCTATGGCTGACAAAATACAGCCAGTTGTTAGCTGGATTTAAAACACACCAGTTCACTGTGTCCGACACCGAGGCTCTGGTCTCCAGCTCCTAGTCTCCCGATCCGGGTTTCTAGTCTCCTGTCTCTGGGTTTCTGTTGTATACTCCGGTCACCGGGTTTCAGCTATCAGTTGTTTCAACTCTCAGCTGTCAGCTGAGCGGCAAACCAATACTTTTCCCGTACCGATGTATCTGAATTGGATAATCCTAACTTATTGTACTTTTAGTTAAAGGGTGATGTTTTTAATTTCCCAAAGAATTAATATATTATTGTTTTAGTTCAAGGGTTATTTTTTTATTATAAAGACCGTTTTATTTAACATGTTGTAATTTGAACATTGCTGTTTTATATTATGTTGTGTCTATTTTGTACCATTTGTGTTGCTGTTCAAAAATAAATTCGGAGAAACTCAGTACTTGTACTCTTGAGTACTTGAGTAGTCTTTTCACTGCATCCTTTTTTCTCTTACTTATTATTTTCACGAGTACTTTTACTTCTACTTGAGTAATTATTACCTTAAAGTAACAGTACTTATACTTGCATAATTTGTTGGCTACTGATCTGTCCAAGGTGAACTCTCCCTGCCTCTCACCCAATGTCAGGTGAGATTGGCTCCAGCTCCCTCCGTGACCCTCAAAGGATAAGCGGTAGAGAACGAATGGATGAATGAATCGATGTGTTTACAGTGTACCGACATTAATTTAAAATCAATTTAATCATCACGGGCAAACTTTCAGCACCTATTCAGACTAAATCAGTTGTCCCTATCCCTGTGTGTCCAAGGCCGAGAGATGCAGCTGCAGACTCAACAGCCATGTCATCCAATGAACCAGCCCGACTCAGAAGTGATGGAGGTTGTGAGCAGCACCGTGTTGAATGACGTCAGCTGGCATAATTGCAGAGAAATCAAGTACCATGATTATTTTCCTACTTAATTATCATTCCATAAGACAAAGACAGCATGATGAACAGCTTGAGTAAATATTGTGACAGCAAGTGCTAAAATAACACTTTAAACTTTATTAGCAGGTTAGCTGCATGGATTATGGATAAGCAATGTGGCAAATTGTCCATGTGTGATATTGTGAATGTTGTAAAGGTGTCATTCTCCTCTTTCTGTCTCCCCCCTCATTTGATTGTACTAGAGATATCAAATAATCCACAGCATTTATGAGATGTTCTATACAGGGAGAATGTTGTTTAGCAAGTGTATCACAGCATGCAAGGTAGTCACTTGCATGCTGTGAGACAGGCAGGCAGATTTTTACAGTAACATGCCACTGGTCTGCAGTGTCACTGTTGTAGTTATTATCGGCTCAATAATGCCAAAGTCTGACAAAATCTTTTCCACACTAAAAAGGATGAAAACATTTCCATACACGAGGACTGTATGTGAAAGTTCATTTGTGAATTGATTTATGGACGTCTGTACACATAAAGGAGTGGCAAAATTAGATAAATCATTCGAAATTTTTATATGCGATAATGTGCAATGAACAATGAATGAAGTTGTAAAAACTACAAGTTTAATATCTGCTGATGAAGTACCTGTGCTTAGTGAGCTGGGCTGTGGAATTATGTCAGACAAGAAGAAACCGTGCTAGACTCAAGAAACCAATTCTCTGTAAATATACTTTCCATGTTCTGTGTCCTCAGAGAGTTACATAGACATTCTGTTTACATGCGCGCCCACGGTTCCTTTCATACAAAACTATATATATATATGTATATATATATATATATATTAGAAATCACTGTATTTGTATCACACAGTTTATACATAAAAAGCAAATTAAACAATACAAATGTTTTATATTTTTAATAAAATGTAATATCCTTTGTCATAAAATTATTTCCAACGCAGAAACATGATTCTGCCTCACCTCAAACCTTCCTCAGAGGAAACACGTCTCGAGTCCTCTGTATATAGTGCATTGTTAGACAAACCACCAGTAAGACTGACATGCCTGTGAAGCATAGTGACACTATAGTGATGTGTCATCTAATTTCACATCACACTGTGCTGCTGCTACAGAAAGGGAAGAAGAGAGGAGGGAGCGCGCCAGGATCGGACAGTATGGAAGGTACAGAGGAAAAATGGAAATTGAAGAAAGAGGGGGTGACAGTGGGGGTGGGAGGTGTGTGTGAGGGGCGGGGGTGGGGGGATGCAGTGCACTGGGAAAGAAATCTCTGTCTCAGCAAAAGTTTTCATTAAAATTTTGAGACAAATGATCTCTGTGTCCTTCTCCTGAAGCTGCCTGGGGCGTCATGCTATTTCTATGCAAATAACAACCTCACGCCTTTGCTCCTATTATTTCTGCTGGAGCTGCTGCAACATGACCCAAGAGATGAGGGGGAGGGAGGGAGGGAGGGAGGGAGTGGGTGTGTGTGTGTGTGGGGGGGGAGTGGGAGGGAGAGTGAGGAAGGCTGATATGAAATGAGAAAGAGAAATAAGAAGGAAAATGCAGTAGGGGAGTATGAGGGAGAGAAGGGGGGAGGAGACAGTCAGACAAGAGGTGTGTGAGTGTTTTGTGTGCATGCGTGCGTGTGCGTGCGTGCGTGCGTGCATTGGACTCACTGAGGTGTGAAAATATATAACACCAGGAAAGAGAGAGAGGGCGAGATGGAGGGCTAAGAACAACACAAAGACACAGCCATAATTTGTTTGGAGGCCGCCTTTCTTGTAATATATGACACCCTCAGCACGGGTGCTTCCTCTCCGCGCACTATTGTTTAACTGTATAGCACTTACGACACTATCAGGACCAGTCCATCTCTCTCTTTCAAACACACACACACACACACACTGTAGGATTTACACACTGGGCCGTTCCACTGCTGCACTCTGCTGCAAATGTAACACTGTGTGAAAACTGAGGCATCGAGTGCCTTGTATGAATTTACAACACGGTACGTGATATGAGTGTGCACAATATCCAGACTGGTTATTGTGACTATTATTTCACAATGTGTATGTCTGAAATGTGGCATGAAAAATGTTGTGAAGTGACCAATTGAGTGGGGTAATGGTTAGAAGGGCGCAGAGGGTTTTATTTTAATTACTGACTTGACTTACACTTCTTAATACATTTATATGTGCACTTTGTTAAAAACAGTGAAATAATACAATGTAGTTGTTCCTTGACTGTAAAACAGCTTCCCTTCTTTGCATCATGGTTTCCTCACATCATTCCACCATCAGCAGCAGCCTGGGCTGTTGACACAAGGCTTCATGGATTCATGGTGATCACTCCAGATTCTAAATCTACTGTATATCTGCAAAATGTGGCAGAGAGTCTGTGTCCATTTTTACTGTAGAATGATTACAAAACTGAATACCCAAAAAATTGAAAATCGTATTTGTATGCAACAAGTATACTTTTATTGATCCCAAAATGTGGGAAATTAAACATTTGACCCCAACATGATGTGAACATGCAACCCTCTGATGCAGTAATATTGCACCATCAGGTCCATTGTTTGTGTATGCATGTGTAGATTTATTTGCCTTTGCCTGAAGGAATTATCATGGTGGCAACTTGCAGACACAGAAGGAGCAACCAATCCTGAGGATGACATTACAAAAAGGTTTTCATGTTATCAGTGTATAATCAAAGGAATCTAAGAATATGCTATTTAGTATGTTGTCTATATTTAGTCTATGTTCAAATGTTTTTTTACGTTTTTGTACAATGATGACATTTGGTTCAAAATAACAAATTGGTTATGTTTAAATAATCTCTCACCCACTCAACAGTAACAATATGATAGAAACATTCCTAAGGGTTCCATTCCTGGAACCCTTTGTGCTTTTCACACTCAGCCACTAAGCGAATGACATCATCCAAGTCAGTTTCCAGGGTTTAGAAGGCATGTTGTGTTGTGACTGGGGCTCTGATTCTCATTTCAGATAGTTTAACATCCTGCTACTCTTCACCCACCCCATTGATTACATGCCCCGCCCTAATTCATTGCACCTGTGTCTAGTTTACTCACCTCTTTGCCTGTATATGTCCTTAGTTCACCAGTAGTTCCTTGCCAATGGCTGTAATACACCTGCAAGCTATTTACCAAAAGAAAGAACAGGAAGACACTCCTTGGATTTATAGTCAGTGCTCCAGCCCTTGGTTTCCTTCTGTCTGTTCCCACTGAGTGACTTTTTTACATGACGTTTGTCTCATTTTCTCTGATATCTCTGCCTTCTTATTGATTACCTATGTATTTCACATTTTTTCTGACCATTTTAAGAGTAGTAGAGAACCTGCTGAACCCAGAAGTGTGCTGCCTTTGTGTTCCTGGTTCCTTCTACACAACAGTTATAGTTGTAGGATGTGTGAGCTGCAGGTATATGTATCTAATATACAAGTATGCCGTAATAATGCCGGTTGGTGGTTGGAACGTCCGTGTGGTGTGTGTCACTACCTGACCCTTACCGGAAACTTGATCCAGTTCTGCACATGTGCAGAACACGTCTACACTGTCGTGAATATCCAATCGTGTTCCAGACACGGCAATTGCGTGAGAGTTGCCAGGGGCTAAGGAATGCATTTTGTCAATGACTGTTCTCACAAAGATAAGAGTGTTTGTGTATGTGTGTGTGTGTGTGTATATATATATACACACATCCACCTGTGCAGATGGCACTCTGCCTACACTCTCACCTGCTGCCCTGCGGGGGGTAACTAGCTAGCAGCGCTGCTAACCCAAACAGCTAGTGAACTGTGAAACAACTGCAGTCGAAACATCAGGTCGATTAGACACTAATTACATAAGCTGTCATATGGTGCTAACTGACCTGCTTTCACCCAAAACACAGAAAAGTGTTTTGTTGTGTGTGTGTGTGTGTTGGTGGAAAAAGAAAGGGAGGTTCTGTGCTGCCTCAACACACCGTCACTAACTATTAGCAGCAACAAATTGAATCCATTGTATTGAGCCACTTTTTGCAAATCACTCCACACACACAGCACATGTGCACGTACACACAATGTGCCTTAAAGGGAAATGAAGAAGGCAGCTGAATCATGACCATTTGACCAGTGATGACCTCAAATGCCAGTGATACTAAAGGCTTCACTAATCAAAAGGACTCCAGTTGAAATCAGTTTCACCCCACTGCACACGTAGGTAATGACACACATGTTGTAAATACTGTCAACAGCTCATATACAATTCCTCCCAAAAAAAATTATTGTCATTGTACTAAGCTGTTAGGAATTAGGTTATCATAGTAGAGGGAGCTGCATAGGGCAAATTGTTGATGCTAAAGTTGAGTATCAGGTTATAAAGGTCACGCTTAAATTCTGTAAAGCCAATCACACCAAGCTCACCAGGCAAAGTAAAACATTTTTTTTTTTTTTTTTTTTTTAAAAACAGCAGAAGAACAGTGAAGTGAAAGTATGATTTGTGGAAAACAAATGAACAAATCACAGCTGATACATGCAGCATTTGGGCAACTTAAATGTCTCCATGCTGACTAATAAGACACTTACACACCTGTTCCACCTCTTAGGCCAAGTTTTCAGCGTTATACCAGCTCTCTGCAATAGGCAGCTTTGGCACAAGAAGAAATAATAAAACAACCAGAGGAAAAAATAAAAACTGGTTACACTCCCTCAGGGTTAAGTAATGGAAGTGCACTAGTAACTTTGACAGCTGACACCATATGGTGAAAGTGATAATACACAACCTTGACCACAGCACACAAACTGTAAGGGAAAAAAAAGGAGAAAAAAAAACACAGTCAGGATCCCAAATGGGTATCTCTCACTCCACACACCCACAGTGACAAACGCAAATATAGGTATGTCCCAACAAACACAACTTGACTGACAGTTCACACCACACAGCAGCGCTTCTACACACACACACACACACACTGTCTCCCTGCCTAAAGCTACAGCCAATGTACAAAGTAGAGACAAGATGGTAAAGGGAGACACACACACACACACACACACACTCACTATATGCCTTTCTCCTTTTCCTTCTCAATCCATCTGCTTCACGTTTGCATTTCATGCCTGCCGGCATTTTTCTGAAGTGGCAATACTTTGATGCAGACTGAGGGATACATTATCATTATTTCAATTTCCATGCTAAGGTGTTTTGTGTATGCATGTGTGTGTGTGTGTGTGTGAGTGAGAGAGAGAGATAGGAAGACTCAGAAGAGTACCCATATGCTCTTTGGCGATGTCTTCATAGTCCTGTGCTTGCGTAAAAATAAGACATTGAAGGAGAAAGAAAAACAAA
Organism: Solea solea; assembly: GCF_958295425.1. Classification (NCBI taxonomy): domain Eukaryota; kingdom Metazoa; phylum Chordata; class Actinopteri; order Pleuronectiformes; family Soleidae; genus Solea; species Solea solea. Next base: position 6,103,823 of record NC_081140.1, on the reverse strand, counting down.
GAGAGATGGGGGGGGGGGTGAGGAAGGGAGATAAAGAGTAGGACCAGCATGCAGAGAAGGGGGAGAAGAGAGAGGTGAGCACAGAAAGAGGCAGGAGAGAGATAAAGGCAGCAGTAGAGTGTATTGCATTTTGACATGGCCGACTAAAGCATAAGCCTCTCCTGCAGCTATATGCTTTGTGCTGGGCTCTTCCACCTCTATCTCGCCTGTCTGAGCGCTATGGTTGTGGCTGCGCTAACCCTACCTAATTATTATGCAGACGATGGTTTCAATCACACCCCAACTCCATAACCCAAAATCGTTAAGCCTGATCTAGCTCACAGAAGCTTGTCCATGTTTTGGTCTTGAACCAACAATGATTGTTGTCCACCATCTTTACAGATGACGTTTAAAGTAGAACACACATCATAATGCTGATTGATCACAGTAAACAGGTTGAAATGTTGCAGGAATAAATTAGCTATATTTTTAACTGTTTTCACTGGTGGACGTCACTTTTCGCTTTTCAGAGACGTTTAGGCAGCTCTTCAAAGTGCATTTCCTCCACAGCGAAAGACCAGGGAAGATCGTGCCAATTAGTGTGATGAGGTGTTCCACTCAATCCACCAGGTGGCAGTAATGTAACATCATTAATTTTAACTTTATAAGTGACAAATACAGAGTTTATGTTGATTTCTGCATATACTCTGTAAATAAAATCACTATTACAGCATTTCAGTTTTACATAATTATTTAATTTCCTTGTTCTAGTTATTCGTTTGCAGAATTCATGTAAGAATTTATGTAGAAATTACTGGGCCTGATATAAACTTCCCCTGTTTCAAACACCAGCAACTGCCTCTGCAATGGAGCTAGTAGTGGAGCTAACATAGATCCTGTTAAGTATCAGAGCTGAGCATGGAAACTGATCAGATCATTATGAAACCGTGTTGGGACAAATTAAACATCAAGACGTCACGAAACAAAATGACAGAATCAGTATGAAGATGTTCACTTCCTCTTGGCCGGGTGGGGATTTGAACCAGCAACCCTACAGTTATAAGCCAAGTTCCCTTTCCACTTGGCCAGGGGGTGCCCTTTTACTTGCAACCTGCCTGTCTTCCATTTGTATGTTCACCGTGGGTATGAGCAGGTTCCTCCCACATTCCAAAAACATGGGCAAATTGGGGATTATCTTATTTTAAGACTTCAAACTGATTGTGGGAATTGTTGCATGTCTCTGTATGGTTGCCCTGTGATAGACTGGTGACCTGTCCAGGGTTTACCCTCACTCTCATCCACTGTCAGCTGGGATTGTCTCTCAAAGAATACATAATCATTACAGTCTGGATTGCAGAAAGGTTGTGGCAACATTTTTGTAGTTGGGTTTGAACAACAAATCTCTTTAGATGAGGTAATGGGAAGATTATGGTAGTTCTCCAGCAAATTAAAAATGTCACCACTGATTTAGGACTACAACAATCTCTACCCTTAACCAAGGGCTTTCAGTTGCCTAGACATGCTTTAGTTGCCACATTGTTGAATCATAAACAGAGGAAAATACTTATTTAACATCTTTAATTTTGAAAATAAAGGGAAAGACTACATTTTTAAATGTGTTTTATAATCTGCCTGTCATTTGAACTATACGTATACAGGGTAAATGTTTCTGTGAAAAGCAGGGTTGACACTCAATTTGAAAGATGGATATTCAGTATAAGTGGTATCAGCTGTGCACACTTTCTAAAAGTCATTAAGTGATCAGAGCTGAGTATGAGCAGGGTTGTGCTCTGACCAAAGATGAAGCTGGACTGGTTTGTATAAATGTTTTTACACTCTCTCAGTCATCATCATCATGAGATAGTACAGTAGCAGATTCAAAATGCTGAATCCTCATGCCACTTTGAATCATTTCTATCCAATTAACCATCATTGTATGTAATGCCATCCTAAACTAAGTTTAACCTACACTATCGGTCTGGTGAGGTGCTGTATTTACTCTACCCTCTTCATAATAATTATAATAATGTAGAAGTAGTAGAATTCAAAGAGGTGAGTTTTGAGGAGTGATTGGGATGGGTCGGGGTAGTGAGTTCCAGAGGGGGAGGGGGGGCTGCAATGGAGCTAAAAGTAGCAGGCACACCTGGGATTTTTAAACCCAGGTGAAGCTGCAAAAATAAATAAATAAAAATAAAGGCAATTAACACCGTTCCCTTTGCCAATGGTTTATCCACCCTGTGGTGTTTTTTTTATCACCCCTGCGTCACCCATGTGTGAATTGTGACGTAATGAATGTGCTGCAAACAAATGAAGAAACAACAACATCAAAGCCCACAGTAATAATGTTACTCTTATTACCATTATGCATCTTGTAATTTAGTCTCCCTT